>NC_071512.1:61779831-62449519 GCF_027887155.1 Malaclemys terrapin pileata | reverse complement strand
GTAATGTGGTGTTCAGCAACATTTACTACTGTGCACCTGGACCAAGATCCAAACGGTCTGCTCAGAGTTGTATGGCGTTTGAGGGGGTGCTCATTCTGTGTGAGCACATAGTCCAAGTCCCTGTCTAGTTCATAGTTATTGCACCATTATACCCACAGAAATGTAAAATTAGGCCAATACAATAGATTGGCTTTATTATCTGCTGAATGCTTGATAGGCCAGGAACCAGACTGTAGTTGAAGTACACACTAGCTGAATAATCGATATGCTTCTGAATGTGGACTGATAAACTGTTTTTCTGTTTATGAAAGCATGTATTTTATCACAATTTTATGCATTTCTTGTATTTATCAGTGTGAAGATTTATTGATACTTTTATCATCAGGCAGGTATTTTTCTTCAAATATTTATGAAACTATTATTTCTAATTTCCATTACAGGAATAAAACTTTTCTTTTTAAAACAGTTTATTGTTGGTGACTTACACTCCTCCCTCACTCAGAATGGGTCACTATCACCTGACAGCCACTGGAGAGACTAGACAACCAATATTACTTGACCAGAACCCCCTCCCCAAATAATCATCTCTCCTGTTACAGAGGTGGGACACAGGGGCTGGGAGTCAGGAGAGTGCCAGGGCCTCTGTCCAGTAGGGGAAGTGCATTGGCCTCTGTGTTCTGGGACTCCTGTCTGGGTAGTATCATCTAGCCAGGGCTGTGCTGAAAGACCCAGCTACTCAGAGGGGGTTATCATGGGGGCCAAAACTCATAGGGTGCAGTGGGTATGGAGGGGGAGGAAGGGTGCCTGGTGTCATGCACTACTTGTAGTTTGCAGGGTTGCTACTAACAGGTCAGATTCTGTATCAGATATGGACTGGCTCCAGCACTTCCTTCTTAGAGAGATATATTCACTATACAATTCTTTATTGCACTGTCAGTAATGGCTGTTGTGAACTTAAGTCTTAATGTATGTTACACACAGTGCCACCTAATAAAACACAATCTAACATTCTATTAGATCTCTCCTTTAAGTTTTATATTTCTACTATTTTACAAAATCACGCTATCTTTAGAGTTCAGTAGATCAGTCTGTTAAGTATCTGTGAATCATACTGGTTTCCTAATTACACAACTCAAACATATATCAACTGCCATGAGATGTCTGAGAAGATTGTTGGTCTTTGATCCTTTGATCATGTAAATTTTGAATACAAAACTTTTGTCTTTGTAAATTGTTTCTCTGGTGAACTGACACATGCAGTTCAGATTACCTCCAGAGCTAGTTAAAGAGATATCAGGTAATTTTGGCTCTGGGAGAGATTATAGGTGATTGTAAGTCCCTTTTGAGAGGATTGTCGCATCTGATACTTAGTCATTTTAAAGTTAGTAGTCTTCCCAGGAATATTCAGTTTCACTCTCCAGGCAGGCTATGTGTCACCACATGTGATAGATCCCAGAAAAAATGGCTCTTGATTGTCTGAAATATTAGTCAACTCCCTGACTGCCTTGGTATGGCAAACAGCTGAAAAATGTCCATATTTTGTGCATTTATTACATATTTCATGTTTAGCATGACAAATGTCTTAAGCTATGAATTTTTCCAAATCCTTTGCATTTACTCTGAAATTCTTTGTAGCCTGGGACTCCTTCATAGCCTCAGGGCTTCTATATTAATGACTTTTAGCTCTCATGGTGTGTCTGTTTACAGCTTCTAAGCTCGTTTCAGGTTTTTCAAGTTGCTCCTGCCTCTTCTTCTGTTCTAGTTCAGACTGCTTTGCTAATGGGGTAGCAGCTTGTAGATTTAAATTTGTCTTTAATTGTTGTTCCTGTGAAATGGTTTTATCTCTAGGCTCAATGATTAGACTGTCTCTGATATTTTCATGTTTTGCAGTCCCAAAATCAGAGTTTTCAGCCAATGCATGCAGAATTCTTATAAAAGAGTCAACATTTTCTCCTCATTCTTGAATTCTCTGGTGAAAACGTGCTCTTTCATAAGCCACATTTCTCTGAGGTATAAAGTATGAAATCAAACAGATACAGAGCGCTTTCATAATAATCTTTGTGACAATCTTCAGTAAAGGCAAAAGATTTAAAGATATGTGTTAGCCTGCTTCCCCATAGCATAACTTAACAAAGATATCTGAATATCTTCAGTTTCCTGGTGGAGTTTTGTAGCAGTTCAAAATCTTGCAAAATACTTCTTCCAGTCTGTCCATTCTAAAGGTCTTGAAAACGGAAGTTCTCAGGGGCACTGAAGAGTGGCTTGTTGATTAAATTGATCCTGCAATATTTGTTGCTTTGTTCTTTCTGTTTGGAACCTTTGTTGCTATTTTTCTTCTATTTGTACTCTCCTCTGGCACTAGTTAGACTACCTTTACTTCTGACACAATGTCATGTGCTTCTTGTACTGAGTAGTCTGCAGGGCTGCTACTAGAATGTCAGACACTTGTAACAGATATGGACTGGCTACAGAGTTTCCTTCTTAGAGAGACACACCAGAGATGTGTTCACTATAAGATGCTCTATTGCACTGCTAGGAAGGATGACTGTTGTGAGCTTAATGAAGGTATGTTACACATGCACCTCCTAGTGAACAGTATAATACAGTTTAGCATTCTGTTACACCTGGCAATCAAGTGGGGCAGCAAGCAGGGGCTGCTCAGAGGGGGTAGGTGCCCTGTATTCATGGGAGGCAGGGGGCAGGTGGTAGGGGAGTGTCTGGAGGGGGACAGTGTGCTAGGTACTCAGGAGAGCCAGTGGGCAGGGACTGTGGGGTACCCGGAGGAGGAAGGGGTACCCTGTATTCATAAGGGGCATAAGGTGGTGGGGTGCCCGGGGATAGTGGGTGAGAGGAGAGGGGTGCCTCAAAGGGGAGGGGAGTACCTGGGACTCACAAGGGGCAGCAAACAGATGAGAGAGGGTACTGAAGGGGTGCCCAGCACTCAAGGTGCGCATCAGAGAAGAGGTGCCTGTTACTCACCACAATTCAGCAGTTAAGGAAGCCTTCTGTTCCTTATGGACCTGTTGCTGCAAAGGTCAGGTCAGATGGTCTTTGCTGCCAGGACCCAGCTCTCTGCTCATTTTGCTTACTCACTGCAGAGCAGGTACCACCGACCAGAATATCTGTCCTCTGCAGCGGCACACTGTGCCATCTAGCAGGGACTCTGCATGGAGGGACCAAGCCACCATCTCCCCTTCCAGAGTGAGGAGTTGGGTCCAGGGACTTCTGGCATGTCCAAAATTTGGGTGAAAATTAGTAAAAGTCAAATAATTTTTTTTAAACCCAGGAAATTTTCAGGGAAAATTGGTAAAAAATGAAAATGAAGGGCCTTATATATAATGTAGTCTTAAGGACATTTTAATGTTTTGTTTTGCTTAAAAAAATAAAGTCTGAGTGTTACTTTACCTAATGCAGAAGAAACGACATGTCATAAAATAATTTTTAAAAAGGGGGATTCATGAGCAGATAAGTACTAAACTAGAGTCCCTCCCATTTAGTTACTCCTACTTGGTGCTACCAGCATTTAATTATAATAATATCCTTTTTGCTATCATCTGCAGTTTCAGGTAGATAATTTCACTCATGTTTTACATGCTTCAAATCCAGAGGCATTGAGTACCTGCAACTCCCATTGACTTCAGCAAGACAAAAATTATAGGAGTTGGCCTTTAATTTTTGTAATTTTGTTTGTAGTAATAATAATAATAATTAATGTAAAAGAGCTTTGATCAATCATAAGACATCAGGACATTCAAAACACTGTTACTATCAAAAGCAGAGGGATCAGTGCAAAGGCCACTGAGGGAGCACACATCATAAGGTAGTTAATTTACATATTTCTTCATTCACACAAAACCTTTTCTTTCGTGATCAAATTGAACATTGTGAAGGAGTATTTCTAAGGGAATGTTTCAATATTCATCACATCAAAAATATCTGTGTTAAAGGAAATGAACAAATACTAGCCAGTAGCACACTTTAATTTACTTTGTGGACGGAATATAGTTTATCGTACCATAAAGAAGGATATAGTCAATGAAAAGCCAAGGAAAGTAAATGTACAGCCACTATTGCCAACCCCAACCATTCAAAAATCATGAGATTGTCTTAATAATCATGAGATGCATAAACTAATAAATTTGTGAGGGTTTTTATGTGCCTTATGGGTTTTTGAAGCTTTAGGGGGATTCTACCTGCCCCCAAAGTGTGTGAGAGCTTTTAAGGGTCAAAATTCAGCCTCAGCTACACGTGCAAAAATGTGTCCTTCCCGTGATTACTCGGAGGGGGCTCCTCTTATCCTCCTCCACCCCTAAGATGAGGGAGCTGCCATCTAATCTCTCTCCTACCCCATCACTATCACTCCACCTTCTTCAGCCTCCCTTTACCCTCCATTAGAATTGCAGAGGAAGTCTGCTTCTCCCCTTCTGCACATGCTCCTCCTACATTCTGCACATGCACCTTTTACAGGGTCTCCGATGCTCCTCACAGTCTGTTTCCTAACTGTCTTGTCGAGAGCCCAATCTAGAGTGGGAGCCGTTTTGCCTGTGGGAGGTGGCAGCCACATTTATTAAAGGCAGCCTCCCTTCCACAAGCAGATAGACTTCTGGGAAATTGCGATCATACTCTTTTCAACCCCCTTGAGAGTAATGGGAAATGACAGTCATTCTGAGTAAGGGAAAAATCAGGAGTTAACATGATGAAAGGCTAACCTCATGAGACAGGTAAAAAAAGCCCCAGAATTGCTAGAGCCATGATAAAATTGAGAGTTGGCAATAATGCATACTTCTCCATGCATCAAAATGAGAATGCATGCATTAAGAGATAGCACTGAACCCAAACCCTGTGTAATGTTTACTTGAAGTGTATATTCAGACACTAGATGTCTCTGTGTGCTTTTAAGAGTTCTAAAAAAGGGTGTATTCCCTAGTAAATGAGGAAAGCAAAGCTGGAACTCAAGCTGTTTGGAAGCCTGTTTGGTTATTTGTAGTTGTAGTTATTTGTCTTTCATAAATGCGTCCTGTTGTAGACACACACTGATCTTGAATATCATGACATTCTGGATCTGAGCTTTACAACTTGAGGACTATCCCTGGAAACTATTTGAAGAAAGTAAAAATGACTGTTTTACCTCCCTTGGAGCATCAGCTTGGATAAATTCTGAATAAATCTTTTGGGCTTTTGAGGCAATTTTAGCAGAAGACTTAGTTTTCTTGAAGTCCTCACAGGCCATCCAGAAGTCAATGTTCTCCTCACTGAACTCGGACTTCAGGAAAGTTCTAAAGGCAGCCAAGCCATCTGCAGAAATAGAAAAATAAATTAGAAGACATATCTAACCTATGTAGCAGTCCAGAGGATAAATCATGTTAGGGTCCAAAATCTCAATTCTTCTGTTCTTATTCAGTCTACAAACCCTTAGGACAAATTCAGCCTTTTGTTAGACTCAAACAAAACCTCTTTCATTTCAATGAAATTGTACAAGTATAATAGAGGGCTGATTTTGGAACTTTGTCTGAGAAGGACCACAGGATTTCGCTATATCAGCATAACCAAATGTTAACATTTGGGGGTTGATCACTCAGACAAACTCCCATTGAAGAAAGATAGTTGGTTTCTGTTAGTTTCCGCCCCGCTTCCCTTCAAATATTCGAAGTCATCAAAAAGAGTTTTTTTCCAACTCAGAACTGCAGAATTTGACATGTGAAAAGTAATTTTAATGGGAAGATATTTACTCATATTAGAAAGACTGACTATTTAATGAAAAATCTTAACTTTCCACTATTTACAGTATTACTGTAGTTCATATGAAAATTATACACCATCAGAAAAGGTTTTGGGATTTAAGCACTATGTTGGGACCTGGGAGATGCCCGTTCAGTTCCTGGCTCTGCCACAGAATTCCAGTGTGGCCTTATGAACTCGCTTAATCTCTCTTTGCCTCTATTCCCCAATAGTAGACCGGGGATATCCAGGAAATCCAGTTAATCTTGTCTATTTAGATAATAAGAACTCCAGGGTTGGGAGTCTCTCTTTCTTTGTGTTTCTACAGTGCCAGCTGCCGTGGAGTTTTAATCTTGGTTGGGGCCTCTAGGTACTGGTAGGTAATACAGATAAGAAGTAATAATCCTGTACTCCACATCTTGTCATTTTAAAACAATTTTCTCCCATTCAGGAAATCCATTTCAGACTGATCCTGAGACAGTCTGTGGAAATTTAAAACTTATTTTGGGAAAGTGAAACTATAATTTTATCTAAAGCCCATGTAAATGAAAAGGGAATATTTAAGAATGCAATTTAAATTCAAGTTTTAAGACTTTATGCCTTTCAATTGAAAACTCCATCTGGCAACTGTACTTTAAATGCAGAGAAATTCATTATGTTCTTGAAAGCTGTACAGGATTTGTATTGAAATTGGCATTGAGATGGGAATGATGATGGGAATTTTGTCTATCAGTAGTTTCCTTGTTACAGAACTCTAGACTGATCCTGCTCCCACTGAGGTCAATGTGACTTTTACAATTAACTTCAATGAGAGCAAAATAAAACCCTCTGCTAGGCCACAAACAGTGGAAGGGCCAGGAAGGTACAAAAAGGGCAGGTCTTGGGGGCAAGAACTGTCTTTTACTCTGTGTAGATAGCACATAGCACTTCTCATTATCTGGACTAAATCAGGTGTATGTCCTGGGCCAAGGGAGAGGATGGCCAGAAACAATGACTGATAAGTTATGAATGGTGTATGATCTGAATTGCAGAGGCCAATTGGAAAGCTGCTGCTTGACACAGCATGTACCACTTGAGGCATTCAGTTAAATCCTGAGGAACTAAGGCAAAAAAACCCCAACAAAAAACAAAAACCTGTTCCACCTGACATACAAAGAAGCCACCAAACAAAGGAGCCCCATGAAAAAACACACAACCCAGGAACAACATAGGTCAACATATGGGTGAAATGTAGCAGGAGTGACAGCGCAACCCCTATAGTTAACTGTTTCCAGCCTATCCTCTTTCTTTCAGTCACTGATAACTTCCCTAAATTTTCACCTTTTTGGCTGAATGTTTTGGTTTTGTTCTATCTCTGCATGAAGATGAACTGTGTGTGTGTGGGGGGTATGGTTGGAAGGGAGATTTGAGTAAAATCAGTTCAGCTGCAATGGAGGATGGGCAAGGAGAGTTGAAAACATCCTTTCTTGTTTATAAAACAACAACTTGCAAGCAATTTTTGAATGGCTCAACAGTCACAATGGCTTGGGGTTTAAAGTTGATGTGGAAATAGCCCTGTCAGAGGAAAAGTGCCTTTGCTTGTTCCAAAGATAATTGGTTTGGTTGGAGTTACCAGTGCATATCAATGCACTGAGCATGCACAGATTTCTTCCACTTAGCTTGTAAAGTGAGCAGTTAAGAAAAGATTCTCTGTGCATGCATGGCTACTTTAGGAGCCCAGTTTAGAAATAACAGTAACAGGAAAAATTAGTTGGTCTATTTAGGCCAGCTTAATTATCTTGGAAAGCTCCAATCCAAAGTTAACTTATATGGTTAACTTTGAGCAGGGCCGGCTCCAGGCACCAGCATTCCAAGCAGGTACTTGGGGCGGCAATCTGCAAGGGGAGGCAGTCCGTGTGTTTTTGCCGCCCCAAGCAGCACATCGAATTGCCGCTGCGGACGACGGGGGCAGTCTGTGTGCCATTAGGATGGTACGCACGTTTCCGCGGCGGCGGCAATTCGGCGGCAGCTTCTATGTTCAGCTGCCCGTGGCAGCAATTCGGCGGCTTCTGTCTTCCGGCTGAAGACAGAAGCTGCCGCCGAATTGCCACCGCTGCGGAAACTCACGTGCCACCCTAATGGCACATGGACTGCCCCCGCCGTCCGCGGCGGCAATTTGGCGCGCTGCTTGGCGCTGCAAAAACTGTAGAGCCGGCCCTGACTTTGAGCATGCAAGTAGTCTTACTGAAGTGTATAAATTGAAGCTCGTGTGCTCGCAAGATCAGGGCCTAAGTTGTCTTTGTGATATAACTGCCTTGTTCTTTCAATGGTACCTGAGGAAGGGTGGTTGAAAAGAAAATGAATAGTATATAGCTGCTTACTGCACATTAAGCATTGTATTACAAAGAAGACCTTAGGAAAACAGAATATATCACATTAACAGTTTAACAGCTTAAATCTCAGTTCTACAAAAGTCCTTAAATTTACATCATTTTGGCTATGTAAAGGATCCTGTGACCTATAAACTGCTCTGTGCCATCTAGCAAGGGAGTTACAAGAATATCCTGATCCTGGTATGTACATTCTGGTTCACCAAAGACTATAATGTAAAGTCTTAAATGAAAGCCAGGGTCACACTGGTTGTTAATATTGTGAAATGTATGTACAGGTACTATGTAAGGAGTTATGTATGTATAATGAAAATGTGTTTGGAAGTCTGTATCAAGGCAGAGTTGACAAACAGGCTTTCTGTCACACAAAAGATGTTTATTGACCTATCTCTGTGCCAGCATGTTAAGCAGGGTAAGCTAACACAATGGTTACATATCTACATACCAAGTCAACAGAGCAGCTGGTCTGTACACTCTTCCCTTGGGGACAGAAGACCTGGTATTTCAGTGAGGCATTCAGTGGATAAGGGACTGTACACTACAGAGGAATGCTTCAAAGGGACTTGGGGATTGGGGTGCACCTATTGTTATCCTGCAAGGCAGAGTGATGGCTGGCATAGCCCAGAGGAGATTTTGGATAGCTAGTAGGCTGGTGGTGTCAGGGAGTCAACACCCAGTTAAGCACAAGCAAGTCTCCCACTCTTTGGAGGCAGGAGAGTAACAAGGTGACTCTCAGTCCTGGGTACCCATAGAACTGTCACACTGTGCGAATGAGAATCAGGCCCTATGACAAAGACACGCTGTTCTCTACAATATTTTCATTGTCAGAAAGGCCTAAACAAACCACAATACCTCCCAGAGAGCAAAACCAAGAATTCCACAGGAATAGCTAAGTTTGTAGAGAGCAAAAAATGATGTGGTATTACCTCATATTATGTGATCATCGAATTATACCTATGGTGCAGATGTAAGTTAATGTGTGAGTGTTGGGGAAGGCTGCTTTATCTGGGTGCTTTAATGCTAGTCATCTTTTGGCCACATGAATCACTGACTACACACCTTAGTGGGACTTTCCCCTTGACCTGTCCCTTTATGACCAGCCTCACCTCTTTTCCCAACTCGTCTTTTAACTTCTGGGCATCTGAATGGAGACATATTTATTTTGCATAATTGCAAAGTTCCAAGCTGGCAGAAATTAGGCTACTTTAAAACTTACACAGGGAGTCTGAGTGTGTGTGCGTGTGTGTAGGGGAGGTGAATGAGGGTAGCATAGCTCCCGCTTCTGCTAAAATCAGAGGAAAAACCCCTCTCCTCTCCCTGGCTTGCTGGAGTGCTCCAGGATGGCACCCCACCCAATCTGAATCTTCTTTA
This sequence comes from Malaclemys terrapin pileata, assembly GCF_027887155.1. Lineage (NCBI taxonomy): Eukaryota > Metazoa > Chordata > Testudines > Emydidae > Malaclemys > Malaclemys terrapin. Next base: position 62,440,061 of record NC_071512.1, on the reverse strand, counting down.
ACCACTGCACTTACACCATCTTTCTGACCAACTTAATGCCTGACACTGTAAATTCTTACTCATGTGAGTAGCCTTTATTCACCTGTAGACAATGTATGTGAATAACTGTTTCCTGGATCAGACCCCTGCAGTTAATATGGAACATGACTCACCAATTACATCTCCAGAGAATTTAGTCCCAAATCTTCAAGGTGCCATTGTTTAAAATATTTTTTGCACATGTGAATGGACAGCAACAGACTACTTATCAATTGCATTATTCTAATCCTGTAAATGTAGAGAAACTCTTCTGTACTCAGGTGTGAGACTGTAATTTCAGAAAACTCCCACTTCCTTGGATAGGAAAACTGGAGTCCAAGTGGAGGACACTTTAGAAAAAGTTGGCCAAATTGTACCATCCTCTGCTATGGGTACTCGCATAACCCCACAGTATGCCAACATTTTTTATGGCTCACTTAGAACAACGCTTCCTCAGTTCTCATCCCCAAATGCCCCTACCCTACTTGCGCTACATTGATGACATCATCACCTGGACCCATGGAAAAGAAGCCCTTGAGGAATTCCACCAGGATTTCAACAATTTCCATCCCACCATCAACGTCAGCCTGGACCAGTCCACACAAGAGATCCACTTCCTGGACACTACAGTGCTAATAAGTGATGGTCACATAAACACCGCCCTTTACCAGAAACCTACTGACCGCTATACTTACCTACATGCCTCCAGCTTTCATCCAGACCACATCAAACGATCCATTGTCTAGGGCCAAGCTCTAAGATATAATTGCATTTGCTCCAATCCCTCAGACAGAGACAAACACCTACAGGAGTTCTATCAAGCATTCTTAAAACTACAATACCCACCTGCTGAAGTGAAGAAACAGATTGACAGAGCCAGAAGAGTACCCAGAAGTCACCTACTACAGGACAGGCCCAACAAAGAAAGTAACAGAATGCCACTAGCCTTCACCTTCAGTCCCCAATTAAAACCTCTCCAGCGCATCATCAAGGATCTACAACCTATCCTGAAGGACGATCCCTCACTCACACAGATCTTGGAAGACAGGCCAGGCCTCACTTACACACAGTCCCCCAACCTGAAGCAAATACTCACCAGCAATCACACACCATACAACAAGCACACTAACCCAGGAACCTATCCTTGCAACAAAGCCCATTGCCAACTCTGTCCACATATCTATTCAGGGTACACCATCATAGGACCTAATCACATAAGCCACACCATCAGGGGCTTGTTCACGTGCACATCTACCAATGTGATATATGCCATCATGTGCCAGCAATGCCCCTCTGCCATGTACATTGGCCAAACCAGACAGTCTCTATGCAAAAGAATAAATGGACACAAATTAGATGTCAAGAATTATAACATTCAAAAACCAGTCGGAGAACATTTCAACCTCCCTGGACACTCAATTACAGACCTGAAAGTGGCAATTCTTCAACAAAAAAACTTCAAAAACAGACTCCAACGAGAAATTGCAGAACTGGAATTAATTTGCAAACTGGACACCATTAAATTAGGCTTGAATAAAGACTGGGAGTGAATGGGTCATTACACAAACTAAAAACTATTTCCCCATGCAAATTTTTTCCCTACTGTTACTCACACCTTCTTGTCAACTGTTTGAAATGGGCCCTCCCAATTATCAATACAAAAGTTTTTTATCCTGCTGATAATAGCCCACCTTAATTGATTAGTCTCATTAGTGTTGGTATGGCAACCCCCATTTTTTCATGTTCTCTGTGTGTATATATATCTTCCTACTGTATTTTCCACTGCATGCATCCGATGAAGTGGGTTTTAGCCCACAAAAACTTATGCCCAAATAAATATGTTAGTCTCTAAGGTGCCACAAGTGCTCCTTGTTATCTTTGGGCTTGAATCTGCTCCCACTGAAGTTGGTGCCAAAGCTCTCAGTGACCTCAGGTAAACAGGGTCAGTAGATATGTTTTTATAGTTACAGGTACTTCTTACCTTTATTTGCTAGTAGTGTATCCACCGACTCAGACCATGCCATTGTTTCCCTAGGGGTTGACCTGTGGAAACAACATCTACCCTTGAAAATAGCATTGTGATCTTTTGCCTCTGCAGTCTATGTTAGTTTTTCTGTTGCTTGGAACATGTCATCATCACCTCATTAACAAAGCAAGATGAGTTACTTACAGCACTGCACCATATATCACAGAAAAAGGTTAAAAGGAAGTCTGACTTTTTTTAGCATACAGATAACCATAGAGTATTGCAAAATAGAATGTAATTTGACACTGGCAACTTGATTATTAATCTAAGAGACAGTAGTAATAATGTTTGCAATTGTCTGAACTATAATAAAGGTGCAGGAGAGATATTAGTCACTTTTCTGTAGTGGAGTGCTGGATTTCTTTTCAACTTTGAATGGATTAACCATTAATTTATATGACACTTTTTGCTTGCAATGACTAAAATTATCTAAAAGGTTATCACACTAGCAATGGTGTGATAAATGGGCTATTTCTCAGTTTCCTACAGTATAAAAATCTGGATCCATTCATAGTTTTGCTTCTTAACAAGGTTTTGATTAAGTATTTGTTAAAGCTGTAATAATCTGTCTTTTTTGTTTCCCACTGGTGTTGGAGACTCCCCCCTCCCAAGAAAGCACAAGAATACAATTATTCAAGACATTTTCAGTTCTGGGCTGATGTATCTACATCTAGGAACCTGTCAGGGCAGAATAAGATCTTTTCCAAACTAGTTAATACTTTTAAGTGCTCCTTCCTTTTTTCCTTCCTTCCTTCCAGACTTGATGCATGTGCAATATGGTCTAAAACAGACTTGCTGAACATCTGAACTGTTATCCATTGTCTCTCCATTGAATAAAACCCCTTATTATGTAAATCTTCCACCCTAAGGGGTATCCGATACAGAGCAGTCAAGTGGTTGTTTGTTTATATGTTCTGTTTATTAGGCTGGCTCCATTTTTTTAAAATGTCCAGTTTCTGAAGATTTTACTGGACAGCAATATTTATAGCACAATTTGTCTAGTTTAGATAATTTTAACCACCTATCACTTATATTTTAGCATTTCATCAAGATGTGCTTTACATATTGATATACAGGGTGGAATGACTGTGCCAGTCAAATGTACAGCCAAGTCTATACTAAGGCCATGTCTACACTAGGAAAAAACTTTTATTGTTAACTAAAATGTTATAATCCTAGCATAGACAAGGCAAGTTGTAGATTTAACACTTTAGTTGTCCTTAGGGTTTTCTTCATTCAGCTAACATGTTAAAACTACAATTTGCCTTGTCTAAAATAGCATTTTAACGTGTTTTAAATACACCATTTTCCCCCTAGTGAAGACCACGCTATGTGTAGTGAAGATGAGGATATGTGTAAATTAGGCCTGATCTACACTGAAAACTTACATTGACATAGCTACATCTCTGAGGGGTGTGAAAATACACATGCCTGAGAGACATTGCTCTGCTGACCCAATCCCCTGTGTAGACAGCACTAGGTAAACAGAAGAATTCTTCCAACGCCCTAGCTATTGCCTCTCAGAGAAGTGGATTAACTACGGCAGTGGGAGAACCCTGTAGTGAGTGTCTACACTGAAGTCCTACAGCCATGCATCTGTAGCATTTTAAGTGTAGACATAGCCTCAGAGTATTTTTCTGTTAGTTAATTGATTGCGAATGGCAAATGTTTGTGGCTTGCCCAAGGGATCAGCCTAGGTAAACGATGACAAACAAACAGTAGGGGAGTGTCAGTATGAGCCTTTTCAAGTGTGAAGTGTTCTGAGTTAATAAGTTCAAGGTAAAAATCTTGGTGAACTCATGGAGTAGATGACCCCTAAGATGAAGAGAAACCACCAGCACACAGAATCACATTGGCATGAGGGGGAGTTTGGTTACATGCACCAGAGAAAACTCACTAAAACTTCCATGACATTTGTAAAGGCTCCATTTTTAGCAATTATGAGAGAGGATCTAGGCCTCATTCTCTAATTCATAGTTCATAACCAAAAATTAGTGGGAGAGGTGTGTTGTACTGAGCAAAATGCCAGTCTGCCTATTTGAAAGGACAGTGCAGAAACTGGCTGGGGCAGACATGTGCAGTCTGGTGTGTGAAGTATAGTATGTAAGCTAGTTTCTTAAGCCTTTCAAAAGCAATTATTTGGCATTGTTAAAGGTTTTTGGTATCCTTAGTGGCTCCTAGAGAAAGTAGAGTGTCCAAACTCTCTTGTTTGTGTAGGTTACTGGTTTGCAAAGCCGAGGTAGCTGCTCTGGATCAAGGAGGGCTTGTTGGACATACAAGTTGACCGAGATGCAGGGTTTAATAAGCTGGCTGAGTGAGGTGGGGCGTCACTCGCCTCCCTCTGGACACAACAGCAGGATCTCACTGACAAGGAGGTGTCAGAGCAGGAACTTGCTCTTTAGTCAGATAAAATATTTTTTACCTCTGTAGCTAAGCTGAGATGGCCATATTTGGTGTAGCTTATTAGAAGGGTAAATCAAGGTATGTTAAGCAAACAGCTTGTTTTAATTCCATTTTCTCTCCTTTTTTGTAAAAATTATTTACAAATTTGTTTAATATTATTGTTGTATGGGTAACTTCACTTTCATGTCCACAGGAGAAAAGAGTACTCCTCATCTCTAAGGAAAGGTGCTGAAGGGTGATGAGTTTCTTGAACCTATACCCTTCTCTGGCTCAGTCTGGACAGAAGTATTTTATTCCAAAGATTGTGTTAATACTAGGCTACCGCTGGCAAACACTAGGAGTATATTTTCAGTGCACAGTTAACCTGCATGATTTCAAAGTTGCTAACTCTCTGAAAAACCCCATCTGATTCACTGCATGTCCCATTTGCCCATCTCCTCGGGCTGAGCAACCAGTCAGAGCAGCTATTCGAAGATCTCCTTTCTTTTCCCCGTCCCGAAAGCCATTCTTATAGAGGAGAGGGTGAAGCAGGGAGCTAAAGAACCCAGTAGCTCCAGGTAGCTCTGCTGTCTAATCCCCACTCCCTCCTGGGACCAACAAGGATGGCACAGCACCCTGCACCTCCCCCAACCCTGGGATGCTCACACCTACCAACCCTTCAAGTGGCTAAAGTGGGGATGGGTCCTGCCCCCAGGATGGTGGGAGGCCTGGGGAAAGAATTGCAGAGTGAGTCCACCCCACACTCATCCCGTGTTGATGCCTGGAATGGGTGGAAGGGACCCTGCTTTAGCTCCCGCAAGCCTGTGTGTGTGTGTGTGAGAGAGAAACCCTGGGAGGAGTGGGGGTGAATTGATGGGGGGAGGAGACAGGGTGACAGGATTTGGCTTGGAGGTTGGGGGCAGAAGTAATTGCTGGGCAGGGGATGGGCAGATGCGGCAAGCTCATGCAGCAGGGGCAAAATTCACTGTACCTGATATATCTGGGATAACAGGCAACACAATCTGTCACACATACACAGGGTATGGACTCGGAGGAGGGGAGGTGTATTAAAAACATTTAAAAAAACCTAAACCACAATATAATCTTTAGAAAAAAACCTCAAGTTTTTTTGGCCATCTGACTCATGATTTTTGATCTCTTGAAGTTGGTAATACCGTGATTAGCACCCAGTTCTGAGCATCCAGGTTAGCTTAGGCTGGGTGTGAGCACCTCTGTAGAAAACTGTCCATGTTACTATATTCTCACTGTTTCTGCACTTGCCTGTGTGTGTCAGGGGACATATCTCACGGTTCTTTGTGCTGTGATACTCTCGTATTCTTTCCCAGTCAGTTATATCAGTTGTGGGAGACACAAAATGTCCTTCCAGAGAACTGTGGGAAGGGCATTGTATGACTATCAGCACTTGAGTGATTTAGCCTATGTCCTTACCGCAAAGTGGGCAGTTTCCAGCCCCAGGTATAGCCGGGGCTCAAGTTCTAACCTATACCCAGGTAAGCTAGCCTGGGCTTAAGCACCTCCAAACCCTGGTCAGAGGTTTTTCTGTGTGCATGGTCAGAGGTTCTTCAGTGTGCATGGTAAGGAAGTTTGGGCAAAACCCGGTAGGAGCCTAGGTTAACTATGCAGTGAAGACTTACCCTAGGTGGGAAATCAAAAGACCAAGGAGGAGATGTGAGTTGGAGGAGATTGTTGGTAAAAATGTTCTCATCTGAAAGACTCCCACAGAGTAAATTGGGTAAGGAAATCACTCATTTTATTCAGAACAATGAAGGGTCTAAATTGACCCTGCTAGGTTCCAAATATGCAAGTCTAGTTATTTCCTACCTCATGCTTAGACCATGAAGCTATGGCCTCTAATGAGGACATGAGCTCAGTCCAGCTAAAATTAGACTTGGTGATTGTTGTCTCACCAAAGCACTGCCAGCCTCCTGTGTCTAGCAGGTATGGAGGCTATTCATAATTCTTAATGGGGAGGAATCTCTGTCCTCTGCAGCTACATAAAACCCAATGAACAATTCTGTGCTGCTTCTTTCTGTGGAGTAGAAATGCAAGGGCAGATTCTTTCAGGGTTGACTGGACATCTGTCAGAGAATTTTATAGGAACCTTTAATGTGAAGTTTATGATGCTTTTATCTGACTGACAAATCTGTTCCTGAAATCATCTAAGGAATGTTCTTTATGCCAGTCGTTGACCCTAGCAGGGACTGATGCTCCTATATATACTGACTTAAAAAGATGTGTTTCCAGAGACTAAACAACTGGTAATGGCTAAAACTGGTCAAACTCTTCATTCTGAATAATATATTGAGGGGCTTTTTAAAATTTTTGACTCAGTCATGAGTACTATAAATATATTTGGTATTCTTAAATATTCACTGAGAGCGAGGTTGTCACAGCTATTACTGAGCTGCACAGGGGAGTCTGCGAGTTATATTCCACATAGAGTTATGAAAGTATGTTACAGACAATAATCGTATTCATTAATTGTATATTTATCAAAATGCAACATGGGAGCATTAATATGTTATCATGGGAGTGCCATTGTTTTCAGAGGAATTTCTATAAGGTTAGTGCATTGATACTATAACATTGCAAGCATTATTTTGAAATAGCTGTCAATTTACTTGCATCATAACTGTGCAAAATTATAGACACAAAATTAATAAAATTGCATATCTATAAATGGAATCTAAATAAAGGCAATATATATTAAAACACAAATAAAACCATAGCATATATTATATGAAATTGTGACATTGTTAGTTGTCTGACAATCTGTGAGCCTGTCAGCTCTCTGCTCCCTTTGGTGGAGTTATGCCAGCAGAGAAATTGGACCAGTAAATGTAACACCTTTAATCAAATATATAACAAATAAGTGGGAAGTTCAGTGAATATTTAACTGCTTTCAAATCTCCTGGGGAAGCAGAATGACAGACCAGGGCAAATCAGAAAGAATGGACCTAATCCTGCGTACTTTCCTCATGAGAGTAGTGCTGTTTGCTTCACTCAGAGTGATCTTACTGACTTCAATCGGATTACTCTCATGAGTATCGTGAGCAGAATTTGCTCCAAGGACCAAAATCAGCATATTAATTATAATCAAGGAAGGAAATAAAAACTGTCCAGGCTAATCAGACATCAACTGTCCGATTCCATACATCTTCTCAGATAAAAATAGCCATAAACAACAACTCACTTCACTGGCATTTTTCGTTCCACTGTCTGACTGTCACAGGTAATGCAGAATTTTTCTTTCTGACTGATCTTCAAGCTGAAGGTAATGTGACAGCAGGAACATTACAATTAGTATGCAAATAACCAAACAGCGGGTTGCAAATTGACATTCTGTTTTTACCACTTTCTTTCAAATTATTTCTGTTTCACAAACATGGCTTGTTTTTGATCATAGCCAGCCTAATTTAATCCCCCCCAGTGCAAGGAATAGCTATTTAATTAAACATGGTTTAGATGGAAACATCTCTCAAACTTTCTTTATACTCTGAGCAACATCTTCAGGAGACATCATCTTGTGGGCCACTTCCTGGTCTTGAACCCATGTTGTTACTAGCGTTACAATCATGGTGAGAAAGGCGGCAAGCAGTGCCTGTTCCTCTTGCTCCTCTTTCCTTTTCCTACTTCCTGCCTACCTAATTCTTTCCCCAATAAACAAAACAAAAACAAACAAACCCTACACTGCATACAACTAACAAAGCTGTGCCAATTCTTTTCCGAATTCATTTACTTTTATGTTGTATCTACAACTCCTGTCCTCCTTCTATATGTATCTTTCGATTGTAAGCCCTCCAAGACAGGATTGTTCCTTTTGTGTGTTTGTACAGCAACTTGAACAATGGGGCCCTGGGCCTTTGCATACTATAAATATAAGTATTTAGTCCTACTACTACTACTTCTACTATTAGTAATGTGATCATGCAACAACCCAGTGGCAGCTACAGCAATTCTTTCAGAATACATCTCTTTTTGATATAAACTCTTGATGTATTTTCAATGCTGCTCAATGCTGTAAGTGTATTTTCTTTCAGGGAAAACTAATTGCACTGTCTCCTTCTGATTTTCATGTTCTCTCTTCTTTCCCTCTGTTATTTATCCCTGACCTTCCCAGCACTTGCTTCATACAGCCTGATTCTCCTCCATCTCCTGTACGTTTCTGTGTCCTCTTTCATGTCTCTCTCTCTCCCCCACTCCTCTGAACATGTTGGCCTGCAGACTACTTTCCTTCTCTTCTCTCCTCATGTTCTTCTGCTGTGTTGTCCTCTACACATTCTGCCCAGCTGAATGCTCAGTGATAGGTTTTCCTAGGTATATGAGCTGTATGAATTAATATTGTTTTGGGCAATGTTTAATCAAGTGAGACCTGCACTAAGGACTGTCTTAAATAAGTAACTCCCTGCATTAGGGACCACTTCAAAGTAATATTATTCAGTTTCCAGTACAATTTTGGTTGACCTTTATTCAAAGACAGATTCTGCTAGGCAACCAATATTTGCTGGTATCCTAGAAAATCAATTGAGACAAGTTTTATTGTATTGGCTTTTAAAGGGTAACTGTAGGATGGCCTTAAATAACTTACCCTGGCAGAGATTAGTTTAGAATTTTGAGAAGTTTGATTCAATATTCCCCTTAGAAGTATTTCAATATTTTGAAAATGTTATTAGTTCTTAATGTCTGTTTATTAAAGAAAATTTAAGATCTCAAAATTTAAAAAATGACTTTAGCTAATTTAATTTGTATTAAGTACTTCAGCAATACTTAACAAGATCCTCAGCACAAAGATATTAGATATTTTTGTTGATAAGAAAATGTAGATTCTTGTCATTTTGATGGCAATGCTAGTTAAATGCAAATGTATCACACACACCAACAAAATCTTATCTAAAAATAATTATAAAATCTAAATATTCAACATTGTTTAGAAATTCTTTGCAATTTTATCAGTCCAAGATCATATAAGTAGTGGGTCGTTAGTGAGCTTAAAGAGTATTTTGAAGTATCCCATTTGTTTGAAAAAAGTAGCTTGGTTCCCACAGGCTATTGGTGTAATAGAAAAAAATCATTTCAATATGTCTTTGTGTTATTATACATATATAAAGAAAAAGAGAGTCTGTATTTAGGGAAAACAACAAAAATTGTAAGGAATGTATTCAAATGATATTGATAAACAAGGATTTTCTTTTGCTTTCTAAGTCCTATATATAAATGGCCCAATATACTTGATGTGATTATTTCAGTTGTCATTGATACTTTGTTTCACAATCATCACACTTATGGCTTCCTCCCCTGCCCCTCCCCCCAATTTTTTTTATTCCATTTATTGTTCATCTTGGTTTAGTTAGATAGTGGCGCTTGTTTCTCAACATCCTGTGTCAATGCTACGGAAGTGCACTTTCCCTTTGAGAATACCTTCAAAGCAATTCCTGTGTTAGTTTTATGTTTTTCATAGATTTGCTTTATTATAACATTTTTCTGAATTTCTAGGACTTTAACAGTCTAAGGGCTTGTCTACATGGCCCCACAGTGCAGAATAGAGGCATGTGAATTGCAGTGTGCACGCGCTAAAGGATTGCACTGTGACTGCCCTATGTAGACCCTGCTAGCAGAAAATAAAAGGGTACCTAGTTCACATTACTGTAGTCCTGTTTCATACAGGACTACATTAATGTACATTAGGAAAGATTGATTTCTCGGTAGCATGTCAAGATGGGGAAATCACAGTGCAATGCTTTAGCTTGTGCTGCAGCTCATCTACCTGTAGTCTGCACTCTGTGGAGGCCAATATGCTTTAGTACTTTAATTGGTTCTTTCTTTTTCACTTTGAATGATGGGAGATCTCTCGTGGAAGCTGTTTAACATTTTAAGTAAAACTGGCAGCACATCCACCGTTCTGTGATAGGGTGGGATTTTTGTGCCAGCATAAATGTTCTGCTTCTTCCATACACAATATGTACATGACCAAATGTAGAGCTAGCGTTATATATGCACGACTTACAAAAGCCATCTATTGAACACATTACAGCGGAGAACAGTTCCAGTGAACTGCAAGTAAATGTTGTCGCTTCATTTAGCACTAGGCCATTAATCCTAATGTTTGCTCATTGTACATTTAGGTGCAGGCTGAGATAGATGGCAGTGTTTGAAATGCTAGTTCTCAAACCTAAGTTTGCAGAGGAAATAGAATGAGATTTCACTATCAGCAGGCCTTCTTCAGAATGAGATACAAATGCACAGTCCTCCACACATACTAGCCCTCCAATTGTCTGATCTCTCTGAGGGGTGCTTGTCAGGAATCTGCTGGGTTGTGTGTGGGGGGTGGGGGAGAGGGAAGGGAGGGTCTGTGTGATGATTTTCCTTCCTGATCTTGGAGCTGTCTGGGCCCTGGGACAGATCCCAACATAAATTAGAACAGCCTAAGGGCTGCTATAAAATTCATTGGCTATTGGTATGGCAATAGCATCAGTGGCTCACCGGGATTCCACGACCATGTCTCCTTTTCTTATTCATGAATCCTGTGCTGGTGGCCAGGATTGGTAAGTGGTGTAGGAGCTACTATGTCAGCTCTATGCCACCTAAGTCTTCACTTATGCACTGGCCAGTTAAGCTAGACAATCTTATCATACAAGTGAATCAAGATCTAGCCCTCTAGTAAGAGTTCTGTCTCCTTTTGTTTGTGCATTTCAACGTGATAATACTCTGCATGGAGAGCACATAATAAGATAATTCTATTGACACGAATGAAAAGTCTAAATAGTGATGAGATGAGCGCTCCTCTTTAACACCATTCAGATTGTCAAAAGAATTGGAGAATAATCCCTCTGTACAGTCTTCTCCAATGCTGCCATTATGCAGCTGTTGGATAATGGTGGCTATTTTATCCAGGCATCCAAATTTTCTCAGGACCCAAGTCCTTCCCAATACAAGGCCAGCTAACTATCTCAAAAGCTTTCATCAGGTCAAACAGACAATAGAAAGGTCTATATTTTGTTCAATGTATTTTTTATGTAATTGTTGAGCAGAAAAGTTCATACCAGAAGCGTATCATTGTGATTAAAAAAATCACTTCAACCCAGGTTCTCTCCTCATTTACATCCATGAGCCTCAACTGAAGTGGAGAAACTGATTTTGGCCCAGTGATTTCTGCTCACATTATAGCACTGTTTCTTAATGATCTTTTTGCTCAGTAACTACAGTAAATGCTAATAGAACATGATAGAGACCTTTACAGGAACTCTTACTGATCTTACACAAAACTTGGGGATACCCCCTGTAAATGTTAAGTTACTGGAAAATAAATCAAAAGGCAAAGTGCATTATTACCCCCAACATTTTTAAAATAACATTTAATAAAATAAACAATCACTTCATCTGCAAAAATGTATAAGTCCTTAATGATTGTTGTTTAAATCATTTTTGAAAAATTAAATAAAGGATCCATAATTAAGCAGACAGCTGCAACATTACATAGCAAAATTAATTAGAATTGTTAATCTTTGAAAAAAATTAAAATGAATACAATAAATACGTTGAAGGTATTCTCAAAGGGAAATTGACACAGGATGTTGAGAAACTAGAGCTATCCAGCTAAACAATGATGAAGAGTAAATGTAGGAGTAAAAGTGCTTGGGAGAAAAGGATCAGAGAGAAGAACTCTTCCCAATAGTTTCTAACAAGGGAAGTGTTGCCCAGCAGGTGAATTACTACAGTCTGGAGCGTTTCATTGTCTATTAGAATGACATTTTTGTTAACGATAGGTTGATTTAATCTAAGTGATAATTGGTTTAATGTGAGCTGTTTTATAGGAGAAAAATGACACTGTCACTTGAGATCTCCTCCTTCTTCTCATACCTTGCTCTCATGTGAAGGACAGGGACCCAAGTCTGGACCTTTATCAGGTGTATCACAAAATGTAGAGTTTGATATGGATTGCAATCTGTTTAGGGAGGGACTGTATTTTCCTTTTTGTTTATTCAGACTCAACCACACTGGGGGTGCTCAATAAATTATTATTATATTTACAGCATGCACAGATGTTGCCCTGGAAATTATTAAGGAAAAAAATATAAAATGAGCACATTTCCCCAGCTTCCCATAATGTTTCACTGTTGCAAAAGGGGTTTTCATTTTAAGCCCATCCTATCTCAGTCATTCTTCTGCAGAGCAGCACTTCCTTTGTCACAAAGATATGTCAGCACAAGGGACATTTTCAGCACATTTTCACAATAATGATGATGTTAATGGAGCGACCCCAGTCATGTAATTATTATATTGGTGACAACTATTTTCAAAGTTCAGGGTTTCATGTTTCATTCATATAGTCTTAATAGGTAAATTAATCCCTGGCAACATGGCTAACATAAGGCCTGGGTACCACTTAAATTCTCAACTAGTATGTAAATGGGTAATTAAATGGTGTATAGGCCTTGTACTGGACTGCTGCATGGGTTGATTTTATTCATATAGTGGATAACTAAATGTTGATGATCTCTGTTACATCTAAGCATTACTATTTTCCTTTACGTTTATTTTTCTCTTTCTTTATACTAAGTATGCTGTGTTTCTTTCCTAAAGATACAATTGCTAAAAATATCATTAACAGAGCACCAGAATGGGAAAAAAGCAATTGTACAATCCTTATTCACATTAAAGAATACTTATGTAGGCAAACAACCCTGTTAACTTTGAGTGGGACTAATCACACAGTTTGGGTTGCCATGTAGGACCTCGGAGCTTGAACCTTTATCAGATGTGTGTCTGAATTCTATTGAGTTCAGTGGGACTAATTGTGTGAATAAGTAAGTAAGCTCAGTGTGACTGTCAGGGTTTCAGAATCATGTCACAATTAATGTTTTATTTATTATCTGATTCCTGTTTTACATTGTAAATAAATTCTCATTACAGTAGCTTCAGCCCTACTCTGTAGGAAAAGGACAGAATTAATTTGTGTAAAGGCAGAAATGTGGCTTTGGAATAGTAACAGAAGAAATCTGAAAGGAAACCTACCAGGCATCCTCTTCGCAGGATCTTCAAAAAGAGCACACAGTAGATTATGGACTGGCACAGAAGACTTTTTGAAAGAAAAGTATACTTTGTAAAATTGCTTGTATTGATTTAAAGCTTCCTTTTTATGTTAGCTGGCAGAAGTAGTAGCATCACAACAACAACGTTGTGAAGTGGAAAATATAAAACAAAGTACGGCTAAGTAAAAAAATAATTTGTGAAACAAAATCTAAAAGAATCTTGCTCCGAGAAGAGAGTTTGATTTTAAGTCTAAATAGTCCATTCCCTGACAATACTGACGTATTTCTGACCTACAGTGCTCTATGAAAAATACATATTTCTGTTTCTAGAAGGGGCAAATCAGAACAAAAGATCTGATATCTCATTTTGTAGTGCTTATTCTGCTTAATCTTCCCCCCTCTTATCAATGGCACCCCATATGGCAGTAATTAACCAACGGCTACAATGTCCAGTCACAGAGGACCAAAAGCTTTGCTTTCTTTTTTATTTAAAGTACAAAGAACATGCGGACAATGCTAATAGCTTTAACTATTCCCAATTGGAGGGCTTAAAATTTGCATTTACTTTAAATCCTGGGTGATCTAGTTCCAGGTTGAGGCTCCGGTGAAAGAGGGAGAAATAATATGGTAGTAACCCTTAACAGCATTTATGGAATACAGTTTCTGGCTAGGCACCTGTAAATAGTCACAAATCTAATTTTCTGACAGAATGAGCATGATTTTTTCTTAATTTGTCAATTACTGCCGGAATAGCTCACTGTTTTTAACATTATAAAGAAGACTGGAAGTCATCAAGTCAGAGTACTCCATTGAATCAGGCAGTAACAACTCCTCCAATTGATTTTGTCATTTGTTGACCACTTTAGGTTTTCTAATCTTCTGATTTGTGATCCCTGAGCGGCCTTTTCCAGGTTGCAAATAGGAAACTCTGCAAAGCTGTACGTGTATTTATTTTTGACCAATTAGCTTTCCAACAATCAATATATTTTTCATGGAAAGATGTTAAATGGTTAGCTTGTCATAGTCTGGATATTAAGCTATTAAATTCAGGGAGGGCAGAGTGCGCTTTTGAAGTGCTAAATGTGTGTGAACAATCTTAGGCACATACGTGTTTGCAATACATATACACCATAGGGGAGATTTTCAAAAGCACAAAAAGGAGTTGGCATCTATCTTCCACTGATGTCTAATGAGGCTTGTGAACCTACATGTGTTTTGTGACTTTAAAAATTTCCCTCCATACCTTTGAAATAAAGCAAAAGATGTTGAATACAACTGCAGAAGTTTTCTAGGTCTTTAAATGCAAGAGAAAAAAGGAAGAAGCTAGAACATTATACAAGATGAGATGTGAAATGAAGTCATACAGGATGACAGAACTGCTCAAGCATTAAATAATTACTTTCTCAATGCATTTACATGTAGCATGGCACAGCACCTGAAGAATGCCTTCTCACGAGCAGTGAACTGAAAAAGTTTGATCCAGAGCCGTATGTTAATGAATAGTGATATTCAGTGGCCCAGATGCAATGGCAGGTATACTTAATGTAGGGAGTCTTCCAAATAGATTATTATTATTTTATTTTTTTGAAAAATAAAATGGTGTCATGACTCCACTAATCAGAAAATTTATATCAATAAAAATAATTCTGGTGGCATAGTAAAAATGGCTGATGGGTAAGTCAGATGAGGTGAAATTCAAAAGTAAAAGAAGCAGTGAGAGGAAAAAAGGCATCCTTTAAAAAGTGGAAGATAAATCCTAATGAGGAAAATAGAAAAGAGCATACACTTTGGCAAATGAAGTGTAAAAATATAATTAGAGAGGCCAAAAAAAATTTGAAGAACAACTAGCCAAAGACTCCAAAAGTAATAGCAAAAAATTTTTTAAGTACATCAGAAGCAGAAAGCCTGTCCCCAGTGGGGACACTGGACTATCGAGATGCTAAAGGAGCACTCAAAGACAATAAGGCCATTGTGGAGAAATGAATTCTTTGCATTGGTCTTCACTGTTGAGGATGTGAGGGAGATTCCCAAACCTGAGCCATTCTTTTTGGGTGACAGATCTGAGGAAATGTCCCAAATTGAGGTGTCATTAGAGGAGGTTTTGGGAAAAATTGATAAACTAAACAGTAATAAGTCTCCAGGACCTGAGGGTATTCACCCAAGGGTTCTGAAGGAACTCAAATGTGAAATTGCAGGACTACTAACTGTCATCTGTAACCTATCATTTAAATCAGCTTCTGTACCAAATGACTCGAGGATAGTTAATGTGACGCCAATTTTTAAAAAGGGCTCCAGAGGTGACCTGGCAACTGCAGGGCAGTAAGCCTCACATCAGTACTGGGAAAACTGGTTGAAACTATAATAAAGAACAAAATTGTCAGACACATAGATGAACATAATTTGTTGGGAAATAGACAACATGGTTTTTGTAAAGGGAAATCCTGCCTCACCAATCTATTAGAATTCTTTGAGGGGGTCAACAAGCATGCGGGCAAAGGAGATTCAGTGGATATAGTGTATTTAGATTTTCAAAAAGTCTTTGACAACTTCCCTCACCAAAGGTTCTTAAGCAAAATAAGCAGTCATGGGAATAAGAGGGAAGGTCCTCTCATGGATTGGTAACTGGTTAAAAGATTGGAAACAAAGGGTAGGAATAAATGGTCAGTTTTCAGAATGGAGAGGTAAATAGCGGTGTCCCCCAGGGATCTGTACTGTGCCCAATCATATTTAACATATTCATAAGCGATCTGGAAAAAGGGGTAAACAGTGAGGTGGCAAAATTTGCAGATGATACAAAACTACTCATGATAGTTAAGTTCTGCAAAGACTTAACTGCAGACTGCGAAGAGCTACAAAAGGATCTTACAAAACTGGGTGACTGGGCAACAAAATGGCAGATGAAATTTAATGTTGATAAATGCAAAGTAATGCACATTGGAAAACATAATCCTAACTATACATATACAATTATGGGGTCCAAATTCGCTGTTACCACTCAAGAAAGAGATCCTGGAGTTATTGTGGATAGTTCTCTGAAATCATCCACTCAATGTGCAGCGGCAGTCAAAGGAGCGAACAGAATATTGGGAATCATTAAGAAAGGGTTAGATAATAAGACAGAACATATCATATTGCCTCTATATAAATCCACGGTATGCCCACACCATGAATACAGCATGCAGATGTGGTTGCCCCATCTCAAAAAAGATATATTGGAATTGGAAAAGGTTCAGAAAAGGGCAACAAAAATGATTAGGGGTATAGAATGTCTTCCATATCAGAAGAGATTAATAAGACTGGGACTTTTCAGCTTGGAAAAGAGGCGCCTAAGGAGGGATATGATAGAGGTCTATTAAATCATGAGTGGTATAGAGAAAGTAAATAAGGAAGTGTTATTTACTCCTTCTCATAATACAAGAACAAGGGACCACCAAATGAAATTAGTAGGTAGCAGGTTTAAAACAAACACAAGAAAGTATTTTTTCACACAACACACTGTCAACCTCTGGAACTCCTTGACAGAGGGTGTTGTGAAGGTCAATACTATAATGGGGTTCAAAAGGGAGCTAGATAGATTCATGAAAGATAGGTCCATCAATGGCTATTAGCCAGGATGGGCAGGAATGATGTCCCTAGCCTCTATTTGCCAGAAGCTGGGATTGGGTGACAGGGCATGGATCACTTGATGATAACCTGTCTGTTCATTCCCTTTGGGGCACCTCCCATTGACCACTGTCAGAGGACAGGATACTGGGCTTGATGGACCTTAGGTCTGACCCAGTATGGCCGTTCTTATGTTCATCCCAGTTCAAAAGATCTGCACATGTCCTGTGTACCATATAAATCCCATATAAGCCCTATTTTGAGGTCTTAAATGGTACATAGGACCAATGTGGGTGAATTTCACCTAGAGAACAGCTATTTATATCTGAGCAAGCTATATAATTCCTAATATAATAGTGTTTTCTGGCACCTTTTATACACTTCATTTTGAATATCACAGCTAGATGACAGAAACATATGAGTAGATTGTTTTTTGGGACAGGAATTTTCATTTTCTGTGTTTGTATGGCACCTACCACAATGGGGTCCTGATCCATGATGGGCGCTCCTTGGCACTATGATGCTACTGCTATTACTGATGACAGTAAATGGGTATATTTCACCATTTTTAAAAACTATGGTCATTTCCCTTAATTGTGTGCCACATCAATGTTAAGTATGCATTGTTATATGTTCTAACTGAATCTAGGCTGTCTCACTGTTAATTATCAGTCTAACTTTAACATGTATTTTAAGAAATAAAATCAGGCCAATAATGTGAGTGGACATCCACATTCCACCAAATTAGGTCATCTTAAGTAAAATTAATCGAACCAGAGTAGCTCGTGTAGCTTGTTCCCCAGAGACTTAAGATCTGGTGAACAGGTTTCTCTATGCTTGCATGAAAAAGCTTGCAGCATTGATGTCTTTAATCAGGCTTTCAGGATTCAAAGTAAGCTTTAAATCTGCCAATACTTATTAATGTATACTTGGAGTATGTGGTGTTGTCAACGTGTATCTAGTCAGGGGATGGGAGTGGGGAGTAGAAGAAGATGGACTAACTTTGCAAATCAAGAACTAAAACATTAGGCCAGATCCACAGCTAGAATAAATTGATGTAGCTCTATTGGCTTCAATCAAACTAAGATGATTTGCATCAGCTGAGGATGTGATCCATTGTATTTAGATGAAAGTTGGCTTGTTTTTACCAAAGATGCTGAGATCACACCATGACTGGGAGAATGATCTGTGCTCGGAAACTCTGTTCACATTGTGGATTTAAGTACATAACTTTAGCCTAGTTTCTCCATAAAGTCACAAGCTTCATCGACCCTTCTGAAATGTGAGAAACGAGCTCACTTAAGGCCTATTTTGCATTTGCCTTTCTATAAAGCATAAGGCATTGGTCATTGCTGTATGCAGGATGCCATACAAGTTGAACAATGGTTAGATCTGTTACAGTAAGTCTTTTGCTTTTATGTTATTTTCCCATTTAATTATTTTCTGTACCTTTATTGTAGATATATGACTAAAGGAAAGTGACAGAGATGTTTTAGTGGTTATTAGAGGTTGCCAGCCTATTATTATTTACAAATAACATCTGTTAAAAATTCTAGATTTGTGTGGTTAGACGCATTTGTGAACTGATCCTGATTTTATTCAAATTTATAAACTTCATTGCTGAATAATTTGGATCAATAATGTTCAGACTGCAGATCATCCACTAGTTGCTCACATTGAAATTGTTTGCTTAGTCTTATGTGGTTGTTTACTCTAAAATGCATGATATTATTTGTGCTCCCTGGTCAGATGTCTGAAGTATTCTGAACAGGAGCATAGCAAATAGTGACTAACAAATAACATCCTTCCAGTGAAACAATTGTTTTGTGCTGGAATTTGTGACACAGTGAGGACTACAATATTTTCATGCATACATAGGCAGTTGTCCAAATGCATAAAAATAATCAATTTTATCCTGTGAGTTCTAACAAATCAAATTCCCTGGCTAATATTTTCCAAATTATGAATGATCTTGGATCATTTAGTTTTTGGGTACCCAGGTCCAGCATCTTAAAAGGCCCTGATTTCCAGAAGGTAGAGGCTGTATACTTCGTGAAAATTGGGCCTGTTTTTGGTCTCTCAATTTGAACACCAAAAACAAAGGCACCCAAAATCAATAGTCATTCTTCAGACCAATGATTAGTGGTTTTATTGTTGAAAATATCTGTGTTTTACATTTTTGCTCTGAGTAGCAATGGTTATTACAAAATTTCTGGGACTTGAAGAAATTTTGGAGAATGAAGGGTTTTTAATTTAAAGAGTCATTATTATGTTGATGGCACAAGATAAAAAAAGAAAAGAAAAAAGGAACATAATCAAAAGGAAACTAAAACTTTTTGCTTAGATGGGAAGCACTGATTTTCAAGATTTTGTCTTACAGAGCCTATGTGGAAATAGGCAAAAATTAACAAAATTCCTATGTATTTGTATATTCCAATTTGCCTATGTAAATTACAGTCCAATTGTGGTCTTGCTTCAGACACCTCTCCATGCATTTGGATGTAATTTCAGCCACTGTGTCAAATCATTATGAGTTTATTATTCACCTGTCTTAATAACACCATAAATTAATTAATTTGGTGTTTTTGAGGATGTGCACTGTATTATACCTGGTTTCAATAGCTGATGGACAGTGAACAAAATCTCGTATTTTGTTACAAAATCTAGACATATTATTTGATCTCAAATAACAATGTAACAGATTGAACATTCTTTATGAATTATCATTTAAGAGTGGGAAACACATGGAAATTCAAATAAAGAGGAATGAAAAACTTTTGGCACTAATAGTGATCTTTTAGATTTAGTGCAGTTGATATTTATTATGATCCAAAATGTGGCATTCAAAGGTACAGATATACAGCCTAAGTTCTGAGTGGCCAGAGAGGGGAGGCCTCTGAGTTAGGTCACACTGGATGTCTGCATTGGTGAAGGGCTGATTATACCTGTGGTTCAATTGTAGCAAGAGGTATCCTTCCCCTTGCTACCCCCCCAGGCTTCTAGAAGTATTATGCCTCTGAAAGGCACAATACCTTTGGCAATCAGTGAATGTGCTTCTTCCCAATCCCAGTGCAGGCACAACTGAGAGCTTAATTTTCAAACAGGCTATGCCAGGCTTAATCTTGCAAATGGTTGCTTATGTAAATAGTTTTAGCTCATGAGAGTATTTCTGTTGACTTCAAAGAGGCTGTTCATGTGAGGAAGAATTTGCAGGAATTGCCCCTATCTTTTTTTTTAAAAAAGAAATGCGAACACACGCTTAATTGAAAGAATTGGAAGAATTAAAGAAAATGGACACAAGCACTATAAATGTCTTTTTTCTAAAGAGATCTTACAGCCAAAATGGTAGAGATATAAGCATTACTTATAGTCTTTAAAAGTATGTAAATTCTCAAACTCAGTCTTAATGATTATTGGGATTGTAGCAAGATTTAAATGCACCACATCACCTACCCCAATTTAAAATACTGGCTTTATAATTCAAGATGCCTACAATGGATTTTTTTCAGATATTTTGGAATTAAAAGCATTTAGACATGTTAATTTTGTTTCTTTCTCATCACATGATTTTGCATAGTTTTTAAACCTTCCAAGCATCACTAAGGCTATTCCACTGTGAATGAAATTAATTGCACAGCAAATCATCATAGCTGCCATGGTGAGATGCTAATAACCACAAACACTTTGTATAGTGTACAACTAGTTATTTAGCAACATTGTATATAATCAAATTACTGTTACATTTTATAGTGTACTTAGTGCTGGTGAGTGGTGCCTTCCTGACTGCTCTAGAGAGTAAAGTACTTTACTTATTCACCCCACAGATATAGCAGGGGCAGCACAGTGAAAGCCTCCCCATCTTATCTGCCAGTGTGCTAAGCGCCTCAGCCCTGATTGTGTAGGGACATTTCTGGTGTGAAGAGAATAGTTCAGAATCCATAGCCCATTAGTCCTTGACCCTGCTCTGATTGTCAGCAACAGTACCATTTGTGGTGGTGGTTTAGGGCAGTAGGTACGAATCCACCAGGAACTGGACTGGGCAGAGGTGCTGGAACAATTTTTATAGTGGGGATGCTGATGATGGAAACCATGCATTCAGTGTTTTACTCCTGAGGACGTTCTGCGCCAAAAAATTACATTCTGCAATATTTTAAAATTCTGCAAAATTCTGCAAATTTTATTTGTGAAATACATGTGGAGGCTCCAGCATGGCATTGGGGAGCACAGGAAACTGGCTGCACAGAGGTGGAAGTTCACTGTGCAGCTCCCCATCCCGCCCAGGACATGGACACAGCGGTGAGGCTGCACCGAATCTTGACACAGTGCAAGGACTGGGCCTGGCCCAGAAACACTCCAGAGCCCCGCCCTCTCTACCAGATGCACCAGGTATGGGCAGGGAGGCTCAACCAGGCAGGATCCAAGTGTGGAGGGGCTTAGTGTGGGGGGACCCAGGTGTGGGTTGAGAGCGTTCTGTGTGGGGGGATCTGAGTGCGGGGGGAATCTAGATGCCCGGGGGCTTGTTGTGGGGTTCTTGGTGCAACGGTAATGGTGTAGGAGCAGGATTTTATAATGTCCTATGAGAATTAATGTATGATTTGATTTCATCCTGTCAGCCACCCTTTTTGAATAGCAGAAAGGAATGACAGACCAGAACAATCCTTATGACTGATTATGGTCACCTTTTTGTTTTAGGATAAGTTATAATGTCTACTATGGTTTCCTATACGTATTACAAATTAGGCACCCTAGTTAAATATACATTTCTTTGTTTTAAGGTTTTAATAAGTAAGAGACAGGATCTTGCATTGTATCTATGTTAAGGAGATTAGAGGAATGTTGAGGGCCTGAAGCCCCAATGTGAATTGTTTTAGTTATAAAATTTAGCAAGGCTTGATTTATAATGTTTTCTGCTGAATATACAATAGTGCTCTCTGTATACTTTTGAAGGTTTCTGTAAGAGATTGTTTGTGTGAATGAGGAATGCATGCATCAGGAAAAGATAAGGTGTGAAAGCCATCACAAATGTCCAGATAGTCAAGAAAAGTAAGAGATTTGGAAAGACCAGGAGACAATCAGAAAACATCCATTGTATCAGATGCAAAACATGTTAGCAGCATTGATGACCTCAAGGTGAGGCAAGCACCCCCGAAGGTCAGACAACAAATAGAAGATAATGATGGGAAGCCTGACAATAACCATCAAATGATAACACCACGTAAGAACTAATGATTACAGGATGACATTGCAAAATGCATGGACTCAAATGCGAATTTACAACTATAAAGCTGAGGTGTTTTGCCATGGAACTCTGGGTTCAGGTCTGCAAAGCCTCGGAGAATCGGCTCACGACCAACAAGAGCCCAGCTCCACACTCATGCTCAATCTAACTGGCCATTAGATTGACTTGAACTACAACAGACTGGTAACTATAAACATCACTGGCAGGACTCTGTGTGTATGTGTATGTGTATGTGTATGTGTATGTGTATGTGTGTGTGACTGAAAAGTATATGCTAACTGTTGTATTTTCAATAAATGCTGCATATTTGCCTTCCTCTATAAAGATCCCATGTGCTTTGTATGAGCATAACAATGGGACCCTGCAGGGGGGTCCAGGAGAAGGTGGTTGGGGCTCAGCAGTGGGGGTCTGAGTGTGGGGGGCTCAAAAGGGGGAGCCAGATGCTGGGGGAGTGTAGCTCAGTGGGGTTGGGATCCAGGTGCAGCTGGTTGGGTGTCAGTAGGCTGGGAATCCGGGTGCGGGTGACTCGTCAGGGTGGTCCAGGTTCAGGGGGAGTGGGGCTTGTTGAGGGGGGGGTTCTGGGTGAGGCTTGGTGGGAGGGTCTGGGCATAAGGGGGTCTGGATGCACAGGGGTTGGACGGATGGGGGAGCAGCCCCCTGTATGTGATCCCTCCCCCTGCAGTTGAGGAGCAATGGGTGCAGGAAGCGTTGGGGGTGGGGGAGTTTGCAGAGCATCCTACAGCTGGGGGAGAAATCTGGGGTGGGTCTGACACAGCCCCGGATGCCATGCAGCGGAAGAGGAGTCCCGTACTCCCCACCCCAGCCGGAACTAGCAACTGAGCCCAGTACAGTGTAGGAACCATCAGCTGGGTCTT
This sequence comes from Malaclemys terrapin pileata, assembly GCF_027887155.1. NCBI lineage: Eukaryota > Metazoa > Chordata > Testudines > Emydidae > Malaclemys > Malaclemys terrapin. Next base: position 62,416,868 of record NC_071512.1, on the reverse strand, counting down.
CCCCAGTCCCAGCCTTGCCCCACAGTGATTTACCTCTCTGCCGGCTGCCCTGGGTACCCAAAACATACTGATGGGGAGGATTGCATGACTGCTTTTGTGGCTTCCCTTTGCTTCCCTGTCAGAAAGTCATTTTTTTGTGGGGAAACAAAGAAATCTCTGGGGAACATAAATTCTGTGCATGTGCAGTGGCACAGAATTCCCCCAGGAGTCGTGTTTGTTATTAGTACTTCAAGCGAGGGGGTGCAGCAGCACTCCCAGTTCCAGCACCACTGGGACTGGGACCCTAGTCTCAATTCACATAGGCTGCCAAACAGTCATCAGAAGTTCCCATTATTTATAAAATGTAGTACAGTATGTGATTATGCTTTAGAAATACACCCACAAGCAGAAATCTGATCACATTTCAGGGTAAATAGCAATGTGGAATATTTTCAGTTACTTTTCTTGGTGATCCTGTGATTCCTCTATGGAGCATCAGTTAATATGTCACAAATATCATAGTAGACAATATGGCTACATTATTATAGTAGAACTCTTATGTGTACAGTGACAAAGTTAATTCTAATCAATTTCTCCCATGAAAAAGTAATCAGTAATATGAAATTTATTTACATCTAGAATCCAAAAACCTGGAAGAGTAACATTAACAATCCTTGTTATGTATTTGCTCCATTCAGAGTTTAATGAATACTTTTCAGAAAAGGACTTTACTGAAATTCTTTATGAAGCAGAACCCAACTGTTGTTATTAGTAGAATAGCATGGAAATAATGCAAGAGAATAATGCCTGTTTATAATATACAGTATCTTCATAAAGTTACATTTATGAAGCAATAGTTCATAAGAACATAATAATGACCATTCAGAGTCAGACTAATTGTCCATCCATCCCGGTAGCCTGTCTTCCAACAGTGGCCAGTGCTAGATGCTTCATAGGGAATGAACAGAGGCGATTATTGAGTGATCCATTCCCTGTCATCCAGTCCCAGCTTCTGGCAGTCAGATTTTTAGGGATACTGGAGCATTTGGTCATGTCCCTGACTATCTTTGCTAATAGCTTGATCAATCAGGATTTAACGCCCCTCCCGCACCTCCCCACCCCGCCAAGCCTGTCAGATGAGAAAGAAGGTAAATAAAAATATGAATATATAATAGTAGAGATATGTTGAATTCAAATCCCAGCTCTGAATACCCCTGTTCTTTGGAGTAATTTTCAGGTGAGGCCCATCTATAATATGCCAACTCAATCATATTTTAAAACGAAAGTAAGATTTAGAAGACTTTCTATAGCATTGCTAGGTGTGCTTGAGATTCTCTTTGCTTTGAGTCTCATGTCCTTGGAAAACCCAAGCTTAGGAAAGAAAGAGTGATATTAGTATATCAACCAATAATTCATTATTTTCTGAAAACATGGTGGCTTATGTTTTATGAAATATTTAGCTTTTCTAAACTTGCTCCACTTAACAACTACTGTATAATATTCAACTACTTTTAAAAAATCTTCATTTTAAGTCAAGTGCATTTATATTGCATGTCTAAAAATACTTTTGTACTCACCTAGATGAGATGTTGGAGACAGGATCTGCACTTCTCTACTCTTTGCTTTGATTCTTTACCTGGTTACAAGGCTGCTGTATACTTTGTTTTTTTGGTTTGGGTCCAAATGTGCTCTTCTTGCCTAGGTCAGCTTTGCCTTCTTATAAACATCTAGTTCATTTAACCAGAGCTGAATCCATTCCATACCCAGGGTTGTTTAGATTTTTGTTTTTGTCTATGATTCACATTAAAGGAAATGTTCTGTTTGCCCAGACTGATCAAGTGAACCATGAGACCTTCACTGCCTTTGTTATGCCATTGAAAAGTAAAGTGGCACTAGATGCTCAGGACACAGTTAGCATCTTAGCAATGTGGAGCCACCTGCCATGTGGCATTCAAATACATTTTTGTCAAAACACTATGCAAATCTCCACGTTGCAGTTGCACTGCACAGATTGGGAAGAGCAAGGTCAACTTAGAAAACTATTTTTTTTTCTATAGGCATAATTTGCCTGTCTTCAGTATGTCACAAAGTACTTTTGCATAGGAAAATGAGCGCTTATTTTGGACTCAAGTAATGCATGTCCTTCAGGTAAAATGTTTTGAAAGCCAAATGAAAAGAACTCTGGTTTCAAGTAAAATATTTCAAAAAAATAGCATAGCATTTTCTCTCTGTGTATAAATAAAATAAACAGTTTCAATATACTTTTCTTCGAACACATTTTAAAAAAGAATTTGAAAAATTTCCCAGGAAAACATATGTCATTCAGAATTCTTATTGAGTTTCAACTATCAAAATGCTAGCACAGCTCATGCCTAGGATATATACCCTGTTATTTATATAGGATGTCATTTAACAATACATGCAATTTGCACAGAAACCTCAACACAATACAAATATTTAGGACCAGAACGTGCAGTTCTGAGCAAGATGAAAACTACACCAACCCAGGCGTAGCTGTAGGAAGCATTGTGCCCTAGAAACCTTGCTGAGCCACAATTCCTTCCCTGCTTCTCTCTTGCTCCAGGGGTAGTACCTTGCAGATGGTCTATACAGGCCAGGCTGTAGTAGCTAATATATGGGAGAGCAAAGCCAAGGTTCCACCCACTCCCTGCCCTTCCCCGTCCATGTGCTCCGGAGCCAAGGAACAGTGAGTATATAACTCCTGACTTCTCTTGTGGGCCCAGAACCAAGTAGTCTAAGCAGGGTGTGTGTGTGGTGAGGGAGGGTTCTTACTCATGTCCCTTTACATGTACACCTCAACCTCGATATAACACTGTCCTCGGGAGCCAAAAAATCTTACCGCGTTATAGGGGAAACTGCGTTATATCGAAATTGCTTTGATCCGCCGGAGTGCGCAGCCCCGCCCCCCCGGAGCACTGCTTTACCACGTTATATCAGAATTCGTGTTATATCGGGTTGCGTTATATCGGGGTAGAGGTGTATCTTTGAAAATAAACTGTAAAGGCTTTGTCTTTGGTGTGTTCTAATGTTGACCTGCTCACTCAAGTGAAAACTACAACCTGCCCTGTCTTCCCTAGAATTTTGCCTCATGTTAGTTAACTTGAATTAAGAACACATCTTTTTTCAGAGTGAAGTCAAGACAGACCATCATGAGATGCGTGATTTCTTTATTTTAGTTAAGGCATTTGGATAGTTTGGAGATATGAGAGGCAAAGAATCTAAAAGAGAAGATAATTAGCTAAGGCAAGTGTCAATCAAGGTATGGACCAGACTATTAGCAATTGGGATGGATAGAAAGGAAGGAGATTGTAGGGGGAGCCTGGGATTGGAGGCTGAATGATAAGAGGAAAATATGATTCTTGGGTTGTAAGCCTCAGGGAGAATAATGAAGGTACAAACCTTGATGGAGAGGTGAGGAGGAAAGAGGGCCAGGGAGATTTCAGATTTTTTTTTTTACGTCAGCTCTTAACAGGCAGAGTAGTTCAAATTAATCTATAGCATAACTGTTCTAAAGGCACAATCTTAGCCTGTTGAAGTTTCCTTTTCTTTTATATTTTTGTATACAATGGAAGTACATATTTAGTACTCAAATGAAAGAAAATGAAAACTCCAGAAATATAAGCTGTAGGCCAATGAGCTCCTCTACTGTATAAAACCATGAAGAGGGAAATGAGTTAATGGAAGAGCTTTGTGATTCTAAGAAGTCTCAACCATTAAGTGCAAAGTGCCTCAGACAGCATTAGTTTTGCATAGACTTTACCTGCTGAGAGAAGGGAACTGCCACTTAGCATGGATTTTCCATAGCTCCTCCTGGCCCCTCTTGCCTCTCCCATAGAGATGGTTTTGTTGAGGGAGGGAAAGTGGATATGCAAAGACATGGGGGAGTAGGAACATCCCACATGGCCACTTGTTTCTCTACATGCTCCTACAGCACAGCTTCTGCAGACTTGCTACCCTTCTTATTTTTGGGGAATGTTCCTCCCGCCCCCAGATCCATGCAATGGAGGGTCATTCTGTGTCCCCATCACTTTTTTCTTGTGTGGAATCAGCTACCTGTACGTTATTGATCCACCCTTTTTTCAGTCCCACAGGGGCTCTGTGGTGACCTGAATATCCCTGCAGGAGGAGGAATCAGTGAAGGGTGGGGGTGGGGGAGGGTCTGGTCCACCCTCCATCACCCTGAAATACTGAACACAGCACTACTCACAAACTAAAGTTATTACAGCCTGGGGCTGTGTTACCTGTTATTTGGAGCCCCCTTCACAGCAGGGAATCCCCATTAAATTGGCAAAAGGGAGTTGCTCTTTGTGGTACAGGGCCTCTACATTCATGGCCCTGACTTCCCACTCATCCTCAGGAATCTGCAGGGTTTGTGAGCATTTTCCATGGCATAGTCTCCAGGGAGTGTCCTATATTCCATTCTTATCCAGTAGGAAGAATCTGTAAAAGCATCCACACAGTTTTCCTCCACTGAGATCCCCCTGTGGGATTTACCATGTGGGTGTGAGGTGATCCAGCCATGAGCAGTTGGAGAAAGGGCATATATGGGCAGTACACAGTAAAGATTTTGGGAAATTTCAAATGATCAAAGTCCTTCATTATTAATGGGAGATGGAGATCTCTGTCTTGTTCTTGGGTTATCACAGGATGAGATTCCATTAATCTTCAAACATTCTGTGCTGTTGGTTAATAAAATAATTTAGACGCCCACGGTGTACAGAGATTTTAATCAGAACAAATATAGTTTTTCAGGATTAATGTTGAGTCCAAAGCGTGAAAATTATGTGTGTGTGTGTCTGTGCGCATAGAATCATAGAATGTCAGGGTTGGAAGGGACCTCAGGAGGTCATCTAGTCCAACCCCCTGCTCAAAGCAGGACCAACCCCCAACTAAATCATCCCTTCCAAGCCTGACCTTAAAAACCTCTAAGGCAGGAGATTCCACCACCTCCCTAGGTAACCCATTCCAGTGCTTCACTGCAACTTGAGACCATTACTCCTTGTTCTGGTATCTGCTACCACTGAGAACAGTCTAGATCCATCCTCTTTGGAACCCCCTTTCAGGTAGTTAGGTAGTTGAAAGCAGCTATCAAATCGCCTCTCATTCTTCTCTTCTGCAGACTAAATAATCCCAGTTTCCTCAGCCTCTCCTCATAAATCATGTGCTCCAGCCCCCTAATCATTTTTGTTGCCCTCCGCTGGACTCTTTCAATTTTTTCCACATCCTTCTTGTAGTGTGGGGCCCAAATCTGGACACAGTACTCCAGATGAGGCCTCATCAATGCCAAATAGAGGGGAATGATCATGTCCCTCAATCTGCTGGCAATGCTCCTACTTATACAGCCCAAAATGCCATTAGCCTTCATGGCAACAAGGGCACACTGTTGACTCATATCCAGCTTCTCGTCCACTGTAATCCCTAGGTCCTTTTCCGCAGAACTGCTGCCTACCCACTCAGTCCCCAGTTGTAACAGTGCATGGGATTCTTCAGTCCTAAGTGCAGGACTCTGCACTTGTCCTTGTTGAACCTCATCTGATTTCTTTTGGCCCAATCCTCCAATTTGTCTAGGTCCCTCTGTATGCTATCCCTACCCTGCAGCGTATCTAGCACTCCTCCCAGTTTAGTGTCATCTGCAAACTTGGCGTGCAGTCCATGCCACCCTCCAGATCATTAATGAAGATATTGAACAAAACCGGCCCCAGGACCGACCCTTGGGGCACTCCTCTTGATACCGGCTGCCAACTAGACATGGAGCCATTGATCACTATCTGTTAAGCCCGATGATCTAGCCAGCTTTCTATCCACCTTATAGTCCATTCATCCAGCCCATACTTCTTTAACTTGCCAGCAAGAATACTGTGGGAAACCGTATCAAAAGCTTTATTAAAGTCAAGGAATAACACGTCCATTGCTTTCCCCTCATCCACAGAGCCAGTTAGTTCGTCATAGAAGGCAATTAGGTTAGTCAGGCATGACTTGCCCTTGGTGAATCCATGCTGACTGTTCCTGATCACTTTCCTCTCCTCTAAGTGCCTCAGAATTGATTTCTTGAGGACCTGCTCCATGATTTTTCCAGGGACTAAGGTGAGGCTGACTGGCCTGTAGTTCCCCAGATCCTCCTTCTTCCCTTTTTCCAGTCATCTGGGATCTCCCCCGATCGCCATGAGTTTTCAAAGATAATGGCCAATGGCTCTGCAATCACATCTGCCAACTCCTTTAGCACCCTCTGATGCAGTGCATCCAGCCCCATGGACTTGTGCTTGTCCAGCTTTTCTAAATAGTCCTGAACCACTTCTTTCTCCACAGAGGGCTGGTCACCTCCTCCCCATACTATGCTGCCCAGTGCATTAGTCTGGGAGCTGACCTTGTTCGTGAAGACAGAGGCAAAAAAAGCATCGAGTACATTAGCTTTTTCCACATCCTCTGTCACTAGGTTGCCTCCCTCATTCAATAAGGGGCCCACACTTTCCTTGACCTTCTTCTTGTTGCTAACATACCTGAAGAAACCCTTCTTGGTACTCTTAACATCCCTTGATAGCTGCAACTCCAAGTATGATTTGGCCTTCCTGATTTCACTCCTGCATGCCTGAGCAATATTTTTATACTCCTCCCTGGTCACTTGTCCAATCTTTCACTTCTTGTTAGCTTCTTTTTTGCATTTAAGATCAGCAAGGATTTCACTGTTAAGCCAAGCTGATCGCCTGCCATATTTACTATTCTTTCTACACATTGGGATGGTTTGTTCCTGCAACCTCAATAAGGATTCTTTAAAATACAGCCAGCTCTCCTGGACTCCTTTCCCCTTCATGTTATTCTCCCAGGGGATCCTGCCCATCAGTTCCCTGAGGGAGTCAAAGTCTGCTTTTCTGAAGTCCAGGGTCCGTATTATGCTGCTCTCCTTTCTTCCTTGTGTCAGGATCCTGAACTTGACCATCTCATGGTCACTGCCTCCTAGGTTCCCATCCACTTTTGCTTCCCCTACTAATTCTTCCCTGTTTGTGAGCAGCAGGTCAAGAAGAGCTCTGCCCCTAGTTGGTTCCTCCAGCACTTGCACCAGGAAATTGCCCCCTACACTTTCCAAAGACTTCCTGGATTGTCTGTGCACCGCTGTATTGCTCTCCCAGCAGATATTGGGGTGATTGAAGTGCCCCATGAGAACCAGGGCCTGTGATCTGGTAACTTCTGTTAGTTCCTGGAAGACAGCGTCGTCCACCTCATCCCCCTGGTCTGGTGGTCTATTGCAGTGGTCTCCAAAGTGGGGTGCGCAAGAGGATCCTTCGGGGTGCGCGGCAGGAGGAGCGCCGCCGGAGCAACACCGATTTCCCCGCCCCCCTTTTTTTCCGGCAGTTCGGCTGGGAGTCAGAGCGGCTTTTTTTTTTTTTCCCAACCGTTCAGCTGGGAGCAGGGGGTTCGTGCTCAAAAATTTTTTTACTGATGGGGTGCGTGATCAAAAAAGTTTGGAGACCACTGGTCTATAGCAGACTCCCACAGACTGCATGCACATAAACATTATACAGGACTTTCAATATGTAATTTAATATATTTATTTACCTCTCAGTTTTATAGCAGGCAAACCTAGGGGCTCATGAAACTGTGGGCTGAACCTTTGGGATATCCAGCTGAGCAGATTCCTTCCCAGATGCTATGGATTTTAGGACTTGATCATATAGAATGGAATTAAATAAGGTGTTTATTTTAGAGCAGATTACTGTATTTGTGAGACGGTCATTCAAAGACTTTGACCAGATACTTTAACTACAAATCTTCAGAAAGCTATTACAAAAGCTTTTTAAAAAACTAAGAAACAAAAAACCACAATACCAGCTTTAGGGGTTTCTTTTTTCTTTTATTTTTTTCCTAAAACAAATAAGTACCTGCAAATATTCAGAGCAAATTATTTTTTAAATTATTCTATGAATTTTAGACCTGACTGGCTGATTGAAAATTTTCAGTTAAAACATTTTTTGATTTTTGACAAAATGATTTTTTTTCAGGAAAACTGCTTTCCATGGAAAATGTTGACAAAAATATTTTTGTGTGTTTGTTTTTGTCAACAATTTCAGGAATTAAAAACAAATCAATTATGCTCCACATATAACAAACTAGATTAATATTTGAATGAAAGAAGCTGTTTAAATTTGTGCCTGTTTCTTTTCATTTCCATGGTTGTTAAACTGAGCAGCTTGGAAGTGGGAGCACAACTCTGCACACACTTATATGTAGGCCTGGTTTGACATGGGTAGTTAAACATGGGGGAGGCTTTATTTTTTTGGAAGACAGGATTAGGGAGATACCTAGATCAAAAGGCTGAAAAATAGAATGTTTTGATAATGAGTAAAGTACAGCATTTGTAGTGTGTAGACAGAGCATGCTGTACAGAGATGGGTTCCTGCAAAGGAACCAAGCCAATCCCAAAACATGAGATGCATTGTATAGTGAATGTAATATGACATGTAAATGTATATAAAGGAAGAGGGTTTCTGTGTAACTGTGGATGTGTGGTATACCCTGTACCCAGCCCCTATGTTTAAGTGTGATCAATTCAAGTGTAATTTGATTATATAGTAATCTTGGAGGCTACTAAAAATCCATCCAGAAGCAGCCAATGTTTTCCTGGCAGATTTAATTTTGTTAGTTAACCCCTTGGGTATCTCAATGCTTTTACAAATTTTAACATTTAAAAAAAATTGTTATAAATGTTATATATAAATTAATACATGAAAACAGGGACTAAAAGGGTATCCAAAATCAGAATAGTTGTAAAAGACCCTGGATAGTTTTGTCAGTAATAAAGCAACAGCTAAAGAACTGCACAATATTAACCAGTGTGGAGGTTATAGGGTTCCTTACCATATAACCCAGAACTCACGCCCGGGTTACAGGGCTCTTTACCATATAACTCATAACATGGGATAGGCTCTCCTCAGCTACTCTCCCCCCCAACCCCGGACTTAGCTCTCTCAGAGTCCTAACACTCTCTCCTCATGAGGGAGACAAGAAGGTGGAGTGGGGAGGGAACCTCAGCCTGTGAGGAGCACAAGGTCTGACCTCATGGTGAGAGGTTGTGGCCTTCATGGACTATCACTTAAGCCCAAGGCCCATCACCAAAATTCCAGTCTTTTACTTCAGAGAACCATTCAGTTTATTCTCTTAACTGCATTGGAAACTGGCTGTGATGAATAAACAACTCCACCGCAATACCTCAGTTAGGTACTAAGTGTTTTCCTACTTAATCCTCTGTGGCTCGAAGGTGCTTCAAGGCAGTCAAAAAACCTACCGGGTCCTTCACCAATTGGCCCATGGGAAAAAAAAAAAACTTCCTGACCCCTTAAACAGGTGATCATCTAGACCCACAGTACCTGTCAGGCTGGGTTCCCATTCCTAGTTTGGGTGAATAGGCTGGGATGGTGGAAAGAGCCAAAAAGGTCTCCACATGGCCCCTGTGTTAGGCTAAATCCTGAGAGCTGAGGAATGCTGAGACTCTGAGGAGGACGAGAAACCAATTATCTCTTGGTGATTGTCTCCCTCCCTTGCCTGTGGGACTGTCCCCCTTTCACTACCGGCTCTATTAATTTTCCCCACCTGACTTTTTGTACAAACCCAGAAAATGTTATTTTAATTGGCCTGTGTTCTGTTTCACAACTAAACGCCCTGTGGTAATAAATAAGAAAAATATTTTGTACCAGTTTTTGTAATGTAATTAAAATTAAAAAAAATGCTTTAAAGGCAAAGCAAGCTTAAAATGTAAAATCACAATCTGGTGGGCTATAACATAGAAAGTAAGTTTACACCCCTCAGTTCCTACTTTAGCCTAGTAATTATAATAGTTCAAATAAGTACAACAACTATAATCTTAAAAATGTGTTACTATATAATAAACTTAAAGCACAAAAATAAAAATGTAATGCAAATAAAAACAATTATATAAAAAGATAAAGAAAAAGAAAAAGAAAGGCAGTGGAATATAGGCCTGGCTTGCCACAAGTAATTAAACATGGGGGAGGCTTCATTTCTTGGAAGACCGGATTAGGGAGGTAACTAGATCAGCAGGCTGAAAACGGAATATTTAGGTAAAGAGTAAAGTGGAACATGGAGATGCTGCATGGACAGAGCATGCTGTACAGGGATTGGTTCCTGCAAAGTAACCAAGCCAATCCCAAAACACGCGATGCAATGTGTAGTGAATGTAATGTGATGTGGAAACGTATATAAAAGAAGGGGTTTTCTCTGTAACTTTAGGTGTGTGTAGTATCTTGTACCCACACTCTCTGTCTGAGGACTGATCAACTCAGCATAATTTTTCTGTATGCCAATAAGGGAACCTGAGTGACAAGACTGGATTCAAACTGAGTTATTGAGGAACTGTGTGGAAGAGGTTTCTGAGGTTACCCCAACATTATGCATATTTAGAGCTTTATTCATGTAAGAAGTCTCATTAAGTCTGTAAATACTGGCAGGACCATGACTTATATTTATAAAGAGACTGAGGGACAGATGCTCACCAGATGTAAATTGATTAAATGGAGCTATGCTGATATACATCATCTGAGGATCTGGGCCTAAACGTTTGGCTCTATTTTAACTCATTTTAACCTGACACAAAATTCCTGACTCTGAATTTTGCCAATAGATGTCAGTGACAGGCTACCTAATAAAAACTGCGGCAGCAAATGCTCATCTTGTTAAATGGCTCCTAGAAAAGCTGCCTTCTGCTCCAGAAAAATATTCCTCTCCCCTCAAATGTCACCTTCAGAAGCATTTGTAACAATATCATTTTATTAAAGTACTGCCAGTAATTTATGACATTTGTGGTCTAAAAGAGTCTCACTGATCAAAATTCTGGAAAGTTTAGAAGATATATGCATTTCCCCAAATTAAATACTTCATAATTAATCTCTTTAGTGTTGTAGAAAGGAAGATGCTGACCATGTGCAACCTCTCTCTCTTTCTCTCTCTTCAGGGGTGTAGTATGTGAATCTGCTGCATGTCCAAAGGAGTCCATCAGTTTTAATTTTGCCTTTCATTTGTATGTCAGCTCGTCCCACCACTCCACTCTATTTCTTAATTAATCCTTCATCCAGACACATCATATATCTGACAAATAATATATTCAATATAATTGATAAAACACTGTTCTGTTGTGCATTTTTAGTGCCATTGATGAAACAATGTACTTCAGAGCATTCTATGCTACAGTACCAGAAAGTATATTATGCTTTTATTATTCTAACACTGAAATTATGGTGACAATAAAGAAATATTTATGTATGTTGATTAATTAGTGGGAAATCACATCAGTGATGAGTGACCCTACTGCTCTTTATGTGCTGCATATGAGGCTTAAGGAGTATGTGGGGCCCCGTGTGGGCCCTCAGCAATAGAGAATTTCATCCTTGAATGGATAAAATATAGATATATTATTAAACATATTGAGTTGAGGGGTTCTAGTCACATAACCAGATACATGTATCTGTTAGTTGGAGGTTAAATTTGAGTAAATGTGTGGGCATTACGGTGGTCACCACTGTACTTCACATGGTTTGCAACCATTGATGGCAGCCTCACCAGAGAGAGACAGAGTGACCAAGACTTGATGGTGCTTAGAGAATGTACTGCCCAGAGAAGGGGTGTAGTGTGTTGGCAAGGTGATATAGGAAAAGCTTATACTATCCATGCTAAAGATGCTCTTTGATTCAGTAGACTTCACTGTCCACTGCTGTCAGTCCAGCACATTTCACCATGACAAAAATCACTTACAGGGTTACAAGAAGAATTTGTCAAATATTATTTATGAATTATTTTGTACTTTACAAACACATACCTTCTTTCATTTATAAAAGGTTTGGCTGAATGTTCATAAAGGGCCAGACTGTGAACCCCTTTCTTATGTGTGTTAAGTCAATAGTTTACTCACATAAGTAAGCACTTACCAGGGAGAGTAAAGGGTTGACAATGTGGCTGATAGTATTCAAATCCCAGATGATTATTAAGATGTTTATTGAAATTTTCCTATCTAATTATTGTACAGCACGGTATTTGTTAATTCTCTATTAGGTTATCACTTAAGTGTCTGCCCTGTTTTACAAGATAATCATTGTATCTGAAGCTACATAGACTCAGCTCAGTAGGCATCCTTTACGCATTGTTTGTCCACATTTTCCTAACCTGCTGGTGGGAGAACCTCAATACGCTGTTCCCTTCTTGTAGGCATCTCAAGGTGAAGCCTTCATGCCTTCCTCCCCTCTCCACTACAAAGTTCCTCAGTGAGAAGTTTCAGCACACTCTTGTGAAGGTAGTAGTTAGCGTGTGTATCAGTGACATGATGTCACCCACAATCAGGAAACAGAAACAGTATCATATGACTTATTCTACCAATCACAATTTTGCAACACAACTCAAATGTTCTTCAAGATGATGAAGAAGAAAAAAGTCTAAATGAGCCGAATAAGCTATTAATAATTAATAATAATAAGATCTTCTTCTTAAGATATTTGGCCTTGGCCCTACTCAGCTAATAAGTGGATCAGGAGGATTTGACCTATTTAGTTGTGTCATTAAAGTGTTTCATGTAATCAGAATGTGACCTCTTAGAATAAAGGATAATTTGACACACCATCCATTAAAATATGAAATCAAATAGAATGTTCTCATATTAGCTTTTCTGAAGATTTTTGTGGAAGCTTATGTCATTGAATATGATAGTAAGTGAGAGATTATCATTAACATTATTGAGATACCTACAATAGGTTTTCTATTTTAGATCTCTTACTGAAAGAGTACTTCAGAAAACAACCTGACTTAAAACTGAAGCCACCAGGTCCAAACTAATTTATGCTAATTCAAAATCCATCAGCTCTGTAAGTTGGGACCTTTGCTGTCATGATTAAATAATTCCGAAATATTAAAGGTCCCGTCTACCTTCACAACAGGAGCAAGAAATTCAGTATGTTTGCATGTGTTCAGTTCTCTTTTCATTCTTCCACTGAAGGGTGTGCTTTGTTCCTCCAAGACCTGTTGACGCCACCCCTCGATGTCTACACAGATCTCAGAGCTATCTGTGCAGAAGTCTCTATGTCTTGAACTAATGCCCAGTTCCTCCATCCCCATCTGACCCTTTGGGAATACAGATCTTACAAAGTCATATGGCCAGGAGCTTTCCCACCAGTCACTTATTTCAAACAACTCTAGGGGTTGGATTCACAGGGCAGAGAGGTCGTACTGGTGAATTATTCTGATAGGGACATTATTAACCTACCCACTGAAGTGTTTATGGTTTGGTGGTAGGATGTGCCATGGAGAGTGGCTGTCCCTGCCTCCTCCTCCTCCTCTGCGAAACCCTTATGGAGGTCCTTTCACAGGGCGGAAGAAAGGCTTAAAATGTTTCATAGACAGTAGAGAAGACAGCATGGCCCTAGATACTCAAAACTGTGGAAACTCTTTTGATAGGAAAATCTCAGCTGATGTGGGAAAGTAATAGCTTTACACCTTTTATAACATTTTAATTTGTGGCTGTTAGCTATCATCAGAGATTGGGATCAGAGAAACAAATCCAGTAATACAGTATATTCTCTGTAAAAGAGTTCAACACTCAATGGGCAAAAAATAAGGTATACATAAAAATGTAGGATCACATGCAAAGTAATGCAGATGCAAAATAGTGGAGGAGGGTTGCAAATGGAAAACATTTCCCAAATCTGTGGAAAAGAAAATAACTGGGTAATCAAAACTCATGTTTCAAAGCATAAGGTTGTTGACGTCATAGGGGTCAGGACTAAACATTTTTTTCCGTCCAGTATGTACAGCAGCATACAACATTCTGGGGGTATAAATGCAGATTTTTGTCATCTTCCCCGGAAGCATCAGATAGCTGGATATGCCAGCAATAGTGAGAAGCTGGGAATATAACAAACTAATAGAGAAATAGTCTGAGTCAATATCTAGAATCCTGTGCTCCTATTTAATCTGTCCACTTGCATACCAGAGTCCTAAATTGCCTGTTTTCTGTTCATTAATATGACTATGATAAGCTTTTGGAAGGGAGATAGTTACTTCTAGGGTCTCTACAGTTTATATAAGTTTTCAGAGCCTGTCTTTCCAGTGAGTCAGTTTAAGATGCTGCATTTAGATCATGGTTTGAATTAAAAATACTTAAGCAGTGTAACTATTCTTCTCTGTTATTTTTATAGCAGATATTTAAATGAATTAATTAAATGTAACAGGGGGAATTGGATTTCCCTCTAGCTTCCCTTCTGTATCAGCCCTGATTTTGATGACTGTATAGAAATTTCTTTCTTCACTTTTATGTTATTACTCAGGGACACCCAAACTTGCAGCATGATGGCGTAGTTATAGTGCTACCAAAATCCCAACTAGAAGTGTGTGTAGCTGTTTCCTAGAGAGGTGTCTTTCATCACCATTTCAAAACAGAAACGTTCTGGAAAACTAATAAGAGATACAAAGGCAAACAACTCCAGGAGGCCTAATTTACAGCTAAATCTAACAGAATAAGTATGAAAACTGATGCTAATTGCAGGTTTTTATGAATTATTAAAATAAGGCTAATGAATATTCAGAAATATAGCAATCAACAAAGAAGTAAACTATTGTTATAAGAATCTCCCAGTCCTACATGCGAGGGAAAGGACTGAATAATGAGAAGAAAATAATTTTCAACAGCTACTGTCTCAGGACCAGGTTTTGTGTGCACATTTGGGAAAGTAACTTGTCTTTGAAATGAAACCACAAGTCAAAAAAGTAGACACAACATGTTGTGTTTAATTTATTAGCGTCAGTATCTAGTGCCCTAATTCATATTATTCTGAGCATACTCTAGAAGGAAAAGATGCTCAGCAGTTCTGACTCCTGCTGTGGTTTCTCTAGGCTCTTAATTAACATTTTATAAATCAGACAGAAAGCGGTAATGTGAAGCGATTTTTTTCTTCTTTTAAGAATACAGATTTCTAAATGATCTCTTCTAAATGGGTTCTAAGGTCAATAATTAGACAGGACACATAATTTAGTATTTTAACTGACCAGCTTCCTTTAATATATTTGTTATAAACTGCTTTAAATGTCCAAGAAAATTTATTATGGTTTCTTGGATGGGTTAAATGGATTTTTTTAATGAAATCTGATCAATAAGAGCTGTCTAAGCAAATAAGTGACATGTTATGCACATATAACAAAAACAGTAAACTAGTGTCTCATGAATTGGTATAGAAGAAAGAAAGAGAAAACAAAAGTTCCTATTTCATCTCTTTATGAAGGATTTTTGAATAATGTAATGACATTTTTTCTGTTACAAAGATAGGTTTCTGCCTGTGTTTGTTTTAAGGAGGAAGTAGGTAGCATCTCCACCATGTGAGGCCAGAATTTCTGCTGGCATCAACCCACTGAGTTCAGTGGGATTACTTGTTACTTGCTCAGGTGCTACTTAGTGTGAGTATGGGAATCATAACATGGCCTTTTGTTTTCACTCATTCCTTATGTCGGCAAATTCCATTGATGTCAATAGGAGTACACCCAGGTGAGGACTGAGTAATCATGGATTAGAGTCCTCAAGATTTGGCTCATTGTTATTGTAGAAAGCTTGTAACTACTACCATGTATATATGCTTATAATTAACTCTTAACCATGTATATATGCTTACATATCAAAATGTATATATGCTTACAATTAACTTTTACATGAAATGTATCCTGCAGATAATTTCTCATACAGCACAGGTTGGGAATAGGTATATGTAAACAATTTACTTGTTCTGTATCTTGCCAGGATTGTCTTTATCATGAAAATCAATAGAGCATCTAACAGGTATTAGCCAATCACCTTAGTTCAGTGACCTATTTTCAATCTGCATTTGAGCACAACGGTTTCACTTTCTGTGAAGACCTTAATTTAGAAAAGGGTAGAAAAGGGAGTTTCCTAGATTATAATATGATCTTGTGCAATATTACAGTTTTAATAGGGTTAAAACTTAGCTGAAAAACCTAAAATGTACACTGAATTGATCTCATTCTTCACATGTTACAGGATGCATGTGCAATTTTACTGACTAGATCAGAAATATATTGATTGTTCCATGCTTTAAAGATGTCATTTTGTTTTACAAATGCACATGCCTCATGGATTTAAGGATTACTTATAAAATAAAACCCTTGGGATATTTATCATATACAAGTTCCATTCTAACATGCACACTTCAGCATATGCATTTTCTTTGGTGTAAAGTCCTTTTTCATCTTTGCAACATGGACATACCTTGTAATGCAATGCAAGCAATTCACAATTAGTATTTATTTTAGGAAGTCTGGAAAAAAAACTTATGATAAGGGAACTGGACTTCTCAGGGGATTTGTATGTGTGTGTTGGGGGTGGGGGGTGGGGAGTGGGAAAGAAAGAGCCTTTCATCTTAGGTTGCCTGTCTGAATTCTGCCTAGGTTAGTAATGATTGAAAATTGATACCATTTGATGGATGTTGAGCAAACTATGTAAAAAGAGTCAGGTAGTGTCAGTCTGGTTAACAGGCATTTATATCACAAACCCCACCAGCACAGCTTGCACCCTTGTTGGCAGTTTTAGAAGCAAAGCCAAGGACAGAATGGCTATAAAAAAGTAATTTATTTTAGTTCAGAGGCGGAGGCATGGGGCAGGGCATTGCCTGTGTGGACCTGTCCTGCACATAAATAGAAAACTTCACTACTCTCACATCTGTCAATCAGGGACTTTCCAGGAGCACCAAAATATGTGTGTCTGTCTCTCTTCCTTCTGCACACTGAGTGTACTTATGATAAATATGTTCAAACAAGACTTCAAAGTAAATCATGTAAGGTCTCATATTGTAAAAGTGAAATTATTATATGTCATTTAGTTCTTAAATATAAAATGCCAGGTCTTCAGCTGGTTTGAATTGTCCGAGCTCCATTGTCTTCAGCTATGAGCTATGACAATGTAAACAAGTTGAGGATCCAGACTGAAGTATTTCAAACCAAAGAAGATATACTACCACTGGAGCACTGTTTACATGGCAAAGGCTAGTTTATGCCAGAAAGGCATTAGCAGGTGTAGGTGAGTGCTGGAGGAAGCTCTTTGGCTCAGGAGGACTGCGTCTCAAAACACAATTCCTCTAAAGAGAAGAGGGGGTGCGTTGTTGCTGCTTTACTCCATAAGAGAGTGCAACATTGCTTACACTGCATGTCCAGACAGTTCTATTTTCCATTGTGGAGAGGGGGCCAACTAACATCACCACTTTTCCTTGTCTCCTATGCATGGTGCCTAACACTTCTTAGTGCCAACAGGGAGTAATCCCTGAATTCGGGAGAGCTCAGGGGCTAAAATAGCAGTGTCTGAATGAATTGAACTTTATATCGTTGTTTACTCTTTTGTTCTATGAAACAGGAACAAACTTAGGGCCATATAATGAATGCCCTTGATCTGCCCAGGTAACTCAAACTGACATCAGATTAAACCCTCATTGTAGTAACATATTGATTGCACAGTAGAATTGCTTTAAGTGGCTTGTAAGAAACAGAGCATAGTCTTAAAGTGGAAAGTATATGTGTAGGAATGAGTCAATATGTTTTGTCAATTTTATAATACAGCTCAGTTTTGGCAGCACTTTTATCCAACCATTAAAGAGAGCCAAAGCCTTTGGAAGAGGAGTGTATTTATTATTCACTCTCCAGGAACACCTTTGAATACAGTACCTGTAAATGAAAAATAAATTTGCATAGATGGGGAATATTTATGATGATAGTGAGGAGGAATCTATTTGCTTATAGCCTTTCAGCTGAGATCTTTCTGAGAAGACTGATGACTCCTGTTGGGTTACAGAATTCTGAAAGAAAATACGGTGTGGCCATTGAAGCACTGTACTAATGGTCTAGTCGGAGAGTCAGACGATCATTTGTCCTTAGACATTGATGCAGTGGCTCCTACATATCCTCCTTCATCAGCCTGTCTTTATAGGTCACATTGCTTTACAGATGATCTGTTATATGGGGAGTAGGTTAATGCTGTTGGCTGTTGTTCAGCTCAGAGTTTTTCAGTGACTGCAGCACAGAGAGTGCTTGCAGTCTATGACAAAAGTATGGTGGATTTTAAAAGAAAGCATTCTTCAACTCCTAGCATGCATGAGGTCTAGAGTAATGGGTTACTCTAAGTGGTGGGCAGCTTGGGGAATTGGGGATGTTTCCTCTCAGAAATGATCAACTCTTTCAGCCTGCAGAGAATTTTATATTTCCTCAGATAACAACAGATTGCATTAATAATGAATTGTCTGCTTGCATGGGTGCAGATTCATACCAACAGGGAAAAATGCCTTGTCTTTCTGGATGTTATACAGCTGGTTTCACTTACCAAGAGTCTGAGTGCCAGAGGAGCTCCATTGTGCCAATCATAGCTGGTGAAAGCAAGCAGGAGAATTTGGAACTAATGCCTCCATTTTGGTGGGAATGGGATCAGCTTCTTTAACTGGTGTTTAAATCCCTGCCCAAAATATCATTAATTGATGTTTACAGTCTCCCCAATTACCACTTGGTCTTATACCTTCCCTATGTGGTAAGGGCATGTGTAAAGCAGGGCTGGCGGAATCTGGAGCCTTCTGACTTCCTTGACCCTGTTCAGTCTGGTTTGAGATGGGTATGGTGAAGAGAATGGATTATTTTCTGAGTCAGTGATCTTCTCTCTCAATGGGAAAATAAGAGGTGTCTGTTCTGAATAAGTTAGATTTAAAAGAGTTGGCCTCAAGGTGCACTGTTAACATGCCTACAGAAGCTTTTGGAGCTGAATAGATTCCCTGTTCAGTGATTTTATTCCTCTTGATGAGGTCCCAGAAGGCAATATTGGGAAATTGCTCAGCTGAACTGATGGCTATTTTGTGTGTGTGCTCCTGTCCTGCTCAAGAAGTGTGTGACACCCCTGAGAAAACATATGAGAAGTTTGGGGCTGCATTGCTATTACTGACCTACGTCAGCTTTGTCTCTCTCTTTCATAGGATGTGAGCAGCACAGTTGCTCTGCTTTACCAGTACTTGACTGAGATAGGGACATGGGTGAGAGTGAGCTGGCTGTAGCACAGTCTAGATAAGAAACTGGTGATACTATCAGTTAACAAGTTTCGCCATCAAAAGAAAAGTCTTAAGTCTAGATTAAGTTCTTGTTCTTTGTGCAGAGCTCCTAACGCTGTAAATGAGAGCTCTGAACTTGGAGGCACACTGGAGCCTTAATATTTTCTTTCCCATACAGAATAAGAAATTTAATTGTTCAGTGTTAATTTTTAGGAACAAGTCGTGTGGGCCTTACTCTGTTGTTAGTCAGTCATGCTTCTGTGATGGAGTTAGCATGGAGAGACAGTGGAGTACACCAAGAACTGCACAGCACATCTCAGGAGAGTGGTGTGAAGAGCTCACTTTTGAATTCCCCCATTTCTGGTTTGGCTGTGTGCCTAGCTGCTTTGCCAGCATACATAAGCAGACTCTGAAGGAAGCTGGGCATAAGGGAGCCCCAGCCCATGCCCCTTTGCTCCTGTCTTGACCCCCAATTACGGCATCAGGAAAAACATAAGCTAGAGCTCCTATGCCACCACAGGATTGCCTTACACTGGGGAGATCTTTCCATTGCTAATTATGACAGCTTTAAGGCCACTTCACCAGGGTGATGCACTGCAGCATGGAATCTGGACTTCTGAGTGCAAGTACAGCTGTCATGGTAAATATTCACAAAGGAAAAATAAAACTGGTTGGCTGTGCATTGACAATAAACAGAGAAAAGGCAGATCTAGGAAGACAGATACATCCTGCCTTTTGTTGCAGGTCACACCAGGAAGAGAGTTCTTTATGGAGAAAAACGGTGCACGAAGCCACAGAGAATCCCAAAAGACTGCTAATAGTAAACTGAATCCAAGACTTAGTAGGCCATTAGACACTTTTACAACACAGATTTCTTTAAAAGCATTTTAGATAAGAGGACTTCCAGTGCGTTGAATGTGACCATAGTAAGGATAAGGCCAGTGGAGAAAGTCTAAATGGCTATAATAGTTACTGGGCTTTTTGTGAGGACAAAACAATGCAGGTTTATGTTTGTTTGCCTCTGGTGGGTTTGTAAAAGCAATAGGGGAGGAATGCAATGATCTGTCCCTTCAGGGCTACTGGAGTACGGTAATTTGAAAAACCCAGCACTGCTAGAAGTTAGTGGAGTGCTTGAGTCCTCAGAATGTAGAGCAGATTGCTGGAGCTTTGCAAATAACCATCATTAAACATGTATCTGTGTGTGTGCCTCGATTTACTTGCACAACTCACTACACTGGAGCAGAGGAGGGAGGTGCATGCTGTACCATCTTCAAAGGCATTGTAGCAGCTGCACTCCACCCATTCTCCCCTTCCAGAGATACCATTACTCCTGTAGCTCCCACTGGGAAGGTGTGGTTCCATGGCACACTTGAGGCAGAGCTGTTCCCTAAAGACCCTTTGGACCCCAAAGTCAGAACCCCAGGATTTGACCCTTAGGGGCAATTTTTGCCCTGATTTTCATGCTGTGCAACCCTATGTGTAAAATCAGCACAGAATTTTGTCATTAAAGTTTTTATAATTCTCAAACATTTTATTAATGTTAATACAAAGATAATATCTGTACTACTGCAGGACGTAGTTTTATGTATAGCACATTCATGATCACAAGTACTTTTCTACTCTCAGGCTATTCTACTGAGGAAAATAGGGTGAAGTTTCCTTTAAAATAGGAGACTTCCTATAACTTTGTTCAGAAATTTCCCATGCTCGTCTTTTTGTTTACACTTCATATTCTTTTAATGATGCCTTCTTGTTTGCATAGCTAAAAAGATCCCTGAGATGCATACAATTTTAGCAGTTGTTAAAATTGCAGAGTCTGTTCTAAGAGCAAGCCTTAGTGACATGTATAAACAAGTCTCTTGAGGCCCAGGAGCTTTAGCTGAGATGTTTTCTGCCATCCGCATTGTTGTGGCACTCTGCTCTGGATGACTGAATTATGCCCAGGAGGTTCACGCTGAAGAGTGAGACTGCAGAAAATTTAAAATTTGCACCAGCGAGCATGTGAGAGATTAGCATTTGAGAAGTGGGAAGAGCCAAGTGGGCTGCTCAAGTGAAAGATCACATTCAAAACAAGGTCATTTCACTGATGTTTTTTGGAAGTGAATGAGGGGAGATATGTTCTGATGACTGTTATTGAGACTGCTTCAAAAAGTGAAAGAGAAAAATGGCAGATGAATTGACTAAGAAAATAATACCTCTTAAAGTGTCTTGCCTTGGGCTCTCTTGAGTGCAATGAAGGAAGAATAGGCTTCTGAAGGGAAAAAACACTCTTTATTGTATAGTTTCTCTTCCCACTTGTGTTCTGTCCCTGTTACCCTTCTCACTGAGAGACGGCTCAGGCCCTAGCCCAGTAGAGAGCAGAGTTTAAGTCAGTAAACATAACAAATGCAGACTACCTTTGAGCAGCAAAATAAAAATCCTAGCAACAGAACTTTACCGCTGCCAAATGAGCAAAGTTCACAGTAGAATGCTGGTATTTCCTCAGTGGACCATTTTCCTGCAGTCAGGGCCAGATGTAGATAAGCACTTAAGCACATGCTTAACTATATTTTCATGCATAGTTCTAATGACTTCATTGGGATTACTTAAAGTTAGGTGTGTGCTTAAATACCTCGTTGAATTAGGACCTCTTTGTATATTGCTCACCATTGGAGAGAGTATTGCTTAAGATAGATGCAGAGGTTCAGAGAATAGTGAGCTGCTTTAAAAGACATTTATTTGGCAAAATAATCCACTCTCCCATGATATTCACAACTATTGGAACTTGCAGCTTTGCCTATTGAAAAACTTGCTCCATTGTATTAAAGATAATCTGAGAAACTGAGGCAGAGAGAGGCTTAAAATAGCATTCCCTTCCCTACTCAAAATAGCATACACAGCCTTGTTCACTGGGGAAGTGCAGCAAAAATTTTCACCAGTGCAGCTACAGAGAATATCAGGCTTGGAAGGGACCTCAGGAGGTCATCTAGTCTAACCCCCTCCTCAAAGCAAGACCAATCCCCAGACAGACTTTTACCCCAATTCCCTAAATGGCCCCCTCACAGATTGAATTCACAACCCTGGGTTTAGCAGGCCAATGCTCAAACCACTGAGCCATACATCAGTGATAATGCTATTGGGAGCATTGGCATAGACAAGCCTCTGGCAATCTTCAGCATTTTTAACAGATTTAAACATTTTATTAAGATGATGTTAAAAAAAAAGTGAACAGAGTTTGAGCATAGAAGTTTCTGGTTATCAGGGAAGAACGTACAGATTATCGAGGGTGCAAAGTTTGGTTTAAGATCAGGGTAAAAGATTGATGGGTCAAAGTACAGGCATTGAGATATGAGGGTATGAAGTTCATAGAGTGGCTATGTCTGGATGTGGAGTATAAGAGTGGATATGATGATGAGGATGGACCCACCCTCATTTGGTGAGATTTAGTGTTCAGGGAGTTTATGGCTCCAGTTCATATGATGGAATCCAATGGAGAAGGTCACTTGGTCATAGAATATCAGGATTGGAAAGGACCTTAGGAGGTCATCTAGTCCAACCCCCTGCTTAAAGCAGGGCAAATCCCCAGACAGATTTTTGCACCAGATCCCTAAATGGCCCCCTCAAGGATTGAACTCACAACCCTGGGTTTAGCAGGCCACTGAGCAATCCCTCCCCGCTCGTAGTGGGAGAACGATGTCACTCTGGCTCATGCCTCCTGGTACTGTCGGTGGCCGGTGATGTGCTCGATGTAGATGTCCCTGGACCATCGGATGGTGTCTGAGACAATGAGGCGCCGCATGAGAAGTACGTAGCGTCAACCAATCCCGCAGGTCCGCAGCACACACTCGTTGCAGGGGTCCCAGGCCCCAGGGCTCCAACAATCAGGGCGTCCATCTGCACCTCGTAGCCCTTCGCTCTCAGGGTGTCAGCCAGGGGGCGTACTTTTCCAGCTTACGAGCTCAGGCTTTGCAAAATGCCGGGGTCCTGTTCTCAAAGGAGACCGTGACGTCAACTAGGATGATCTTTTTCTGGGCCTTGTTGGTGACGACCACGTCAGGTCGTAGCCGGCTGTCGGTACCGGGGATGGTGCAGTTCACGGAGATGTCCCCCAGGCATGGTGCGATGGCTGTCACCAGGCGGTTCTGGATGGCATTGTGGTGCAGCTGCCAGGCTCTGGAGTGGGGTTTGCAGCTGCACAGGACGTGGGGCAGGGTCTGATTGGAGTAGCCGCACTTCCTGCAACGCTTGTCTCGGTTCCCGTGGTGGACGGCTCCGTTGAGCGGGACGCAGTTGAGCCGGGCATGGTGGATGAACCGCCAGTCAGTGAAACAGGTGAAGCCGCCCCCGGCGAGGAAGTGGTTGCTGGCATCCCACTTGCTGGTCAAATCAAAGGCTTTACCCTGGTCTGGTTTATGCTTCAGGGTTTCCATGTACAGCAAGTGGATGGTGGCCTTCAGAGTCCTCTCCAGCAAGCCCTGGCGCTCGGGGCGACGATGGTGTTTTCGTCGGACCTGATCTGCGGCACCTGGACTCCCAGTTCCTGGTGCTCCTCACACCACTCCCAGCGGCAGCCGATGTGCTCCCCTAGGCGATGTGTGGTGTTGCGAGTGTGGGACCACAGTGAAGCGATGTCGTGCTCATCCCGTCCGAATTCCCCATCGAAGGAGCCGCTCAGGAAGGTGGTGATGTCTTGGTTGGAGGGGGCTCTGCTGATCTGCTTCTCTGTTGCATCACGCAGGGCATTCGCCGCGATGTTCCTCACCGTGGCGTAGGGAAATGTCAGCAGGCAGAAGGTGTGAGTGATCACAGTGACGTCGCACAGGTCACCCATGCGGGGGACGTTGGCGCCGCCGTGCCTGTAGGCGATGTAGACCAGTTCGTGGCTGGCTCTCTGGGGAAGGAACAGCCACTTCTTCACCAGCTTCTGGATGATCTTGTCTATCTTGTTGAGGGGCACCTTCGCCACAGCGGATCCCCTTAGAGTGAACGAGATGCGTGGGATCAGGAAGGTGTTCAGGGCATTTATCTTCTGTCAAGGTGCCAGCAGGGAAGCATCAATCTTGGTGATGTTCTGCAAGATCTCCTGGATGGTGTCCTCGGGTGTCTGCCGGACACGGAAAACTGTTGGCGTGCCTAGGTGCTGGTATGCCTGCCCCTCTGCCAGGGGGATGACGGGCTCACCCTGGATCTGGAACCCCGTTGCCTGCACCAAGTCCCTTTTCCTGCCATCAATGTGAAGAGTTGTGCACTTATTTGCATTGAAGTGGAGCCCCATCCAGTCAGTAGCTCGGCTGGTGGCATCTAGCATACCTTGGAGGCTCTCAGGGTCGTTCACATTCAGGACCAGATTGTCTGCATAGGTCAGAATGCTGATTTTCTTGCCTTGCAGGTCAAATCCGGTCGGGCCGCTGGAGATGGCTCGGATGAGCGGTTCCATAGCCAGGTTGAAGATGATGCGGCTAAGGGGGCATCCTTGTTTCACGCCGTGGCGGATGGGGATGGCATCTGTCTCTCCATCCGTGGTGTGGATGGTGGTGGTGCAGTCCTTGTAGAGGTCCCGGAGGATCTGGATGAAGGTTTCTGGCATCCCGAACTCTCCCAGGGTGGCAAAGATGTGATGGTGGGGTATGGACCCAAAGGCGTTGGTCAGGTCAAGCCACGCTACTGCACACTGCCTCTTGGACCTCCTGGCCTCCTGGATGGCCGTCTGAAGGAGGAAGTTGTGCTCGTAGCATCCCTCACAGGACATAAAACCCTTCTGCACTGAGATGGCGGTGCCCCTGCACACTGACCAGTCTGTGATCCTAGCCGCGAGGCAGCTGGCATATTGTGAACCACTGTGCTGTGTCAATGGAATTGAAAGCCACCAGAACTGTGTCCACATTAGGGTTCCCCGGATACAGCAACACTGGTGTTTGCACTAATGGGATTTCCATGCTAAAATATTTTTTTGTGCAAAGATCCCCTAACACAAAAAGAAAGGATGAATTACATTTTTAGGGTTTTGGGGGGGATTTTTTCTTTAAATGCTTGAAAATGGGTACTGTAAATAATTTCCCAATAATGAAAATTAGTAAATGTCCAAGATATGTGAGAGAGACAAGGTGAGTGAGGTAATATCTTTTAGTTGACTAACTTCTATTGGTGAGAGAGACAGGTTTTGGAGCTTACACAGAGCTCTTTTACAACAATGCTGCACACAAGGTATGTTTGTTAATTCAAAACAATCTAGTCTAATAAAAAAAATTGCCAATCAAAAACATTCTTTTAAAATTGTTATTCGGAGCTAATTATTTACTTACAAATGCAATTTTCAGCTCAATTGGATTAAAAACGTACAAGTTATATCACTGAACATCCTGGTTTATACTGGAAGCTACAGCAGAAGTTTTAATTTTGCTCAATGCGGCTACAATATTGAGTCTGTAATGAATGAGGTTTGTTGGATTGATAGCATACAAATTTTTCAGGCTGGCTAATAAGACAGCAAGCAAAACATTTCTGATATTAGCAACTGTTTTACTGCCCACAGGGCAAGTTGAAAAGCATTGGAGTTGAAATTCTTGGTTAAAAGCTGTTTTCTTTGTGAATTTAAAGGTGGAGAAAGGTGTTTTCTTGAGAGCTCTGGAGACTGGCATCCTCAATCCACAAGACCAGGCAATACGGACAGAGTCTGTAGAAGCTCATTGCCTCCCCGGTCTTATTCTGCAGAAGGGGCTACCTTCCAGAAGGTAAGACAATAAGCCTGGTTGCCAATTCAGTCCTTAGCTTCTGGTGAGAATGTGAAATTAATACCACATATCCACTTAGAACTGCACTGGACTACTAGCTCATTTTGTAGGCTGAATACTTATCCATTGAAATGCCTGGAATTTCTAAAGGAAAACTTATTGGGAACTCTAGTCCTTTAACCTTAATCTTTTGATATTTTGGTGAAAATGGTGTTAATGTAATGGAAAAATTAACATTTCAGTGGTAGCTAATGGGTATGTGTCACATCTAATAGGATTACGCGGTCTATTTTATTAAAGATTAGAGCTGAACAAATAATGTATGTAATGGCTTTATCTTCTTTTTCTGCTTTTAGAATGTCCACAAGCACATTGTGATTCCCTCAGATTTATTTGAAATTATTCGATGATTTATTTCCCCCCCAAATTTATTGGGTAGACTGATCATGGACAATTCTGAGTATTCAATACTCAATATTCAAACTATGATTTGTTAGTAGTGATTTTGGGTCATGACATATTGTTTCAGTTCTGTGGTTATCTGATCAGGCGATGACATGGAACCTAGAAAACCACTCTGTGCAAACATTTGTGGCAGTGAGACCCAACTGCCTGAATGTTCATGGAAAGCAGACACAAAAGCTGTGCAACTATGATGGAGCAAATTCTATTAAAGTTTTATAATATTTGCATAGCTTAGCTAAGCACAGTGCTGCTACCTCACTATAGCATTGATCCTTCAAAGACTTTTGCACATGCTTAACTTTAAGCATCAGAATAGACCCCACCGAGAGTCTACTCACATGCTTAAAGTTAAACACTGTGCATAAATCTTTGCAAGGTTAGGGTTTTAGTCTGATAGATTAAGGCTTCCTGAAGACTATAAAAGCATCACAGGTTTACAGTAAATCTGGATTGGGGAGAGGTGTTAGTTCATATGCAGAGTTATGACAGTGGACAGTTATGATAGTGGACTAAAAATAATCTTTGGCTTTTTACAAAGAAGAGAACAAAAAATAAAAGATAAGAAAACTCAGCTGTTTAATAGAAGCCATCCAGTATTCAGGTTGTAGACATTGTGTTGAGACAGGACAGAGATTAAATATGCACGAGCTCTTCTGAATGAAATAATTCATATTGCATCTATTTCACATTCAATTCCATCAAGCTACATTGATATTCAGTCTATGGATTCAATTTAGGACTGTATGATCATCATAATTAGAGCTGGGAAAAAAACTATTAGTATTTCCCTTCCTTCCTTCCTTGAAGAACTACATTTTAGTTTATGAATTTAAAATAATGCATATGCTGTTTATTTGTTAAGTTAAATTAACCTACTGAATGTTGTGTTCAGGTTAAGATTGTGTACTAAAACAATGAAAGACAGTAAGTTTTAGGGTGAAATATTCCATATGCATAGCTTCTGCCATCTACATTCCAACTGAATCCCCCATTCATGGGCATTGTTTTGGTACTCTAGAACGGGGTGGGCAAACTTTTTGACCTGAGAGCCACATCGGGGTTGCAAAACTGTATGGAGGGCCAGATAGGGAAGTCTGTGCCTCCCCAAACAGCCTGGCCCCCGCCCCTATCTGCCCCCTCCCACATCCCGCCCCCTGACTGCCCCCCTCAGAACCCTCGACCCATCCAACCCCCCCGCTACTTGTCCCCTGACCGTCCCCTCCCAGGATCCCCCCACCCTTAGCTGCCCCCCAGGGACCCCTATTCAACCCCGCCTGCTCCTTGATTGCCCCGACCCCTATCCACAACCCCACCCCCTGACAGGCCCCCCCAGGACTGCCACACCTATCCAACCCCCACCCCCGTTCCCCGTCCCCTGACTGCCCCCCCTGAACCTCCAGCCCATCCAACCGCCCCCTGCTCCCTGTCCCCTGACTGCCCCCCAGGACTCCCCTCTCCCCGCCCCCTTACCATGCCAGAGCCAGCCACACCACCATGCTGCCTGGCAGAAGTGGTGGATCAGAGCGCTGGCAGCGCGGCTCGCTGAGGCTGTGGGGGAGGGGGGACAGTAGGGGAGTGGCTGGGGGCTAGCCCAGGAGCTCAGGGGCTGGGCAGGACAGTCCCGTGGGCCGTAGTTTGCCCGCCTCTGCCCTAGATACTTTGGTACTTCAACATAGGAGATATAACTCTATTGTATGTTTTTCATCCTTATCATCTGAGTTTCTTTCTTTCTTTCTTACATCATATTGTTTCATCAATATTTAAATAAACCTAAAAAACTGTTTTCATTTTTTATAACAATAGCAATAATAAAGGTCCTGATTCTCGGCTGGTGTAAGTCAATGTAACCCCATAGAAGACAATGGAGCTCCACATATTTGCACCAGCGGAGAATCTGACTCCAAATGTGTAAGTTTTATGTCTCTGTTTATACAAGTTGCACTCAGAGGACTAAAAGGTACCATCGGACGAGGACTGTGCATGCAGCAATTTGTATGGAACCAACCTCCACAGAATTTGGAAGGAAGGAGAACAGGTTGTGAGAGGGAAGAATTTTGAAGAGGCACCAAGTAAGGTGCCACAAGTACTCCTGTTCTTTTTTCAAGAAATCAGTCTGTATGCTAGCTCCAGTTGCATCAGCTAAAATTGTTCTCTAAATGAAATACCAGCTTAGTTTTAGAAACAGGGAAGCCTCTCATGTGATTGTCTAATATGTGCTACACGAAATAGTCCAAATCATCTCTCTGGCCGTAATTAATATATCTCTATGA
The DNA here is from genome assembly GCF_027887155.1 of Malaclemys terrapin pileata. Lineage (NCBI taxonomy): Eukaryota > Metazoa > Chordata > Testudines > Emydidae > Malaclemys > Malaclemys terrapin. The sequence goes on along the minus strand of NC_071512.1, from coordinate 62,388,356 downwards.
ATTCTTTCATGTGAGATAGTGGAGTATAGTAGTCACTTACAATTTTTGGAGGGACAGTGTATCATTGGGAACACATCAATCAGAAATCCAAAAAGTAAGAGGACTCTAATACTTTATCAAGACTTGATCCAAAGCCTACTGAATCCCAAAGCCATTGGGAATCTTTCCAATAAGAATCTGTAAGCAGTAACCCCTGTGCTGCTTTTTGATTAAAAAAGAAACATAAATTAAAGTTGTCTTTAGGTTGATTAATTATTAGAAACTTTTCTATGTATGATGACATGCTTGAGAGCCACATCAACTTCCCTGAACTCACCACAAAACTAAATCTCCTTCATTTACTAAGTGTTAACATTGCTGTGGTTTTTTTAAAAATATCTCTTTTTTACATGATTTTAGTGCTTTTCAGTTCTCATTTCACTACATTTCCTCTGCTGTAGCATCCATTAATGCTCCATTGGAGTGAATGGAATATTAGCACGCACCTGGACCATTTTATCTGCAAAAAAGGTGTGTTCCATCAAGGTATATGGAAGCAATCCAGCTGTTAATTACAAAAAGTAACTCAATGTAAGATTAATCAAACTCAAGGAGAAAACACCTGTGTCTTATCAGTTAGTTAATCATGTTATCTCCTTAAATATTATTGTGGCTCTTGATCTTTCTTTAAGCAAATAAAACAGAGGATAAATCTATTGCATTTGAAAGTATCCACTAGAACAGGAGTTCTCAACCTTTTTCTTTCTGAGCCCCCCCAACATGCTATAAAACTCCATGGCCCACCTGTGCCGTAACAGCTGTTTTTCTGCATATAAAAGCCAGGGCCAGTGTTAAGGGTTAGCAAGCAGGACAGGTGCCCAGGGTCTCAGGCTTCTGCTTCAGCCCCGGGTGGCGAGGCTCAAGGCCCCGGGCTTCAGCTCTGCGTGGCAGGGCTTAGACTTTCTGCCCTGGACCCCAGCGAGCCTAACACTGGTCCTGCTTGGCAGATCCCCTGAAACCTGCTCACAGCCCCCCAGGGCTCCCAGGACTCCTGGTTGAGAACCACTGCACTAGATAGCACTCCCAGTTGAATTACAGTGTAACACACATGATTTGAAAGTCGTGATTTCAAAATATTAAAGCTCTAAGTAACATATAAATGTTGGTATAAGTTACAAGTCAGTGAGTAGGTGGAATTTTGTGTAACTTGCATGCCACTGGAATTAAATGAACAGCAATTAGCAGGCATTTGTTAAAAGATGTAAAATAATTTAGTAGGGAGCTACTTTGTCTCAGGCCTTGGCTACACTTGCGAGTTACAGCACTGTAAAGCTGCCCCCAGCTCTGTAACTCACTCCCCGTCCACACTGGCAAGGCATTTGCAATGCTGTATCTCCGTGGTTGCAGTGCTGCATGTACTCCACCTCCCCGAGAGGAATAGCGAGTATTGCGCTGCCGCTGCAGCACTGCGGCGCCAGTGTGGCCGCCCAATGTGCTGTGAATGGCCTCCAGAATTATTCGGCAGTATCCCACAATGCCTGTTCTGTCCACTCTGGTCATCAGTTCAAACTCTATTGCCCTGGCCTCAGGTAACCAACCATGTGACCCTCCCTTTACATTCCCCGGGAATTTTAAAAATCCCTTTCCTGTTTGCTCAGACCGGCGTGGCGTGGAGTGCTATCAGCGAATCTTTCCAGGTGACCATGCCGCCACGCGCCAAGCGAGCCCCAGCATGGAGCAATGGCGAGTTGCTGGACCTCATCAGTGTTTGGGGGGAGGAAGCTGTCCAGTCCCAGCTGCGCTCCAGCCATAGGAATTACGATACCTTCGGGAAGGTATCAAAGGACATGATGGAAAGGGGCCATGACCAGGACGCCCTGCAGTGCAGGATTAAAGTGAAGGAGCTGCAGAGTGCCTACTGCAAAGCTCGTGACGCAAATGGCCGCTCGGGTGCTCCCGATTCTACAAAGAGCTGGATGCGATACTTGGGGTTAACCCCACCTCCACTCCGAGCACCACCATGGACACTTCAGAGCCGGTGGGGGGTGGGGGGAAGGGGAGGAAGAGGAGGAGGAGGAAAACAGGAGTGATGGTGGTGGGCTGGATGGAGACAACCCAGAATCCCTGGAGCCATGCAGCCAGAAGCTCTTCTCGAGCCAGGAGGAAGGTAGCCAGTCGCAGCGGCTGGTACTTGGTAGAGGACAAACAGAAGAGCAGGTTCCCGGTAAGCGTTTTTTTTTTTTTTCGGGAAGGAATTTTTCCAGTGCGGGCTCTTTGGGAGAGGAGGGTTAGGCATGCATGCCTAGATGTGGAATAGTGCATTGATGTGGTTTATCATATCGCGGTAATCAGCCTCGGTAATCTCCTCGAATGTCTCATCCAGAACGTGTGCAATGCGCTTGCGCAGGTTTATTGGGAGAGTCACCATGGTCCTTGTCCCAGCCAGGCTAACGTGTCCGCACCACTGTGCCGCGAGGGGTGGGGGGAGGGACCATTGCTGCATATAGGCAAGCTGCATATGGGCCAGGGCAGAAGCCGCATTGCAGTAGAAAACCTTCCCTTGCTTCCCAGGTCACCCTCAGCAGCGAGATATCGTCCAGGACGAACTCCTGTGGAAAATGTTGGGACAGTGTTCAGTGTAGGTGCCCCGTGAAGCTGTTGGCTCTCCCCAAGGCACAGAAACCCAGAGGACAGTGCAGCCCTGAAACAATCAGTCCCTTACTCACCATTTTGAGGCTCCTGTGGGATATGTGTGCTCTGTTTCGGATGAGAAAATTATGCTATTGGTTAGACCCTATGTGTTTTCTACTCCTTAAGTGCGGGGGGAATCATTACTCTGTCTGGTATAAACAATGCTGCCTCTGTTAAATGTTGCATTTTGCCTATACAGCTGCATCAACCTTGAGACCTCAGCCGTCCCTCTTATCGTCTGCTCAGAGACTGCAAAGACTCAGGAAGAGACCGCGAAAAAGCAAAGAAGACATGCTGCAAGAAGTGATGCGGCAATCTATTAAAGAGAATGAGAAAGCACAGAACTGGAGGAAAGCAGGATCCGCCAGGAAAATGCAGCGCACCGGCGGCAAAGCACCGAGCACCGGCAGCAAAGCACTGATAGGTTCATAAGCATCCTGGAGCACCAAGCAGAGCTCGTAGCCATGCAGAAAGAGGAGCAGTACCGCAAACGCAAACGCCCCCCCCACAGCCCTTGTCCCAAAACTCTTTCCGATGTGCCCCACTGTCACCTCCAACCCACTTTACCCAACTTCCGTGTTCTTCACGCCACCCGCTGCCTCCAACACCAGTATCTTCACCACCCAACCCTGAAAACCACGACCCTTACCCTCTGTACTCAACCCCCATCACCATGCAGTATAGTTGTCCTGAAGTGCAGCACTCACTGCACAGCACACCAGACAGGATATACGCGAATCTGTTATTGTACCATTCCCCACTCCACCCCCTTGTTTCTTTTCTATAAATATTTTTTTTTCTTTTCAATAAATGGATTTTTTGGCTTTGAAAACATTCTTTATTATTGCATAATGTAAAAGACTCCTTAGCCCAGGAAATAAACAGGCACTGCAAGTCCGCTTGTCTGCTTAGCAAACACTGATTCCTAAAGATTGGAACTACTGCACTTCACTCCCGTGCAGGGCACCAAATATCACTGGTGCTTTCAGCCTCAAACTGCTCCCTCAAGGCATCCCTAATCCTTGCAGCCCCGCGCTGGGCCCCTGTAATAGCCCTGCTCTCTGGCTGTGCAAATTCAGCCTCCAGGTGTTGAACCTCAGATGTCCATTCCTGAATGAAGCTTTCACCCTTTCCTTCACAAATATTATGGAGGGCACAGCACGCGGATATAACCGCGGGGATGCTGTTTTCGGCCAAGTCCAGCTTCCCATACAGAGATCGCCAGCGGGCCTTTAAACGGCCAAAGGCACACTCCACAGTCATTCGGCACCAGCTCAGCCTGTAGTTGAACCATTCCTTGCTGCTGTCAAGGCTCCCTGTGTAGGGTTTCATGAGCCATGGCATTAACGGGTAAGCGGGATCTCCAAGGATCACAATGGGCATTTCAACTTCCCCCACCGTGATCTTCCACTCTGGGAAAAAAGTCCCGGCCTGCATCTTCCTGAACAGCCAAGTGTTCCGAAAGATGCGTGCGTCATGCACCTTTCCAGGCCAGCCTGTATTAATGTCAATGAAACACCCCTGGTGATCCACAAGCACCTGGAGAACCATAGAGAAATACCCCTTCCAATTAACGTACTCGGATCCTAGGTGGGGTGGTGCCAGAATAGGAATGTGCGTCCCATCTATCGCCCCTCCACAGTTAGGGAACCCCATTTGTGCAAAGCCATCCACTATTTCCTGCACGTTACCCAGAGTCACGGTTCTTCTGAGTAGGATGCGATTAATGGCCTTGCAAACTTGCATCAACACGATTCCAACGGTCGATTTTCCCACACCAAACTGGTTTGCGACCGACCGGTAGCTGTCTGGAGTTGCCAGCTTCCAGATTGCAATAGCCACCCACTTCTCCACTGGTAGGTCAGCTCTCAATCTCGTGTCCTCGCGCCGCAGGGTGGGGGCGAGCTCCTCACACAGTCCCATGAAAGTGGTTTTTCTCATCCGAAAGTTCTGCAGCCACTGCTCGACATCCCAGACTTCCACCACTCGGTGCTTGTTTCCCGAGCCCAAAAGTGGCATTCCACGGTGCTGAGCATGTCTGTGAATGCCACAAGCAATTTCCTGTCATACGTGTTACTCAGCTCAATAGCATCGTTGGACTCCTCACTGTCACTTTGGATCTTAAGGAATAGTTCGACAGCCAAACGTGATGTGCTGGCGAGACTCGTCAGCATACGCCTCAGCAGTTCGGGTTCCATTTCCCGCAGACAGATCGTGCTGCACAGAAACCATTGAAAGATGGCGCCAAAGGTGGACGGAAACAAAGGGATTTCTGGGATGCGAAGCGATGCATCACAGGGCGTTGGGACAGGACCCAGAATGCCCCACACCCATGCCCCCTTCCCACAACCCACGGCGCCAGAATGGGAAGAGGTGCTCTATGGGATAGCTGCCCATAATGCACCGCTCCCAATAGCGCTGCAATTGCCTCAAATGTGGCCACGACAGTGCGCTGGGCAGCTGTCAGTGTGGACAGACTGCAGCGCTTTCCCTACTCAGCTGCACGAAGTCAGGTTTAACTCACAGCGCTGTACATCTGCAAGTATAGCCAAGGCCTCAGTACTCTCCTGTTTACTATTCCTCCTACAACCTCGCTTCGTATGGAATACCTGGTGGAAACTAGTGATACACACCTCAAGCAAAACTCCTGAAAGAAGGTAGCAGTGACACTGTCTTCTACCTTCTGGTGGTGAAATAACATACCTTTGACACTTCTCTGGGCTACTTATATATGTATATATCTGATATGCATAGTTTCATGTACATTTCCTTTCCAGCACATGGATGCATCAAAATATTGTAGCTGTACTTGACTATCCCCAGTGAAGTATGTATGAGTAAGGGGAGAAACAATCAGTAGAAATCCTTGCACAAGCTTGGAAATGAAAATTTTAAAACAAGTATTACAAGTTATCTAGCCTCACCAAGTCCCCAGGGTGTATCTGTATACCCATATACCAGAAATATCTCATGTACGTTTCAAATAAACATCCTCTGATGCTCATGTAAATCAGGAGTTAAAATCGTTTACTGTAAGGGCAAATGAGAAGAGATTTAGGCTGAAAATATTTAAATCTATTTGTTATGAGACCCAGGTAGGTCACATGACCTAATTAGAACCAGGTGTTAGAAAAGAACTTGGAAGTCATTTGCCATTATGAAAATTTAATATAAGCACATGCCTAAATATAACTTATTCCAGTATATCTACATATACATGAGGCAATGCATTTGGATATTGCTTGGCCACAGTATTCATAACATTTCTGACCACTGTGCTTTACATAGTCTTGTTGACAAACACACAGGAAATTTGTGCCAAGTTAATTCTAGAGTCTTCCAGACTAAATCTGAAAAATATGCCCTTGGAGAAAGACAATGTATTGATTGTGACAGCACAACCTGTAAAGTATCAAAGGCAGAAACATAGTGAAAACTTTCTGAATAGTTGGCAGAAGTAGTTTATGAACCATTGCGCTGCAAATACAAAATAAAAAGTCTCTTTAATTCTGCAAAAATGAGGTTGAAAGATGCAGGCCAATGCAGTATATTAACATTCCTTATCAATGTGCATCACAAGCTGCATGAATCATTTGGGTAATTTACTAATTTCAAAATAAAGTGTATATGTTACTAACTTCAAATGGTAATTATGAATATGCATTAGGCATTGCTTTTCCTCTTCTGTTAATGTAGGATTTTTTATTTCATCAATAGACTTATTAGATTGTAAATGAGTTTCTGTCCTTTCGTATAAATCATAGCTCCTAAGATAAGTAAGCAATGTTTTTGTTCTGTGAACTTGAAGCCCATCAATATATGAGATTTTATGTAATGCATATCTGAATGGCCCTTCAAGCTGAAGAAAACTTTGCTGAAAGCGTCGGTGGGGTTGGCAACCCATGACCTGCTAACCTTTGGACTTGCAATTAACAGTTATTGTGTTAATGATGTCTTACACAGATAATATAATTTTAAACAATGCACTAAATAATTGCTTTGAATCTTATGAATTTATTTGATTGCAATTAATATTTTAAATACATTTATAAAAGCAAATGTTGGAGATGATCAATTTTTACACCTTATATTTTATATTCTGATATTACCACAGTATTATTGTTATCCTTTTACAAGGCCAGATCCTTAGTGGGTGTAAATCAGTGTAGCTCCATTGAAGTCAGTGGAGTGATATCAATTTACACTTGCTGACAATCTAGGCTGTATTTGTACGGCACATTCTATTTTTATTTAGCATACAGCATAGTTGTGTGCCAAATCTTGAAGACCTTACTCTGTCTTTCAACAGGCAAAACTCTCACTAATTCAACTTTCAGTTACACCCATGTAAATTTGGAGTAACTCCACTAAAGTAATCAGAGTCTTTTGAGTTGCCTCCAGATTTGCACTGGTGTAAAAGAGAATAGAATTTGGATCAGATGGAGTTTTTCCAGAGTATATCAGGATTTGTCCCTGTAAAGTATGTGTTAGGAATTCTATGTGTTAGTTAGAAAAATGTTAATTTAATTAACTATAGATCTAGTGATTTATAATTGAGCTAGTCATGCTGATTATAGCATATAATTAGCTGTATTTGAGGGAGTCATGATGATCCCTTCCTGCATGGTCGTCATGCTTTGCCATGCCAGCTGCAGAATGGTGGGGAATGAATTTGAGCAAAGGCAGTAGGTTTGAGCAGGTTCTGATATTTTTTATGAACCAAGACACCCATGTTCAGTAAGGAGATATTACTTCTTTCTTTGAAAAAAGTTTTGGCTCAAATCCTTGGCTGAGGCCAAAGAATGCATAGTACAACTCAGGAATGTATGCAAATATGGTTATAAGCCAGCAGTGCCCTTCTCCAATCCTGGGTTGGCTCTGCACCAGGCAGGTGCTTCAGCATAAATCAGAGTAGATTTTATATTGACCTAAATTACACCAACTGTTATTAGCCCCAGGGCACCATTATGGTAATTGGGGATTGCTGGTGTAGAGGGGAACCCTGAACAATTTCGTTCTCCTAACCACATTCCCAACACTGAGCTCAATAGAGGGGAGATTGGGGTAGGAGCTGCTATAGTAGCTCCATGCCCCCAGAAGTTTCTCCTTATATTGAGCTGATCCTCCTTGGCAAGCTGTAGTGCTGGCTTTAAGGTCATTTTTATTCATGTGCTGTTATACAAAGCAGACTGAATGCATGGGGAAATTCTTAAAAGGTTCTTTAGTTTTATAATACAACTCTTCTTGTACTTGCCTGTGTAATGTTAGTGCATGAATGCAATTAGCTGATATTAACAATTCTCAGTTAAGGGCTATGGACATTAATAAGTACCATACAATTCTATTCTGTTAGGTTTTTTACCATCTTTTAAGGGCTCTCAGTTTATTTTATATGGTAAAAAAATAGAAACATCAGGTAGTGAGGAACATCAATAAGCATCATGGAGGCACCAGGGTACTACATTTTTTCCGGCTTAGATCCTTACACGATCATCTTCTCTATATTGCATATTTCTGAATTCATATGATTTTTGAGAATTGTCTTTTTGATGCTAAGTGCTGCTATGCTATATTGAACTTGAATATTGATACATTTGTTTTCATTAAACCTCAATGGGAGAAAACAAAAAAAGCAAAACAACCCTCTCAATGTGGGGGTATATTTTTCTGGTTAAAAGCATATAAGGTCTAGTAGTACTGCATGAATACATGAAACTCAAATATTGTATAACTGCTTTTATTGCTTTTTCCATCCAATACGACTAGATTGTCTAACTGTTCTGCAACAGTGTGAACAACGTTAGGTTTTAATCATGTTAAGATAGGGTTACCATATTTTGTGCCTCCGAAAGGAGGACACTCCACGGGGCCCCGGCCCCGCCCCCTCCCCAAAGTCTCCACCCCCTCCCCTGCTTCCCGCGAACATTTAATTCGCGGGAAGCCTGAAGCAGGTAAGGGGGGGTGTGGGGGGAGGAGGCGCGGCCCAGGCTGGCCCCCCCGGCGGCACCAGCCTGGGTTGGCTTGGGCCCTGGGGTGCCGGCCCCGGCCCCCGGCCGACCACCCCCGGCCCGCCCAGCACTGCCGGCCCCCGGCGGCCCGGCGCACCCCCCGGCGGCCCGGCCCCGCAACCCCGGACCGGCTCCCGGCCCGGCCCCCCGGCTCCCGGCCCCGCGGCCCAGCGCACCCCCCGGCTCCCGGCCCCGCGGCCCAGCGCACCCCCCGGCGGCCCGGCCCTGCGGCCCAGCGCACCCCCCGGATCCCGGCCCCGCGGCCCAGCGCACCCCCCGGCGGCCCGGCCCCACGGCCCAGCGCACCCCCTGGCCCCGCGACCCCGGACCGGCTCCCGGCCCAGCCCCCCGGCCCCGCGGCCCAGCGCACCCCCCGGCGGCCCGGCCCCGCTGGCCCGGACCGGCGCCTGGCCCCCGGCCCGGCACCGCGCCCCCGGCTCCCCGCCCAGCCCCGCGCCCAGCCCGGCCCGGCACCGCGCGCCCGGCCCGGCTCCCGGCCCCGCGACCCCGGCCCGGCCCCGCACCGGCCCCGGCCAAAGAGGCCCCGGCCGAGCCCTCCCTCCCTCCCGATTTTCCCGGACATGCCCGGCTTTTGGGGATTTCCCCCCGGACGGGGATTTGAGCCCCCAAAAGCCGGACATGTCCGGGAAAATCCGGACGTATGGTAACCCTAGTTAAGAGTTTCAAACTTTCATAGCACTTTAGGTTGCAACTTTTTATTATAACACTAACTGATGCTTAAGGACATTTCCAAGATAAAGATATAAGAATATAGTGCTATTTAGAAAGAGTAGTGGCTATATGACTATCTAAAACTCGTTCCTTTTTATTTACTAGTTCTCCCAGGACAGCATCTAATTGCTTCTTGAATTACCTTGCATTTTTTTTCTAGTAAATCAGTAGGCACATTTGTTATACACTGGAAGAAGGAGTGCTTTCTAATGCATCTTCTGAAATTCTTTGCCTTTAACTTTCTTGTTCTCTGATTCTGTCATATAATACATTTAGATTAGAATATTGATACTATGAGTGATATTGCTTTGCACTGCTTGGTTAATTATCTGTAATATAATGTTTAAATAAGACAATTTCACTAAACTGAATGTTAGTGAATGGTCCTTTCCCGCTTCATCTTTTCCCATGTGTACTACTAGCCAGATTCCAATATCAATTACACTGGTGTAGATTCAAAATAACTCCATTGCGGTTAGAGTCACTCCAGGTTTCCATTGCTGTAACTCACAAGAGAACTTGGCCAAATGAGGTAAAATCACGCCCGCACCAAATTCAATGACAAAACTTCTGTCAATGGGCAGGATTTCACCCTAAGAGTTTAACTCATGTCAGTTTCTATAGTAGGATCAGTAGAGCATACCACAAGAGCCACCTAATTGTTTAATGTTTTCCCACTATCACTGTAAAAGTTCACAAACCTTCTACGTGAACCCAAGCAGAGTTCCATGTGAGCCTGTCTGAGTTTTGAGAGGCACAAACTGTCCCATTTCCCTCCATACTGGGGATCTAAAAGTCTGGTGAGTTTTCTGGGCTGCAGTGAGTTTTGCTTTGAATGTTTGATTTCATTCAAACTTGAAATCCAAAACCAAAATTCAGTTGGCGCTAAACCTACAGACCAAATGAAAGAAAAAGGTTACTGAACCTTCTGTGAACCCCAACCACTGAGTTTCACTCAGCACTGCTTTGAATTGAGACATACCTAAGTGTTAAGGAGCGCTGTGATTTTTCTGCTGTTGATAATTTTTCCTGTAATAAATGGAAGAGGAGACATGAAATGGTTGCAACAAGCCCTATAGAACCATAACTTCTGTGTTTATGATGCAATTGTTTTTGAATTTACTCTGTGGGGACCATGGAAACTGCTTCAGGCTTTGCAAACTTACTTGAAGCATAGTTAATGGAGCTATCATAAAATCTGCGTAGATATTGGAAACTTTAAAGATGAGTTTGACCTGAATTTTACCTGTTGTAACATAGAAGGTAGAATGTTTATTGCAGAAATCTTTGCAAAAGCTTGTTTAATTTTATAGGCTGAGGCTTATACGGGCTTGTAGCTGTGTTCAGTACTGTAGCAGATTAAGGTATTAAACTGGATGGTAGCCCATCTCAGTGTGGGCCCAATCCCTGATCTATACATTCTCTTCTCAACCACCTCTCCTTGCATTCTGCTGCTGCTACTGTTTGAGCAGCTCATTGCTAAATGGTGCACCTGTGGTAGATGTAAGGCCCCTCTCACCCTCTTCTCTCCTCTCACTTCCCCCGCTTTCTCCCTCTTCTGTTTGCAAACCATGGGATGAGAAATGAAATGATTCAATGCACTCCAAAATGCTATCTTAATTCACACATTAAAATGGCATTGCAGACACCATCTGAGACCTTGATGCACCTTAAATTCTTCTAAGGAGATCTTTCATCTGGTGCAATCATATTGTGATGATATGTTATACACATATATTGCACAGACAAACAAGGCTATTTAAGTAGGGCCAGATTATGTTACCCTTTCTTAAACTGAGTAGTGCCGTGTTTCATAAATAGTTCCATATGTTTCAGTGGTCCATAGAAAGATTACAATTTTACTGTTGTTGCATTAGAACTACAATATTGCTGATCTGTTGAGTCAATAGAGAACTATAAAGCTAGATTGGGCAGGTTAGTTCCAGTGCCTGAGATTGTCTCACTATGACCATTCTTGTGGCCAACATAAGTAAACATAATTTATGTAAAATACATAAACTAGGAATTCTCATCAGATTAGCAGTTAGGTGATAATTACTTTCAGTCATAATTTACATAAGTTAGTGGTTGGTAAATGGAGCTGGGTGAACTATTTATAGCAGATGATTTATGCAGAAATTTAGGGGTTTTGTGTGTGTGCGAACAACATATTGTCCTAAATGAAGTGCCCATTGAACAATTTTATATCAGAAAATTTGTAAAAATCAAAGTCTGTTCATGAAGAGTGCAATTTGTTTTTCTTTGAGTCACTTGATTATGTGTGCTGGATGACTAATCATCCATCTTATATGACATTGTTTTTGCTACCTGACTGGATGACTGAATCTATTGTAAACTGAAGGAGGGAATTCAGAGATGTGATTGTACTTTTTAATTTCTCATTTATTTAAAAAATATGAGCCTTAGAAAATATTGGCTGATGATGAGCAGAGATAGTATACTTTCTGAAAACCCACTGTTCATATTGTGTGGTTAGTCACCTAAATCACATGGTACTGCTTCTACCATATGAGTGGATGACTGAACCATTTAACCCTAAGAGTAATAAATAGAAAATAATGAATGAACACCTTGGTCTGAACTTTCAAATGAATGATGATCATTTGTATTAAAATTCATTAAACTTCTAGAGTCACAAACACTTTCACAAATACCCAGTGGTTATTTGAATAGTCACAAATAATGTGAGTCAGCTAAATTTGGCACTTTTAAAAACTATGCAATCTCTGTCATGTATGCTCTTAATATCTGCATTTCTTATTAGCAATGTCAATTGTACCTTTAATTCCACACAAACAGAGATTGAGACTTCATGACTTTCAGGATCTAATGAGCATGGACTTTTTCAGACCTTTTTTATGAACTCTACTAAAATATCTGCAACACAAGTTAGAAATAAGATTGGTTTCGCAATAGCAAGAAATCGTGCAAACATTAGTTTAGATTGATATATTGGATTAATATTGCCCACAGTATTTTGTTTTATGAAGCCTTAAAGATTTAATATTTCCATTTCACTTGTATATTATTTATTCATAGAGAATGGGGTCTTACAGAAGGAAAAGTATGTAACTTAAATAAATCACCATAATTAATATCATAATAAAAGCCTCTGACTTAAAACAAAGTCCTTTCTAATCCTCTTAATGCTTTTGGGGTCATGTAATAATTGCTCCAAAATCCTGAATAAAAAATGTAAGAATAATAGTTTCCTTGTAATCAAAAGCTAGGTATTCCTCCTCACATTAGCACAAAGATTTTCTACTTAGATACCTATTTCTTCAGACACACCACGTAGGACTAGCCTGTGACAGCAGGCACAGCACTGCGTAGGAGGTATATGTAAACTGCATGATCCCAAGTGTAGTCTTGGAAGGCATTTTGCTTTGGAGGCACACTCCTCTGAGGCATACTTCTTCCCCTGTTTCCTCCTTGCTCCAAAGAATAGCAAACTTCTATGGGCCTAACAGCAGGACATTTTCTAGCTCCACTCCTACCCACCCACTTACCATCATGGTAGGGTGTGGGGGTGGGGCTAAGGTTTCTCTTCAATCTCCATCCTCCTTCCAATCCACTCCACATCCACCTTCCCTAAGGACGGAATGAGAAGTGTAGGGAGTAACCCCACCTATTCCTGCAAGAAGAGACCCAAGCCTGAGTAGTGCCCATAAGGGCACAAGGGTGGTAGGGGAAATTCTTACTCCATCTAACTCCCTGGAGCAGGAGCGTAGTACAAGTCACAATCCAACCTATAGTAGTTGAATGTTTTTCTAATCAAGCTGCCTCAGATAGAACAGATTCAGAACACTGCAAAATGGAAGTCAATGATCAGGAAGCTTTCAATCAGCTGCTTCTAGTGTGTTCCTCATGTTCCTCTGCGTGCTGCCCTGTCTGCAGCCTGTTCCTGGCCAATGGGACATAGGAGCCAGAGGGGGGACATGCAGGCTGCTTCCTGGGAGCCGCATGGCGCAGAGGCTAGCACACCATTTGGACAGTCAACAGCCTGGTGAGCAGTGCTGACCAGAGCCACCAGGATCCCTTTTTGACTGGGTGTTCCGGTCAAAATCTGGATACCTAGTCACCCTACTCCTGTGTACAGTATAGTTCTTTTGGGATTTGATTTAAATTGTGCCGCAAAATAGGATAGGCCAGAAAGTAGGAAGGAGATAACAAGAGGAAGGTAAAAAATTAATTATGTACTGTAGGGGCCCAATCCTGTGAGTTGATGAAGGCCTCAGTACCCAAAGGTGTGCTCAGCATCTCACAGTACTGGCCTCCAGGTGAGGCCAAGAGAATATTACAGGAGCATATGATTCATAAGGACAGGTAGTAAATATAGATACTTGGGGCATGCAACAAAATTTTAATAAATAGATGGCCCTTCTAGTCCATATTTATTTTCTGTTGCATTTGTAAACTGTACGACAACTAGGGATATTTTCTATGGAAGATCAGTATTTATTGAACTATTTATTGAAATTTGAATGACAGAGGATATCAAATAGGAATGGCATTTGTTCTCTAAAATTAAAATACCTTAGAGAAAAATATCTCCCTATTATCCTTATAATTAATCTTTGATGAATTTCAGCCTGTGCACAATGAGGCATGACTTTATTATTATGAAAGCTAATTTGACCACACACTTAATTTTTCTAAGATAAATAGTGATATGTTTTGAATATTATTTGTTGTCAATGGTTTTTCAAAATTAAGTGTTTTCCCCTAAAACTGGGTCTAATATTATTGGCTAGAACCAGTCATAATGGAGTCATGCAACATGAAAGATTCCCTACATAGCTCTGCCATTGCATTGCAGTCCTGAGTTTGTATTAGACCTTACCCCTCCAGTCCTGATCTATTTGTTAGGGACTATGGATTTTCATGCTTGCACAGAGTGCAGTTGAAGTCAGTGGGGAAACACATGGGCACATATATCTCTGGATGCGATGTCATGGCTCTGACTGGAGGATATGGGGCCTTACTTAAATAGTTAGGGAAATTATTCAGATGCTTTGAGGATTTCAGGGGACATGCTGGGGTCTGGGAGAAGTGGAGTCAGAAGGAAGCTGCATAGCACAGAATGAACCATTCAGGCCCCAATGCATTTTTATTTAAATTAATGGTGCTTTTACCCATCTGCAGATTTGTGCGTGGAGCCATTCAGTGGAACCATGAAAGCATTAGAAGGAAATCTCAAAACTCATATTCTTGCGCCCTCTGTTGCAAACATGGCATTGCCTGAAGTCAGGCCAGTACTTAGGTTAAAATAATGAAAATAACTTTATTCTAGAGGCATACCTGGAAGGAATTTTTAACACTGTTCTGTGGAATAGGAACATAAAACTTATAGCCTGATGGAATTCCCTGTTTCTTAATTGCGCAACCTGACCTCTCTTACAGCAGTGGAAAATCGTTAACTCTTAATTCAGCTCTGGTATGCTTGTACACTACAGGACTAATGAAATCCTAATGCCCCAGGGCTGTGTCACTATGAGCTATATCAATAGAGGAATCTCACAATGGCTAGAGCAGGGCTAGGTGATCTAACAAGACTTTCCCATCTTTCAGCTTTAGGGTTCTGTGGTCTGTAGTGCTTTATATGGACGGAACAAGGCAGGCTTACCACACCTCATCTAAAGCCCACTGAAGTTAATGGAAAGGCTTCTATTATTAGCTTTCAGGGGCTTTGGATCAAGTCAAGTGTTTGTCTTTGTGAATTTTTTGGAAGAACAATTACATTATCCAAAACGTTAATTGTCATTTTTTATTAATGGTAGAATAACTTGTTTTGACATCATAGGAAGTCTCTGTGGACTAAGCTTGTATTAAAACTGCCCGTACATATTACCTATGATATGCATAACTGAAGGTGAATAGGGAGCTAGTGATTTATTTAAAATGTTATAAAAAGTAACTAACATGTAAGTTCAGAACTTACTTTTCAAAGTTAATTATCTCCGCTGTTTAACCCAAGAGAGGGCGTTCCATCTTTCTTGTTTTGTTGCTGCTGTATGGATAAAATAACTTGCCTCATTTTGACCAGAACTTTACTGATGACATCAGTAAGACATCTTGTAGAGTAAGACACTATTCAACACAAATAATGCTGGCCAAATTTTGACCCAATGATCCTAAAGTTTGCTTTCAGCTATGGATAGAAACCTGTGAAAATTGAATTTCACAAAGAAATTATTATTATTATTGTTTGATATTAGTGTTGGGTAAATGCTAAAAGATCTCTGTCAGAATCAGGACCAACCCGTGCTGGGTGCTGTAAAAAAACCAAAGTGCATTAGGAAGATGAGGTCCTCACCCTGGAGAGTTTAGAAGCAAAACCCATTTAAATCTCCCTTACTTTTTAGTACAGAGCTAATATACTAGACAAGTGTGTCTTGGACGTACATGAATTCTATTAGCCATTGTCCGTCCAGTGGGTGAGTAAAACATTCAGGCATTTTCTCACATTCTTTTCATCACCCCACAGTGGCAAACATTGAGGAAGAAATCCCTTTCATTTTTTTCCGAGAGACACTTGTGGAACTGCACACTTACTGATAAATATAACAGGTTTCAGGGTAGCAGCCGTGTTAGTCTGTATCCGCAAAAAGAAGAACAGGAGTACTTGTGGCACCTTAGAGACTAACAAATTTATTAGAGCATAAGCTTTCGTGGACTACAGCCCACTTCTTCGGATGCATATAGCTATATGCATCCGAAGAAGTGGGCTGTAGTCCACGAAAGCTTATGCTCTAATAAATTTGTTAGTCTCTAAGGTGCCACAAGTACTCCTGTTCTTCTTTTTGATAAATATAAGAACATTATAGAACACAGTAACAGTACCAATGTGCTGAACAACCACACATCCCTCCAAATTAAAAATCGGGAAAACCAATGGGAGGAGGTAAAAAGTAAACTCAGAATATGAGGACAAAGAGTGCTATAAAAGTAAACAACTTTTTGAAAAGGAAAAGTTTTCTAGTGCTCTCAAAATGCGGAAGGATGTTAGTGCAGTTTTTGTATAAGATATAATTTGCTACTGCAGTTTTGTTCCTTTTTATGCTGAGAAAACAATTTCCCCCACATCACATTGGAAAGGGAAGATGAAGACCATTTATATTGATAGTTTCTGTGAACATGACTTTGGCCCCTGTGCTCACTCATAGTAGTCAAGGGCTTTTTACTCACAGAGGCAAAGAACACATAAAGTTGCATTTTGAAGTCTGCATGTAGTACTAGGAGGCTATTTGTGTAAGAATGTGTCTCCCAGGTTTTACTGCTATATAGCAGTATGTTCTGCTGTCAGAAGCCTGCTACAGCCATTTAGCGAGATGTAACACTGACAATGGGCATAGGGAGATGGACATATGAAACTCCTCTAGATGCAAATCCAGCATTAAGAAACCGTTTGGATAAAGTTTGCTTCAGAAATTAGATGGAGGTGATTCTAAAAGGGCCTAACCACAGTGTAAATACAACCATGACAGGGGATCTGGTTTCAACATAGTTCTTCCCTGACGTGTCACATTGCATTTTACATTTTGTGCAGATGGGACTTTGGTCCATAATGCCCTGTTTTCACTACTGAATTTAACTGTTTGGTAACCACAGTCCCTAAATCAATTGTATCCTTTTCAGTGGCCTTGGTGATTTTCACTGCAGGTTTCCACATCCGAAAACAGTCATGCAGAGGGAAAGAGAGGCAGTGTTCAGTATAGGGAGACAGAGAAAGAAAGAGAGCTATGATTATGCAGGTAGCCTGGAAGAGGGGAGAAGAAAGAGGCTCAAGGTCTTCAGGGCAACTGTCTTTTTGTTATGTGTGATTATCACAATGAGGCTCAGAGCCATGACTGGGACCCCTCAATACAAATAATTTATAATAGTTATAATAGGCATCTTGGCCCAATCCATTTGGAGTTTTAGGGCTCATGTTCTGACTGGCCTCAATACAGCAAAGCATTTAAATACATGCTTAATTTTAAGCACATGAGTATTCCCACTGAAGACAATTGGACTACTCCATTCTTAAAGTTAAGGGCATGTTCAAGAGCTTTGCTGGATTGGGCCCTGAACAATGATTCAGCTCCATGTCCCATATAGTTAAAGAATAGTGTCTTATCAAACCAGAGATTTAGGGAGACATGTTCAATAACAAGTGCTTTGTTTCCTCGAGGTATGTGTCATCAGTTCTAACAGAACATAAGATCACTTAGATACTGTATACTATGTAATTAGTGAAACACAATGTTTTCTATGTTTTACAATAGTTTCATTTTCAGTGATAACCTCATTAAATCGGATGCATGCCTCTTCTTAATATGCTATAATCTCATTCAGTATTTCTAATGCTACCACTCTACTTCTATTAATCTGTGTATTCTTAATCAAGTGTAACAATAAATATAATTATATGTGCAGAATTAAAAATGAGTGTGGATTAATTATATTCATGTATTCCTGCACACGACCATATGACAAGCAATTAACACATTACCATATATATAACAGGCTAAAAAGGAAAGAATAGGAAGTTCCAGATGCATTCCAAATATACCAGCATGACTTTGTTTATAGATTCACAGAAGATAGAGAAGAAAGATGGTCCCACCTTGGTCATCTACCCCAATCATCTCTACTAAATAGGAAGGAGTCCATAATTTTTCTTGCCTTTCATTTGGAATCTGATATCAGGGAATTTAATGAATGTGTAGGGACAGATTCCAATATCCTTACTTGCAATGGATAGTCCCTTACTCCATGAATGCTCATTGACTTCAGGGGGACTGTGTGAGAAGTAATGTGTTACTCAATATGTCTAAGGGCAGAAGAATCTTGCCTTCAAAGAGGAGCAGTAGATCCAGTCCAACAGATCTTCGTTCTGACCCAGAGTTTGTAGTTTGTTGCATAATGATGACCAAGTCTTTTAGGGTATGTCTGCACTGCAATTAAAAACCCACGGCTGGCTTGTGCCAGCTGAGCTGGGCTCATGGGGCTAAGATTTGTGGGGCTGTTTAATTGCAGTGAGACATTTGGGCTTGGGCTGGAGCCTGGGCTCTAGGACCCTGAGTGGTGGGAGGGTCCTTGAGCTTGGGCTGCAGCATGATCCTGAATGTGTACATTGCAATTAAACAGCCCCATGAGCCGTTTGAGTCATGGCTCCTGGTCCAGACTGAGGTTGATGGTGGGGTGGAAATTGTTGAATTCCACCTGGATTTCTCTCTGGGATATTCTATCTGCTACCATAAACCTGGAAACCATGTACGCTCCATCGTCTCAGGCATTGACACTCTTACAGGAGGATTAGCTGGCTATTTGGACTCTCTTCTCAAACAATATGCTACCAGCACTCCTAGCTATCTTTGAGACACCACCAAGTTCCTGAGGAAACTACAGTGCATTGGTGATCTTCCTGAAAACACCATCCTGGCCACCATGGATGTAGAAGATCTTTACACTTATAATCCACATGAGGATGGACTTCAAGCTGTCAAGAACAGCTCCCTGATGAGGCCACAGCCCACCTGGTGGCTGAACTTTGTGACTTTGTCCTCACCCACAACCATTTCAGATTTGGGAACAACTTATACCTTAAGTCAGAAGCACTGCTATGGGTACCCGCATGGTCCCACAGTATGCCAACATTTTTATGGCTGACGTAGAACAATGCTTCCTCAGCTCTTGTCCCCTAGTGCCCCTCCTCTACTTGCATTACATTGATGACATCTTCATCATATGGACCCACGGGAAGGAGGCCCTTGAAGAATTCCACCTGGATTTCAACAATTTCCACTGCACCATCAACCTCAGCCTGGACCAGTCCACACAAGAGATCCACTTCCTGGACACTACAGTGCAAATAAGTGATGGTCACATAAACACTACCCTATACTGGAAACCTACTGACTGCTATACTTACCTACATGCCTCCAGCTTCCATCCAGGTACATCACATGATCCATTGTCTACAGCCAAGACCTAAGATACAACCGAATTTGCTCCAATACCTCCAATACCTCAGACAGAGACAAACACCTACAAGATCTTTATCAAGCATTCTTAAATCTACAATACCCACCTGGGGAAGTAAGGAAACAGATTGACAGAGTGAGATGGGTACCCAGAAGTCACCTACTACAGGTGTCGGAGAAAAACACAGTTCTCACTTTTTGTTTGGGTACAGGAAGTCAGATGCTTTATTTCTCTCACAGTTGCGCAGAGGGAGAGAGCTAAGCAGGTCTCTCAACAGGTAAACAATTACAGCAAGCATTTATACCTTTTGTTACAGACAATAATGAGCAACAGCTGCATTTTGTTTATACATAGGTCATTCTGATATCTTGTTTTGCTCACTAATGGAGACTCTTAGTCTACATTCCATATTATCTACACATTATCTACACAAGGTCGCAACAACTTCTCACACAGTTCTTTCCCACTTGCCTCACACATTCCTCGCTTCTACAAATCTCGCGTTATTAGGGTTACAGTTAGCCTAACTCTTGCTAACGAACTGTCATGCATTGCATCCCCTTCCTGTCAGTTCTTTCTCTGCTTCCACAAGGACAGGCCCAACAAGGAAAAGAACAGAACACCACTGGCCATCATGTACAGCCCCCAGCTAAAACCTCTCCAGCACATCATCAACCATCTCAACTCTATCCTGGAAAATGACCCCTCACTCTCACAGACCTTGGCAGGGCAGTCCTCGCTTACAGACAGCCCCTAAACCTGAAGCAAATTCTCACCAGCAACTACACACCACACCACAGTAACACTAACACAGGAACCAATCCTGTAACAAACCCCCTTGCCTACTCTGTCCCCATATCTACTCTAGCGACACCATCAGAGGACCCAACCACATCAGCCACACCATCAGGGACTCATTGACCTGCACATCTACTAATGTGATATATGCCATCATGTGCCAGCAATGTCCCTCTGCCATGTACATTGGCCAAACCAGACAGTCTCTACGTAAAAGAATAAATGGACACAAATCTGACATCAGGAATGGTAACATACAAAAGCCAGTAGGAGAACACTTCAATCTCCCTGGACAGTCAATAACAGATTTAAAAGTAGCCATCCTTCAACAAAAAAAACCCTGAAACAGTCTTCAAAGAGAAACAGCAGAGCTACAATTCATTTGCAAACCTAACACCATTAATTTAGGCTTGAATAGGCACTGGGAGTGGCTGGCTCACTACAAAACCAATTTTCCCTCTCTTGGTATTGACACCTCCTCATCAATTATTGGGAGTGGACCACATCCACCCTGACTGACTTGGACTTGTCAACACTGGTTCTCCACTTGTAAGGTAACTAACTCCCTTCTCTTCATGTGCCAGTATATTTATGTCTATATCTGTAATTTTCACTCCATGCCTCTGAAGAAGTGGTGTTTTTTACCCAGGAAAGCTTATGCACAAATAAATCTGTTAGTCTTTAAGGTGCCACTGGACTCCTCATTTTTTTGTGGATACAGACTAACACGGCTACCCCTCTGATACTTCATCCTAAAGTTTCCTCCCAGGCCAGGCTGATCCTAGGGTTTCCTGCAGGACTTCCCTGTCTCTCATAGTCCTTCAAATCCTCCTTTTATAGTCTGTAGTTAACAAGTAGCACATGACAGCAATAGTCAGCAGTTTTATGCAGGATTTTATTTCCTGCCAACACACTGGATCAAAAAAGATATACCAACATCTCTATGTGGAGTCATAGATCTTGTCACCTTAATACATTGAGGTCACAGATCAGTGTTTGAAATGGGCCAACTAGAGTAATTGCTGTCCAGAGGATGGAATTCTGTTCCACAACAACTTTCAAGGTTTTCATTTTGCATTGGAACAAAAACAAAACATTTCAAACATTTTTGTAAATTGGGATTTTTGTTGAATGGGCAGTGTTCCGACTGAAAATTTGAGCTTTTGATTTCGGTCTCTCTCACCCTTTCTTGTCAGAAGTGACTGGAGAGCCCTGGACATTAAAAACCTTCCCGACAAAACTTCATCCAAACTGATACATCTCTGTGAAACATTTTGGCTTCTTCAAAGTATTTCTATGAAATTTCATTAGTCCAAAATATTCTGACCATCTCTAGTAGTTATGCAGAACCTGAGCAGTGTGTGTCTGATCATTGCCAAAAATACAGTGTGGTTCTGATCCTGGTTCCACTTTCTCTGAACCATGTAAGTGTTGAGTGGGCGTCGGAAGGGAAATTTGATGAAAGATTCCATTTTTGTGCCATCTTTAATAAATACATATAATGCCCTGTAGCACTTGTAATGAAATGATGCTATAAAAACAGATATTAGACATATGCAATGGAAAAAACATTCATAACTTGACTCATTTGCGTTAATTCCAAGAGAAGAGATTTTACAGAGCTCAAGAAGAGTGATGAACGTGGTGTTTCCCTAGCATGTTTGCCGCTGATGTGTTACCAACTTCCCTTTCAACACATTGTCTTATTTCATGCTACACTTGCACAGCTGGGCTTTTTGCACACTCTAGACCTTCCATTGTATATTGCCTACTCATTCTGACAAAATAAACCAAAGGTATAAGAGATAAATCAATCACCTTGAATCCACAAGGGCAAGGTTATGTATGCATCTAGTTATCAATAATAAATATAAACTAATTTATTCTGATGTCTTTTATATTGTACTTGTTGCTTTTTTTTTTTTTTCATTACCTGGTCTTGTCACACTCCATGTCTAATGGGACAGAGCATTGAGTTTAGCTTACTTTTTAATGTTCTGCTCATAAAAATCATCACCACTCACTAAAGTTCATGATGATCTCTCAGTGCTTGTGCAGATTTCTGTCAGCAATATTATACATTCCCCCATACACAATTTAATCTAATTTCACAGTTATGTCACACTTCTCACCCGAGACTCATATCCATTAGCGGAGATATCTATGAACATAAATTCTAGGTAACAGAAATCAAACTTCTAGACAGCATGATTGCATCAGCTAGATAATGTCTGTATTTTGCATGTGGAGCACAAAACTACAATTAAAAAATCCCTGAAAAAAATTATATTTATAAGCTTTCTTTTCAAATCACCATGTCCGCTGAACTGCCACTAGAATTGGGTGACCTTGCTTTTCTAACTGGAAGAGCTGAGGGAAAGTTTAATAAATTGGGAATTATGTGCAAAAATATTTCCCCTGATGTAAGGCTATTCTGCCATACTTATTCATGCAGGGTAATACTTTACAACATGAGAATCAATGGCAGCAAGGCACTACTCATCCTGAGTAAGGGGGGCATAACGGAGCCCATAGCACAGGGGTTCTCAAACTGGGGGTCGGGACCCCTTGGGGTCGTGAAGATATTATGTGGGGGGTCACAAGCTGTCAACCTCCACCCCAAACTCCGCTTTGCCTCCAGCATTTATAATGGTGTTAAATAGATAAAAAAGGGTTTTTAATTTATAAGGGGGAGTCGCACTCAGAGGTTTGCTGTGTGAAGGGGTCACCAGTACAAAAGTTTGGGAATCACTGCCATAGCATATTTCAATAATTTTGTATAATGTTACTAATCAATCAGAATTAAAAAGCACAACAAACTAATATCCCTTTTTTCTGGTATAGTGTGAATGATAGTGACTTGTGTTGGGTTCTGTGGGATACAGGGGTTTGTCCATATGTATCACATTGCAGAATCAGGAGACTTATATAAATATAAACAAGTTAACCTGTTCCTGCAAAGGGGATTATTTTTCATATATAGATACACTTTAAAAATAAACCCCCAGAACATTATATTGAGCTCCTTTCATTTCATGTCTGATTTTTTTTTTTTTTTATGTTTTTCATGGAAAACTCATTTTCTGCCACAGAATAGGCTTTTGAGAGCTATGGGAACAACGGAGAGTGGATACCTCCTAATCAAATGATGAATTAAAGGAAGCTCCCATCTATACAAGTAAGAGAACCTAAGAGCATCTTTACTTTATGATATATCTACAGGTAGCCTAGCAGCTGTAAAACCAGCCAGCCAAGCTGTGCTATAAGCAAGCTAAGAAGTGAAGGAAAAGACACTAATGTTACTACATCTGGTTCTGAATCTGTCAGACAAACCCTTGTGCAACACCACAAATGCTGGAACAGATCTTACCACACAGAGAGGAGCAAGGAATTATCTTGGTTTTCAAAAAGTTGGCAGCATTGCTCTATTTATCTGCTAAGTACTATACCACATATCTCAGGCTGATATGCTTGTCCAGTGAATCTGTACCTCCACACTATCTATTTTAATATGCCTTGACATTCCATAACATTTACAATAGTAACTGGGCCGGCTTTAGGCACCAGCAAAGCAAGCAGGTGCTTGGGGCGGCAAATTTGCAGGGGCGCAAGAATCCAGCATGAGAGCTGAGAACCAACAGGGAGCTGTAGATCCTTGGTTAGCTCCCTGCCTATAGAGCCAGCCCTGGAGCAGGGAAAGAACTACATTTCCCAGCATTCCCTCGGCTGCAATTAACAGGAAAGGGAGGGAGAAGGAGTGTAGAACTGAAAGCTCATGCTACAGCTTGCTGTAAATGGTAGGAAGAGAGCCAGTTCTAGGTTTTTTGCTACCCCCCCCCACCTCAGCCCTGGGCTCCCCCTGCACCCCTGTGTTGCCCCAGCCCTGGACTCTCCCCCGCCCACACCCCCTGCTGCCCCAGCCCTGGGTTCTCCCCCCACCCACATCTCCTGCCACCCCAGCCCTGGCCCCCACCCGCACCCCCTGCCGCCCCAGCCCTGGGCTCTTCCCCTCCCCCCCCCGCACCCGCACTCCCTGCTGCCCCAGCTCTGGCCCCCATCTGCATTTCCTGCCACCCCAGCCTTGGGCTCTTCTCCCCCTCCCCTGCACCCGCACTCCCTGCTGCCCCAGCTCTGGCCCCCACCTGCACCTCCTGCCGCCCCAGCCTGCGCTCTTCCCCCCACCCCCCGCACCCACACCTCCTGCCACCCCAGCCCTGGGCTCTCCCCCAAAGAAAGAGTTGGGTGGACTAAATGGACATTGCACCTCTCTATATGAAACCTAGCAAAGCAGGTACGTGGATCCCACTAGAATTTAAAATGAAAAGTAAGGGAGGGGAGGCTCTACTAGACTGGGCAGCTTTAGATACAGTACCAGGCACGTAGGAGGATTTACACTTCTGAGCCATGGAAGCAGAAATTGACTTTTCTTTTCCAGATTTAGCTAATATTCAGAAAGGGAATCTAGCACCTGCCTTCCAGATTTGAACACCCTCAGAATTCAGGAGTGCTCAAGCTCAATTTGGGCAGCTGTTACTTCATTTCTCCCAAATCAAATATACTGATCCACTGTAACTTGCTGTAGGAAAAAGTAGAATAAATTGAGCAAGAAATGCTTCCCAGTGGTTATTAGGACTGGAATTGCTATTGTCAACAGCCATTGCTTTATTATTATTATTATTATTATTATTATTATTAATAAGTTTTAGTTTTATTTGTTTAAAAGGAAGACAGTGATATTGCATTGGCAAATTCCCCATAGAAACAAAGAATGGAACAAAATAATAATAAAGGCACCTCAACATTTCCTCATTTATGTAGGACAGTCTTATAATATGCATCCAGATAGCCTTCAATCACACAAGCTGAAAATTGTTTCACTTCACTGCAGTTCTGTAACCATATTGGAACCAATCCTGTCTGTGTTCTGTGCACATCCAAAATTCCTGCTGAATGACCCGCCCTGGGAGTGAGTTACCAGTGACCCAGGGTTGGGGCGGCAGGAGGGTGTGTGTGGGGGGAGGGGGGGGAGGGGCAGCCAAAATGTTTTTTTGCTTGGGGCAGCAAAAAAAACCTAGAGCCGGCCCTGAATAGTAAACTGTTTACATAGCATATTTACATTTTGGAAGCAGTAAATTTTAAGTAGTTTGTCTTGGCACACCATGAAAATATTGTTGTTTTAACCCTAGGGCCTAGATAAGTGTAATTATTATTGTTAAAAAGCATATACCATAGGCAGGGTTTGCCAGTGTGTAGATTTATAAAAATAATACATGTGTTTATGCAGCCAAGAGTGGATGTGAAATGACCATTCTTTTTTTACAATTTAACTTTAGGCCCTCCATAACCCAGATATTTTTATCCATGAGAACAGGTTCCCAAAATAGCAACTTTTACATTTGAAATATATGACAATACACATTTTTACTTGTTTTAATGTAAATCACCTTTGTGCAAAATTGTGAAATTCCTTTTCTAAAAGCTGATTTTTTTTCTTGAAAATAGCACCACTTTTAATATAACTTTATTTCATATCTACAGCCATAGAAAAAATAGCAATAGCCCCAAGTTACCTCAGATGTCATCAGAAAAGGAGGCAAATTATACTTTGCTTGTGGTCCTAGAAGAATATGAAACTAAGAAGGTATACAAAGCTAAAAAAAATGCTAATCAGATTTTTGGCTTTTTGCCAGTTACTTAGGGCCATCCTGTGCCATCATTTCTGATGTTTATAGTACATTGATCCACAAATAGTCCACTCTGACACCAGTCCCACTGATTTCAGTAGAAGTACCACTCAACCTGAGCAAGGGCAGCAGAAGCAGGACCATAGCAGAGTGCTACAGAATATCAACATTTCAGTCACCAATGTTTGCAAAAATTGCCTTTTCTTTGAAAAAACAGAAATAAAATGAGGCTGCAATGATATTATTTCTTGTGCAACAAGCTAATATGGACAGTAATAGTTCCTTTTGATTCACTAGCAATGATTTTTTTTTCTTTTTTGCACATCATCTAAATATTAGTCTTTCTTTCAAAGAATAAGTGCAACAAAAGACTTTAAGAAAGTTACAGAGGAGCTAAAAAGTACAGAAGGAATAGTAATATAAGACATATAAGTTGCGTGGGTGAAGTGCCTTTGGGGAAGATAAGAACTTCCTGAATCTTCTACTGAGGCTCAAACTAAACTTAAAATGGCTTTTTTCATTTTGCAATGCAAGATTCAGCTCAGGGCTGAAAGCAGAAGTACTGAATTGTAGCAAGAAAGTATGTGTTCATAGGTTTTAGAGGGCTAACCGTGTTAGTTTGTATCAGCAAAAACAACGAGGAGTCCTTGTGGCACCTTAGAGACTAACAAATTTATTTGGGCATAAGCTTTCGTGGGCTAAAACCCACTTCATCAGTTGCATAGAGTGAAAAATACAGTAGACAGGTATAAATATACAGCACATGAAAAGATGGGAGTTGCCTTACCAAGTGGGGGGGTGGGGGGTCAGTGCTAATGAGGCCAATTCAATCAGGGTGGATGTGGTCCATTCCCAACAGTTGAGAAGAACGGGTGAGTATCAACAGATATTGATTATTTATACCTGCCTACTGTATTTTTCACTCCATGCATCTGATGAAGTGGGTTATAACCCATGAAAGCTTATGCCCAAATAAATATCTCTAAGGTGCCACAAGGACTCGTCATTGTTTTTATGTGTTCATAGTATTTGTGCGTGTGTGTGTGTGTGTGTGGCTCAGCTGAAAGCAGAATGTACTTGATTACTCATGAAATTCTGTTCTTCTGGGATCCACAGCCTCATTTTGCAAAGCTATGAGGTTTTCATAGGTCAGCTCTTTGATGCTTCCCCAAATCAAGCCTCCAGACCCTTTTAGGATTGGCTATCACTGCATAATACTGTGCTATTTCATTTCACATGGTTTTGTTTGAACTTTTCATCTATTGTTTCAGTTCAAGAGGCTGCATTGCCATCCCTGGATATTTTCTTGATCTATGAGAACTGAATGAACCCTACATCTCAAACTAAAATGCAGCTGAAGCCTCCAGCATCACGTTTATTCGGAACTAGGCAAACTTATTATGTTTCTAGTAGTCTCCACCTAACACCACAAATGAGCAAAGGATTGTTGAAAAGTTTGTGAACCTCAATGCACTTATTGGCAAGCATGATTCCTCTAGTTAGCATATCGCTTTGACAAGAAAAGTCTGCAACATATCATGCTGTTTCTTTTAAAGGCTTTTTCTGCATCTGAATACCTGTTTTTAAACTTTTCCATTGCTTAATTATTTTCATCTTTCGTTTAGAATGGGTGCAATGGCAGTTCAATACCTTGTGCTCTCTGCATGATTGTCTGGCTAGGACGAAAGAATGAGAGGAGACATTAGATATGGGTTTAATCAGGCCGCAACTTTATTATTAGACAGATGTCTGGGACTAACCCGGCGGATAAAATGTTCAGTGCAGGTGAAAATCCCCACAATTCACCAAGGGGGAGCAGTGTGAGTGCTTTTTTCAGTCCCCCCCACCTTTCCGTTCAGATTCCTTCAGCAGAACCACTGCTGGGACCCTCCAATTCCAGCCAATTTGCGGGGGCGGGGGGAAGACTTCCACCAACTCCCCGCCTATTCAGCCAGGTCCCTCCAGAAATTCCCTTGCCGGGACCTTACCGACCACCCCACCCCTCTTCGTAGGAGGGGTTAAGGTGGACTATAATGATGGGGGGGAGGGTTTGGCTCCCTGCTGTATCAATCAGAGGAGTCCCCAACTGCCCCCAGCTCGCTCAGTTACCAAGCACCTCTCTTTAATTACTTTTCCAAGCCATTTATCCGTTCTTTTATGCCTTAATTTATGGAGTACCTGCACTGAACATCCGCCACAAGGAGTTGCCAGGCCTTAGCTTGTCTGCCTCCTCCCCACACCCAGCTGGGTTCCCAGACATCTCCCAATGCCCTCTTTTATATCAGCCTAAAATATGGCAGCACCTGAGTCTGACCCCATCCTTTCGAAATAACTTCAGTGCCCCATAGAATATGTCAGGATGAGAAATTACTGTCCCCCCCCAAGGGCAACAAGTATTTGGCCACTCCCCTATTCACATACTTCCTAGTTTTGTCCACCCAGGCAAGGTTTATGTCCCCGCCAGACCCTGCGCTGAAGCATATCCGACCAGACAATGTTAACACCTGGAAAAATTGCCATGAGCTGCATCAGGTCCCTTCTAGTTCGAAGCAGTAACTCCACCCTTTAAGTGTTCCCAGATCATTTTCTCCCGGGTGTATCACCAATATATCCGGTGGCTGCTGATGCGCCTGCACAGCATACAACAGCAGTATCAGTTAATCCCATAACATGTTCCTCCATGCATGCCAACTGAGTAATGCTTCACCACTGAATCCCAGCTGGGTGCCCTCAGGCAACCTGGATGTGTGCCTGTGCATCCAAAACACAATACTGTGCCCACAGATCCACACCCTCATGTGTTTAGCCAGTTGTACCGTACCTGAAATGAGAACACAACCAATTAATGTTGATTTTCCACCTGCGGTTTTACATAGGTTCGATATGCATTAGACTCCTAGTGCCCGATTTCTTGAATAGCCTCTGTTTCCATACCTATCTGTGCTGCTGCCAGAGCCGCCCCTATTGTGAACGAGTGGGAACCAAATTCATGGGCTGGCAGCCCCAACCTTGTTAGCCTCCGTCTCAACATGGTAATCAATTGATATGCCATGAGGGAACTCCCATTCTGTGTACAAAAAGGGGGCCTTCTCCCTTCCACCGTATTGCCATGTAGACCCTCAATGCCCGAACGGGGCAGACCCCAGGCTCGCCACCTTCCCAGAGGTTAACGAATGCACCCCGACCGACTTGATCAGTCTTTGACCTTTGCAAGTGTAATATCACTGCATGTTTGTGCCAGCTTATGTCACGAAATTCCAAAGCCTTTCCCATCAAATCCCTGATGGACCCAGGCACTAGCTCACTGATCCTGAAAGCACCAAACAATGCTGTCAAGAATGCTGCCCTGAATAGGGACACCTCCTGTGCTCTATTACATATGAAATGGAGGATGTGAAGGAGGTCGCTGAGCATGGAAACCCTGACGGGACAATGGGAATCCTCCCTGGGTCCACTGCTATGTGACCATCCCACCAAAAACCTTTAAACTAAGAAACCCCAGCAAGGATCCAGGTAGCCATTTAGCCTACTGACAAATGCTCGGGGTTTTACTGATCGCCATATTTGGGGTCGGGAAGGAATTTTCCTCCAGGGTAGATTGGCAGAGGCCCTGGAGGTTTTTCGCCTTCCTCCACAGCATGGGGCGGGGATCGCTAGCTGGAGGATTCTCTGCTAATTGAAGTCTCTAAACCACAGGATTTGGGGACTTCAACAGCAGAATCAAGGGAAAGGGTAGGGACGGCTTTGTGGCCTGCATTATGCGGGAGGTCAGACCAGATGATCATAATGGTCCCTTCTGACCTTAAAGTCTATGAGTCTAAATGTAACAGCCGAAAGGCGATTCGAAATTGTGGAGGAGACCAGTTGATGGGTTGCCAATGACAGCATGACTAATCTAATTGCCTTCTATGATGAGATAACTGGCTCTGTGGATGAGGGGAAAGCAGTGGACATGTTATTCCTTGACTTTAGCAAAGCTTTTGATACGGTTTCCTACAGTTTTCTGGCTGGCAAGTTAAAGAATTGTGGGCTGGATGAATGGACTATAAGGTGGATAGAAAGCTGGCTAAATTGTCAGGCTCAATGGGTAGTGATCAATGGCTCCATGTCTAGTTGGCAGCCAGTATCAAGTGGAGTGTCCCAAGGGTCGGTCCTGGGGCCGATTTTGTTCAATATCTTCATTAATGATCTGGAGAATGGCATGGACTGCACCCTCAGCAAGTTTGCAGATGACACTAACTGGGAGGAGTGATAGATACCCTGGAGGGTAACATACAGAGGGACATAGACAAATTAGAGGATTGGGCCAAAAAAAATCTGATGAGGTTCAACAAGGACAAGTGCAGAGTCCTTCACTTAGGACGGAAGAATCCCATGCACTGCTACAGACTAGGGACTGAATGGCTAGGCAGCAGTTCTACAGAAAAGGACCTAGGGGTTACAGTGGATGAGAAGCTGGATATGAGTCAACAGTGTTCCCTTGTTGCCAAGAAGGCTAACGGCATTTTGGTCTGTATAAGTAGGGATGCCAGCAGATCGAGGGACGTGATCCTTCCCCTCTATTCGACATTGGTGAGTACTGGAGTATTGTGTCCAGTTTTGGGCCCCACACTACAAAAAGGATGTGGAAAAATTGGAAAGAGTCCAGCGGAGGGCAACAAAAATGATTAGGGGGCTGGAGCACATGACTTATGAGGAGAGGCTGAGGGAACTGGGATTGTTTAGTCTGCAGAAGAGAAGAATGAGGGGGGATTTGATAGCTGCTTTCAGCTACCTAACTACCTGAAAGGGTCCAGGTCCAGGTCCAGGCTGACCTTTTTAAACCCCTCATTCCTAGGTGGTGAGTCATCTACCACACTGCCTGCTTTTCCAACAGTTTTATGTCTCCCCTCCTCCCCAAAGCCAGAAAGCATTGCCCTCTTCTCCTGGCCATCCAGACGCCCCCGCCCCGCACTTAAAGTGCAGGGAGGTGATTGTCCTGCACTTTCCCCCCCTAAAAAAAATCCATGCAGAGACAGAGAGGGGAACCTTGTTTGCATTTTCTTCTGTTTGCAATATTGTTCTTCAAAATTAAGAGAGAAAATTTTGGAAGAGGCTGTTCCCAGGCACCATGCTTTCTCTGAAATTTTATATCTTTGCCCCTACTGTAAACTGATCTTGCAAGTGCTTGTCTAACAAATGAAAAGGTTTATGGATGTTAGGATTAGTTTAGTCCACTGTACAGATGAAGCCAAATATGAAGTTTGGGTTCAGAACTGAACTTGCGGATAGATTTGTGGTGTTCAGAACCACGGGTTTGATTCAGACCCTGCAAAAATGAATTAAAATTGCAATCAAAATGTGAAATGGTAATTTTGTTTTTCACTCATGTAAAATCTCTGTAAGTCAAAGTGTACCATAGACTAATTTAAGAGTGAAAGACGATATAATGAGACATATGGAAAATGTATTCTTTTCGACAATAAAAATCATGATTTCCCTTTGTACTGTATAAATAATGAGATCTTGTGGGGGAGTAACTTAAATATTGCATTTATCCACAGTTTAAGCCATGTACATTAATATTTAACATACATGGGTATGATTTTTGAATACCAGCAGACAGTGCTTCCTGGATGGAAAAATTTGAATAATAGTATTTAGGTTCAGTTTTTGCATATGTGCCTTTATTCTGCTTTTCCCTTTCCAGAGTTGTCTGCTTATCCTTAGAGAATTTCCAAGTTTCTTATAAGTTCCTCTGCTCCTGCTGCAGAGCCTGTACTTGAGCTCCACATGAACTCTTAACAAAGATTTTGGTTTATCCCTCAGGATCCATGTGTAAAGGGTCCCCTCTGTACTTTGGAGTTTTTCCTTCCTGTAAGAATTGCTGTTTCATCAGCCCTCTAAAGACACTGGGTGTGTTCCAGGCTTAAGCTGTGTAAAAGAAAAGGGGCAGGAACAATGTGGAGTCATCTCCATGGTCACACAACCCATTTCCTAGCAAACAGTGATACATTCACCAAATAATAATAATATAATAGGCTGCATTAGGCATGGTGAGGAGGTTGTGATAGCCTCTTTACCTGGTACAGCAGACAGCAGAAGAGCAACCCTTGTTCATATGGCTTCATTGAAACCACATGACCAGGAGACAAGTGGCCTCAGAACTGCAGTGACACAGGTCTTCAGTGCAGCTGGTCCTGTGTTCCTAGCAGAAGCTTCAAGTTAAGTGTGAATCTCAGGCAAGCCTTTGGGTTTGGGGGAACTAAACCCCAGTGCCTTTTCAGCAAGGGAGGAGGAGGGACAAATTGTATTCCTACGGATGGAACAACTTTTGGAAAATTGCATGAAAGGAACTCTCTGGAGTTTTCCTCACCCCAGATGTCCCTTGCGGTGGGGGTTCCCTTAGGAAGGGACAGTCTCTTCCCTTTATCTCTTGTTTTTATGCAGCTATCCTTAGAGAATTCACTTTTTAAATAGAATTTTTTCTTAACTGTCTGTAACAGGCTGAATTTTGATGCAACTGCGCCACACGCCCTTGGTATCTTTTCTTCTGTCTGTTTCATGCTGATACATGTCCTTGCTCTTTAATATCATAACTAGCCCTTGTTCTTCCTGCGGTGTGAAATTCCTCTTGTATCAGCTAGTTCCTCCTCTTGATTATTTGATTTAACAATGGTTGCTACTGGTAATTAGAGATGGGTGAATAATTAGTAGAATAATTTACTAACATCTCAGCAAATTAGACACCAATATTTGGTTCACTGTGTTAATACCTCTTTTTGCATTCACTTCTCATGAACACATGTGAGAGTGAAGTTTTGCGGGTATGGATGTTCGCTGAAAACAAATTTTAGGCCAGTAGCCAAAATTAGTTTGATGATAAAACAAAATTCAGTTTGGAAGGAAATGAAACTAACAGACTTTCTGCTTTTTCAATGTACTGTTTCTTTGCAGCAGAGCAATATGGTCTGCTACTAGCCCATGTGCCAAGCTATAATGACAAGCCTATATTGTTGGTATATAATACCCATATAAATACTGTCCCTTGGTCCCTTGGAGCCTAAACAGGTCTTTGGGACAGATCCCTCTTTCTGTTCTACCTTTCTTATGTGCTGATGACCAGCTAAGGCAGTTACAAAACAGAAGGACAGACTTGTTGATCTATGCTCCAGGCCCCTGTCCTGGGGTTTACACATATGAACTATGCATATGATATAATTACTATTTGTCAATGACCGTGGAGGTGGATGACAGAGAACTGGAAAGT
Organism: Malaclemys terrapin pileata; assembly: GCF_027887155.1. Taxonomy (NCBI): domain Eukaryota; kingdom Metazoa; phylum Chordata; order Testudines; family Emydidae; genus Malaclemys; species Malaclemys terrapin. The sequence continues at coordinate 62,355,225 of NC_071512.1, read as the reverse complement.
GATTTGTTTAATTTTTTTTGATACAGTATATTATATATGAATCATTATTGTCCCTGGGATATGCTTACCGACAAAAAGCCCCATAGGCATTGCTTTACTCCCCAGACTCCTGACAGTCAGATAGGGACCTAGCCACAGCCTTTCCAACTAGCACTGTAAATATACCCACATAATGCAATTGCTAGTTGGTGGGAATGTGGATAGGAAATTGGAGACTGGTAAGTTCAAGTCATGCACTTGATAGCTATATGAAATTTTGTAGTACAATCTCAACATCACCACCACAGTCACTCTATTCCTGAAACCCCTGAGCCAAATGGCCAGAATCTTAGTACTTACATGGTTAAATGACAATACATCATTCACCACTGACACAGTGTACCGACTTCTGGCCAGAACTCTGGCATGGGGCTGGGTGATGATGATGGTAATTAATTAAACCAGGCAAGCATTAGTCCATACCCTTTACAGCCAGGATTATGCAGCTTACACAGTTCACCAGGGTGCTTAAAGGGAGTTGTGTCTCTCTGAGGCATTGTGGTTCAGCATTGTACCTAATCAGTGTAGGATCTATATGTTTCACTTACAATAGCAATTTTTCCTCTTCTTCAGGTTGAAAAACCTCAGTTTGAAATAACTGTGGCTTCTCCAGCTAAATGAGTTTTTATAACTATAAAGGTGTTGTAATATCATCCTGTTTTTAAGGGATTAGGACACATCTATACTGGCAAAGTTACAGTGCTGGCAGTTACAGTGCCGCTCAGAGAGCGCAGAAGGAAAACCACTGTTGTGTGTTCACACTGACAGCTGCCTGCACAATATTGTGTTCACACTTGTGGAACTTGCAGCGCTATTTGGTGCATTCTGGGCAGCTATCCCACAGAGCACCTCTTTCTCTTTTGCTGTTAAGACTTGTGGGAAGGCGGAGGAGGTCGCGGGGCATCCTGGGTCCAGTACCAGTGCCCCATCATTAATTGCTTCACATCCCAGCAATCCCTGTGCTTCGATCCACATTTGGCGCCATCTTTCAATGGTTTGTGTACTGTGTGCCCTGCCTCTTTCAGGATGCAGGAATGGATCCCGAACTGCTGAACAGAATGCTGCTCGCTCAGACCAACACGTCACGAGTGGCAGTAGAGTTATTCCTTAAACTACAAAGACAAGAGGAGTGCGACAGTGATGTCACCATGTGTAGGAGCTACGACATGAGATTGCTTATGGCATTCATGGAGGTGGTGACCACAGTGGAACGCCGTTTTGCGGCTTGGGAAACAAGCACTGAGTGGTGGGATCACATTGTGATGCACTACTGGGATGACCAGCAGTGGCTGCAGAACTTTCGCATGAGGAAAGCCACATTCATGGGACTGTGTGATGAGCTTGCCCCACCCCTGCGGCGCAAGGATACGAGAATGAGAGCTGGAGAAGCATGTGGTGATTGCACTGTGGAAGCTGGCTACTCCAGAGTGCTACCGATCAGTCGCTAAACAGTTCAGAGTGGGAAAGTTGACCATTGGAGTCGTGTTGATGGAAGTGTGCAGGGCCATTAACCACATCCTGCTCTGAAAGACCATGACTCTGGGCACCGTCCATGACATTGTGGATGGCTTTGCACAAATTGGGCTTCCCTAACTGCGAAGGGGCGATAGATGGCATGCATATTCCAATTCTGGCACCAGACCACCTAGCCACTGAGTATATTAATTGCAAGGCGCTTGTGGATCACCATGGGCGTTTCACGGACATTAATGCAGGCTGGTCCGGAAAGGTGCATGACGCACACATCTTTCGGAACACTGGCCTGTTCAAGAAGCTGCAAGCAGGGACTTTCTTTCTGGACCAGAAGATCACTGTAAGGGAAGTCAAAATGCCCATTGTGATCCTGGGAGACTCACCTACCCCTTAATTCCGTGGCTTATGAAGTCATACACGGGGCAACTTGACAGCAGCAAGGGGTGGTTCAACAACAGGCTGAGCATGTGCAGAATGACCGAGTGTGCATTTGGCTGTTTAAAAGCCCGCTGGCAATGCCTGTATGGAAAGCTGGACGTGGCCGATGACAATAGTTCTATGCTTATTGCTGCATGCTGTACGCTCCATAATATTTGAGAAGGGAAGGGTGAAAGTTTCACCCAGGGGTGGACCGCAGAGGCTCAGTTGAGTTTGAACAGCCAGAGACCAAGGCTATTAGAGAGGCACGGCGTGGGGCCATAAGGATCAGGGATACCTTGAGGCAGCAATTTGAAGCTGAAAGACACTAATATTTGTTGCTGTGCTCAGGATTGCAATGATTGTAATGGTAGGAGGTGACTGGTGCACATGATCAATAATGGGGTTTACATAATTGTATGTTTCTTTGCAGGGATTTGTTTGCTTTCAATTAATAGAATCAAGATTGCTTCCAAACTAACACAATTCTTTTATTGAAAGACAACAACCAGAGGAGAGAGTCAAATGACAAAAATACATCATCAGGGAGGGGTAAGATAAGATCACCAGAGGAGGATGTGTCCCGGGACGGCTACAGATTTGTGTATGTCAAGGGATCATACCCAACCTTCTCCTTTGCAGTACAATGCAGCGGGTGCTGTACTTCAGCAGGGCCAAACTGCAGAGGGATGGGTGTTGAGTGCAGTGGATAGTGGGAGTCCACAGTGCTGGACTGTGAGGAGGGAGGAGTGGAGTGCTGTGGGTAGAGAGTGGAGCCAGGAGGTTGATAACATTTGGGGGTGGGAGGGAAAGGGAGCGCATGGGAAAGAGTTTTGTGACAGCGGCTGCAGGGAAGGGCTGGTGCAGAGCTGCTCGGTTTGAAGAGCTAGAATTGCCTGGAACATGTCCGTTTGGCACTCTATAATGTTTAAGACCTATTCCATGGCTTCATTCTGGCATGCCTCATTCTCCTTTCGGTCCTTCTTCTCACTGTCCTGCCACTCCTTCAATTCCTGTTTCTCAGTGGTGGAGTGCATCATAACCTCACGGAGAAAGTCCTCCTTAGTTCTTTGTGGCTGCTTTCTAATTCTGCACAGCCGTTCTGCTGCTGATAAGGGAGGCTGGCCTCCCAAAGTCATTTCTGTGAAGTTTAAATGCAACATTTTACACAAGCAGTATTGTTTGCAACACAGACAACACTGATTCAGTGCTTTAAAACACAACCAGTACTCACACACCTGTCATTAACTGGCTGACCCCGGGCATGCACACATCAGCCACAAGACCGCCAAAATGGTGAGTAGCCGCGGGGCAGGGTGAATTACTTTTCCCGGAGTGATTCACCCTGGGCTATACCCTGGGCACATGGCTCTTGGGGAGAGCAAGCACTGTAGGGAGGCTTGATAATCATTCCTGTCCCCACACTTTCCACAGGATGTGATCATTATGGAAGATATCTCACTACTGAGGGTGAGCAGGGAATCAAGGGAGGGTCTTCTCTAAGCCTGCGGCTTCCACCCTGGCCCCTCAGTGGCTCACCTGTGTGCAGCAATGGTCCTTGTTCTCTCTCCCCCTGTGATTCCACAGTGGCGTGGGAAAGTTACCATTAATGGGGCAAGAAACAAAGCAGCTCTGCTGAGGAACCTGCGGCAGTGCATTGCTCAGTATCTCTACGAGAGAGGGATCTCTGAGGGAGTGAGGGAGTCAACAGCCTGTTCTGCTGCTCAGAATAGACATGTGGTGGGAGACAAGCCTGCTTTCTGCAACCCTCCTGCCCCCCAAAAATAGCTTCAGCAATTCACAAAATCAGATCCACTTACCAGGGGCCACCTCTCCTGTTTGCGGTTTGCCAAGATCTGGCTGCTGTGACTGGCTAGGCTCCTTTGGGGAAGAAAAGAGCTCCTTGCTGTATGCATTTCTGGTCTTCGAGTCATCCTCTGCATCTGGGTCCCCCTCCCCCTCTTCATCCAAGATTTCCTCCTCCTGGCTCGGTCCACTCTTGACTGGCACATGAGCCAACGAAGTATCCACAGAGGACTTCGTAGTGGAGGTGGGATCTCCACCGAGTATCGCGTCCAGCTCTTTTTAGAACTGGCAGCTCATGGGTGCAGTACCGGAGCAGCGGTTTGACTCCCAGGCCTTGTGGTAGAAGTTCTGCAGCTCCTTCACTTTTACCCTACACTGAAATGTGTCCCAGTCATGGCCCTTTTCTATCATGCATCGTGAAATCTGTCTCTAGGTATCTTAATTGGCTGGAGCGCAGCTGGGACAGCACTGCCTCCTCTCCCCAAATGCCGATGAGGTCCAGCAGCTCGGCATTGCTCCAAGCGGGGGATCGCCTGGTGCGTGGAGCAGGCATGGCTACCTGGAAAGATGCGCTGAGACCACTGCATGCATCACCGAGCAAACAGGAAGGGGACTTTCAAATTTGCAAAGGAATGTATGGGGTAGGGTTGACGGTTGGTCACCTGAGGACAGGGCAGTACAGTTCAAACTGATGACCAGAGAGGTAAGAACAGGAATTGTGGAACACCTCCCGGAGGCCAGTTGCAGCGCTGTAATCACCATGGTGTCTACACTGGCACCGCAGCACTGTAGCCCCAGCGCAGAAAGCTCTAGGCCTCTCATCGGGGTGTTTTTTTTTAGAGCACTACAACTGTGCAGTTTCTGTGCATTAAGTGGGCTTGGCAGAGTGTACGCCTCGGGAGTTACAGTGCAGAAACTTGCCAGTGTAGATGGGGCCTTAGAGACAGGCCTCAATTAAAACCTGAGTGTTGAACATCTGCAAACCTTGGGAAATTTTGGATCTGGGTGCAGGGCGGGATATGTATTGAACTTTGTTACTTTGACCCATAACTACCAAGTCCAATAATTAGCATTTTATGCATAGAAAGCCTGTCATTAAGCTACATCCTGCCAGCTTTTAAATGGATCATTTTTCATTTTGGTACAAAGTTACTGAGTGGATAATGTGAGATTCTTGGCTGTAGAGCTTGTATATACCCTACGTTGGTAATTAACATAAAGAACTATCACCAAGAATTGCTCCTTTTCTCTTTGATTGTGTAGTGGCTCAGTGCGGGGGCCCTACCACTCTGGGTCCTCGGGATGCCACCCTGCCTCACTACAGATTGGTTACTAAAAAGATGGAAGCTGGGGGCAGCGCGGGGGAGCTTAAATTCCATGAAAGGTGATTGATTATTCCAGTCACACACATTTATTAAATCCTGTGGCCACTGAATTATTAAACTAAAACAATGTTTAATATTTTAAGAATTGCCCTGTGCTTCAAGATATATTCACCAGAATTCTCCAATCAAAAAAGGCTTGACACATGCCAATGATGGGGCTGTGAGGATGACTTGAATAATAAAGATTTTAAAAAGCAAACTCTCCCTTCCTCCTCTCGTTTCCCTGTAGAGAGTATATTAAACAAATGACCTAATTTAACAAGTGAAACTGCACCCCCATCAAGATCTCCTACTCAAACTCAGACAAGACTTGACTGTTATTCTTAAGATTACCCCCTTCAAAATAAAAGGCATAGGAACTTAGGGGCAGATTTACAAAGGTGTTAAGCACCTAAAGATGCAGCTAGGTTCCTAGTGGGATTTTCAAAAGTGCCTAAGCAGTTTGAGCACCTAACTCCCATTGAAATGCCTTTGAAAATGAGATCTTTACCACTTACTAGCCCTTGGGCTCTGTGAACATCTGGTCTTATTTCTCAATGACAACTGATTAAAGTAGTTTCACTGTCATTCCCTGACATACTAGCCTTGCAAAAACGTTTCTTGTCTCCTCAAAGGAGCTCCTTACTATAGTAGATCAGTATAATTTTTCATTAGGAATCTGTTCATTGGCCATTTATTTTATTTTTGTAATGTGCCCTCATCTTATGCTAGCCAAGGCTCTGAACCCACAAGCACTTACACAGATGAGTAACTTTAGAGATGTGAGTAGGCCCATTACAACTTGGAAGCAAGTGGTTCTATTCTGTTCTATATAGGTTCTTATACCCCTCATCATCATAGGACTTGAGTGGCTTCCATTAGTGCATTAAGCAACATGGCTAACGTCCATCACATTTGGTTCATTCTCTTTTCCCTCCATTTCAATGGCACTACTTATGTCTCTATATTATTTATGTGTGTGTGCATGTTTGCAGAATCGGAGAAGAAGGTTGCCTACTACTCGTCCTAGGCTGCCAGTTACCACTTCAGCAAGTCATGCAAAGCAGTACTGAGACACCTTGCCCAGGTCCCTATTATAAATGAAGACTTTTCCCCAAAGGGAGTTTACTTGGTTTAATAAAGATTCTGAATGAGTGGGAAAATTTTGCACATAATAGGAATTACTGTGGCAGAACCAGAAGCTCGATACAGCAAGGGAGATCCAGTGAAAGATGTTCTGGGTCTAATTCTGAGAAGTGCTGTCTCCCAGAGAACTTCTCCAGTAAAGGGGAAAACACCAAGTGGAACAGAATGGTCAGGGAGCAAGTGTTTGGGAAAAAAGTGCTATAAGCCCATGATCAGTAACACTCACCCACATTCTGTATAAATGAATCCTGCTTCTGTCCCCGATTCAACAAAACACTTAAGCACATCCTTAAAAATATGTGCGTAAGACCCATTAAAGTGCTTAATATGAGCTTAAGTGCTTTGTTGAATGGAGGCCTGTACGTCACTTACCTTACAGTTATAGCATATCCCCACTTGGGTGTTATCCCAAAGATTGCCAGAATTTGTCCCTCAAAGTTTAGCAGACAAGCTGGGATGATACAAAATTTACAAATGAATGGCAAATTAAAAGTTCATTCGACTGGTATTTAATGACACAAAGACATACTAAATTGCTTAGTCTTGTCTCTTTATTACTATTCATTTAGCTGCAAATAATATAATACAAATATTTGAGTGCAAAGGCTAAACTATACAGCTTAATTTAAATAGAGAGAACAGAGAAATGTAATAAGAAAATACCATAAAATGTAGGACTATAAAATTAATTAAATAGGCATTTTCCTGTGTACCTCTTAAAATAAGCAGTAGTAAAAGTTATATAGTGGCTGAAGTTAAAAATAATGACATTTTTACCTTTTGCTTAATTAATGTTTCTGTGTGCTTGTGGTATAAAAACCTGTGCTTAGTGTAGGAACTATTGCAGTAACATTAATTATGTGCAAATGATAAGTGTAAAGACTTTGATGGTGACAACATTGTGTTTTCTAAATATGATGGACCCAGGAGGAAGGATGAATTTTGTACATTTTTTTTAAAACAGTATTTTTAGATACAGTTTAAAGTTCTCACTGTCAAATATGATTTTGTGGAAAGAATTCATACGTTCTCCTAGTTGAGTTTAAAAGGCATAATATCTTGTCTGAATACATTACATCTAAGGCATCTTGCCAATATGCTGCATATCTCTTTACAATAAGTTAAATTAATCACTGAATACAGCTTTCTGAGCCAGGTCCTTCAGTGGGATAAATAGATGTAACACCATTGAAGCCAATGGATCTACGGCCATTTGCACCAGCTGAAGGTTTGTGATTAGGATGCTGTGTATTATAATTTGCTACATTTTAGTTAGAATCCAAGGAGGTTAAATTTCTTTATAACCAAATGGTAAAGTCTGATTGCACATCCTGGAATTCATTGACGGTAAAAGAGCGTGATCGCCTTCTAAGAGCAGGATGGCCAGAGTGCTGCCTTCCTTTAATCAGGTCTAAATACATGTCAGATTTCAGGAAGCGGGGGTAACTGTCTTGTTCCATCAGCCTGTAGACTTTGGCCTGTGCTGCATCAAAGCTGTCAAGTGTAGGGTGAGTAATGTTCTGAGCGGTGACTTCTTTCGTGTGAAAGTCAAGGTTAACCTGGAAAAGGCCAAAAAAGCATGCAGTACATTAATTCATTTTATATATGGTCATTTATAACAATAATACTTAACTTGGGAAAACCACTTTCTACTAAACATACTTTAAATTGGATATAAGTATTGTGAAATCCGCTGAGTCAGCATTTGTTAACTGCTACCAAAGAATCACCACAAATCTCTACTAAGAACAGGGAAAACCTTTTCATTAGAGCTGACTTTCTAATGGTATCCACTGTACATTTTCTGCTGACACTGGCACAGGGAGATTTTGTGCCCAGTCCTGCAAAGTACTGAGGTATCTGAATTCCCACTGAAGCCAACAGGAATCAAGGACACTCAGTCTTGCTGGCTCAAAGCTTTATATCATCTGAATTGACCAGATACTGTTTTAAGCTTTCATTTCTGTAGAGCATCTTAGTAACAGGAAGGATAGAATATTCTAATGATTAAAGTGTGCAGCAAAATTATTTTCTAATGGATTTTTGGCTACTTTGGAAGGGAAAAAAGGCATATCCCAGAGCTTTTCAGTTACAGCTTAAATACAATTATATATTATCATTGGCTATTCTCATGGAGTGGTGGTTTAATACAAGGAATATGTTTAGATCCACAATAGTGGTATATACAGCACATAATTTAGAAATTAGTAAATTCCATACAGCTTCAAGAATGTCTTTTATAACGTATTTATTTTATATTTTTCAAATTCCTCTTGGTGCATTTACAAAAATATAACAACACGTAGTTTGTATGTGAAAACTGAAAATCAATTAATGATAAACGACTGAGTCCCCAAATGTTCAGACCTTTCCTACCTATCTTCTCAGAAAAGGCCCTTTTAACATGCCCCGCTGGACAGTAAACTTAGTTTCTGTTGGTGCAAACAAGTTCCAAAGTTGAAGGCTCTTTAATGAGAGAGTTCTCAACACACCGATGAACAAATCTACAGACCGTCAGCTTGAGCATCCCAGCTGATCTCAACAGCTGGGTTGAAGCATGACAAGAGGATACACAGGGCCCAACACCTAAGGGATGGTATAGCGGAGAACAATCCCATCTTTGCTGGTATCACAGTAACAGCATATCAGTGAACTGGTCAATATGACACTATCAGGCAATGTGTGATTTCCACCATCTGTGCTCTAGGTTCCTTCTTCCCTGTTCATCCCTTACAGGTCATCAGTGTAGCAAGATAACCTATGAACAATATATAAAATGAAGGGAGCTTTTAGCGATGCTGTATCAATAGTTCTTGCTATAGCTTGGTGTCCACCCAAACGGTTGGTAGAATGGCACACTGGCAAAATAGTATTCCTCTTCAGAAAATTCAAAACTCCTCATATTCACGCAGGGCCCGATCCTGCAAGGTGTCGCATGATAGAATGTAAAAGGTTACTGAAACCACTCAGCATCTCATAGGACGGGGCCATTACTCTTTGAGAGTAGACCAAACAAATAGGCTCTCTGCCTTGGCAGGAGTAGTGGTAAACCCCAAGGTCACACAGAGGGAATTATGAGCCTGATTTGTACCATTTTTAAGTCACTTCCTTGGACTGAGCAGTGATACTTTTTTCTGCACTACATCAGCAGATGATTTTTTAGATTTGCCAACATTTAACATTTCCTCTACCAACAATAAGAAAAGAACACAGAAAATAGGAGCACAGGCAATCCACCTATTTTTAATCTGTTATATAGAATTATAGGTAATAGAGATGCAAAAGGACTATTAGGGGCCTCATCTTCTAGTCATTACTCAGCCAAACCCTCATTGACTTTAGTGGGAGTTTATCATCTGCCAGTCAGTCCAGCCTCCTGCTAGTGCAGGGGAAAATAATTATTGTATTTATTTACACGAAGGACACTTTACAACACTCCGACAGTTTAATATAATTTGCATCCACTTCCAAAGCAGTGTAAATGAGAATGAGTCCCAATGTATCTTGTATGTGTTTGTCTATAACATACCATACTATAAACTCATCATTCAGAGATTCCGTCAGAAAAAATAAAACTAAAAAAAAAATCCCAACCCTATGCCAATCAAGTCTTTTCTCTGCTTAAAATGTTATAATGATTACCTTGAAGGATATGTTTAATTTATTGATTTCTTTTATTCATTTGGCATATTTAAGAAATCCTCTGAAATCTCAGCAATATAATAATTTGATCTGTAATGCTGGTTTAGCAGACAGAGAATAATTCTACTGTTCTGGAAGCAGAGTTAAATGTATACAAAACACTGTTTGACAAATGACTGTTACTATTGGGTGTGTGCATTATTATGACAACGGATCTTAAATTTACTCAACATGATGTTAAATCAGGTGTTTATATATAGCAATATATGAGAAGTTTGAAAATTCCTTTGACTAGCATGACATATTTACACCTACTCTCTTTTTTGTAGGGTTAAAAGAATAACATGGGGGCAGGGTGAGGGGAGAGAGAACGAGAAAGTTCTGTGGGAGTTGGGTCCCATACTTCTTTCCAAAGCAGTGATTTGATATTTAAGATGCAGCATTCCGGTGGCAAGGTACACATGATAAACTTCTGCAACTTCATCAAATGTTGACCTTCATGGCTGAATGGATGATGTTTCTGTGTATGCATTTATGAAAGGCAGATTCTATCAGAGGCAGCTTGTATCAAGCACTGTATATCTTCAGTTTTTACTATACCTCTTTTGGAGCATCTTTCCTTATGAATGTCTCATAAATTGTCTTGGCTTTAGGAAGAAGTTGATGAGATACTCTGTTCTTCTTATAATCCTCACAGGCTGTCCAAAACTCAATGTTCTCCTCGCTGAACTCAGTTTTTAGAAACCTTGTAAAGGCATCCAGACCAGCTATAAAAGGGAACATTGCATGGCTTTAATTCACGGAAGCATTAAAAGACCATCCCTTTTAGACACTAGAACATAGTTCCTCTATTTAAATTATGTAACAACACATGTTTGGTCTCATTTTGTACTATTCTGTAACTTCACATTATGAACTTTTCTTTTACATCACAAAATAAGTGCAATTTAATTGTTTATAGTCAGTCCAGAGGAAATGATATCAGGCTTTAGGCATAAATTTTAAATATGGTCTCTGATTTTGGATGTCCCTTTTGGGACACACAGGGCCTAATTTTCAAAGATACTGACCCACACAACTCCACTTGATCTCAATAGCAACTATGGATGCTCAGAATCTTTAAAAAATAGACCATACGTGGTCACAAGTTGAGCACTCAAAAAACAGAGGCACCCAAAAATGTGACCATTATTGACCATTTTGGCCTGAGTTTTGCTTCCAAATCAGACTTAGGATGCCTCAAATGCCATTTAAATCTTGATTGTATTCACAAATAGGTTGTTTCCCAGAAATGAGCCCAATTCAGAAGATAGTTTAAAAGGTAATGTAAATAGAACCTTTACAATTTTCTTTGCATATAATTATAATTGTAATGGTCACCACTATACTGGAAGACTCATTTTTGCTATGTACAGAATTTATCTTTAAAAGGAGGAAAAGAAACAAGCCTTTTATCAGTAACTTGAGTTTCAGGCATTAGGCAATTATGTGTGTCATGGGTGGCTGACCACTTTTGTCTATTTTGTCTATATCCATCCCTGGGCCTTTGTTCTTGCCCTCCATGAGCAATGTTGCAATGAAAGATGTCATTTGATGTAAACATTGGTATTAACACTTTGGTCATGTCCGGCATGGCCTGTCAAATCTGTGGACAAATCTTTGCTTTCTACACCTCCATTATAGTCTAAATATGCCTCATGGTGCCTTATACAGCAAAATTCATGTATGTGGCAAAATTCTCCAAGCATCTATTTGACTTTTGACCACTTACTTTAAAATGACTTGAAACCATTCAAACTCCAGCTACATTGGTCCTAGATGATATACCTTCTTGAAGGTGTGCACTGCAGGTGGGCTGTTGGACTGAGTACAGACAGCAGGATGAAACCCAAAGTGATACACTGCTGTAATACTGATCACTCTGAGTTTTCACCCAAGCTTAGATACTTTGCATGTTCTCAGGTTTTAATTCTGATAAAAATTCAGAACCATTTTGCCACATGAATGTATTTGCATTGTAAATTGAGTTTAATAGTCTCCATGCCCCATACATGGCTAGTAATCCACAGTATACAAATAACCATAACAAGACATTTTAGCACAAAACTAGGTCTAATACTTCAAGCAAAAAGAAAGAAACATTATATAATCTTTATAAAGTGTGCTCCCATCAGGACTGGGATACATTTATGTTTTACTTTGGGGAGAGGCAAAATAGCAGGTGATATTGTTACTAGCAGACTTTAACCCACTTTCAATCAATTGTCAGCTCATTGTAGCATAGTGATCCTTCTGGGTTAACTAAATATAGTCCAGAGTCGAAAAGATAGACCTTTGTTAATTTCAGTGCATATTTTTCTAAATAATCAGTTCCAGTATCACAATGGAAATAATTTTATCTAAGTAGTCCATAAGTATTCATTATTATTAAATATTCATTAATAAGTAGCTCATTATTCCTTACCAAATGATATTTTAATTATATCTTATTACCTTTTTTCTGTTTATTGAAGGAACCCTTCATTGTATCTCTTATGGTTACATTGCTCTTGTTGAATGAAAAATCAAACTTAAAGTTACAAATCAATTCTTTATTTTCCGTAGTTGACGGCATGGTTCTGCCTAAGCACACAAGCAGAGTGAAAACTCATACTACTATAAATGATCTATCATAATGAATGTAGATAACTGCCAAGTGTATTTAATTGTGCACCTACATTGTGTTATTTTCCATCAAGAAATAGGGTGAGGAAAACACTACTCACCTTTCTGGGAAAGCAGTTTGTCAAAGGATTCACCCCATCTCACTGCTTCTTCAGGGGTCACACTGTACAAGACACAAAAAGTGTTTCTGATGAAGTGTGTGTTTTGTGTATTTATGAAGCTATTGTAATATATATTACCTGCTATTTCTCTCACTTTGTCTTATTGCACAAGGTGTCTGATTAGATTACTTTACAAAAGAAGCTCTTTCCGCTAGAGACTTCAAAAGCATTTGGTTGATGTTTTGCCTATTGGAATAACACTTGTTAGAGAAAATGTTTAAAGCAGAGCATCGTGCTCCAAATCTTTAAGGAAAATTTACATCATGCAAGGGTAAAGATCATAAGCGAACCAGGTCAACTACTTTTTTACTTTGAAAACAGAACTGCTTAGTAGCTAAACTGACGTACTCTTGCAGAGATGTGGTTTTGATTGCAATCTGTCTGAGGCTATGTTACCACTGTCTATTTTTAACAGAATACAGGAAATTCAACAGTTTGAAAACAAAGTCACCACAGCATGGTAAAGGCACTAGTCTCATAAGGTAATAACACACGTAGCCTGGTTTGTTTACCACAAACATTTTTCAAATGTCATGTTATTTTGAGAGACTGCGTTCTTTTTATAAAACTCCATGTATTCTTTATCGAATATGTCAAGCTGCATGTATTCTTCATTGATCTCAAAGTTTCCACTGTTTAGGACAATAGAGAAAAACTATTTCAAATCTCTTGATAAAAAAGTTCGTAAAATTACTTTTGTAACACTTTATAGATTAACCCTGAACAAACAGCTAGGTTGTTGTGTTTTTTTTTTTTTTTTTTTTAAGAAATGGAGTGGGTTCTGAGGTGATATTGTACCAGGACTCTGACCTGGTCCGAAGTCTGAATCTGGACATCAATATATTTAGTCAATTTATGAATAATATACTTACATACCACTTAGCAGTTTTCCTCTGCAGAGCTAAAAGCATGTACAAATGAAAATAGGTCTCATTATCCCCAGATGGGAAAACTGAGGCATGAAAAGACGGAGTAACTTGCCTGAAGTCACACAGTAGGTTAGTGGTAGAGCTGGAAATAGAACCAGATCAGGGCTCCTGACTCCCAGTCCTGTGCCTTGGGACCAATAGTGTAATCAAGAGTAACTTAGATAAACTGAGTTTACCCACTTCTCATTTGGGAACTATGGAATTTAATTTAGGTTAGTTTACCCCCCTTTCTTTTTTTACCACTACAGCACTGAACTGGATCCAATTTCTTCCCAATAGAGAATAAAGTTTGAACTTCTTTTGACCTGGTCCCAAATGCTGTGAGAAACTGAGATGGCTTCCAAAATTGCTTGATCCTTTTCTAACTTTAATCTCTTTAATACTAGTTTATGTGGTCTGGCTTCCCTGGCAAATTGTGTGGATTCAGAAAGACTGGATGAAGTGAAATTCCCGTCACATTGGGAAGGAATTTAGGGTAATGACCACTTTGTTCTTCAGAAAACTGAAACGAAGATTTGTCTTAAATATTACTCATCTTCCTAGAGCAAGTCGTTGCAACTAATTATGTAATTTTTAGATAGAAAGAGCTGAATAGTTCTTAAGAGATGCAAGCACTGAAGAAAGGAGTCTTGTAAGAACTGAATGCAAGGCCAAAGAAGTGGGGGGATTATAAAATGGAGGAAATAGGTAAGTGAGCCCTTAAGGAATGTTTCAATTGTAGGAAATACAAAACCTGCAGTTAATTGACCTATATGTTAGTTTGTGGCAGAGGGAATATAAGTTGCTATAGCTGTTGAAGGGATTTAGTAATAGTGAAAGATAAACTAGACTTCTTTAGACCAAGTATGTATTCCAGAACACAAGTAATGCCAAAAGATGGTGGGTTACATTTTTGCTGGTTTAGATATGGAACAAGTCATTTAGATCTGAGGACTCACTGGGTGAACCTAGGTCAAACCTTTGGAGTAGCAATGAGTGCTTTCACAGGAGAGGCCTGAGGAGAATGGACACCAAGGTCTGTTATACTCTGCCATGTTCTAGGGCAGCAGGTTGGTTAAATGTTGAGTTGGCTTGTAGTGATAGGCGTCTTCATGGCCATCAGACCATTCAGCTGTGGAATTCCATAAGACCAAGTTCTCTCCCCATACTATTTAAAATCAATGAGATGTGGACTAAATGCCAACAATATAAGGATGTCACTCAGCTTTATACTACAATTAGTCAAAAGGGTGATTTCTCTCTCTCTCTCTCTCTCACACACACACACACACACATCTAAATTCTGAAATTTTAGAAAACTTTGACCAGCTGTACTTCACATAGAATAGAAACAATACCATCTCTGTCATCCCTACCTGAGATCAACACATGGATGAGAGGCAGCTGGCTGAGCCATAACTAGGCAAGGACATAGTGTTATTTATAGGAAGAGAGAAACTCTTCAGAAGACTATCAGCCACTATTTTGACATCACCCTCTCTTGAGGTTTTCTGTCCATAAATCATTAAGAGGACTTGATGCCTCAGTTCCCTTTACATTAGATACCCAAATGTGATCCGCTACCCACATAATCATGGCTGCTAAAATGCAACCTTCTAGCTACAGATGGCTTGGAAACTATTCCTCATCCTGTTGTAAACAGACTTGGCATGGTTTTAGGTGCACAAGGGGGGAAGTTTAAAATAGTGGTAGGAGAAGTTTTCTAGGCATCTGGGTCACTTCTGCAGTTAATTAGAATGGCCCTGGATCTCTGAATAAAGTGCAAAACTCACTTTTTCAGCTTAGCCTTCTCCTACCAACGATGAAGGGGGGATGGGGAACAGAATCCCAAATCCACCCAAATCCAGCTAGCAAACGAACCACCCCACCAATTCTTGTGTGTAAAGGAGAATATTTGATTATATGCTGGATTTTATTCTTTGGATTTGTTAGGTGCTTGGATATTATAGTAGTGTGACTATCTGATACTACATATAAAAAATAAACACTAAAAATAAACTGGCCCATAAGCACTAGGTACACAAGGACAAATTCCACTGGGACTAGATTACATGAAAATTATTGGTGATATGAAGAGTACCCAGTATATTTTCTTTCATCCCTGCCCTTTTCCCCCTCACCCCAATTGAGGAAAACTTGATGTGTCTTAGAGTTAAATAAACCTGGGGATTAGATTATGATCATATTCATTCTGAATAATACTTTATACATCAAATAGTCCTTTTGAAGTCTATGGGACTACTGGGGACTAAAATACTATTCTCTGTGAATACCAGTATCACAGTCTGGCCCACTGGGTGCAAAAACACTCTTTGTTAACAAACTTTAAATATACTGTATCTATGCCAGGTTAGATAACTTGCATTGCATTATGCTAAACTTTAAAATAACATAGATCTTAAAAGCATTATTCGATGCAAAGCTTGAATGTACACAGATACATGGATGAAATGCACCGAATCAGAGACGGCCATTTTCTGATAGGAATTTTCAATCTCTTTATATTTTACAATTCTCACCTTGAACCTTTTGTCAAGTTCTCAAACTTCTCAAGATTGACATTTTCATGGAATTCAGTCTTTTGCAGGAGAAGGCTCAGCCTATTTCTTTTTTCCTTTGACCTGCAAGAGAGTTTAAGCAGCTTTAAAGCAACCTTTGTGAACGTTTTTTTTTTCAAATGTTCCCCTTTGACTAATTTTTCTCTCAGCATAGCTGATCATTTCCTCATACACGCAGTTACAATAATGTTGCTGCTATTTCTCTTTATTAGTCATGCAGATTAATGAATTTCCTCCTTATATTTTTCCATACATTTACATATTGAAGCATTTGCAAAGGGTAATGAAAGTCTTCATTTTCAGGCTTATTTTTCCCATTTATTTTGAAGATAGGTTTCATGCTGATGAACCTGTAAGAGTGGGTCAACATCTTCTGTTGTTCACTCTTAATAAAGGGTGAAAACATGATTTTCCTCCCATCAGTTGTAGCTGCTAAAAAGAAACTTTCATGGATCAAAGTTAGTCAGATTTTCAAAAATCATTTCTCTAAGCTTCACCTTAGTAACTCCTCTTTCTTATTTGTTTTGCGTGATATATTATTTGATTTGCTTCTTATTCTTGCCCTTAAAAAGGATTCCCTTGGTAAATGAATATTTTGTGTACATTTCCAGTCTTGCAGTTAATTAATTTTTACAAATATCTGTCACAAATAAAAAGAACTGTGCCTTAAATTCACACTTATCAACTATGCAATAATAATCCCTTATCTACATAGAACACTTGTGAGTATCAGTAAAACCTTGGAATTTACCTGGTCTTGATTTCTTTGTTTGTCTCCTCTTTATTTGTGGATTTTGTAGCTTTACAATAGGTCTTCTCCTTCAAAGAGGAAATGTTTAGATGGGGAAATAAAAACAGTGGATTCTCCATCTTCCTCTGACAAGGATTCTAATGATCTTAAAATGCTTCTTAGTTTATTTGCAGCAGTTCCATCTATTGTGCCTTGTATGTTTCAGTTCAGGAGGGTACACATGCACAGAATCTGACTGAGTTGTTTCTCAATTGGTAGTTGATAGGTGTCCTAAACAGGTAGCGGAAAGGAGGGGGTTCTCCACTTCCTCTGTAATGAAAGCTGCCCATACACAAGTAGAGTTCTGTTTTACAGCCGTCACTTAGGGAAGTGAGATTACAAATTTGCAAAATGGCTGTTGATCATGAGGATAAATACAGCTATTACTACAGTGCAGTTTATGGTTAGTGCTTGTGGAACACGATATTTTGCTAGATGACAGCATCATTTCCCCCTAAATACTTTCATTTTTATTTTTAAGTCAAGTCTGCAGAGAAGCACCGTGTTGCACAAAATAACAGGTGACATTATTTTAAGCTCCTAGAATAATTTTTAAATAAACCTAGACCAATATTTTCCATCTTGGGAGCCTAACACTAGGCACAAAAATGCAATTTAGTTACTAACTGAAAGTGGTCTCATTCTCAGAGTTGCTGAGAACTCCCATTGAAATCAATAGAAGCTGGAGCTGCTCAGCATCTCTGAAAATACAGATTTTTATTTTTGGGTGACTTTTCAGAAGTGTTGAGACTCTCAAAATCCCATTGAAATCAATGGAAGCTACAGATGCTGAGCTTCTTTGAAAAGTAGGACCCGAGGGCCCATGTCCTCAAAGCTATTTAGGAACATAACTACCATTGAAATCAATGGGAGCTAATCACTTAAATACCTTTAAAAATCCAGCCCTTAGTACCTAAATATAAGCTTAGGTGCCTAAAATTAGGCACCTACATTTGACATTTTTGGTTTAAGGCCATATTGGCAGTCCTGGGTAGGTGAAATTCTCTGTTGAGCCTACAACACAATCTTCCATATGCTGGCTCTGCAGTATGTTCAGACTCCATGCTCAAACAATCATGGGCTTTTCTGCTGAGAGTGACTACAGGGTTGAGATGGTGATTTGCTGTTTTGTGAACTCATGTCCTTCAGGAGCTAGCTAGAGATGGCCCGTTTCACATGGACACCAAAGTCACTGATTAGAAAACTAATTTTGGTAACTAGACATCTAGGTCCAGGTGTGAACTAGTTACCTGGCAATAAAAAGCTCTTACTCAATTTCCAATCCCTTGATCCAAGCACTATAATAAATTAGATTTTTTTAAAAAAAGCAGGCCTCATAAAATCTTATGGCAGATCACGAATTGGAATTTTATACAGCTGTACAGAGTTAACTGCATTCCCGATAATTATATCAATTGCTTCATTGAATCAGTTTGGAAAATCCCAATCCTTTCCCATACATCTGTCTGTATTAGCAGTTCTGGTTAATTGCTTACTGCATAATAGAAAATCCCACCTAATTGTGTTAATAGTTTTTGAAACAGATACAATTAAATGGATTGCTGTGCTTACCATGCAGGAAAACACCAGAAGAGAAAAAAAAATAGTCGATTGATCAAAATGTGATGTTGGAAAAAGCCTGGAACAAAGCATTCCAATATTGTATCACAGAAGTTTGAGGTGGAAAGGACCTATTAAACCCTGCAAATCTATCCTCCTGGCAATCCCACTTTGTTCTCTACTATACATTTTCCAGTGCCTCTTCCAATCTTCTTTTAAATTTCTGAGGCTTTTATCACTTCCTTTGGGAGTGAGTACAATATTTACACTTCTAAGAAAATGTGGATTTTTTTAAACAGACAAAGAAATCTGTGTTGTGCATTCAGCCTTGCTGCAGCACGGACAGCTGGCCTGGAAGCCAGATGCTGTCAAAAAAGTGAGTTCTGCTTAAGTCTCTTTAAATTACACAAAACCCTGGCAAATGGGTGATCCATTTAAACCAGGTTGTTACCATGAAGTACCCGCAATAAATCAGAGGGAATTTTTTTTGTAAAACCAGTGGATATTTTTCTACACCAATTAAAAAAGAAAAACATTTTCTATAGTAAATCCAGACATTGAATAGTCACTGAATCATTAATTTATAGCAGAATATTTGTTTTGATCACACCAACCATCATCTTCCCTACTGAACAAACTGCCCAGTTACCCTGAAAACAAAGCTGTGGGAACTGGCTATGAAGAAGGTAACTGGAGAATATAGCTACCAGTAGTAGTTTGAATCATTGAGATTATAGACTGGGATTAGACACAACCTTCTATTTGGCTGTGTCTTGGATCATGTGAACACCATGGGATTATTCATTTTGTGATTTAGGCATATGGAAAATTATCACAAATTGATCCAGATTATCTGCTATTATAATGCTTACCTGAGTTTTGTATAATGTAAGTGCTTCAGTAGTCACTTAGAGCAAGAACAAACATATATGTTTCTGCAATACCATAATACTTCTGAAATGCTATTTAAAAGTATAATAGCGATAATATCTTACATTTCATCCCAAGGATCTCAAGAATTTTCCCTGTACACAGTCCACAAAAATCATCAAATCCACCATGAAAATGCAGCTGTCTCTGGGGTGAAACAACAGCTGTTTAAGAGAACACAGCAAAACTACAAACAGTTTAGATGAAAAAATTAAGCCTACCTTAAAATATATTAAATTGCAGGTGGGATTTAGGTCAGATGAATGTCATTGCCTGAGTTAGAATTTGTCCAGGATGCCAGGTTTAGCACCCATATTCTCTCAAATAGTGTCATGGGAACCTTGGTTTTATGTCACATTCAAGAGGCATCATTCCCAAAGAGCACAATACCCCTCAATCACGTGATAGGACCCTGTTTCAGTACTGACTGAGAAGCACAAGCACTGAATTATGTTCTAAATCAGTAGTTCCCAAACTTGTTCCGCCGCTTGTATAGGGAAAGCCCCTGGCGGGCCGGGCTGGTTTGTTTACCTGCCGCGTCTGCAGGTTTGGCCAATTGCGGCTCCCAGTGGCCGCGGTTTGCTGCTCCGGGCCAATGGGAGCTACTGGAAGCGGCGGCCAGTACATCCCTCAGCCTGCGCCGCTTCCAGCAGCTCCCATTGGCCTGGGGCAGCGAACCGTGGCCACTGGGAGCCACGATCAGCCAAACCTGCGGATGCGGCAGGTAAACAAACCGGCCTGGCCCGCCAAGGGCTTTCCCTGCACAAACAGCGGAACAAGTTTGGGAACCAGTGTTCTAAATTATTCACATGTATGTGTTCCTTGAAGGTCTGTTGTCCTTTTGCTGAATAGGTCTGAACCTGCATAGTTTGGGAGATGTGTGGGGATCATAGCACAAGGTGGGACAGCTACAGATTAATGTAACTTTGGGCTGCCTGATAGTTTGGAAATAGTGTTATGTGTGACTATGTCAGTGATACAAGTTCAATCCCTATCTCATTTTCTCACTCCCAAAGATTGGACATGTCACAGGGTTGCCACATCCAGCATAGAAAGCCTTGCAACCCTTTGGGTAACTTTGATATGCTTATGGAGGAATATTTGTCCTGGTTTCCTTGGCAGGGGTGCTATTGTGGTGCAGGCCATCTTGTGGGGAGGATTTGATGAGTTTCTGCTAGAGGTGCAGTGATGACCCACCTTTGCTAAATAGGGTTAAAATAAAAACAGAAATATATGATCTGGTAAAACTCCGTTGACTTTCCAGAAGAGAGACGAAGTCAATGTCTCAAGCAGTGGCAGTACTTGAAACCATGTAGTTCATCTTCTCACCCCTGGTCTAAGCTAAAACAGATCCCCTGGGAATGAAAGTAAAATCGGGAGGTTAACAACGGAAATGTCTACCAAAAATGTCTACAAGATAGAGTTAAAAAATATGCTGGAAATGGAGCCAGGTTTAATGGTGAGTCCTATACTCTTGGTCCCCATAATAGCAGGACTGTGTGTGTGTTGTAGAGACATGCCAACCCTTGGGAAAAAGATAGGGCCTCATCATCACTCAGTAACAGCCTATGTGGCCAGCTAAGGAGTTCTGAAGAGACATCCACCAAAGGCCCCCTTAGCAGGGTTAGGATGGTTTGAGGTAATCAAAGTGGTGAGGAGAAAAGGACAACATAATTCCATCAGGAATATAAAGTTCCCAGAAAGGGGAAGAAAAAAGAGGTTAGCTTTTGTGATTCTGCATCATGTTGCTTATTGCCATAGAAGTACTTAATGTGAAATGTATGTCACAAAAGTTGGGTGGAAAATATCCAGTTAGAAACCACATTCTAATATCTATGACTCTTTGAGAGACAGAATTACATTTTTAACATGTATTTCCAGTTTCAGTGTTAGTCTGTATATCACATCCTGCTTATTGCAAATTAGGTTTAACCACACAGCAGCCTTTAGTACTGGCTTCTGCCTTTCACAAAAAAAGTCAAACTTTTTTTTTAATTGTCTGAGGTAATATTAGTCATTTTAGCTCTTTCCATCTATTAAGGAGTGTGTAATACTTTGTGTATGTTAATCTCTCACAATTTTATTTCATGGTAATTGAAATTCATGAATAAAAATGCTGGCAACTATAGACTTAATAGTTCATATAGATGGATTTAAGAAAGGTGTATAAGATCAAACTCCATCCATAACTGAATTACTTTCTGGTGGTTATCTGTTCCAAGCCCAACCAATGTTAGTTTCTCCCCATGGTATATTTTGAATCTCTTGCCCAAAGGACTTTTAAATGACTCAGAGCAATGGGGGTTACATTGTAGAGTCTTGACATTTTAGTTTAGTAAAGCACACCAAAATCATGAGTACTGTATACGGCACTATAATATACAGTTCCTGAGAATTCATTCTGAATTCTTGAAAGAAACCATGGAATGGCCATCAACTCTTATTTTTTAATCCATTCATTAAGGGAAAATTAATATTAAATCCAGCTCCATGAAATACCCAATTTGCATACAGCCCAAATTCTGTCTTGTTAACTGCAGTCCAGGCAGTGGCTGCAGAAAGGCTGCTCCGTGCCTGGAGCTTCAGGAGGAATTCTGGCTCAACCTGGGTATCCTGGGGAATATCTACTGCAATGGCAGTTCCACCACCCTTTGAAAGGCTCTGATGTATGCTCCCCAGCTGCCCAACCAGTGTGAAAATGCAATTTTGCCACATTTTTCTTCCCCTCCCTTCCCACATTCTGCCCTCAATAATAGGGGCTGATTTTGGCCCCTGCTTTGGCTATTATAGACTGCTCTAGTGGTGGATAAGGGCTGTACAGGAGTTGCAAGGCACTGGGGCAGAATTCCCCTAGTACAGAAGCTGCATAGAGTGATGTAAATGGCCCTATGCTGCTTTCCCTGGGAAGCTCCAGGGCGAGAGGATGTATGCACATAATCTTGACTGCTATAAGGATTCAGAGTTGCTCTAACTTGCTCTGGGGCCCATTTCAGCCTCAACAGCAGTGAAGAATCCACAGGGCACAAATGTGATGGAAAGCCAGCTTCGTGGATTTTGGCACCCAAACACCAAAGGCCATTTCTGAAAATGTGGGCAGGTCTTCTGTGCTCTCATTCTCAGCAGCAGCAATGAGGAGGAGCAGAAGGGAGGTAGCAGTGTCTAGATTCTATGCAGAAACATGACTCAAATATTTTCTGATATCAAACATGTTAGCAATAACTAGACTGGTTTATGGAGCCAAAACCTCCCCAGATTCACAGTATTTTTATTCTCTGACTGTACTTAACCAGCTGTACTCATTGTATTGGAAACACCTTTAGATGGTCTCTATCTTTGTTCAATGGAGGCCTTAGGAAAACAGACAGTTTTCAAAATAAGCTTTCAAAATATGTTTGATCTAGTTTACTTTCTTTTGGGGAGAGGTGAAGGATAGAAAATATATACCCCCTGGTTTGCTTATGGTACAGAAATAAAGTGGTGATGTAAGAAGAAGAAGAACAGTGCAGAAACAAAATGTTTAGTATGTGTGGAGAAAAGGGAAAAGGGAACTCACATACACAAAGAAGACCAAGAACACAGTCATGGTTAAGCAACATGTGAAATTAATATTTAAAGTGCCTGTTCTAATGAGTTGACAGGAAACAGACTCATGGGGTTTTGCTTGTGGTACAGATAAGTCACAGGCTAAAACTCCAGAAACATCCCATGTCTTATTTTTTCATGAAACAAAATAGTGCACAGTCATTGGCAGGCAAAGAGTTCAGTTTTGTTTATTCAGCCTAATTATGTTATGTGCTGTTAATTGTACACCTTGCTTCAACTCATAATTAATCTATCTAAGCCTCAAAAAGCTGCTAGCTCCATTCCTACTAGTGCACCTTTTCCCTCTTCTCACCTCCTAAATGACCTACAACTACTCCAAAATCTTTGATACATACAAATTGATTTTGCAAATTTGGTATTTGGGCACCCAGCTAGGGTTAACCCTCACCATTACAAAAATAAATTCTGTGTACGTTCCATTACTCTGATGCCACTGACTTCAGTGGGCATTGGACTGGATCTTTATGTCCTGATTCAGCAAGGCCTAACATTTTGTTTCTGTACTGTTCTTCTCCCTCTTACATCACCACTTTATTTCTGTACCATATGTTTGAAATCTGTACAGCTGGTTATCCTGCTTAAAGTTAGGCATATTCTTAAAAACCCTGATGAGTCAGGCCGTAGTGCTCAGCGATTATTAGCTGGCACATACATGGATACCTTTTAAGATCTGTCCTTCCTATTACCTTTATAACTGTGCATGAAGCCAAAGTTTTCCTTTTGTTTACATGAAGGATTCAAACCTAACTTCAATAACAGTTCTGAGTAACTAAAATCCTTGAGTCCTTGTGTCAAACTGCCCTCTGCATGTATCTTCTTATATCATTTGCACACTTAAGGTATCTGCACATAATCTAATTTAATGAATGTAATACCAAAGCTCACTGAGTAAATGTGAAGAATACATCAATCCACTTCTGAGCGTGTGCTATTAATAATACTTGATAGATTCAGCCAGCATGGCTGTTAATTTTTGTTCCTAACCATATGTGATTTCAAATGATGACATTTTGGTTTAGAGGGGTATTTTAGCACCCTATTCGGGGGATGATAGGTGTCACACATACCCATTTGTCTCAGTCCGATAGTGATCTTACTGAGAAACAGCCCATAGCTAAAACAGAAATTCTCTCTTTTCACATACACAACATCAATTACGAGGTTTAATATTGATTTCTTGTCAACATTCTGGAGGTTAAATGTGGGGGGAAATGCCTTCTAAAGCTAATGCACAAGATAGTGATTTGATAAGAATGCAAAGCACTTATTATTATTTTTAACTTTGCATATCTGACTAAATGCTCAGGAAGTTTAGACAATAGGGATCACCTGAAAACTAAAGAAACAGGGTGAGAAGTTTAGCTTGCTGACTGATTTTCCCCCCATATATGTACAAGGCTTGATCCTTAGCTCATCGAGAGCAAAGGAAGTCTTTCCAGTGGATCAGGCCCATACTGAGGATCCTTTCATTGAATTTGTTTTTATTCTTTATCTTTTCATATGCAAGTTATTTGACAGGTTTTAAAATTTAACTTTCTCTCAACTTCCCCTGGGCATTTACTGTTTGAAGCCAGGCTGACCACAGCTTAGCTAGACAATGAGTATATGCTTAGATTTAAGTAATTCTATTGGCGTTGGGAATATACATAAAAGGCCACAGGGACTGAACCATATAGAATTACTGGAATGTAATTTATGATGCATCAGCTAATTGGTGCATTTTCACTTTTCCTGTAGAATCATCAGCTAATGTGGGCAACCAAGACAAATTTTATCCAGTAGTAGCAAAAGTAAGTGTGGAGGAAAAAGAAGCATTAACACATGGATAATAGTGCACATTCGTATTTTGTGCCAGAAACT
This sequence comes from Malaclemys terrapin pileata, assembly GCF_027887155.1. NCBI lineage: Eukaryota > Metazoa > Chordata > Testudines > Emydidae > Malaclemys > Malaclemys terrapin. The sequence goes on along the minus strand of NC_071512.1, from coordinate 62,330,283 downwards.
ACAGTTTATATTGTAAATGTATAGGCTGGCAGCCTGTTTTAGCTTCAGTTACCTGGTAATACATTGTGCTTATATAATAACTTTATTTCAAGGACCCCAAAATGCCATACAAAGGTGGGTAAAGTATTATTATACCCATTCTATAGATAGATAATCTCAGGCCCAGGGAGTTAAGTAACTTGCTGAAGGTCATATACATACAAGAGCAAGTCAGTGGGGGATTTGGGTATAGAACCAAATCTCCTGACTTCCAGTCCTGTTCTCTAACCACTAGACTGTAATCACAAACCTTTTTGTGAATGAGGCTAATTATTTAAAACCCCTCAAGTTGTACAACACAAAGTCAGCTCTGCAAAGTCAAAGCAATGTTTCCTTAATGATTTATTATAGCTAGAAGACCACAAATACCCTTGTCAAGAGATTTCATGGATAGGTCTACATAGAAACATAGAATCATAGAATCATAGAACTGGAAGGGACCTCACCTGGAGGAATCTTTCTCTGATGACAAAGCAAAAACTTCTGAGCATCCCACAAATACAGGAAGCTCCTTAAGACTCTCTCTTAGGGTCAAATCATGGTCCATTTGGACATGTGCTGATGTCGATAGGAGTCTTTCCATTGATTTTAATTGATTTCCATAGGACCAGAACTTTGCCTTTATTAAAGAATAATTGGCAGATAACATTAATAATGGAATATGTGGCTTAAGTTTTTGATTTGAACTTATGTTTCTTTTTTATGCTATAGCTTTGAAACCAGCAGAATTTTAATTTGCTCTAGATACATGTACAGCTCTGATTACATGAATGAGTTCAGTTGGGCACTGGGAGGTACAGTGGAATAAGCAATTATAGCAGTCCGTTTGAGTCATTTGTGTTTTGATTCAGTCCTTCTTTTAATGGTTCTTATCCCCTTGCCAGCCAAAATGTTAACTTTGCATACTTTACTCCAATGCCTGTGTTGAATCACCAGTACAGGTTTATTCACAGGGGGATTCTGCAGCTGCTTCCATTCAGATCAGTTTGTACCAGCTGCATGGCTTGCTTGACTTTCAGTGGTGTGTGTGTGTTTTATCCACCAGGGTGGGAAACAACATTCATCTGTTGTGCCAAGACTTGAAAATTCTCATGCCACCAAGTCTTGGCTATACTGTCAATGACAAGAATGGAAAAAAACTCTCTTGAGGAGACTAGGCTGATTGTATATTCCATCTCTTTCTTCCCCCTTCTCCCAACAGTCTGCTTCACCTTCCTGATTTTGAGAGGAATGCAATTAGCAGCCAGGAATTGCTGTTATTTTAAAACCAAAACTTAAATTGACTTTGCATTAAGTATGCCTTTCTGAACCTTCCCACGGGTTAATTTGAGAGTGTGCATAAGCTTTCAATCTTATTATAGTTATTATTTGGAGATTACAAAAAAGTCCTCCATGCATACACTCACCATCAGTGCATAAGGATTACTTAAATGAATAGAAATGACGCATGTAGCAGTTGTGCAGGATGTTGTAGTTGATTCTCCTTAAAATGATGTTATTCAAAAAGGTACTGGACAAAGAACTGAGAATTCATCCTATAATTGCCCTATATTTACAGCTGCTTGTGTCTCCAAATGACTTTAGCCACGGGAGACAGTTAGAGTGGAGATTGCTAAAAAGCAATATTCAGCGGGTTCTTTACAGACTCAAATCAAGGAGATCACAACTATATCAATGCTGGATTCACCAAATAGCTATTGGGAGGATATTGTTCTCTTAATGATAAATGAATTTGCATTTATGTTTGCAGTTCATCAATAGTGTACACTCCTTGGGGCAACAACTGTATCATCCTCTATGCTTTTGTGATGACACCCTTCCATTGGTTATCTGTGGCATTTCAACCAGTACCAAAGACACAGGCCTCTGACACCTAAGTAAAAGGACTCCATTAATTGGACAGTGCTAGAAGCCTCATATTCTGTATGTAGGACAGCCACTGTAGGGTGACATGATCAGGTACACCTAGCCTAGTGTTAAATTCTGACAGTGCTAAGGACTGAGTGAGGCCCCATTCAGCAATGACATGCATCTGGGTGGCTTCTTAGAACCATGTGCAGTCCTACTGAAGTCAATGGGTTTCCTTATGGGCACTGTCTAAAGTGCTTGGGGGATCTGCTCAGATTACAGAGGCTGGGGCGTGTCCACTGCCCTTTGAAGAAGTGGCAAACTAATTAGTGAGTTTGCATTGATCAAGAAGGTGTTGAGCAGTGTAAGACATACATTTCTGGGGTGCAAAGCTGGGGCTGGGGGAATTTGCTAGTCTCACTCTATATATAGTTCATGCAATTTAGCTGGGTATGCCTCTGCATGCTGATGGCCGAGTGAACAGAGCCTAGAGGAGTTTGCTATTCACTGGCATAGCAGTTTAGGAGACAGCCTGGGCAGGAGAGGAAAAGTGGGCACAACGGTTCCACAGTCCAGACTGCACCCCGGATTCACACCTATGAAATCAGTTTCATTGTATTATCAGACTATCAAAAGGACCTTTTTCGATCGCTATCACTTTAACAAGAGGGTGTCAGAGCTGGGAGCTTTGTCTGTTGATCCATCCTGCTGCATCTCTCTCAAAGATAAGATGTTTTGGAGACTGGATTCCATCTTTATTACAAAACTAAATTTGATGTTTCATTGAGCACAAGAGATTTCATTGCCTTCTTTGTATCTACATTCTTCTCACCCAAAGGAGAAGCTGTAGTATTTGCTAGATGCCAGTAGAGTCTTAAGTTTCATCTGAGAAGAACTGAGATCAAAACGGACAAATAAACAAACAGCTTACTGGTCTTATTTCATCCAAGTAAAAGGTTCTAAGACATCTCAATCATCCTTCTCATGGTGGATACGCTAGTGCATTGCCAAGGAACATAAAGCAAAAAGACTCACTTTTGCAATGGGCATCAGAACTCACTCGGTACAAGCTGTGCCAGCATCATGGGCTGAGAAAGGGCAGACCCTTTATGCTGTAATCTGTAAAGTTGTAATGGTGAAATATGTAAATCTGCAATTCGATCATCACTGCATACATTTTCCAAGTTTTACAAGATAAATACTCACTCATCAACTGCTACATCCTTCTCAGTGACATTATTTGTTCTTTCCCTAGGAATTCTGTCACTGCTGAGAAAATCACACGCTGAGCATGTATGGATTTAGCCCTGAAAGAAAATGATAGAATTTGTGGTTGCTTACCTGAAAACTTCAAAGAGAAAGGTCCACAGCTCTGGACCTCCCTGAAGAAGGGAGATCTGTTTAACTTATGATTAAAGTTGTATGTAGTAGTTTAATTTTTTTTCTTGTTGATCATAATGTTCTCTGGTTGACTATTATTTTTGCAGTGTCCAGGACAAAAGAATGGTTGTTTTTCATAGTGCAGAATCAAGAGAGTTTTGGAAGCCTCTCAAAACTAAGGGGGGTCTCTGGAAGGTGGGGACTAGTCCCTTGTCAGCTGTCCAATCAACTTTGATTCTGCACCCGACATAATCCACACTGAGGATCTGGGCACTTACCCATATCCTTTGAAGAAGGGAAAATTTTCAAGAAAGCAACCCCAAGTTGTCCCATATCACAAGGGAGTATGTTCCACATACACTATATTAAATTAAAAGAGAGAACACAGAGAGACTGCTGATTGCGATAAGAGCCTTCATTTAGAATGTTATGAAGGATGATCTTAAAACATTCCCTTTTCTTTTTACTGCAACAGAAACTGAAGAAATTAAAATTATATGTTTTGAATGAATTTGCTACGGGAAAATAACTCTACTGCTCATAGGAAATATTTCAACAGTTTGTCAAAATATCATGAATATTTATGATGAGTTTACTCACTCTTGGAAACTGTAATTGGACCAACCATTTCATAAAGATATGATAGTGATGAAAAGCCAACATATGGTTGTTTTATTTATCTTCAGATAAAAACCCATTTTAGCTTCATTGAACAATACCAGAGTGAAAATAATTTTATTGTAAATCTCAAGTAGAGAAGCTGCAGTTTGGTAATTCAGTAATTTTCTACAGATCAACTCTTAAGAGACTCATTACAGTGAAGGAACTCAACATGCAGGATTCTTCAAAGTTAATATAAGAAATGCATTAACTTGACTCAACATAGTTCATTTTACAAACTTTCTATTGTTGCTGTTGTCTAAAATGAAGAAAACAAAATTTTAGTGCTTCAGTTACATGGTACTTACAAAAAAATATAATCGGTTGCTCATTCTCTTCCAAGGATCTGAAAAACAGCTGTGCAAAATGTTCACAATGAAACGTCTAACCACCTCTCACTGGTCCTGCATTTTGTTGAAACTCAGGCAATATTTGTGGACAGGTGTAAGAAGTTTACTTAGGGAAAACCTAAGCCCAGTTTGAGAGAATATGGGCTGGATTATGGGTATTTTAAGTCAAAGGACCCCATTGCTTTTCTCGGGACTTCTTGCATTGTAGTAAGCAGTAAATAGTAAGTAATACTTGCATAGTAGTAAACAGGTATTAGTAAATAGTTGGGTAGTAAGATGCTACCCAAAATGGATAAGGGTGGCAGAGCCCAAAGCATGCAAATCTCATTGGTTTTGTGTGTTTTGATCCTGAAAGCAGGTGAAATTGTCAGCAGTTGTGACGGAGTTTGGAGATTCATTCAAATGAGAAATCTGTCTATATGACTAGGTCCATACATCATGGCTATTTGGGGGCTTGTCTACACTATCCGCCAGATTGGTGGGCAATGATCGATCCAGCGGGGGTTGATTTATCGTGTCTAGTATAGACACAATAAATCAACCACTGAACGCTCGCCCATCGACTCTGGTACTCCACCAGAACAAGAAGCGCAACCGGAGCCGATGGGAGAGCGTTAGCTGTTGACTTATCACAGTGAAGACAGTAGATCTAAGTAGATCTATTCACGTAGCTGAAGTTCTGTATCTTAGATCGACCCCGCGCGGTAGTGTAGACAAGCCCTGAGAATTAAACTTGCAAGGTGTAACCATTATGGGTAAATAATCAAGAGGGTTTGTATAAAAATTCCTGTAAAGCAAAACTATTGATCCTTTTATCCAGTCCACTATTTTATCCACTTGACGAAACTCCTCTGTTAATTATTGTCTCACTTGGATTTATACTTTCCTTGGTTTAAGGAACACTGGTTTTTCAAACTTTTTTTTTTTAAAGACTTAATTGTTTGGAAATATTTAAAATGCTTAGCCTATTTATTTTAAACTCTCCGCCTCACAACTTCCTTTTAAGTTAATTTGATAGTATGTTACAACTAATGTGTGCCAACTTGTTTTAATGTCATAATACAAATTAACTAGTCCTTGAAACTCTCCGGGTTGTCTTTGTAGGTTCCAAGAGTTGTGCAACAGAAAATATGGGCATGCTAAAGCTTGATTCACTTTTATTTAAAAACATGTTTAAAAAATAAAATAAGAAAATGAGTCTGCAAAGTATTCAGCTGTGTTCATTTCCTGTATGCCTCATATTTATATTGCCTATGTCTCCTATTAGTTCTAGCTATGTGGTTTACATATCAGTTTGCCGAGTTATCTACAGGAAACTGAAGTTTCTCAGTTTTCCTGGCTATCACACTGTTTACAAATAGGTTTTGTCTTACACAGAACAGTGACATGAAGTGCTCACCAACCAATCAATATTTTAATACATATCTAGGGTCCTTCTAAAGCCCACTGAACTCAGTGGAAAGACTCGCATTGAATTCAGTGGACTTTATATCAGTAATTTAGTGGAACTAGTACTATAATATAGCTTTAAACAAAATAAGATACTAATGTGTAGACTACTTGGTTGACACAATGAGAAAGTTAATTTCTGTTCTGACTGCTTAGAGCATGGATAATCCTTTTACATTTCTTGATTTTTCGAACACCAAGTGAATTACACTGTTTTATAGCATTATACTTTCTGCCTAAAAATGTCCTAAGTGCATAGTTAGCTGTCTGGTGCAACCTGTGCTAAGGTTTAGAGAGGATAATGGTGATTTCTCTTAAGAGCAGCAACAATTTTGATATAAAAATGTCAGAAATAACAGTCTGTCTAGCTCTTAGTACTCTCTAAACATAAGATGATCTTCAAAAATCTCTCTCCATCACAAAATGAAGACAACTTTTTGGGGATATTAAAGCTACCAATTACTCTCCCTTCTGTTCTTTTCTTCAGTATCATACCTGAGAAAGTTCACCAGAGAAAATTATATATAATTTAACAAGAAGTATGGGTCATATTTGACCGTGTGTCAGATCTTCAGAAGAATTGAAGAATATTCCAGGAAGGTTCAACAGGTTATCTGAGGACCAAGATAAGTTATATTCGAAAATATAAATGGAGGCAGTTTTACTTCCTGTCTGATTCAGGTTTAATAGAAGTAATTTCCCTTATTGCTCCATAATCTGCTCTATATTCTTTATGAAGGAGAGGCTGGCTATCAGGGCAGGCTCTGGATTATGGGGCAAGCCACATATCTGCCAACAAATAGCAGCCCTACCTTTTTGGTTAATCCCAGCAGTGCTAACAAGTGGCCTCAGAGGTCAGGAGTTAGAGTAATATCTCTTTTCCACATATTAGGAACCAGCCTTCTCTGAACTGGATTTGCAAAGAGGATCTAATTCTCATGAAAATCTCACTGGTTGCTCCATGCAATAGTGTACATGGGGCTATGACCTTAACTGGGCCTGAGAAAGGCTGGAGGCATAGCTGAGTAGATTTTGGAATAATGCAGGACACTAGGGTCTTAAGTTTACGGCCCCGCTCCAGCAAACTACTTAAATGCATGCTTAACTTTAATCATATGAGAAATGTCATTGAATCAATGTACTTTGCTGGACTGGAGCCTATGTGAGCTGGGTTAAACCCAGGACATGAAAGAGTGCTCTGGATCTGAGCACTGAAAGGGACAGAGATCAGTAACAGCAGGGGGCAGCTGTTACTTTCTTCCTTTTTGCTGCTGCCAGATCATATTACCTTTATAAATTAACTTTTTTGAAGTTAAAGGTATAATAAAGTTGGGGCCGCTTGGCCAAAGAATTTTAATTTCTGTTTCCGTTCTCACTGGCCCCCTGCCATTCACAAAACATATAAATTCTAAATACGCATCAAGTTAACACATGACAAACAATCTATTGGGTATTGTGGAATCAATACCTTCCCAGATGTAAATTTAGTGAGATAGAAGGTCTAAAGTATTTAAAAAATTGTCTCATTTTCTCTTGCAACCATAAATTAGATAGGACTTGAGGAAAGAACAAGTTAAAAATTACTTAGCCAAGTTAGATGTCTTCAAGTCAGCAGGGCTTGATGGAATATATCCTAGAATACTCAAGGAGCTGACTGAGGAGATATCTGAGCCATTAATGATTATCTTTGAAAACTCATGGAAGGCGGGAAAGATTCCAGAGGACTGGAAGAGGGCAAATATAGTGCCAATCTCTAAAAAGGGGGATAAGGATAACTCGGGGAATTATGGACCAGTCAGTTTAACTTCAGTACCTGAAATGATGATGGAGCATATAATCAAGCAATCAGTTTGCAAACAGTTAGAAGATAACAAGGTGATAAGTAACAATCAACATGGATTTGTCAAGAACAAATCCGTCAAACCAACCTAATAGCTTTCTTTGGCAGGATAACAAGCCTTCTGGATGGGGTAGATGAGGTATATGTTGACTTTAATAAGACTTTTGATACTGTCTTGCATGACCTTCTCATAAACAAACTAGAGAAATACATCTAAATGGAGTTATTATAAGGTGGGTGCATAACTGGTAGGAAAACCATTCTCAGAGAGTAATTATCAATGGTTCACAGTCAAGCTGAAAGGGCATATCAAGTGGGATCCCACAGGGATAGCTCCTGGGTCTGATTCTGTTTAATATCTTCATCAATGATTTAGATAATGGCATAGAGAGTACACTTATAAAGTTTGTGGAGGCGTTGCAAGTGCTTTGGAGGATATGATTAAAATTCAAAATAATCTGGATGAATTGGAGAAATAGTCTGAAGTAAATATGATGAAATTCAATGAGGCAATTCCAAAGCTTTCCATTTAGGAAAGAACAATCAATTGCACACATACAAAATGGGAAATGACTGCTTAGGAAGGAGTACTGCAGATAGGGATTTGGGAATTATAGTGGATCACAAGCTAAATATGAATCAACAGTGAAACACTGTTGCAGAAAAAGCAAACAGCATGCTGGGATGTATCCGCACATTCCGCAGGAATGTTGTAAGCAAGACACAAGAAGTAATTCTTCCGCTCTACACCATGCTGTTAAGGCCTCAACTGGAGTATTGTGTCCAGTTCTGGGCACTACATTTCAGGAGAAATATGGACAAATTGGAGAAAGTCCACACGAGAACAACAAAAATGCTTAAAGGTCTAGAAAACATGACCCATGAGGAAAGATTGAAAAAACTTGTTTAGTCTGGAGAAGAGAAGACTGAGAGGGGACATAACAATTTTTAAGTATATAAAAGGTATATAAAAGTCTATAAAAATGTTACAAGGAGGAGGGTGAAAAATTGTTCTCCTTAACCTGTGAGGATAGGACAAGAAGCAATGGGCTTAAATTGCAGCAAGGGTGGTTTAGGTTGGACATTAGGAAAAAATTCCTCACTGTGAGGGTAGTTAAGCACTGGAACAAATTGGCTATGGACATTGTAGAATATCCATCACTGGAGGTTTTAAGAACAAATTATACAAACAGCTGTCAGGAATGGTCTAATTATTACTTAGTTGTGCCCTGAATGCAAGGAACTGCACTAGATGACTTATTGAGGTCCCTTCTAGTCCTACACTTCCATGATTCTATGAATCCTGTCAGTAACAAAGACAAACAGGGAAAGAAATCAATCATCTTATATATAGACAGTAGACATCCAAGTTTTCATTTAATTGAATTTTATAAACAAATAATTGAATGACAGCAAATGGAGTAACAGCAAATGGAGAAACAAATTGAAACAATCATAGACACTGACTGAAGAAACCAAAATGAGGGAGAGACAAATTATGATTAAGGCTAGTCAGATAATGTAATAGCCTAATTCTGAATAGTTCAGCAAATTGGAAGTTTAGTGTCAATTCAGTTAGATCATTTCCCTTTATCATTCTTTGTTTATCCACATTCTTATGATCAAAGTTTTGTTGTTTTGAATGTTTAAAATTAATGAATTTCAAGCTTGTAGCCAAAATTAATTCATTCAAGAAACCTAATATGTACTAATTAAAAATACATCCACTGGTACAGAAACAGCTTAACTCTGCCATATAAAAGGTTAAAATATATATCAAGAGGATTGCCATTAAGTCGCTTGTATGCAGTAGACAGTGATAAAGCTGGTGCTATGTACTTGGATCACAATACCATAATGAATAATCAATATAATTTAGAATATAAAAATGTATTAATATTACAGCACCATGGGCTCAGTGCTGTGCAAGCACAGAAGAAGACACTATCCTTGATCCAAAGAACTTGTCACCTACACCAAATGAGTGTAGTAGTCATTTTGCAATGGTCCAAGTTTCATTACTTTTCTGCTACATGAAGTAATTCATAGCACCAGAAATGAAGAATTTCAGCATGAATTCATTCTGTTCTTGATTCACTGAGGCTAATGAACTCTTGCCTTAGAATAAACAGAGCCCTGCTAAAGAGTATAAATAAACCTAAATAGTCATTTGATGTTATTTTATTGAGCCTTTCACAGCTACAGGTCACTGGGACAATACCAAGAATAGAATTCTGTTGCTACAAGTGCTTTCTTTTTATAGTCTGGGGGGCCAAAATTTACTTCTGGTGCTAACAGAAGTATGTATTGAGGGTAATGGAGCTGTATTCACCTACACCAGATTATCAGTATGGCTCTGGGTCTTATTTGAAGTAAGCATGTAGTCACTGTTCTTGATTCATTTAAGAAAAAATGAAACAAAGATTACACAAATTTGTTGTACTGAAAAAAATGTTGCCTACAGAATTCATTTGAAAATTACTGTTATTAATTTTTTGTAGACCTAGAAAGTATTCTTGCATATAATTTATTCCATGTTTTAGCAACTCAGGGTCATAAATAAGAAACATGATGCATGTGTACCATTAAGAGCTTATTTCTAGGATGAAGCCACAGTCAATATGGAAGCAAAACGTGTGCTTCTGCTCCATTAGATAATGCAAATTGTGAAAAACAATTGTTCATCCTACTCCTGCTTCAACATCATTGCTGGCCATTTACAGAGTGGATGCCTGCAACTATTGTTTTACTAAAGCTGTCCTTTCCCAATGTACCACAATTAAAGAGACATTTTCACTAAAGAACATGTTACTGATTGACAGTGAAAATTCTTGACATTCAAAAGCTTTCTAAATGCCCCCTATTTGAGAATGATGCAATCCTCCAATGTCTGTATATTGTCCCACAGCATACAAATCTAGTTCAAGACATAAATAACCTTCTTTTCACAATGTTCACGGTAGACCTGAGCTGATTTTACTGATAAGTGTTATCTGAGTATTTTGAAAGCTTTAGGGATGTTAAGCTAAACAAGCCTTCTCTCATTCTCCTGAGACATGAAACAACTTTACATCTTGATTAAGATTTTTCTTCTTCAGAAGTTAATGTGTCTTGTTTAATGAGTAGGCTTAATTACACCGAGGAAGAAGCTAATCTCTCAGGGTCTGAGCACACCAGGGGGCTGATTCTTGTCTCATGTACACTGATGTAAATGAGGAGTAACTGAAGCCAGTGGAGTTAATCCAGTATAAAATAGTTGTAAAACAGAGGGAAAATAAACTCCTAGAGATTAATGTAGGCAGCTTTTGATGTTTGGGTTTCACCTAAAGGAATATAATTTGTCCATGATAGATCAAATGCTCTCTACTATTTGCCCCGTACTGGACAGGGGGCATGGAAGGTAGATGGGAAGGATCAGTGACTGCAGCTTATTTCTCTTTCCCCAAGCCTATGAAAGTCCCTCTTCAGGGCTACTATTAAGTTCGGACTCTGTGTGCAGGACCGCCGGTATCAGGGAGCAGCCACTGTGCATGGCTTGTTCCTCTTTGAGCCTGGTAGATTTCCAGGTCTATGATCAAATGCTGGTACAAATCCTTTTTTCTTTCCAGCACCTTTGGAGAGAGAGGTGGGGAGCAGGAGCAGAGGGAAAAACAGGGGCAGCATCGATCACACATGAAAAAGAATGAAATCGCTGTTAAATGTTTAAAATTTAAGATTGTTTGCTTCTAGCAAACTCCCTTATTCCTTCTCTCTTTCTTTCTTTGTATGGTATTTTTTATAATGTCTAAAGGGCAGTAAATGTTTTTGTTTGGAAAATCAAGACAACTTGGTTGCTTTCAGCCTTTAGATTTTGGTGTTAATGATGTTTGAAACTTTTTATTTCTTATGAAGTAAGAACACAGGACAAAGAATGGTGGGGGTGGGGGTGAAGGAGGCAAAACATAGGAAAATACTCTTCTGTGTCCATTGCATTCAGTTCAATTGCTGCAAGATCTCAGGGATAATATGACCCAATTAGCCATCCTGGACCCTGGAGCGACCATGGTAGCTCTCTGTGGATTCCCTGAAGAAAACTAATGTGTTCTTAGGTTCATAACTCTCCAAGACTTCAGTTCAGCCAGGCATGTAAGCATGCTTAAGTACATCCTGTTGACTCCCACATGGTTAAATTTAAGCATGTGCTTAAGTGTTTTACTGAATTGGAGCTCAATTTATTTACCATTTCTCAAAGTGTGTACCTTGCAAGTTCATTTTGACTGCCGTTTTAAATGGATTTCTGCAGGGTTAAATGGAGTGGACTCAGTATAACTTTATGAAAAAAAAAAAAATTCTAAGTTTTCAAGATTAACTGGTGTCCTCGAGTGACATTTAAAAACCCCATTTTTTTAAAAAAAAGTGCTTTTAAACAAAGTTATGCCCTGCCCTTACCAACTGGAACAAATTTCTCTGTCAGAATCATTTTTACAAAGCATATACAATGAGATCCTTAACATGGAAGAAACATAAGATAGATAGGACTTTACTTCAATTTGGAAATGTCATTGTCTGTCAGAGAGCCCACCCCTTTTTTCTTTTGGCTGTCTCAGTATTTTTGTCTGCTGACTAAACAAGACAATCATGCACCAGTTTACGTTGCTGATTTTAGAAGAAAAGTTACTACACAGAAAAACTTTAACAGTTGATGGTAATTTTTCAACAATCTAACCAAAAATGTTGAATTTAAATATGTCTGCTTTAAATCATGCCTCGTATGACTGGAAATTGTTACAATTTAATGGCTATCCTTGTGGCCCATGTGAAATGAATTTCAGACCCACAAAGCTGAGCTTGAATGATATGTGCACACAGGGTTTTCAATCCCTAAAAATTCCTTTCTTGTAGAGACTTTTGGGCAGAGAATTTTTTATGGCATATCCCAGTGGGATGGAGGGAGGGATAATTTTTAACCATGGTGACTATTCAACATTAATGTAGATTCAAAGATTATAAGTCTAGAAGGGATCACTATGATAATTTAGTCAGACCTGCATAATATAGACCATAGAATTTCACCCAGAAATCCCTGCAGTGAAGGGAATTATATTTTCACTACTTTAGGTAAAACCATGACCTTACTTATACAACTATGTTAGAGTGTGTAGTAAAATGAGCCACATGCCCACAGGGATGAAGGAAACTTGCAACCGTGCTGTTTGCACAGAAAGAATCATGCATATTCCCAGGTTCTGCACTAGACCAATGACAGAGCTGGGACCAACATTTATATGGAGATGGAGATCCATTGCAACAGGGGTGGTCATGCAAATAACCTTTCTGTGTAGGAGTTCAACATTGTCCCAGTGCAAGGGCACTGTGCCAGATGTAAACTGCGCTTCCAGAACAGTTGGAGCACCTACCATCAGTCTGGAATGCAGTGCTCAGAGAGAGCTGCGTTGGTCAGCTGATCCCAGACAACCCCTTGCCACCAGTACAACTGAGAGCCATAAGTAACAGAACCCTTGGCTGAAGTGTACAACATGCAACACACACAGGGTCACAGTGGGGTGGAGGGAGGCTGTATAACAACAGTGGCAAGCAGTGTCAGTGTTAGGTGGCCTAGGGTTTGGGGTATCTCAATACCAAATATGGCAGCATTACTACATCCGGCAAGCGAGGGAAGCCCCTTCCTCTTCTTATGTATACAGTGTGCACTGCTGACCCATGATATTAGGTTATGCTCTAGCTCTGTGTAAGGTAACATTATTGAGTCCTATAACTTGTGCTTGAACTGGAGTAAATCTTTCCCGTCGCAAGTTATACATTAAATAGTGGATGGCTATTACTGGATAAATTAAGTTATACATCTGTCTTGTGCTTCTGTGCTCTTTTAACAAACAAATTCATGAAGTTACAAATATTACTTATTTCTGTATGTTACCTGTCACAAATGTGGACTGGAGAATGGTTGATGAAAGTGCAAATAGAAGTGTGTTACCCCCTATCCCGGGGGTGCAGTATCTAAAGTCCTGTATGGTGCCTGCAGCAAAACTCTGGTCTTTTGTTTTGAATCCCAAAGTTGTGGTAGATAATGGAATTGTTAAAAAAATGGTCAAAAATACAGTTCTTATGGTTCAAACATAGTATTTGTCTGTTAGCCACCTAAATAGAGGCATAGGTAATAAAGGGGCACCTAATGAAGACAATGGAAAAAGTTCCATTGACTTCAATGGGCTTTAGTTGAAGCCCAAAATGAGCATTACTTGTATTGGTGAAATAAAAGTTTGGCACAACTCTACTCATGAAGAATACACTGAGCTCCACCATGGCTATATATACTACTAGTATTCAGTGTAAGGTAGCCCAATGTGAGCAAAGCACTGGATGGACTAAGGTCTAAAATTTAGTGTAAGAAGTCTTTAAATGTTTGATTTGCAGATAAAATGAAGCGCCTGTCTTGGATTCCATTTGGGCTTCTATTGCAGAGTATCACATGGCAGATGTGTGTTCTACATGAAACATGTATTGAACTCCAATTTTAAAAAATACAAGAAATATAAAAAGCCAAGGAGAGGCCTCCTTGCAACTAGAAGAGACTAAAGGTGAAAAGGTAAAATTTGTTAGAGGGTAAAAGCTTAAAATGCCTAAGTGAAAAGTTTGTCTGTCTCTCTGAGTGAAAGGATTTTACATTTGACTTAGAAGCTTGTGGGTTCTTTATTCCTTTGAGATTTTTTGAGCTCTGGGGAGAAAGGACTTTACATGGAGGAAGGCACCCTTTGTTTGTATGTCTACATTTGCTGTCTTTACCTTAAAGATGATTGTGTGTAATGCTAAACAACAAGGTACCAATAGTAACAGGATTAAAGTAGCAGGGATGTTTATTTGGAGAATGACTTTAGACATATATCTTTTTAAGAATATTTATTGCATAAAGTTAGTGGACCTCTTATAGCTCTAAAAAGAAATACATCAATTAATGATGGAAGGGAAATGTGACCCCCAAATTTGCTTTACATTTAGTGCAGAGTTTTGAGACCACTTCAGTCGCAACATTAAGGGGTGCCAAACATTACTATTCCTCTCATGATGGCTTTTTAAAATGTTTGCAGTGTATTGAGTTAGAGGTGTGGCTGATGCCGACTTCAGAACCCACTGAAGTCAGTGGCAGCCTTTTTGTTTATTTCAATGGGCATTGGCTCAGGCCCTTGGTGTGGGAGCTGAGACAGTGAGGTTGTGCTTTATGTCCATGACTTGTGATACTGTGGATGTGTGTTGGTGCTAATGGAGTGGAAAACAGCAGGGAAGCAACTGCCCCAGGGATTATTTTTGTGAGTATAGTTTCATATCATCTTCTACATTGCTGGCTGGAATTGTTGCATACATTATACACAAATATGCCCTAAATGTGGATGTCCCCTTCATACCAGGAGAAGACCCAGACTGGCACAATATCATCATGCTTCTTTAAAGTAGAGGAAACAGGAGTAGTATTATGGCAGAGATTTGAGTAGGCAATCTAAAGGCAACACTAAATTCGGCTGGAACAGTTCTATTGTGTAAAGCCATTTTCTTTGTTACTATAGAAACACTCTAAAATGTCAACTATTTTTAGTTATATATTCCAAAAGTAAAATGGCCAGGCAAGCTGCTGAGGTGCCCAAAAGTACCAGAAATACAAGGCTTGTAATGCAATATTTCAACTCTGATTTTGCTAATATTATAAATATCAGACTTTATTGTAACGATCCCAAAGTGCTTTTATGTACATGGACCAACACAAGTGGTTCAACATTCATGGTACCTGCAGATCATAATGTTGAATAAGGCTGTCCATCATCCTTATATCTATGACTATTTGGTAGTGAACTTAACAGACAGTGTCTCTATTCATATGCAGATTAGAATTATAGATGTAACTACTTTATTTATTATAACCTAGAATCTAAGGTACTACAGTTAATGTTGTCAGTTAAGGTCCAAACGCATCTCTCATTTACACAGGTAAACTCAGTTGATATCAAATGGGTGTGCACCAGTATAGTGGAGAGATGAATGTTGATCTCTTTCTCTCTCTAGATATAGAACTGCCAGAAAGTGGCTAATCTACTGTAGATATTTATTTTTCTACCTCTGCTGCTACTCTTCTTCAGGAAAGTAATGACGTTTCTCTTTTAGTTCAAGTAGGAGAGCCAGGCCTTTGCTTTTTCAGACCTAGGTTCTATCCCAAAGCCTATTAGGTGACTTCCAAGACATCTGTGTGTGTACAGCACATGGATTTGTTACAACAGGAGGAATGTAGAGTTTCTATGTATGATCTTTATTCATAACTATTCTGCAATGAACATTTAGATCTGCAAGCAAAGCTTCCCAGAGGACAGCATGGTAGGATCTGGGTTTTTAATTCATCCCAATTCACAGATAAAATCCATCTGTAAAATTTGAATCCAGTTTACAATCCAAACTTCTCCAAAAATCAGGATTATTCAGATCTGGAGTTTTGGTTCACAGCCCTCTCTTTTCAATGCAAGAAGAAGAGCATTTTTCTTTAGTAGTATGTGGAGATGTTCATAACACATAATCATACCACACCTTGTTTAGAAACATCAGTTTAATAATCTTCCCATAATTTACATTGTCATGTATTGTTCAGATGGGGGAAACCATAAATGAGGATGTACCCAACTATATGGTGGAATAGATCATCTTAGTCATAATGGAGACAGAAATGCTTCCTGGCACATTGCAATGTAAATTTTGCATTAGTGTTTTACACAGATATCAGACCTCATACCAAAGTAGACTATAATTTTTACCCTGATTTTTATCACCACAGTGGGGCAAATTATATCCTTAAATGCATGCTTTGATTTGTCCCTTTGAGTTTGATATCAAAAAGAGAAGAGACTATGCTCCAACTTATTTAAAATGTTTTCTTGGTTTTTATTATATGGATTTATAGTGAGATTTAGGGAATCCCTCATTCTTTTTCTTTTATTGCTTTCATGATATCAAATAAACATTTTAAAAGCACTCCTTTGCCTATATCCATGTGACTTTGAAAAGGACAGAGGCAGTTAGTGAGTGTTCATTGGCTTCACATGTGTTTTCCTTGCGGGAAACTCACTAGATTTAAAAATCATTAGCCAAAGGTATTTGTTTTTCCCCTGAAAACCATTCATGGAATCGCGCATGACAGGAGTCCTTGTTTTACATGAACACTGAAAATAAAACAGGTTTCAAAGAAAATAATAAAACTCCAAAGAAGCTCATTTCCACTGAGGAGAAAAACAACTTTGGGGCAAACAGGAAATAGGGCTTTCATCACAATATCAGAATTTAGACTCAAATCAAGCATGCAAATTCAAATCTTTTCACAAAGAATTAATTTAAGCAGGATTCAAAGAATGATCTTTTCTCTCCCCCACTAATGACAATGAATATTTACCAGCAATGGGACAGATCCTCAGCTGATGTAAATCAGCATAGCTCTAATGACTTCAGTGGAACTACACCAATACACAGATATATCAATGTGCAGCTAGCCCAGTACACTTGTCTGCAGTAAATTTAATAATATTTTAAGTGACTTTAGTGTATTTTTGAAAGAGCAGCTTTGTAGAGCTGCAATCCTATATTTAATCCAGTGCAGCAAAACAGCAACACAGCAGCAACTCGACTTGAGGAAATGGTAGATTCAAATTGTTCCATGGATCCTAATTAAATGTAATAGAGTGAATTTTGCTTCAACAATATTTGTGCTCATTTTGCTCTCTAATAAGCTTGAACATTCACCCCAAGAAAAGTTCCTATTGGACTTTTAATGGAAATGATCAATTTTCACTTTATTGATGAGTTACATAAAGGAATGGTGACCATATCATGCAACACATACAGCTAACAAAAGCAGTGTACATTTGGGAATAATTGCCAAGTACTATTAACAGGATATTCATATGGGGGGAACATCTCATGAAGAAATGTGCTCACTATGTTGCATAACAAACTCGAGACTTTTGTATTTTGTTTGCAAACTGTTTTGCAAGCAGAAAAGACAACAAAATTGGACCTATTTATTATTCACTCAGCTCTAATCTCAAGCCTGACTTTGCAAGACCACCAGTAAGGAGGAAAAACTAGGTAGAGTGCCTACAGAGCTGGTTTCTGAGTATGTAGTAACCCCACATGCTGCCAGTCATCTAGGATTCTGGTGTAATGCAGCACTCACAGACACTCCCTGCGGTGGGGATGGTTACAATATTTTTGTTCCTACCAATATAATCAGGATTCGAACTGGCTCTGCAACCTTGGGGTGAAGTTATCTATCCCATTACCCCTTTCAGAAATCCAGTCTCCATTGGTGGGCTTCTCTGTCTGAATCTAAGCTGTTGTATGAGTAACATTTGTCTGTCTTGCCTGAGGTTATGAGCAAGGAAAGGCAGTTAGGGATAGTCTCATGCTTTCTGTTTCCCCCACCTATTTGAACATCCGTGCTGGTAGTAATGTGGGGGTGGTGTGGGGAAGCACCTAGCTCTCTTATGCACATGCTGCCATTGGCAAGGTGCTAGTAAGCGAGCATGCTGCTGCTTTTGAGAACAATGGTAAGGTATACAGTGGAACCCATTATCCTTGGCCTCCATGATCCATAGGGATCTTTGCATGCCAGTCAGCTCAGAGACCCTCCTCTCGGATGATACCATTCTTTTCCCACCACCAGTGCAAAACTTACAGGCAAATTTTTGCACTGGCTACTGCTCAGAATAATACAACAACGTGGCACAAATCTGGGTCAGTCAGTGCAGTGGGTGGGTAGTAATTTTCTCTTTCATCTGTTATTTACAAATTGGGCAGTGATTCCAGAAATTCTCAGTAATATTTTAAAAACATAAATGATAATGAAAGTATATTTGACTTTTCCACCAGAGATCACCTGTAGGTCATCAGTCTTGTTTCTAGGATGTCATCCATCAACTGGGTGTAATAGTTCCTCTCTGTAGGAACCATTCCAGGGGCTCCCCTTTAAATGAAGGTGTCAGCTCCCTGCCTCCTACTTGCATCTTTGAGCAGCTCCAGTAATGTTCTGGACTGGGATTCTCTGGAGTTCCTTACTAAAATTCCTCCAGCTTGATCCCTCTCAAGATCCTGCTAAATTACTCCTGCCAAAGCTGACTCATCCCTGGGGCTCAGGCTCATAAAAATGCTTTTAAAGAGCAAAGTTTTTGCCTTTGGAAATGGATCACCTCCCAGTGTCACTAGGTCACATGGCCATGAATCAACTTTAACAAATGCAAAAAGCAATGTCCATTTTGCTTCCTCTGTGAAGGTTACAATGATGCTCTTTTTGCCTTCTGCTTATATCCCCAAATTCATTGTCTTTGCA
Source organism: Malaclemys terrapin pileata (assembly GCF_027887155.1). Lineage (NCBI taxonomy): Eukaryota > Metazoa > Chordata > Testudines > Emydidae > Malaclemys > Malaclemys terrapin. The sequence continues at coordinate 62,311,364 of NC_071512.1, read as the reverse complement.
CCCCAGAGACAGGACAACCACTGTGGTTTAGTCTCCAGCATCTTCCCATCCCCCTGTTTACTCCAAGCAGATTTGGCTTACCATGATTAATTTACATTTGACAGAAAGATACACCTTTCATTGCCTGTCTGGAAGAAATCATTTTGTCAACACTCCTTAATGCAGATTTCAGGATATATTCTCATATATTTTTCAGTACATATACACAACTCCTTAAATATCATCCATATATGTCTCATGCAATGATATTAATGACCGGCATGATCCTGGCTTTCATTTAAGATCTCACATGACAGTCTTTATGGATAGATACTATGAAAACAATCCGTTAGGCACAGTGAGTTTGTCAGGCTTATTAGGAGTTGCTGACTCAGAGTAGTGAACCTTTGCCAATAGGCATCAACAGGACTCTGTGTCCCTATCAGATGTCAGGTATTTTTGAAAAGTTTTCACAGAGGATGATGCCACTGCCACTTTCCCCTTTTCCAAATATTAATGCCATCCTGTCTCTCCCCCTACTAAAAATCCTCCACATATTATCTCTTCACTTCCTGCCTTCCTCCAGTTACACCGATTTAAAACTGTGCGATACTTGTCAGTATATGAAGTCATTTTTGGGAACAATGTATTAACATTTCCAGTCAAAGACACCTAATATGCATTTGTTTACCCAGCAGTGTGTTGATTATGGTCCTGAGAAGGATTTTTGGTTAAATGGAAAAACAAATGAAGAGATTCCCCAGTTCTCTCCCCTTCCTTTCTCCATCTACAAACATTTGCACCCTGGAACACAGGGGTTATCATGGGCTAAGGAAGCAACAAGTTGTGTGAAGCAATGTGCCATATTAAAATATTGGCAGCATTTTCAGGGAGCATTTTCCAGAGGCAGCAGTGGCTTAACTGAACATCCCAACACTACACTAACAGCCGAATCTGATATGCTGTGGGCCCCTTTCCATGTGCCTTGTGTGTCAGATTGGGAGATCTTACCATACTAAGTTGTGTACCACTGTGGGCCAGAGATTGTATGTAATTCCATGGAGGAGGGTGACTGTCCTTCAGGAACTAAGAACAGTGGGGGATGATTAGGTAAATTCACTCAGATAGTAACACCTGCAGAGCAATACCACCACCTGGAGAACTCACATATACTGGTTCAAACTGGCTTCTCAAGCGACCCCAAAAGACAAAGAAAGGACTTTTGGATATGTTGCCTGAGTTTAAACTGACTCAGGGCCTTCTTTCTGATCCAGCATAGAGGCACATCCTTCTATCAAAGGGGGTCCCAAATCCTTTGGCCTTTGGCTCACTAAGGCCCCATAAGACTGATGCATGATCTCTGGTAAGTTTTTAGCATGTGTATAGGAGCTTTTATTTGTTTTTAATATGTTTTCTCTGTAACACGTTCTCCTTAAGAATAAATGTGCTTGCTTATGCAGGGCTGTGTGGTAACTTACAACTGCTAGTGATTAAGGCTTCAAAGAGAAAGCAAACTGCAGATGCTGGACTGCTGAGGCAGTCTGACTTGCTGGGGTTATCACAATGACAGCAGGGAACTGTGCAGTCTGGAAGAAACCCTGGTCAGGAGGGAAAGAGATGTGGGTCTCTGCCCAAAGAAAGGGGATGGCTGAGGAGCCAGGAGTCTAGTGTGGATGCCCTTGGTGTACCATGAGGGGGAATACAGGTGCAGTTGCCTTGAACTGTGCTACCTAGTATAAGAAGAACTTCCACTGATGTTGATTCAATGTTGCACTGAAACTGTTAAACAGCAGACCATTCAGGGAAAGCTCATAAGCACAGGATACAGGACATATCATATAAACTCAATCCTTTAAGAGGCAAACATGGCCAGCAAAGTTGCTATTATTCAGAACTAAATGCAAAACTTTTCTCTTTGACTTAGCTTCTATAAGCTCTTTGCACACACAATGGACATACAAGACACGTACAAATGTAGTTGCATCTATGGAAATAAAGCAACTTTTCTTCTTGATGTTACAATCTACGTAAACACTTTCTTTCCTTTGAATAAATTCCTGAGCATGTGCGGGAAAATGCTGACCAGAAGAAACAACATTGAATGTCACTGTATTAAAGAAAAACAGTTCCTGCAGTATCTGTATTCCTTCTGAAAGTTTTTACTTCCCAAACACCAGAATGAAGACTTAGATTTTCCTTAAAATAATTACCTAGACTGACAAGACCTACTCCTAATTGAATGAAAGCAGTTGATGAGATTGAATTAACAATGAGATGCAATCTGCTTGGATGATTCCCCACCTGCTTTGGAATCAAAAAGCCAGAAGAGGTGGGTTGAGACTAGAAGTTTCTTTGGCACTTCTGTGTGTCCTTTACAGATGCTCTCATTGCCGCCTTCCATAAATCTGATTAATTCACTTTAAATTTGCATTCCAAGCACTATTTATTGGACAAATATAATTTGTATGTCACCATCTGTGAAGAAAGATTATTAAACAATAAAGCATTGAGAGACAAACAGTGGTGATGCATTGAGTCCAAAAAATAAGTGCTGAGAAGCTAGAAGATTTGTTCGACCCGAGTTTTTTAATTGTTTTAAGATGCTGACTGTGTTATTGGAGATGAAGTCCAAGAATGAGAAAACATTTACTGCTGCTGAAATATGAATTCTAGCTGTTAAGCTAATTATATGATGAATATCAGACTTAAGTTTCTTATATCCATGCTGTGCAGTTTTAATGCCTTTTTTCAGCTGAGCCATATAAATGTATTTCTGTTTTTATATAGAAATATATGAATGTCTTTTGCTACAGCCTCTATTTACAAAAGGAATAAATTGGGTACATTTTAAAATTACACTTCATGGGCCTGATCTTTTGCCCATTGAAATCAATGACAAAACTTCTGTTGACTTCAGTGAGCCTAGAATAAGACCTCACAGGGATTAAAAGAGTGCTGTCCCAAAGATGCAAATATTACAAGCAGCAGGAGCGTACAGTTCAACCATCCTATTTCTGTTTGGATGATGGCTTAGAATGATAAAAATGTGGCTTGTGTAATAGAAACTGTTTTGGAAGATGAGTCCCGTGTTTGCTCAACAGCACACACATTTAGCCCAATTCTGATCTTGTTTAAATCAGATAGGTGTAAATCAGCATTAACTCCATTTCAGATGAACAAGGACAGGATGGTGGTGTTGTGAATAGGCATTGAGAGGATGTTCCATGCATAAGAGCTTGGCTTGTTTAGCCTAACCAAAAGAAGGCTGAGGGGAGATATGATTGCTCTCTCTATATATATCAGAGGGATAAATACCAGGGAGGGAGAGGAATTATTTAAGCTCAGTACCAATGTGGACACAAGAACAAATGGATATAAACTGGCCATCAGGAAGTTTAGACTTGACATTAGATGAAGGTTTCTAACCATCAGAGGAGTACTTGTGGCACCTTAGAGACTAACAAATTTATTAGAGCATAAGCTTTCATGGGCTACAGCCCACTTCTTCGGGTGCATATAGAGTGGAACATATATTGAGGAGATATATATACACACATACAGAGAGCATGAACAGGTGGGAGTTGTCTTACCAACTCTGAGAGGCCAATTAAGTAAGAGAAAAAAACTTTTGAAGTGATAATCAAGCTAGCCCAGTACAGACAGTTTGATCAGAAGTGTGAGAATACTTACAAGGGGAGATAGATTCAATGTTTGTAATGGTGCAGCCATTCCCAGTCCTTATTCAATCTTGAGTTGATTGTATCTAGTTTGCATATCAATTCCAGCTCAGCAGTCTCTCGTTGGAGTCTGTTTTTGAAGTTTTTTCTGTTGTAAGATAGCCACCCACAGGTCTGTCATTGAATGGCCAGACAGGTTAAAGTGTTCTCCCACTGGTTTTTGAGCATTATGATTCCTGATGTCAGATTTGTGTCCATTAATTCTTTTGTGTAGAGACTGTCCGGTTTGGCCAATGTACATGGCAGAGGGGCATTGCTGGCACATGATGGCATATATCACATTGGTAGATGTGCAGGTGAACAAACCCCTGATGGTGTGGCTGATGTGATTAGGTCCTATGATGATGTCACTTGAATAGATATGTGAACAGAGTTGGCATCGGGCTTTGTTACAAGGATAGGTTCCTGGGTCAGTGTTTTTGTTCAGTGATGTGTGGTTGCTGGTGAGTATTTGCTTTAGGTTGGGGGGTTGTCTGTAAGCAAGGACAGGTCTGTCTCCCAAGATCTGTGAGAGTAAAGGATCATCTTTCAGGATAGGTTGTAGATCTCTGATGATGCGCTGGAGAGGTTTTAGTTGGTAAGACTACTCCCACCTGTTCATGCTCTCTGTATGTGTGTATATATATCTCCTCAATATATGTTCCACTCTATATGCATTCGAAGAAGTGGGCTGTAGCCCACGAAAGCTTATGCTCTAATAAATTTGTTAGTCTCTAAGGTGCCACAAGTACTCCTGTTCTTTTTGCGGATACAGACTAACACGGCTGCTACTCTGAAACCATCAGAGGAGTGAAATTCTGGAACAGCCTTCCAAGGGGAGCAGTGGGGGCAAAAGACATATCTGGCTTCAAAACTAATTCTGATAAGTTTATGGAGGGGATGGTATGATGGGGTAGCCTAATTTTGGCAATTAATTGATCTTTGGCTATTAGCGGTAAATATGCCCAATGGCCTGTGATGGGATGTTAGATGAGGTGGGATTTGAGTTACTACAGAGAATTCTTTCCTGGGTGTCTGGCTGGTGAGTCTTGCCCACATGCTCAGGGTTTAGCTGTTCGCCATATTTGGGGTCAGGAAGGAATTTTCCTCCAGGGCAGATTGGCAGAGGCCCTGGGTTTTTTTTGCCTTCCTCTGCAGCGTGGGGCATGGGCCACTTGCTGGAGTATTCTCTGCACCTTGAAGCCTTTAAATCATGATTTGAGGACTTCCATAGCTCAGACATAGGTTAGGGTTTGATTATCGGAGTGAGATTCTGTGGCCTGCGTTGTGCAGGAGGTCAGACTAGACGATCATAATGGTCCCTTCTGACCTTAAAGTCTATGAGCAAACACATAAGGGCAGCATGGCATAGGCAAAGATGTGGGGAGGCATGTGGGAGTAAGTGATGTCAAGGTGTTGGTGAGATGGAAGGAGTAGAGGGGAACAGGACAAGAGACAAAATTAGGTATGTGGAGCAGGGTAGAGGGAAAGCAAGAACAAGATGCTTGAACTTGATATGCAAGGCAAGGGAAGCAAGTGAACTTTAAATAGTGTGACCAATGGACAAGGAAATATTTTGAACAGATTGTTTTGGAAAACCAATCATATGGAATTAGCGCTGGAAATTGATTAGGTTCCAAGTCTAGGCACAGAGGCTGGGTGACTTACTATAGGTCACACAGGTAGTTTACTGCAGTGACGAATAGAAACCACATCCTCCGAATCCCAGAATCATGTCTTACCCACAAGACTGTCTTTCTCTATATTGTGAATGAGATATTTCTTAAATTTGCAACTGCAGTAAAAAAAGCCAATCTACTTACTGCCTGAAGCTGGTCTATTTAATAAAATTTGCTAATCTAAAGTAACCGTTATCTCTTTCTTAGGTACCATTTATTAAGGTTACTTCTTTCATGAGAGTGCTGAAAATGTTGAAGTACTACTGGGATAGATTTTTTTTTAAGTGTGTTGAACCACATGTAAAATTTGTAGACACTTTAGGTGTCCTGTCAATTCTATAACAATTCCTGACTGAGCTGCAGCAGCAGAATTTGTCAAAATGTCAGCTGAATCAAGAGGGTTTCCAGTTGTTGGAATTCTATATAAATGTTAAACAGCAGACTGCATGCTAGGCATGTTAAGAATGCGGCACAGCCCAAATCCTGGTGATTGTGTTAGTGATGCTTTGAACTCGCACAGTATGGAGCTATACTATGGAATACCTATTACTTTGGCACCGCCTGCTGGCTAAGAAGTAGCTTTGGGTATGCTTCTCACTTGGCGCATGCAAGTTCCAAAATGGTATAGCAGAACCATGAGGAAAGAGAATTAGGGTTATGCAAAATCACAAAATCATGAGCAAAAAGGACAGCTTTCCACCTATGCAAAGCACTGTTTATTGTCTTTTAAAAAATCAACAATGCAAAAACCCCCTCCCTATTCCCCCCAGTCTTTTTCCATTAATACATAACATACATGTATATTTTTCATACTCTCCAGGAACTATACATCTGAGCCTCTACATATAATTTCCATTGAGATTGGAAATTAACTTCCAATAGGTGCCTTTGACACTTAATTACACTTAATTAAAATATGGTGTCATGTTGACTCAAATTGAGGTTCAACCACTTACTTGAGTAACTAAAGGTTTGTAGGATTGGACTCCTAAATAGAAAGTTAATTGCTATCCTATTATCTTGCTGTGGCCATCTTGTAAAATACCCATTACATTCCCAAACATTCCTTAGAATTTAATGCATCAATAAGTCCCGAATTACTCTTTTCATCACTGTGCAAATTGTTGGTTAATTACACAACTAAGATGTGTCTGTTCCTCGCCAATCGAAGCTCAATACATGCTCTAGTAGCAATCACTATCAAGAAGAACAACAATGTATTTGCTGGAGAGAGTTAGTTGAAAGTTTCCTATATTAAAGGCATCACTGCACTCCTGTTGATAACAGTGTGTCTTCCATTGACATAAAGATTGATAGTTTTCTTTACAGAAGAGTCTCTTGGGCAGAAAACACAGGGAACTTCTACCATTCTGTAAGTTCAATGACAATGATGAAGCACCATCTAATGTCATGCATACTCACTGGAGTGCAGGTGAGGGAGTGAATACCCCAGAATAGACTGGAGCCTGATTTTGTAAATCACTGGGGTTTATGCAAGTGGAGGACTTTCCAGAGCAATGCCCTAGTTACTAAGCTTACGGTCAGTATTGTCTTTGTTGAAACTCTGATCAATGAATGGCACATGAGAGTAAGTAGCCAAATTTAAATAAAAGGAATAAATCACGTGAAAAGGAGAAGGAGGGAAAGTTTTGATAATCAAACCTTTAGTCACCAAAAAAAATATATATATAAAATTACACAGAAAAAAGTCATTAACTTTGGCCCTGAGCCTGCAAACACCTACTCATGTGTATGACTTTATGCACTGTGGATACTGAAGTCAAAATGGAGATGTGAGTGGGAGAAGGACAGAAAATGTGGCATTGAATCTGGTATCATTGGAGAGGAAGGAAGACACAGTAAGAGATCTGAAATGTTGGCTGGGAGGTGCTGGCAGGACCTTGAGGGCAAGGACTCAGAATGGTAGGCAATGGGGAGCCTTGAGAGGGGAATAAGTAATGCAGAAAATAATCTTTGCAGTAGTATTTTGGACAGAGTGAGGATAATTGATGTCATGGAGTAGGAGGTAGAGATTGAGGAGGAGGTGGATTATTGAGATGGAAAAGGAAGGGCTAGATTTTCAGGATGTGTGGAGAAAGGAGAGGGAGGAGTTGAAGATTATTCCTAGGAGTCTGCATTGTCCACAGTAACATAGAATGTCATAGGCAGAGAGACATTGGGAGAGAAAATAAGAAACTTTGCCCATGTTGAGCTTGAACTGGTATCAGGCCATCCAGGATGTGTCCGAGAAATGGTCATATATCAGGCATGGCCAAACTGTGGCTCGTGAGCTGCAGGCAGGTCTTTTACACTTAAAGTGCAGCTCCCCGAGCTCCCCACATACTCCCCCCATTCTCCACCTACAAGACTGGGTAGGGGGGAGCTAGGGGTGAATTGGTGGGAGCAGGGGATTCTGCCCTGTGGCAGGGTGGTAGGAGTAAAGGCTTTAGCCCGGAGGGGGGGGAGGCATCAGGGAAGAAGCCCCGCACCTCGGTAGGTGCTGCCCTGTGGAGCAGGTTGTGTGTGGCTTGCAGCTCTTGTACTTTTGAAGATTATTGTATGCAGCTCGGAGGGTCAGTAAGTTTGGCAACTCCTGTCATAGATACTGATCAGGGCCAACAGAAACAGGATAGATTTATGAATCTCAGTAGAGGTGCTTTTAGACTCGCAGGGTGTGATGGAGAGGCTATACCTGATGGAGAATCTATAACGTACATCACAGTATACACAATATATTTTAGCTTTTCATAACCGTGCTAAAAAGTTTAAAAAATGAGAAAAGAAATCAGCTTTTATTTACTGTTAATTTACTGAAAAAAGAATTTCTTACAATAAGATGCAATAATATAATGTAGTAATAAATATTAAAAGTACCAGGAAAGATAACATATCTAACAAGTTTATACAGAAACAGGAGCATTCACAAGTATCCTCAATATCATCCTATTTAGATGGCAAGGGATTTTAGCTTAACTTGAATGACTGTGAACTCTCCCCCACCCTTTTATAGAGCTTTAGACACAGCAATTTTTCTGTCAGACATAATTGGTTCAGGAACATTTAATGTAATCTCTAAAACAAATTGGAGATAGGATAAGGGTATTATCATTAGTCCAAAAACATCTGCTTGGGTGTATCCCTGCCAACAAACCTCAGATGCTTTTTGGCTTATCCACTAAGAACTAGTTATGCTGGATGAGATTTTCAAAAACATCTAAAGGATTTGGGTGCACGGTTCCCATTAGGAGGCTTTGAAAAATCTCAGCCTCTCTACATTATACTGTGCTCCGCCATTTGTTTAGACAACATTCCTGCATACTAAACCAATGTTAGAGTAGCCAGGCAAATCTTGCTGCTTAAACAGAAAGTAAAGGCAGGCATTCTGTTTTAAAACAGGTGAGGAGATAAATATACTTTACCTCCTTACGATTCAGTAAATTCCTACATGATAAGAGAATTAGACTGAATATAACCTTAGCCGGAAATTGGTTTAACAAGGTACATATTTTCTGTAAATTGTTTTTTCTCAGCAGCATTTAAAATAAAATTCCATTTATAAGTTAGTTTGATTCTATTTATCTCTATTCAATCATGTCTATGGGGCATTATAACAAACTCATCTACCAGTAGTTATAGTCTCTGCAGAACATGCCTTGTCAATTTCTTTTCATCAAAGCAATGACCTGAGTGGAATCTGACATTGGGCTCTGCGCCTTCTCTTAAATACTGTAAACTGCAATTTAGACCAGACGGAGGTTCTGTCAATCTGGTTTATGGAAACATATCCCTTTTGCTCCAGGGAAACTTGCAAATACTTCCACAGGAAGATGGTAGTTGGAGTATAATTATCAGGATTTCTTCTGCTCTGGAGTTGATAAAAGCACTGTAGCTCAGCAGGGAAGATTTAACTTAAGATTTTTCTAACCAGTGTAATATGTGGGCATCAGAAGTTTGATAATTGGGAAAAAAAGAGAAAGCCAGACAGAAATGAGGGGAAGGGGAAGAAGAGGCCAAGTTTAAGGAAGGTTTGATTGTTAATTTAAGGTAGATTGGGCAAAGCAAAGGGGTTTGATAATGGGGCAGTGTTTAAAGAGTTATATGAATGTTGTTTTTCTATCAAGCAGCTTTCCCCTGAATTCCATTAGCATACCTTTACAAACACATAGTAAGAGAGTCTCTGGTTCAAAGAGCTTACAATCTAAAGAGACAAAGTGTGGGAGGGGAAACAGAGGCACAAAGTAACTTGCCTAAGGTCACACTGCAGGTCATTAGCAGATATGGCAACAAAACCCAGGTCTCTTGATTCCCTATTCATTGTCTGCTCCACTTGACCACACACTGGGTCTTCCTTTCTTCTTTCTTCAGTCTTTGTCTCAAAGCATTCAGTTGGAAAATCTATGAACTTCACCCAGTTCATCTTGCAACCTGAAACTCCTTGCCTCATGATTGCTTAGACTGCATACAATCTTAGGACTGGAAGGGACCTCAAAAGGTTTTCTAGTCCATTCCCTAGCACTCAAGGTGGACTAAGTATTCTAGACCATCCCTGGTAGGTGTTTGTCTGACCTGCTCTTAAAATCTCCAATGACAGATATTCAACAACCTCTCTAGGCAATTTGTTCCAGTGCTTAACTACCCTGACAAAAAGCTTTTCCTAATGTCCAACCTAAATTGGCCTTGCTACAATTTAAGTCTATTGCTATTTGTCTACTCTCAGAGGTTGACAAGAACACTTTTTCTCCCTCCTCCTTGTAACAACTTTTAAGTACTTGAAAAATGTTATCATTTCCGCCCCCCCCAGTCTTCTCTTCTTCAGACTAAACAAACACATGTTTTTCAATCTTTCCTCATAGCTCATGTTTTCTAGACCTTTAATCATCTTTGTTGCTTTTCTCTGGACTTTCTTCGATTTGTCCATATTTCTCCTGAAATTTGATGCCCAGAACTGGACACAATACTCCAGTTGAGGCCTACTCAGCATGTCATTACTTCTTGTGTATTACTTACAACACTCCTGCTAATACATCCCACAATGATTCCTTCTTTCTTTCTTTCTTTCTTTCTTTCTTTCTTTCTTTCTTTCTTTTCTTCAAAAGTGTTACAATGTTGACTCATATTTAGCTTGTGATCCACTATGGCCCCCAGATCTCTTACTGCAGTAATCCTTCCTAGGCAGTCATTTCCCATTTTGTATGTGTGCAACTGATTTTTCCTTCCTGAGTGGAGTACTTTGCATTTGTCCTTACTGAATTTCATCCTGTTTACTGCAGATAATTTCTCCAGTTTGTCCAGATCATTATGAATTTTATTCCTATCCTCTGAAACACTTGCAACCCCTCCTAGCTTTATCGTCCGCAAATTTTATAAGTGTACACTCTCTACGCCAGTGTCTAAATCATTGATGAAGATATTAAACAGAACCAGACCCAAAACTGATCCCTGCAAACCCCACTTGATATGCCCTTCCAGCTTCACTGTGAGTCATTGATTACTACTCTCTGGGAACGGTTTTCTAACCAGTTATGGACCCACCTTACAATTGTTCCATCTAGATGTGTTTCCCTAGTTTGTTTATTAGAAGATCATGTGAGACAGTATCAAAAGCCTTACTAAACTCAAGATATACCATATACCACTTTCCCCCATCCACAAGGCTTGTTACCCTGTCAAAGAAAGTTATTAGATTGATTTGACATGATTCGTTCTTGATAAATCCATGCTGTTACTTATTATCTTCTAGGTATTTGCAAATTGATTGCTTAATTATTTGCTCCATTACACTAGTCTACAATTTTTGAGAAGTCATCTGCTTCAGAGCTAAAATGTGCTATTTATTATGTATTTTGATGTGCTGAATTCAAATATGACAATTAAAACAACTGATTGGCTACTGTTTCTAAGATATTTAAGTTTTTACATTTTATGTCTATGTATATTGTATAGATAGTAGAGTTTTAATCATAAATTGTAAACCTAGGTCTTTTCATGTGTTTATGGTTGCTTTCCATGATAATATTTCACCTGTCCTGTTTATGTAACACTTTAAAAATCAGCAAAAGGGTTATATACATAAAATTTATTATGAAACAAAAGGCAAAAAACTATTATGTACATAGTTTAGTCCTATTCAGTGTCTACTCGGCGCTTCTTGGCTTGTCTCTTGTATTCATTAAATGGAGCATCTCTTGTCACTGTCCAGCAATAGTCTGCAAGCACTGATGGGCTCCATTTGTCCTGATAGCGTTTCTCCATTGTTGCAATGTCCTGGTGAAATTGCTCGCCATGCTCGTGGCTCACTGCTCCGCAGTTTGGTGGAAAAAAATCTAGATGAGAGTGCAAAAAATATACCTTTAGTGACATGTTGAAACCAAGGCTTTTGTATGCCTTGAGGAGGTTTTCCCACCAACAACCTGTAGTTGTCTGCCTTGTTGAGAAAATTTATTGCCACTAACTGGAAGGCTTTCCATGCCATCTTTTCCTTGCCATGCAGTGCATGGTCAAATGCATCATCTCGAAGAAGTTCACGAATGTAAGGACCAACAAAGACACCTTCCTTTATCTTAGCTTCACTTAACCTTGGGAATTTTCCATGGAGGTACTTGAAAGCTGCTTGTGTTTTGTTAATGGCCTTGACAAAGTTCTTCATCAGACCCAGCTTGATGTGTAAGGGTAGTAACAAAATCTTCCTTGATTCAACAAGTGGTGGATGCTGAACACTTTTCCACCCAGGCTCCAATGACTGTTGGAGTGGCTAATCTTTCTTGATGTAGTGGGAATCTCTTGCACGACTATCCCATTTGCAGAGAAAACAGCAGTACTTTGTATATCCAGTCTGCAGACCAAGCAAGAGAGCAACAACCTTCAAATCGCCACAAAGCTGCCACTGATGTTGGTCATAGTTTATGCACCTCAAAAGTTGTTTCCTGTTGTCATAGGTTTCCTTCATATGGACTGCATGACCAACTGGAATTAATGGCAAAACATTGCCATTATGCAGTAAAACAGCTTTAAGACACATCTTCGATGAATCAATGAACATGGATCGTGAACGATGTTGAGGGCTGCCATCACACCATCGATGTTGTTGCAGGCTACAAGATCACCTTCCATGAAGAAGAATGGGACAAGATCCTTTTGACGGTCACGGAACATGGAAACCCTAACATCACCTGCCAGGAGATTCCACTGCTGTAGTCTGGAGCCCAACAGCTCTGCCTTACTCTTGGGTAGTTCCAAATCCCTGACAAGGTCATTCAGTTCACCTTGTGTTATGAGGTATGGTTCAGAGGAGGAGGATGGGAGAAAATGTGGGTCCTGTGACATTGATGGTCCAGGACCAAAAGTTTCATCCTCTTCCTCTTCCTCGTCTGACTCAAGTGAGAATGATTCTGGTGCATCAGGAACCAGCAGTCCTTCTCTGTGGGGTACTGGGCGTATAGCTGATGGAATGTTTGGATAATGCACAGTCCACTTTTTCTTCTTTGACACATCTTTCCTAACTGGAGGCACCATGCAGAAGTAACAATTGCTGGTATGATCTGTTGGCTCTCTCCAAATCATTGGCACTGCAAAAGGCATAGATTTCCTTTTCCTGTTCAACCACTGGCGAAGATTTGTTGCACAAGTGTTGCAGCATATGTGTGGGGCCCACCTCTTGTCCAATTTTGCAGCCAAAATAAAGGTGAGAGGCTTTCTTAACCATAGTGGTTATACTGCGCTTTTGTGATGCAAAAGTCACTACACCACAAACATAGCAGAAGTTATCTGCACTGTTCACACAAGTACGAGGCATATCTGCTCACTTTGGCTAAACAGAAATGTGTCCTTTTGCAAAATCAAACACTGACAAATAAGAGAGCACAACACTGTATGATTTCTAGAGCTGATATAGGGCAATTTGTTCAGCAGAGTGATATAAGCTTTGTTATGATTGCATCATCCATGACTTCTAGGAATAACATGATACAGTTCATATCATGTATGACGCAATACCAGCTTCAGATTGCATCATTCATTGTTTTGCCTAAAAAGCAAGTACTGTCCAAACCCAGTCATAGATTTATTCATAGATCCAGTCAAAGATGTATTTTAGTCATTTCTGGTTTAAATTGAGATCCCTTCCCTTAATAACTCACTTATCCTCTACCATTCCCAAGTCAAGGGTCGTATATACTGACCCAATAGCATATCTTGAAAACTAGAGCCAATCAACAATTGTAAGCATCATTTTCATTCTCAGTGACCCAGAATTAGTAAAGTTTGACTACATTTATTTCAGAAGCATTTTGGTTGTAGAGCAGTGTTATCTGTCTGTTCTGAAGTTAAAATGACTGGTCTGTAATTCCCTGGATTATCCTTATTCTCCTTTTTAGAGATTGGCACTATATTTGCCTTTTTCAGTTCTCTGGAATCTCTCCCATTTTCCATGACTTTTCAAACATAATCCTAATGGCTCAGATATCTCCTTAGTCAGCTCCTTGAGTATTCTAGGATGTATTTCATCAGGCTCTGGTGACTTGAAGACCTCTAACTTGGCTAAGTAATTCGTAGGGCACATCTACCTGGCAAAGTTACAACACCGGCAGTTACAGCGCCGCTCAGAGAGTGCAGAAGGAAAACCCACTGTTGTGTGTTCACATTGACAGCTGCCTGCATAATAGCATGTTCACACTTGCGGCACTTGCAGTGCTATTCAGAGCGGTGCACTCTGGGCAGCTATCCCACAGAGCACCTCTTTCTCTTTTGCCACTAAGAGCTGTGGGAAGGCGGAGGAGATTGCGGGGCATCCTGGGTCCTGTCCCAGTGCCCCGTGATGCATTGCTTCACATATCAGCAATCCCTGTGCTTTCGTCCGCATTTGGCATCATCTTTCAATGGTTTGTGTACTGCGCGCCCTGCTTCTTCGGGCTGCAGGAATGGATCCTGAACTGCTGACCAGTATGCTGCTCGCTCTGACCAACACGTCATGAGTGGAAGTGGATTTATTCATTAAACTACAAAGGCAAGAGGAGTGCGACAGTGATCTCACCACGTACAGTAGCTATGACATGAGATTGCTTGTGGCATTCACAGAGGTGCTGACCATAGTGGAATACTGCTTTTGGGCAGAACTTTCGCATGAGGAAAGCCACATTCATAGGACTGTGTGATGAGCTTGCGCCAGCCCTGTGGTAAAAGGACATGAGAATGAGAGCTGCCCTATCATTGGAGAAGCATGTGGCGATTGCACTGTGGATGCTGGCTACTCCAGACTGCTACCAATCGGTCGGTAACCAGTTCAGAGTGGCAAAGTCGACCATTGGAGTCACGTTGATGGAAGCGTGCAGGGCCATTAATTGCATCCTGCTCTGAAAGACCGTGACTCTGGACAACGTGTGTGACATTGTGGATGGCTTTGCATAAATGGGCTTCCCTAACTGTGGCAGGGTGATAGATGACACGCACATTCCAATTCTGGCACCAGACTACCTAGCCACTGAGTACATTAATCACAAGGGGTATTTCTCAATGGTTCTCCAGGCGCTTGTGGATCACCGTGGGCATTTCACAGATATTAACACTGGATGGTCTGGAAAGGTGCATGACGCACGCATCTTTCGGAACACTGGCCTGTTCAGGAAGCTGCAAGCAGGGACTTTCTTCCTGGACCAGAAGATCACCATAGGGAAGTCAAAATGCCCATTGTGATCCTGGGAGACCCTGCCTACCCCTTAATCCTTATGAAGCAATACATGGGGCAACTTGACAGCAGCAAGGAGTGGTTCAACAACATGCTGAGCAAGTGCAGAATGACTGTTGAGTGTGCATTTGGCCACTTAAAAGCCTGCTGGTGCTGCCTCTATGGGACATGACTGATGACAATATTCCTATGCTTATAGCCGTGTGCTGTATGCTCCATAATATTTGTGAAGGGAAGGGTGAAAGCTTCATTCAGGACTGCACCTCAGAGGCTCAGTGCCTGGAGGCTGAGTTTGAACAGCCAGAGACCAGAGCTATTAGCGGGGTACAGCAGGGGCCCATAAGGATCAGGGATGCCTTAAGACAGCAATTTGAAGCTGAAAGCCACTAATATTTATTGCTATGCTTGGGAGTGCAGTGCTTGTAATGCTAGGAGGTGATTGGTGCACATGATGCCAGAAGGGGCCTTAACATACTTTTATGTTGCTTTGCAGTGCTCTTTTTGCTTTCACTTAATAGAATAAAGATTGCTTTCAAACCAACACAATTCTTTTATTAAAAGACAACAACCAGAGGAGAGAGTCAAATGAAAAAATACATCAGCAGGGAGAGGGATGGGGGAAGGAAAGGCCTCAAGAGGCGGAGGGGTCCTGGAATGGCTACAGATTTGTGTATGTCCAGGGATCATAACCAACCTTCTCCGTTGCAGTACAATGCAGCGGGTGCTGTACTTCAGCAGGGCCATACTGCAGAGGGATGGGTGTTGAGTGCAGTGTGTAGTGAGAGTCCACACTGCTGGACTGTGAGGAGGGAGAAGTGGAATGCGGCGGGTAGAGAGTGGAGCTAGTAGGTTGATAAGAGTGTGTTGGCGGTGGGGTGGAGGAGGCTGAGTTTTGCGACAGTGGCTGCAGGAGAGGGTGGGCATGGAGCTGCTCCGTTTGAAGAGCTAGTATCACCTGGAGTGTGTCCACTTGGCGCTCCAAAACATTTAAAAGGTGCTTTGTGGCTTCTTTCTGGTGGGCTGCATTCTCCTTTTGGTCCCTCTTCTTGCTGTCCTGCCACTCCTTCAATTCCTTTTTCTCGATGGCGGAGTGCATCATAACCTCACGGAGAAAGTCCTCCTTAGTTCTTCTCGGCCGCTTTCTAATTCTGTGCAGCCATTCTGCCGCCAATAACAAAGAGGGAGGCTCTTTGTCTGCAACACAGACAACACTGATTCAGTGGTTTAAAACACAGCCAGTACTCACACACCTGTCACTAACTGGCTGACCCCAGGCAAGCACACATAAGCCACAAGACCCCCAAAATGATGAGTAGCCGCAGGGGCAGGGTAAATCACTGTATGCTGGGCACGTGGTTCTTGGGTACAGCCAGCACTGTAGGGGGGGCCTGATAATCATTCCTACCCCCACACTTTCCACAGGATGTGATCATTATGGAAGATATCTCGCTGCTGAGGGTGAGCAGGGAATCAAGGGAGGGTCTTCTTCAAGCCTGCGGCTTCCGCCCTGGCCCCTATGTCACTTGTCTGTGTGCAGCAATGGTCCCGTTCTCCTCTCCCCCCGTGATGGCACAGTGGCACAGGAAAATTACCCAAGTAACCTGTGCCAGTGGATTGCCCAGTATATCCGTGACAGTTTCCTGGAGATCTCTGAGTGAGATGCCCGTGAACTGAGGGAGTCTATCAACAGCCTGTTCTGCCGCTCAGACTAGGCATGCAGTGGGAAACAAGCCTGCTTTCTGCAACTCTCCTGCCCCAACAACTCGCTTCAGAAATTCACAAAATCAGATCCACTTACCAGGGGCAGGGCTAGCGCCAGGCACCAGCTGAGCAAGCTGGTGCTTGGGGCGGCAGATTGTTTGAGGCGGCATTCCGCCCAATCCTAGGGCGGCACAGCTGCTTTTTTTTTGTTTGTTTGTTTTGTTCGGCACCGGCCGCCCTGTAGGGGATGGTGGCGTGGAGAACCAGAGTGCCCTTCCTTCCCTCCCCGCCGACCGGAGCGGAACCCTCGCGGCAGGCGGCAGGAGGCGGCGCAGTGGGAGGGGCCGCGTGGCAGTGCCCTTGCTGTAGCCCTGGCCGCCCCCTTCTCTCCCTCTCCCCCCCAGCCCCAGCCGGTCCCCCTGCACCCGCGCTCCGGCCACGCAGCAGGTTTTTTTGGTTTTTGGTTTTTGCTTTGCTGTTTTGGCCGCCCCGTTTGTTTTTTGTTTTTTGCTTGGGGTGGCCAAAAAGCAAGAGCCGGCCCTGACCAGGGGCCTCCTCTCCTGTTTGCACTTTACCAAAATCCGACTGCTGTGACTGGCTAGGCTCCTCTGGGGTAGAAAAGAGCTCCTTGCTGCGTGCATCTCTGGCCTCCGAGTCATCCTCTGCTTCTGGGTCCCCCTCCCCCTCTTCATCCAAGATTTCCTCCTCCTGGCTCAGTCCACTTTCGACTGGCACGTGAGCCAACGAAGTATCTGCAGGGGCCTTCGCAGTGGAGGTGGGGTCACCACCGACTATTGCGTCCAGCTCTTTGTAGAACTGGCACAGCACTACAAAGAGCCAGAGATGCACGCAGCAAGGAGCTCTTTTCTACCCCAGAGGAGCCTAGCCAGTCACAGCAGTCGGATTTTGGTGGCGGTGGGCCTCCCGCACCTTGTGATAAGTGTTCCTCAGCTTCTTCACTTTTAACCTGCACTGCAATGTGTCCCAGTCATGGGCCCTTTCTGTCATGCATTGTGAAATCTGTCCGTAGGTATCATAAATCCTATGACTGGAGCGTAGCTGGGACTGCACAGCCTCCTCTCCCCAAATGCTGATGAGGTCCAGCAGCTCGGCATTGCTCCAAGCGGGGGATCGCCTGGTGCGTGGAGCAGGCATGGCCAGCTGGAAAGATGCAAACAGGCAGGGGACTTTCAAATTTGCAGAGGAATGTAGGGGTGGGGCTGATGGTTGGTCACCTGAGGGCAGGGCAGTAGAGTCAAACTGATGACCAGAGAGGCGAGAACAGGCATTGTGGGACACCTCTTGGAGGCCAATCTCAGCACTGTAATCGCAACGGTGTCTACACTGGCACCGCAGCACAGTAGCCCTGGCGCAGAAAGCTATACACCTCTCATTGGGGTGGTTTTTTTAGAGCGCTACAACTGTGCAGTTTCTGCACACTAAGTGGTTTGGCAGTGTACACACCTTGAGAGTTACAGCACAGAAAGCTGCATTACTGTGCAGAAACTTGCCAGTGTAGACAGGGCCTTAGCCTCTGATCCTATCCTCTCCTCATTTTCACTAGATGTCCAATCACTACTAAACTTTTTGGTGAAAACTGAAACAAAAATGTCATTTAGAACTTCTGCTATTTCCACATTTTCTCTTATTGTTTTCCACCCTCTCACTGAGTAACAGGTTTACCCTGTCCTTGGTCTTCCTTTTGCTTCTAATGTATTTATAGAATATTTTCTTGTTACCCTTTATGTCTCCAGCTAGTTTAATCTTGTTTTGTGCCTTGGCCATCATGCGAAAATATATCATATATTAAAACCTCACTTCATATTTGGTGATGGAATATTAAAACTGTAGATTTTCAAATTTAAAACATTTCCTAGAGGGCTTGTAGGTGTATTAAGGGTATTTAAGACAGCTGTTAATTTTATCAGCAATAAACAGCAAGTATCAAATACTTCCCCATGGAGTGCTTTATGCACCGCAGACTGTGGCTATTCATGTATGTTTTCCGAAGTATTGTGAAGCAAGATTCTTATGAACCCTTTGGAGATTCAAACCCTACTTACCATAATTACATTACTGCACTTCCTTATTACCCAAGAAGCCAGGAGTGGTTTTTAATTTAAATGTTAAGTCACTTTCTAGTTTTCAGAATGATCTGTAATTTGTTTCTTTAGATGAAGCTTAGAAACTAGAGGATGAATAATTAGATGAACAGATGAAATTAAAGGTATAAAGGATCCTCTTATGGCAGTTCTCCCCCTGGACTGTTGTAATGCCATTATTTATCCTTGCATGTTTCCTGTTCTTCCTATTGTAGATGTGTATCTTGTTCAAACAGCAGCAGTAACAATGCTTCCTACTGTTTCACACTGCAGAGAGGAACAAAGAGAGGAACTGAATTCACTGAGTTCAGGCAAGCATGTTCTACCCCCTCTATAAACACCCCCTTCACCTCAAGAGAAGCCCTTATGCAGGAACACTGCACAATTCAGGGGCATTGTAGGATTTACAGGGCATCAGTCTAGAAAGGGGCAAGATTATTATGATCTTTTGGCCTGCAAAGTTCTCATCTTGGAATAGGGTTGGATCAGTGACTTTCCCCGTTGCTGAATATTTATCTTGTACAATTGCTTACTTATGTTTCTTCATTAAAATTCCTTTAATTTCTACCAGGTATGTCACTCACTAGTCTTGACAGCATATTTTTCCTGTTTCATTCTGGGTAATTTTCTAACAAGCCCCTCAGGTGTAGGCATAGAACCCTGGAACACACATGTTGTGGGTTATTTATTCTGTATATTTTTTTACATTTGGTTCTTTGGCTACACAAATCTATTTTAGTAAATGATCATATAGCATTAATTCTGCTAGAGCTTTCTCAGTGATGGATGGTAGTGCAGACATACACGACAACAGAAAAATACCACCACAGCATTACAAATTTCTACAACTTCTCCCTTCAGTAACACACATATGCCACATGCACCTTCAGATGGCAGTGCACTCTGTCATGTACGTGGCAACAGTCTCCTCCCAATAAAATTGGAGCATAACACCAATAAAACACATTTTCCTAAAAACATTTCCTACTCTGCTGATTTTTGCATGCAGGTGTATAATGTGGCCCGTAATTAGCATATTGGAAGTAGATGCCAGCTAGATGTACTGCTATGCACATGCGCGCGCACGCACACACACACATACACAAATTCTGCCCCCTTGGCACAATGCGGGGCAGGATTTCACTTCTGCATTAGTAATGTTATTAAACCACTCCCTCCCATTGCACTCTACCAGTGCAGTATGCTACTAGTGCTGTGAATTGCAGTGCTAACCTGGGAAGCTCAGGATGCAGAATCTGGTTTCTGAATTTATTTTTTAAAAGGGATTCCTCCTTTTAATTGTCGACATTGCCATGCATAAAGGCCCAATTGTTTTTTGGTGTTTTTGTTGTTGTTGTTGTTGCTGGGTTTTTTTTTAAGTTATTGTCAATGTGAAAAAAAAAGTTTGATGTCTCTTTGGCATACATTAACTCGGTTATTGATTGTTTATTAAAAAGCTTTTACCTGGGGAGAGGGGGAAAAAGCCTATGAAAAGCAGCCAGCTGTGTACAGTACGCTACTGTCTTCAGCCAACACATAATGCTATTATCCAAAGCCATTTGTAAAGGACACTGTCAAGCATCAGACAACTATGATAGCTCTCCCAGGATGTTCACCCTTCCTCTTGTGTATCTTCTCTTTAAGTGCAATAATTAAGGTTACTATCAGTGGATACTTTTAACAAACTAATAAACAAAACCCCGACCCAGGAATACTATGGGTTTGATTTTCAGAAGAACTCAGCACTCACAACTGGAATCACATTTTCAAAAGCACTAAGTGGTCATATTCTCAAATGTCCTTTTTGAATATCTGGCCATATGAAAAAAAAAAAAAAGGACTAATAGCAGATATAAGTCCAGTCAGAATTGTGAGCCTCAGTCTATTATGGCTAAATCTACAGTCTGCTGAAGTCAATAGAAGTTATTCCACTTACTTCAAAGGGTTTTGGATTAGGCCCTTAGAGTCTAATCCTGCTCACACAAATGAAGGACAAAACTCTCCCTGAATTCCATGGAAGGAGCATCTGTCCCTTAATAGTTTAAATCATAGGCTGCAGAGATCATGCTGAAGATCATAGTTTCTATGAACTAAAGAAGTTATTTCAGTTCCTTATTTCATTTTAAACTGAAGGATATCAATAACAGTATGCAATATGTATAAATTTAAATGTTGCAAGTTGATTTTTGCATCAATAACCATTATACATTAAGCCTTTAAGAGCTCATTCCTATAGTGTAGAAAATCAATATTATGCTTTCATGTATTATGGTACAGTTCATAATCTCATTAATTATTTTAATTCCATCTGGAAAGCTTCAACTTTACAGAAATAAAGTCAAAAATCTGCCACCTACAACTGGAGTTCACACCCTAGTAAACCTAATTTACCCTCATTTCCACACAATCATTAGCACAATTAACTTTAATGCACTGCAACATTAGACATATTAACATCACAGTGCAGAACACAGTTATCTCCTTATATGCCACGCTCACCTAAAGATCTTATCCAAAACCCTTTGGAGTCAGTGGGAGTCTTTCCATTGACTTCAAAGTGCTTTGGATTAGGCCCTAAATGGGCTAGTAAAGTGTTCGTTCTTTATAGGGGGGAACTTTTCCTCCTCGTAGACTTTTCAAAATATGGGATAATGGTATTTTCAATTTTCTATTTCTCGCTTCTATTTTGGCCCCTAAACTGGAAGAAAGTAACTTGAGAAAGTGTCATATATTAGATACTAGTCTTATATGGGTAAGATTTTCAAACCCAGCAAAGGGTTTCAAATGCACAGTTCTCATTAATTGCATGGTGTCATTGAAAATGCAGTCATAATGTGGGGGCAGGAGGAATTTGTACTCCTCTACCATATAGAGTGGTGGCAATGTTTCCGAAACTTGCAAACAGGGAGGGGCCTAGAAAAGGTGGCCTAAAAATTGCCTGCCCTACAACAACTGGCCAGCAAGCCGCGGCTGGCAGTTTAACCAAATCTGCGGCCGAAACCAAAAGAAAAATTTGAGAAAACTTACCATTGGTGTATGGAATGTTTGTACCCTCATGGATCGAGAAGCTGTTGCAAGACCTGAGAGAAGGACAGCTCTCATTGCTCGAGAACTAGTCCGCTACAACATCGATATAGCGGCATTAAGTGAAACAAGATTGCTGGGGAAGGTTTCTTGAGTGAACCAGGAGGTGGTTACACCTTCTTCTGGAAGGGTAAGACTGAGTCAGAGGACAGAATACACGGAGTTGGTCTGGCAATAAAAACCTTATTGATGCATCAACTCCCAGATCTTCCAGTGGGTATCAATGAAAAATTGCTGAAGCTACGCTTCCCACTAAATGCCAAATGTCATGTCACCATCATCAGTGCATATGCACCCACTTTAACATGCTCTGACAACTCAAAGAAACAATTCTATGAAGATCTCGACAGGCTGATCAAGGCCACACCTGTAACAGATAAACTACTCCTATTTGGAGATTTCAATGCCCGAGTCGAGGCTGACAGCGAGAACTGGAAAGGAGTAATCGGGCCACATGGTGTAGGCAAAATGAACAGTAATGGATTACTTCTTTTGAGTCTTTGTTCTGAAAATGACCTGACCATTACCAAAACTCTGTTCCAACAAGCGGACAAATACAAAATTACGTGGATGTACCCTAGGTCCAAACATCTGATAGATTATGCCATTGTTAGAAGGCGAGATATCCGAGACGTACTGATTACCAGAGTAATGCGAGGCACAGAGTGCTGGGACAGATCACAGATTAGTCAGGACGTCTCTTTAACTCTACATTGTTCCTTCTCGGCACAAACGCCCTAAGCATGTGCAACCTGCTTTCAATATAGCCAAACTGAAAGATGCTCAATGTTTCAACAAATTCCAGAAGAGTCTTGATGACAAATTGACATCCCACGGACAACTGATCGGTACTGTAACCAAAAAGTGGGACCAGTTCAAGCAGATAGTGACTGACACAGCAATAACATCTCTTGGACCAAAGAAAAGAACACATCAGGATTGGTTTGATAAGAACCAAGAAGAAATATGCTCAGCACTGGAAGTAAAGAGAAAAGCCTTTATCTAATGGCAGAATGACCCCTCCTCAGTCTCTAAACGGGACCATTTCAAGTACCTTCAGAGCAAAACACAGAAAGATCTCCGTCAGATACAAGACAACTGGTGGGAGAGCAAAGTCAAAGAAATTGAGCACAACCTAAAGATGTTCTTCAGTGCTATTAAGACTGTCTATGGACCCTTTAAACCAAGGACCACCCCATTGCTCTCATTAGACCAACACAATGCTGATTAAAGATAAAGAAGGCATCAACGAAAGATGGCAAAAACACTTTAGCAACCTTCTCAATAGACCATCAACCGTGAATAATAATGTCCTTAATGAAATTCCACAACAACCTGCTCTGACAGATCTTGACTTTCCGCCCACTATAGATGAAATTAAGAAAGCTGTTAGCCAGATGAGTTCAGAGAAAGCTCCTGGAAAAGATGGGATACCAGCAGAGATATATAAAGCAGCAGGTCCAGCAGCACTAGCAGCGTTCCACAGCATCATCATCAACATCTGGGAGGATGAAGACATACCACAGGACCTTCGTGATGCTACTATTGTCTCTCTTTTCAAGAACAAAGGCAGCAAAGCAGAATGTGGAAACTATAGAGGTATATTCCTCCTCTCCGTTGGAGGGAAGATCATCACCTGCATCATCTTGAACTGCCTGATAGCCAGTATTTCTGAGGCAAATCTACCTGAAAGTCAATGTGGTTTTCGACCTGGCCAGAGCACAGTCAACATGGTGTTTGCTGTCAGACAAATACAAGAGAAGTGCATTGAACAGAACATGCACCTGTATACTGTCTTCATAGATCTGACAAAGGCATTTGATACCATCAACAGGAAAGCCCTTTGGACTATTCTAACATGACTTGGCTGCCCAAGAAAATTTGTCCAGATTATACGCCTTTTTCATGACAGCATGACAGGCGAAGTATTGTCTGATGGAGCCACATCAGCCCCCTTTAACATCACCAACGGCGTGAAACAAGGATGTGTTCTCGCTCCTGTCCTATTTAACCTGTTCTTTGCATGTGTCCTTAACCATGCAGTGAAAGATCTGGACCGAGGTATATACTTGAAACACCGGCACGATGGTTCACTTTTTGACCTCTGTCGCCCGAATGCAAAGACTAAGACAGTGCAGAAACTCCTTCTTGAGGCATTCTTTGCTGACGATTGTGCCCTCATGGCTCACACTAAAAATGATCTTCAGCAAATTGTCAACAAGTTTGCTGAGGCCTCGCAACTTTTCGGACTCACTATCAGCCTTGGAAAGTCAGAAGTTCTCCATCAAACCTGCACCTGGATCAAATGCTTCTGTCCCGAGTATCTCCATCAACGGCACTCAGCTGAAAGTAGTGGAGAACTTTAAATATCTGGGTAGTGTCATATCCAGTGATGGATCACTGGATAATGGGATCAATGCACAAATATCCAAAGCAAGCCAGGCACTTGGCTGTCTGCGTGTCAAAGTTTTAAATCACCATAACATCCGGATATCAACAAAACTGCTTGTGTACAGAGCTGTTGTTCTTTCATCTCTTTTCTATGGGTGCGAAACATGGACACTATATAGGCGTCACATCAAGCAGTTCGAAGCATTTCACATGCGCTGCCTCCGTAACATCATGAAGATCCGCTGGCAAGACAAAGTGCCCAATCTCAAAGTCCTCGAGAGAGCCCAGATGACAAGCACCGAAATGATGATCATGAAGTCACAGCTACGTTGGACTGGTCATGTCAGCCGCATGAATGCCAACAGAATCCCCCGCCAGCTTCTGTATGGTGAGCTCTCCCAGGGCATCCGGCATATAGGTCGTCCATGGAAACGTTACAAGGACACCATCAAAGCCAATCTGCAGTACAGCAGTATCAAACCTAGGGACCTTGGCGTCTACAAGAAGCATGCGAACGATGTCACAGAGCATCAGCAGCACACAATCCACTGACCGTGAACTTCCCATGCACCATCTGCAGCAAAATGTGCACCTTTAGAATTGGCTTGTATAGCCATCAGAGGGCACACCATAAGACGAACAACTGATGATCTGCACAGATTTGTCATCATCGGATCGATGGACTACCAAGAGACGAGCTACATACCACACATCTGTACTTTGAATGTAAAATGAAAAGACAAGGAAGGGTTTAATTATTCTCAACAGATATTATGCTTTAATTTGCATAAGAAATCAATAAGGATACTTTATTATTAATTTATACTGAGCCTTTTGCAAATCTCAAAGCACTTTGCAGAATTAACTATATATTGTACAAAGAGGGATCACTTCCTGTCACTGCCCCTGCAAAATGTAGGCACATCTGGTGAACATCGGTTCAGGATGAAGTTGCATGACAATATGAAATATCTGTATCTGTGCTAAAGTATTAATAAATAATACTTTTTGTGTATGGCATCTTCTCCGCTATTTTTCAAATACAGTAGCATGGAAGGAAAAGGATCTTCAGCTGTATCAGATCCTGTTTTCAGTTGCTTATAACACTGAAAATTTTTAATTGTTCAAGCTGAAATTTTCTATACTGGGAGTCTGCCTCAGGCTGAATCCTTTTGGAATGTTTCAGCTAAAATGGTCCAGCTTTTTCTCAGAACAAGATTAGGGAAAGAGAAATTGGGCAGTGTGTGGTGAATTAAGCAGGGAATGGCAAGAAGGGAAAGGACAGTCTCATGGTTAAAACAGTTGAATGCTGCCTTCGACAATTGGATTCTATCCCTGCCCCTGCCAAAGAGTTCCTTTATGATAGTGGGTAAGGGTCATGTAAACCAAAATTTTCACTGGTGGCCATTGTTCTTCATTTTCTCTGTACCCAGCTTAACACCTCTGGGGTCTGATTCGCAGAAGCGCTGTGCACTCACGGTGCAACTGAAGTCAACGGGAACTGTTCTTTGAACGTACATAGTGCTATAAAATGCTAAGTACTCTGAAAAATCAAGTCTCAAATTGGGCACCTACAATTAGTTGACACCTTCAATAGTTTTTACCTTTAATGTCTGTGCCTCTGTTCTCCATGTGTAAAACAGGGATAATACTACCTCACTGGACAGGTATGTTTTGAAGATGAAGTAATTAACAGTTATAAAGGACTAAGTCCCAGATCATCAAGCGTATTTAAGTGCCTAAGATACTTTGATGAGAGACCCACAGAAAAGTCCATAAGGCAATAATTAATTCTGTATTCCATGCAGGATTTGAATGGCATACAGTATATAGAGTATAGAGCCACACATTGTACAATTGGGATAAAACTAAATATTGAATAGCTGCTCATTAAGTGAGCACTATCTATACTGTGCAGTGAATGAAGCAGTCCTGTGGACAGAGTAGTGCTTGATCATATAATTAAAGATTGTATAATAATGCATATGCACAAGAGGGATAATTAATATTGCACAGACGATCTTAATTCTGGCGTTTCCTAAAATTTGAGTGCTTGACTTTGCCACCTTAACATTCTTTTTTTAAAATGTTATATGGCATTTATACTGCTGCAACTTCACCGACTTTCATGGAGTTACTCCTTTACATTGATACAACTGAGTGTAGAATCCAGCCCATAACCTTGAATTTGCTTCCTATTCTCTGATTTTCCATTTCAGCCTGATTATCACTAACTTCTAATGTTTGAGGTGTTCGTTCCCAGACAAGATGGAGCATGCTGTCTTGATAGGAGAAGTGCTGACTCAATTTTTTACAATCCTTATCAAAATTGAGAGTGCATGTGTGGGGGAAATCTCAGCTTTGTATTGTACACAGCTATTGATGATATTGTCCACATTCATGGCTTTTATCTACATTTAACTGCCTCTTCTGCACACTCAGTGCAGTGAAATATTGGAAAAACCTCTTTAATGACTAATGGCAAGAAAGAAGTTTCCTAATAAATATCTGGAAATTCCTTGGACTCTTTGTCAAGTGCATATAGAAACACTATTAGTGCTCTCTCTCTCTCTCTCTCTCTCTCTCTCTCTCTCGGAACAAGAGATTGAGAGAATTTCCACTATCACCCTCCTGTTCTATAGCTCTGCACATACCCTGGTTTGTTAGCTAGGAAGTGTCTTTTCCCTATCTCCTCCATAGTGTCTGTGATTTGCAGAATCATTTGTTAAACATTACAACACATTCTTTAACTCAAGCTGCAAGGCTGAGATTTTTGTGTTGCTTCTTTAGTAGTTTAACTTCCACAAAAAATAAAGGCAGAATAGGTTTTGTTTGAAATTAGGTTCATCCATATTTGGATCTGTTCGGCAATGCTCACAATTACAGTTCACCATCATATTGCTTTAACTCATTGTGACCTGGTTGAGAACACATTCCAGACTTAGGAGATTTCTATTCCTCTAGCCATACTGACTCCTCTACTCTGACTAATTTCCCCTTTCCTAGAAATTCGGCACCTTATCTCTCCCATGCCCCCAAAACAAATAAAAATAAAACCGTCACCAACAAAATTTGCAAATTTGTCCCCACTTTTCACCGGGTTCATTTTCTTGGATGTTATATCCCTGTTCCCAATCCATCAGACATTTGTGCCTGTTACACTGCAAGCCCTCCAGAGCAGGAATTGCCTCTTCATCTCTGTTTGTATTTCACTCACCATAATGGAGTCCTAGTCCCAGTAGAGGATTTCAGCCTCCACCATAATATCAGTGCTTTTTAACAGAAGAATAGCGGTGTTCAGTGCTTTCTGTCCACATATTGCTTTGAAAACTTTTACTAGAATGTAAAGGACACTCTTTCATGTATATCATCACCTGTTTAATAAGAAAGTTATATTGCTTTCTAGATGTCAGGCTGTACAGCACAACGCAAAATATTGGATAGAGAAATTGAAAAAATCCAGCAAAATAAAACTGATTAAACTCTTATGCCTATCTTACTTGGTGGCAATGTTTAATGAATAAAAATCAGCAGGACTTGGTGTTAAAAATGTATTCAAAAATACATCTAGAAGAACTAGCTACATATCACAATGCTTCATAGCAGAACGGAGCAAAGATTAATAAGGTATTTCCAACTATATTTTTTAATATCACAATGAAAATAAAACAAAACGCTATTTAAGAAAATTCACTTAAATATTATCTGTTTTCTTTCACTCTTCAATGGGAGACTGGTAGAGGAGTGTCTGAATTACAGCCTGACCTTTGTCACCCAACTAATTAGAATCACGTCCACCCACAGCAACGTAGTATCAAAAACCTGTAGTAAATTAGACCCCGCTAATGAAAAGTGTCCCATTTCATTTCACAGTGCAACAGCTACATGAGTAATTAATATATATTATAGCACATAATAAACGTAGGTTAAAATTAATTTTTCGGTATGAGGCTTAACACTAGGTCTAATGACTGCAGTGTATGATAATTCACCTAGTTTGGGTAAGTAGAATTTAATGTTATCCATTTTATAAATAATTACACACAGGTTCCTAGTTCATAATTGCTTAATTAACAATGTGATAAATATATGCAGAGGATCTTCACCAACTCTTCTCTGTGCTTTTAATTAACTGTTGATAGATCTTGTATTTCAAGTTAAAGCTTCAATTTAAACACTAGGGATAGAGGTGTGGTTTGGTGAGGCCTCCACTGCAACATTGTCATAATAAATGAAGGGCCAAGGTCTTCTGAGGCTCGAAGACTGAGTGTAGTAGTGATGAGTTGACTGGTCCCACTGAAGTAAACAATTCTAATCCGTCTAATAAAGTTAAGCATGTGCATAAGTGTTTGCTGGATCAGAGCCTTAGAGAAGTCAGGATATTTTAGGATGGGGTGGTGCAACGGTTATGTTACTATCGGTCCACCAACTACATCTTCCTACCTCTCGATACACATTTACAAGACAGGACAGTTTGTGTAAAATATTGCTCAATCCCATAATCTTGCAGGACTTTTTTTAGGCTCAGAATTACCTTCCTCTGTCATGAGGTAAATTCTCCAGATTTAGGACTCACTTCTGTAAGGTGCTAAGCACTCCTGGGAGTAGCTGATAGCCTTCAACACCCACTGACTTCAGTGAGCATTGAGGGTGTTCAGCACCTTGCAGGATCAAGCCAATAGTCTGCCCGTGGTTCATGAGCTAGAGGCAGGCAGTACTGTATCAAGCTCATGGTGCCAGGAGGAAGCAAGCAAATACAATTCAACTAAATTAAAATGTGGAACTTTGAATGTAAATATTCCACCCCCACCTCCACCCCAAGTGACCTGACCCCAAGGGAGCCTACCATTTTAAAAGATATTTTTGGTATTTACATTTTTTGTTCTGTTCTGTTCTCCTTCCTTGGGTGTTCTGCCTTCCCCAGCTTGATACAATACTTTTGACAGGTTTCTCACAAAAGCTTCATGGGCAAAACTATCAAAAGATTCTTACTGCGTGCCTCAGTTTTGGGGTTCTCAACCCCAAGCCTGATTATCAGAGGTGCTGAGCAGTCACATCCCCATTTGAAGTCAACTAGAGCTGCATTTCCTCAGCATCTTTAAAATCAGGCCCCAAGTGTTTCAAGTTGGGCTCCCCTACATGGAGACACCCAGAATTACCAGTCACCTATGCAAATGGTGCTTCATGTCAGGGAAGATGGGTGCTCTCCAAGGTTGGAAAGCCAAATAAAAAAATATATCCAAAATATCTTGATTAGGACATCTAGCTATACATTCATCTGCGCGACTGCTGCTGCTTCTCTCTTCCTCCCCCTGTTTGTGTCTGGTTTAATTAAAATAGGAAATAACATAGCACTTCTGTTTGCACTGTCTTTGTGCACTGGGTAAGAACAGAATTTTTATTTCATACATCATTTACAACTTGCTGCAGCTATTCCACAAAGTCAGTCTACATCCTGTGTCCTAAATACATAGGGCTGGATTCTGAGCTGGTGTAAATCAACATGACTTGATTGAAGTCATCAGAGCTGCACTGATTTACAGCAGCTAAGGGTCTGGCCAAAAGTCAGTAAGAATGAGAAATGTTTTCCTATTGTTTTTTCCCATATTCTTAAGGGCTGCTGCATAGATCCAATGAGCATTGATTCCATTCCAGTCTACAATGCCAAGCTACCTGAGCTATTGAATACAAACATACAGCTGTGCCAATGCTAAGCTTATCTAGAAGATGAATTCTTTTCATATGATGTCCGTGTTCTTCTGTACCTCATTGAGAGCTTGTCTCCCTAGTCTGCTGCTGCGAAATGGTAATCTCATAATAAGCTCCATCTATATACATGTCAAACCTAATGGGAAAAGAAAAAGAAAACATTAAAAAGTTAACTACCATTTCTGTGGTTCCTGCTCTGAGAAGTACTTTTTCAAAGTGGCGTGTGCCTGCTTTATTGGCATGACTTTCAGTGACCTCAGTGGGGAGGCACGGGTTTAAGTCTCACACATGCTGCTTTGAAAACTTTCCCCTTAGCGTATTAGAATGTCAGCAGGTTATTTCTACAATTCCGCTTTGATTGGTGACCGGGAGGCTACCATTATTTCTGCTACTGCTGTTCTTATAGCTGGGACACCAATAACACAAGAACACATTGGGAGAAAAAATCAGTTACACTTCACTTAGAAAATATTAAATATCTTTGTATGAATTTGTAATTGACTTATAACATAGGTACAGGAAACTTTTATCCAGGAGTATCTGGAGACACTGGGTCTGATTTTGAAAGATAATCTCTTAATTTTCTGGGCACCGTTTTGCAGCAACAATTAATTGTACCCACAAAATTGCAGGGGAAAATTTTATCATCTACATAAAAGAGATGGAGCAAGAGATGTGAATATTTTCTTCTCCTTTTCCTTTCCTCACATATTGCCATGTCTTAGTGGCATGATCTTACAATATCAAAAGTAGTCAACTGGGCACTAAGGCAGGAGCCTTGTCACATGGCTCCACCTGTCCCTGGAGTCCTTGTTTCCAAGTATCTTTCTTCTATCCATTCTTCTGTGGATTCTGTCCTACTTATTCTGGCCAACTCTCACCCATTCATCACTGCTTAGTTCCAACCCTTAACCACTAATCTAACCTTTAGCAGTATTCCTTCCCAGGGACTACCGGACCATCTAGTCTGAGGTGTATATCACAGGCCAGAAACACCACCCAGCACCCACAAACTATACCCAAACAGTTGAAATTAGATCAAAGCATTACAGCCCACAGGAGATTAGATTATTATGTGCCACAGGCAGAGAATAGGAGGGATTGAGGTGCACAAATGCTTGGGACCCTGCAATGTCAGGGAAATGAGCTAGTACATTAGTTAATCTCCCTTTCCCAACCACACTGTCGCCCTCTGGCCCATTTCCTGCACTGCCATAAAAGCTCCTGAAGTCTGGAGCTGCTGATGTCATATGGGCGCATGAAACAGTAAAGGCAAGTCCTGGTGCTCCAGGAAGCTATTGCTGTTGGCTCTCTACTCAAAGGGAGTAGCTATTATCAGATGCCCCTGGAAAGTCCTGATGGAATTCTGTCCCCATGTGGCACAGCTGGATGCACATCAGGGGCCATTGGAGACCAAGGGTAAAATTCAGGCTTTGTTAAATGGCATAACTCCCATTGACTTCAATGGGGACAGGATTTCACCTCCAGTGCCCCCATAATCTGAGTCCATGTGTGTGATTGTAGAGGACCCAGTCATCCCACTCACATCAGTCTCCTGGTGCTCCTGGCAGCTGTGAGTATTTGAGAGTTGGCAGGCTGCTGGTGGGACTCTAGTCCCTTGTGCATTTGTGAGTGCCCAGAAGCCCCCATAGTTTCACATCAAGTCATGTGCATTGGGTATAACACTCAAGATTTGCCCCCACCCATGATGTCCTACAGCTCCTCTGAACTCTCACATGGCCAGCTGGGATGCAGATTCTGAGTACACTTCTACACACCTATTGTCACTGCCTATGGCACTGGAATTGCCAGCTCTCCTCCCTTGTTTCCCTGCTCCCCCTGCTGGACAGCAGACAGTAAAACAGAGCCACTGGGGAGTGGAATTGGTGGTGGTAGCTAGCATGAGCTGTTGCAGTACTAATGGGTAGGTCAGAGGAAAAGAACTGGGTAGTACAAAAGGGGAGTAAAACTGTGAAAAATGGAGCACAATTAGGGGAAAGGATTGATGCCACTATTGTTCTGAAAAGGCATTTGTGTCCCTGCCATTGTCACTCAGGGAGCCCATCAAAACTTGACAGCTTTGCTCTTCCCTCCCTGCCCCCACCCTGTACACTCCCACTTCACTTAGGGGTCCACATTGCAGCAAGAAACAACATTTTTTTAAGCTTGGAACAGTGCTATAAGAACAAGGATTTTGGAATATATTGAGCAGAGCTTAGCAGCTCCGGAGTCCTTTGCTAAAAGCATTGGGACCTCTTCCTCACTCAGTGTGCTTGTTAAACAAAACTAAAACAAACAAAAATATGGATTAACTTGTTAATGGGAAAATTCCCCTTTGAATAGATGCTTATACTTATACTTTTTAAAAGTACAGGAATCAAAGACTCTGGGCTCTTGAGGAGTTGGGAAGCTAAGCCAAAGTAGAGACCACTTTAACGAAAATACAAATGATAACTGCTGGCCAGGAAAGGAAATAGAGAGAAGTAAGCTTAAAGTCACACTTGACATTTGCACTATACAGTCACATACAGATTAGAATAATTCACCATCTTCTTTTAACCTACATGGTTAATTTTTCACATGGTACTCAGAGAGAAGGGTCTTGCCCTCATATGCTTCATGAACAGAAGTCCCTCCATACTGCCAATGACCATACTCATATTGAAACTTAATGCTGGGATCTTCTAGCTCTTTGCAAAAAATGGAGTAATTAAGCACTCACAGCAAGTCTGTGAGGTGGATAAGTCACTATTACACCTATTTACAGGTGTCTAAAATGAAACACAGAAAGGTTATGTGATCTGTGATGCTTTGTTAGTGGCAGAGCTGCAACTATAACTCGGAAATTGTGACACCCTGTCTCTTGGCTTACCCACTAAGCACAGCCCTCCTCTGTATTCGGTGCCAAGTTCTGCTGCTTCACACCAAATGTGTGGCAGAGATGTAACAGAAAGCAAAAGTTGGCTCAGTGTGTTCAGCTCTGGTGATTCCTAGAGCCTTAGAACACACCAAATGGGTTGGGAGGAGGATTCATGAGAGAAAATCACTTCACAACACAATTTGAAGATTTATTTTCCCCTGCTGTCCCTTTACAATTCCTCTTTATAGTTCAAATCCTTACAATCCTCTCTGCCTTTTCACTAGAGCAATTAGACAGATCTGCTGAAAGCTGATCAGATACAATTAGGTGCAATCATGGGCGTTTTTCTAGAGGCAGTTTTTTTATAGTGTGTTAATATCCCAGCAGGATTTTTTGGGACTGTAAAAAATGGGAGCATGTCACCAGTTTAGTTACAAACATGTTTTGCACTAGCAGTGACTGAATTAGAAATTAGATTAGAGGGGAAGGATGGACCAATACATTTAGGACACTAGGGCCAAGAGACTGGGGCTCAATGTCCTGCTCCACTCCATTCTTCCTGAATGACTTTGGGCAAGATACTTAGACTCTGTGACTCACTTTCCTGTCAGAAAAATGAGGATAATCACACTTCCCTACCTCCCAGGGGTGTTGTGAGGATAAATATATGAATGGCTGGGAGGTGTTCAGATAAGGTGGTAACGTTATCAAATGTTATCAGAGATGAATGGGCTCCTCCATCTTTCAGCACCCTATGGATAGTGATAATCAGATATGAGTTAAGGTAAGTCATCTGCTGTCACTTAGGTGAAGCATTGTAAAAAGTGAGGAGGGGAGAGGAAGGAAAATGGCTAACCAGAAAAAAAGGTCCATCAAAACTAAGAGCAGAGCTCAATGAGGCCACGTGATGAGCTGTCAGCAATTTCATAAGAACCAAGCAAAGAAATATGAGAGTGATTAGACAAAAAAAGCTTCTGTTCATGACAAACACTCGGGCACCAGGTTAATTCTGTGTTTCAGTTCAGCAGTCAGTTAGAAAAGTAAAAGGCCCATAGATCTGTGTCAGGTGTTGCAAATGGAAAATACTAGCCCTTGCAATTCACAGGCAAACTGCCAAACAGTGTGAGAAATGTTGGACCCGCCCTGCTTAACAGTAACATGTATTTTTTTAAATTCTGCTGGAGCTTCTGGCTAGTTGGAACTATAGTGGTTATGTACAGTTCCAAATGAAATTATTCCCTTCCAATGGGTAGTCAATGCCTGGTTTACTGCCATTGCGCCTGTCTGAGTAGCTGAGAGCCTGGAAGCCCTAGCTTTCAGCTCCTTGGTGTAGTGTGAGGACATATAGACAAAGAGACATGCTTTAAGCAGCAACTGGAGAACTCCCTACAAGAAAGTTCCTATGTTTATTAAACTTCCCACTGCAACACATCCTGGTCCTCTCTGGGAGCTGTGGAGGACCAGAAACTCTATAATGATGCCACATCTCCCTTCGGTATTATAACAAACATAAAATAAATTCAGAACCAAAGTATATACACATAAGAGTTAAAAATAAACTTCAAATACCTTAAAACTATTTACATTACTATGATACTATATCAATTGTATTTCAATAGTCCTGAGCAGTATTCTAAAGATTAGGTCTTTGAGGGAGGATAATCAGTCTTCCAGACCATGTATTTACTTCTGTTGAGTTTGTGCCTGAAGTTCGCTGTTAAGGGGGGGCTCACTTGATGGCAGAAGACTGGCAGGTCCAAGATCCTTTCATTGTTGTGTTGGGAAATATTGAAGATGGATCAGATTCCAGAAGGACTTCTCTGTAGGAGTCTCCGCTAGGTAGGATCTGGGAGTTCTGAACAGTTCCAAACTTTGGTCCTTGGTCTCAGTTCAGATAGTGTTTTTGTTCTGTGCCAATGCTGAAGCTTGGTTGCTGCTGAATTTTCTCACTGACCTTATGAATTAGTTAAATTATAGAAAAAGACTGCTGTGTGTCCTTCTGCAGTTGAAATAAGACTCAGGCATACCAGGGCACAGGCAATTTTTATTTTATAGAAAGAATCTATTTTGCCCGATGTATCTGTCTTGTAGGAGTCAGTTATCTGCTACTAATTTCTCCCTTCCTGATCATACAGATTGTGTAGTTTTGGGGGAAATACTGTTGGGGCCTAAGTACAAATATTTCACACATCAGGATATGTATGTAAGAGGCTAGTTATAATATGATACATGTTGCTATAGCCTGATCAGTTATTACACTTACTTATTGGGCTTCAACATGCACTTGTCACAGAGGACAGGTTCTTTTTCAGGCAGCTACTTAGAGTTAATTGAGAAGATAAAATTTGGTGAAACACACACACAGCCTTTATGAGCTTTATCAATTCATACAGACAAATGCAATTGAAATGATAGAAAATCAATATATGTAAATGTAAGAACTGTATGGAGACCATTGGAAACAAAGACAGAAGGGAAAGTAAGTGGAGGCTATCAAAAGGGAGGTCCTCATTCAATATACACAGTCTTGGTGACCCAATGAATCTAATGAAATGGAATTAAACTGAACATTTTATACCTCAGCTTTATGTAACCTTCCAGATATATAGCCATATTTGAGCAATTTTCATGACCATAAGAAGATGAATACCCACCCGTTACCATATATGGCATTCCAGCTTTCCATAGCTACACATTTATTCATGAATATTGCTAAACTACATCACACATTCTTAATAATTCCTACATGTTATTGTGATCTAACTACGTAGTTACTGTCTGGCAACCAAATTGTTAGCATTCTCACCTGCAAAACTCCCTTCTTACAGAATTCTGAGGTGTACAATATTTTTTGTAGTGACTTGGTTGTCTCTCAAAATGAGAATGCAGAATTTGTGACCTGCTTTTATCTTCTTGGGCCTAACAGCTTTTGGATAGGTAAAAGAACAGTAGGTTGATAACTATTGTATAAATATCAACTAGAATATTTCCTGAAGTGTACAATATGTATTGTTCATACAGCTAGCTGTCAATATATGCATGCTTTAGAAACTGAAATATAGTTTAAGAAAAAGATTCTGAGGAAGTTTGATATCCTACATTTTCTTTTATTATAAAACTGTTCCAAAACATATTTCAACACTATAATTCTAATCCATCAAGCTTCTTTGTATCCAAGATGATATTGTAGTGCACCTCCTCTGACAAACATTCTTAGTGGCTTTAAATGAACAACTTTGTGAATTTTACCAAGTCCAGACATATCAGATCCTCTGACCCTCGGCACCCCTGTACTCTCACTCTGTACACTACTGCAATTAAATGATATTTGAACAAAATATGCCTTGTGAGGCATCAAGTGAAACCTAATAACATGCTGGTTATTAATATCACTGTACAATGTAGTTATGAACTGATATATGAAGTTATGAATGCCCTCTGTTTGATGTTACTAGAACATGTTTAAGACAAGTCAGCCTAGCCTAGGTAAAACTGATAAACAGGCCTGTCCTATGCAAAAGAATGGGGGTTTATCTCAATTTACATATTAGAAGTAAACAAAGCTATTGAGATAAACCAATGGGTGTCATCCTGTTCCTGAATTGGAGAGACAGAATTAACATGGCTCCTGCACTCCAGAGAAACACAGGAGATTGAATCCACAGGAGGCCTTCCTGACTTGTAAGACAAAGGTATTTCTTTGGGGATATTAGAAACACAGAGAGAGACTCCATCTTTATCCTTCATTTCAGGAGGCAAAGAAACCAAGTGATTTGATCTCTGTAATGTGTCCTGGCCAGGCTGGCCAGTGAAAAGCTGGAAAGGAGACTGTATAAAAGAAACTAACTTGAACAAGAACCATATCTTGTTAAACTAAGTTTTAGATTTTTAGATGAATTTTCACTTTTATCTGCTTGTAACCATCTCTAGCTTTCTCTCTCTTACTTGGTAGCACTTAATCCATGCTCTTTTGTTAATAGCCTTATTTTACTTTTACTAGAAACCAATTCAGTGCTGTGATAGAAGGGAATGGTGTATTTATCCCAGTTAAATTGATGAACTGCGAGGTATTGACTCTTTAACAGAGCAATGCACTTAATGTCTTCTGTGAATGCATAGTGGTAGGGGCTGTGCATTGCAAAGATATATCATTAAGGAGCTTGGTGACTCAAGTTCACTGATTGTTACCTGCTAGGTGAGGTTTGGGCTGGGAGAGCCTTGAGGAATTTGCAGGTGAGGAAGACAGACTGTAGTGTCTGGGCACAGACACACAGTCTATTCACCAGCAAAAATCACTCTGGCTGAGGCAATGTGGTATCACCAGAAGCGTGTTACAACTTGTTAGGGCCAGATTCTCAGCTGGTGTAAATTGGAGTTGATCCATTGACTTCAGCTGAGGACCTGACCTGGTATCTTTTGTCCATGTAGGAACACCTGGAAGGGACCACATGGGGCACTTAATCCAGTCCCTTGCTATCAGTGTGCTGATAAATTGTATAGTCAATTGCTTGGCCATGCTTTGGTTAATTATTTCATTATGAAATATACTCAAGAGACCAAATAACCAATGTCAGTCAGGTTTATTAATATGGTACAGGGAAAAGGTACTATACAATCCCAGTCTCTGAAGAGCAGTGTGCAGCGATGTTACATTCACTGTTCACAGGTGTACTCCCCAAAGTTACATCCCTAAAGTCATGTATTTAAGCTCTACTTGTTTACCAGTAAAAGGTACTATATACATCACCTGAAACTGAAGTTAATTAATTACCTTTTAACTTGTTTGTTTCTGGTACCATGACGTACCCCTATATCATTTGTTCTGAACCCAAGCATTCCAGGTCATGGAACACCCTTATCTTTGTTCTGAGCACTTGCATTTCAGGTATTAAAGGGCAGGAAGACATCTCCTAGGTTTGTGTGACTAACTCCTTTCCTGTTGCTATGAGGAAATAATCGTATGTCCTGATACTGACAGTTTTCCTATCTGCTCTAGCCAAAGCTTATTTCAGCTAGTGCAAGGTGTTATAGGATACATAACACTCATGACTTCTATGGCAGTAATGAGTATGAGATCTCATACAATGGAATGGCAATAATTTGGATTATTTTTAAGCATATTATTCTATACTATCACATTTCACTATGAATGTTCATAACCTGTTGATTTATCAAGGGCCTGTTCCAAAGTCATTAAGTCAATGGGCTTTGGATTAGGCCCCAAAACTGGAACATGCATTTCAAAATGTAGAATTCTTTTGACTAAGCTGTTATAAGAAAAGACTTCAAAATGTTTTTGTTGTTTTTAGTTGTCAGGTTAAACCATGTCTGAATGCTGACCTGTTGCCAGACTTACCACATCTATTTGTCTGCTCAGTTACACTTTCCTCATATATTGGTATGGAAGAACCATTGTCCCATTCAATTTGCTCACCTTCATGGTCTTACATTACTTTGATGTGATTTTACATGCCCCTGCTTTGCACATAAATGAAAAGGCTAGGCTCAGGACCCGGACTGTAGACTAATAAATAATACAACAGTACATCTGCATGGTTCTGCCTATCAGAAAGAGCACTGACATCGATTTATTTTGATACTCTCACTGTCCCTAGTGTTTCACTAACTTGATATTTTCTTTTCTTATCTTGAGTTGTTCAGACAGGGGGATTTGTACAAATACTTTCATATTGCTTTTACTAATTTCAGGCAATCGTTCATAAGTGTTCTATAGTAAATTTCTTAGAAAAATATTTGCTTCTGCTTCCCCCTAACACCCAAATCTCTTGTTCAGGCCACTGGAGCAGCCACTGGTGGGAGGAACATGGGTGAGTTGGGATGGAGCAGCAGAGTTTGTCAGCCTTTCTTGTGGGCCACAAACAGATGTTATAAATGGAAGGATGGATCAGTCACCAGCGATTGGATGTGGGGTTGAAACCAGAGGCAAGCAAACACAGCTGTATTGTCTCTGGGTTGTGTTACTTTTCTCCTTGCCTCACCTGAGACTTGAACAGACCACCTATTGTCTGCAGTTCCTGTTCTGGACCAGCCTTAAGGAATGAAGTGAGAAGAAGAGCCGCAAGGAAAGAGAAATTAGAGATTTTGGTTGAGTAAGACAAAATGAGGGAGATGCTTAGGGGGTGGAGAGGACTCACTTTAAATTGGTGCTTCGGGATCCATCCTAGTGGACCTAGTCAATTTTAATGTTTCATCATCACTCCAGCTCCTGAAAAAAATAATACTGATCCCATACAAGAAGATGGTGAAAAATGCTGGAACCTTTTCAATCATGTTCCCTTCTTTTCTATTGAGACTTGTTTCTCAAATCCTAATAATACTGTCTGCTGTCAGATCAGCAATCTCCTGTTATTAAGCATGGGTGGATCATCTAATCAAAAGGAAACATCTTATTCCTGGGTGGTGAAGACTGATTGTAATTAATTATTGGCAGCAGTTCATGCTTAATAAATTTGGGCTATAAAGATCACAACTCTCTCCCACATACCCACTGTGTGTATATTTTAAGTTCTGAGCATTTGATAATGAGCATCATGTATGCTGTTTAACTTTTTGAAGCATAACTTCAGGAAAACAGAATTCTCCTGGCAATTTTCTTTAGCATGAAGGGGAATGATATTCCAAATTTTGTGTGCATGTTTGTCTTTAAAGAAGATCCCTTGACAGAAACTGAGATTTAAATAGGAAATTTAAAACAAAAAGCGTTTGAGCACTTAGAGAGAGCTGTGGCCCACAGGTAACAAAAGAAATAACATCCCTGGGTCAAATTCTGTCTACTTACATTGATTTTATTTCTTTTAATTAAAAATTATATTGCCTTGCCATAGCAGTAAGTGGGATCAGAAGGATCTGATGTAAGCATGGCAGGTGAATAAGACACAACACACACTTAGTATGGTTTAAGTGCAGGACTTAT
Source organism: Malaclemys terrapin pileata (assembly GCF_027887155.1). Taxonomy (NCBI): domain Eukaryota; kingdom Metazoa; phylum Chordata; order Testudines; family Emydidae; genus Malaclemys; species Malaclemys terrapin. The sequence goes on along the minus strand of NC_071512.1, from coordinate 62,271,530 downwards.
TTAACCACTTAAATAAGCACAAATAATTGTAAAAGGCTAAACATAGAACTGGTATAAAAACTGCCTCAACAGATTTCCTTCAGAAAATGTAGTTTAGTCTAAATCAAAATGTTTTTTTCAGGAATGTGTTGATTTTGACCAAATTTTAGATACAACATTTCATTTGATAATGTCAAAATGTTTTCTTCTGATAAAACAAAAAGTTTCATTTCAAATGTATTGTTTTGATTCTTTTTTTTAGACTTTTATATTGCAATTAATATTAATTTTAACATCATATATAGTATATTTAATGTTATAGGCTTATATAAAATACTATTTTTAATATTATGTTTTGACATTATTGAAATGAAACAATTCTGTATTTTCAGAATTTTAGTTTCATGCAAAATGGCAACATTTTGACTTTTCACTGTAATTCAGAATGAAAACAAATTTTGAAATGTCAGCATTTACCCACAGAACGTAAATTCCACTTTCCAATCAACTTTAATTAATTACCCCAGCATCCTACTCCAGTGTGGAATGTATCATTGGCTGTATAGTGCCCATTTTACATGGGGAGGCTAACCTTAGCTCCTGCTTTTAATCCAATCCATAGGCTTAAATATCCCCATACATCCTTGACTCGTGCAAGAGCTCAGCATCCTGACAAAGGGTAATTCAATTTGTGCAACACCCTCTCCTGCATACCACAGCAGGTCCTAAACAAAGGCTTCCCGCTCCTATACTACTGTTTGGTGACTGTAGGCTGGATCCTGTTACCACAGCAATTCTATACTGGACGCCTACCCCAAAAAGTTGTAATAAGTATAATATGCCAAAATGCCACTTGAATAATTCCCACATATGTTGGAAAGATGTTCATGCCAATCTGAAGTGTGAGAAAAATTCCTCCTGACCCCATCAGGTGATCAGTGACTAAACCAAGCATGCCAAAAGACTTAGCATAGGTAATCCAGCACCAGCTACGGGTAACAAGTCACATGCCCTCCCACCCTATCTCTCCTCACCCAGCTCCATGACGATAATAGGAATGCAGAAGGAGAGGGGTCCCTCCTCCTGCCCTTAAGGATTCCAGAGGTCTGTATTCCCCAGCTGGCCAATTGAACCCCCATCCCAGTGAAAAGAGACAGATAGCAGAAGGAAGTGGTAAGTACATTGTCTGGAGATTTGATGTGAATGCACACTGTACACACTTTGATTTCAAGTATCAACGTGTAACAAAAGAACTAAATAAAATGAATCCTTTCTTGTAATAGCATAGAATGGACAACAATAATGATGGGCAAACCTCACAGGGATATATAGTATAATTTAGATTTAAAAAAGTAATCAAGCATTGGGACGCTTATCTGAGCCATGCCCATGTCTACTGAGTCTTCAGAAGCGGGATGGAAATCCTCAAGAACAGGCTTTTTTGTGAAATTTCCACTGCTTCAGTTTCCTGACCTGGTTTGGGTAACTACCTGGAAATTGGAAGTGTAAGAAAAATCCCAAATATCCAAACATTTGAGAACTTGATGCTCAAATGAGTTCCTTCTGGAAGTGCCAACTGGTTACACTTTAAAGACTTAAACTGCAGATTGGGTGCAGATTTATTGAACTCATCTGTTGGGTAATTCTGTATAGCACTGTAAGGGGATCAGAATGAGACTGTTCTGATAATTGAATTTGAAAGGGACCACTCCAGTAAAATAAGGAGCCCATAATAAATACATTGACCTTTTCATCCACTTTGCAGACATTGTGAGTGATGTGACTTTAATATTACCAATGACAGTCCGTTGTTCACATGTCTGGGAGTGTGTTTTCTTATTTGGGTTGTAAGGAGTAGGTGTTAATAGTGATTGATAAATCTGGATTGAAAGCCAGTAAACAATATACATAAACTATGTGTTTATATGACAGTTTCCTTAATCAATACCGCTCTTTATCCTATAAAGCATTTATTACATTTCTCCAACTTCCAGAATGTGCAGGATAACCATTGTAAAGCTAGTCTAGTCTTTGGTAATAGAACCTAATTTGAATATATGATGCTTCATAAACTCATTAAATAGTCCCCTTAATGACTTCTAAATAAAAGTTACATCAAAATATGAGACAAACAATTACAGTCTGCTTTTTAATCACCCTACTAATTCTAACAGAAACTGACAAGGCATTTACTTATAAGTTGCTTATTTTAAATGGTCACTATCAATTTCTGAGAACTGCTTTTAAACCCATGAAAAGTGAACGGGAGATGAAAAACAGTTCATCACTTTGACTGAAATTTGAAATGAAACACTAGTATTCATCACTATCCACATCTCAGCAAAAAATGGTTCATTTTGTTCCTGACAATTTGCTTGCTCCACTTAGACTTTTGAGATAGACTTATTTCAATTTTATATCTTCCAGCCCTATTTAGGGCATAATCAAAAGGGAGATTAAATTGCGCAGACCATCTGAAAGCAGATGGTAAAATTAACTTGAAGGTCTATAAGTAAGATCCACCTGTAAAGTATTGCACTCTTTGCAAGAAAAAAATTTGAATTGTACTAAGTATTCTGTTTATCTTATTAGACTGATAATTTTCTTTAATGGTACTAGAAAAAGTAGCTTGCATGACTCAGAAAGAGTAGATTGCATTATGTGGCTGCTTGTTCAAGGTAACCATCAGTACCAGATGCATATTAAATGTACGTGAGTATCTTCATTAATTTTATTACCTCTGGCATAGATTAGATTAATTTAATTCTACCACATGTTGATTGTATTAAAACAGATGAAGAAGGCTTTTTAAGTTACTCATGTGACTTGGAACAGTCATACAAATAACAGATTATAGCACCACCCCCTAGCACCATTATAACCAAGGGTCTGTCATCATTCCCATATTATAACCCCCTAACATACTCATAAAAATTCTCTCAGGGCAGAAATTTGGCAGATGAGGAATTATTTAATTTTTAATTGATATACTCTTTTTAAGGTTACACGTATAACAGCAGTAGTGGTTTTCCATACTATTTTTGAACACAGTGTATTTCATGAAAATTTAAATGTTGGATTTTTCTATTAATGGCATCTCTCCCTTATAAATATACATGTGTTTTAGCTTACCAGTGAAATGCAGCTATCTTGGGTAACTGTTTAGCACTGCACCATAAACAGCAAAACACTACCGGATGATTTAGATTAGGATATGAAGGATATTTTACACAATTGAAATTGGAGGGGCAATTTTAGGTTGACAGAATGTATTTACTTGATTTGGAATTTGACCAGGATACTAAGTTTAACCTACCTAATCTTACTAACAGCTCTTTGGAGCTGCTGTAAAGTCCCACCTGCTGGTGTCCGCCAGTAAAGGAATATCCACTAGCTGGGTACTGTCAGAGAGCAGGGTGCTCTGGACCCATTTACCCCCTGCCCCTTGCCCTAATTTGTCCTCTGCCAGGAAGATGGTGGTTTAGGGTCCAACTATACTAGGTTCATATCCATACGAGTTGAGGCAGTTTCCATTTATTTGTACCATTTTAGTGGTGCAAAAGGAGCAGATTGGGCCAAAGGATGTAACCCAATATTGCTGGTTGTAAACTAAAAATAAATACTATTTTTTAAAAGAAATTAAAATTCAGGAATGTTGGTTAATATTGAAACTCCATTATTAACTCATTCTGTGCACTCAGATTGTAGGTTTATGTGTCTTTGACCAGGGCTCCTCTGAACCATAGTTGATATTTCTTTCTATAATTTATTGAAGTAATATTTCAAGTACAATAAAGTGATTTAAAGACAGTATTCAATCTGTCTTCAGTCTGAATTCCCTGGCACAATATTTTGACAGAATTTGTGTGCATGAGTAATGTTTGACATGGATTCATACTTAATCATGAACTAATCTATGCCTTTTGAGGGATTACATCAATATAAATCCCTCTATTTTCCCCTCCCCCTGGCACACACAGCTCACGGCAATGTAAATTGGAAACATACTGATATGTCTCACTAGAAAAGCTAAAGAGAACATGAAGGCACTTCAGAAACTGTGGCAACTCTTTAAAGATAATTTCTATAACAAATGTACCAAAATGATCAATTTTCTATACATTTAATGCTTTGGCTGCAGCAGGTGAGCCTTACTGAGTGCTGCAGTTTTCCTTGGCTTCTACCTTCTGTCATTAAGTTCTTAAGGTTTTTAATTTGATACAGTTAATTATATTTAAATAAAGTCAATCAGACTAACTAACTTAGCAAATTAAGTGTGTTATGCCGCGGCTGTCACCATGCCTCCTGTGTTTTCCTGGTCATGTGTTCATAGACTCAATATCTGATTATCGGTATCTTTACTGCTGCTATCAAGCAACTGTGTTTTCATGTAATGTTAAAACATAACTTAATATGTTATAGGCCAGACTGTGCAGTCCTTACTAAGGCAAGTCCTAATAAAGCTAGACTAAGGTTTGTAGGATTTGAATCAAATATATAATAATAATAATACATAATAAATAATGAATTATTAAACAGTGTTCCGCACTGCTTTAGAAAAAGTGATGAACACCTGAGTGGCAGAAGTGCTAAAGTCAGTGACTCTGAAAATCAGACCTCTTCTTCTTGGGTGCCTCAGTATAGATTTGCTGTTGATGTCTAACTTCAAGCAACAAGGTATGGAAATTATGGTCTGCCTAATCCACTTTGTGTAAACTTCTTCTCATAAGAAATGAGGATAATATTTACCTGCGTTGTAGAAGTCTTGTGAAGATTAATCAGGTGTAGAACACTTTGCAAGCATTATTAATTGTCTAAGCATATATTATTAGTAACGGACTAAATCCTGGACAGTGTGAAGCACCCATCACAACTCCAATGAAAATCAGTGGAAACTGTGGGCATTCAGCATCTCCTATGGTTTGTTTTGTTGTTAATTACTATATGGAACTGTGTGTGTGTGTGTGTGTGTGTGTTAAAAATCTTTGAATGACAGCAACTGTACAGTGCTTATTGGAATTAATATTTTCAGTGGACTCAGTTAAATATGAACAATTAGGGGGGCTGTGGGTGCTCAGTAACTCTGAAAATCACTATTATCTCATTCCCTAAAATTGACTTATGTGCCTAATATTTGGCAACCAATTTTTGAAAATTTTACCATAAAACTGCACAATGAGCCAGTGTGACAGCCATGCTTATGACTTAATAGCTGCTATTTTCCCGGCCTGTGCTCATTCCATAATGGGGAAGAAAAAAACAACAACCCTGAAATCAAATGAAGCTTCTTTTGGCCAGATTTTGACCCCCTTACTCACACTGGTGGACATTAAACATGTGGTCTCAAGTCAATCAGACCACTCACATAAGTGATTATCAAACATAAGTTTACCAAAATCTGGACCTTGTTATTACAATCAAACATTACAAAATACTTCGTTTATTATTTCAAGTTGCCTATTTCCTACTCCAAACTTCTGTTGCCCACTCAACAGCATCACATCAATGCTTAGTTCACCCACCTGCACTCTTTCCACATCCATTTCCTGCCCTTCTACCCCAGAGAAATCCTCTCTCATAAGTCTGACGAAGTGGGTATTCACCCACAAAAGTTTATGCTCCAATACATCTGTTAGTCTATAAGGTGCCACAGGACTCTTTGTTGCCTCTCTCATTTGTTTCATTTTACTTTTTACAGTGGGAATAGAGTGTAATTATTGTTTTGATTCAGTTGGTTTATCAAGAAGTAAGTGTAGGTGGAGAATACTGATGAACCTCATATGAAGTGCTTGGAGACATTGCTGAAAGATGCAGGCAAAGGATAGTTTCATAACCACTTCTTTCTTCTTTTTCCGAGAATGCCAAGCTAAGTCCCAGCAGTACAAAGGGTAGGGAGGCAGCAGATGTGCATAGCCTAAATACCATTCTTTTTTAAGATGATTACATTTTAAAATTAGACTGAAATTACATTACAGTGTGAGCATGTTTGTTTTCTAAGTAATAGTTGCACAACTCGAGTTACAAGAGAAAGTCGGAGCACCCTGAAAGAAAGCATATTTATTCTTTTCGTACTACTTACAAAACTGCACTGATTCATTCTGTGTTTAATTTGACCCAACAGCTGTTTGTGGGGCCGTGCTCACATATTTTGTGATGACTTTCAATGCGAAAAATAGGTCAGACCATTACATGTAGCTAAGATATTGCAACAGCTAGACCCATGGTGTATAGCCAGAATAAGTTATTGGCCATTCAGAAGGCAGCATTTCCCAAAAGCAGGGAGAACTTTAGACTCAGAATTTAGGTCCTTTAGATGTCTATGATGTGTATTCACAGGTACTTACATGTCTATTTCACATTGTTTATGGGCACAAATAATTGCGGGTGCATCTTTGTGCCTCCATTGACCTGTGCCTGCAAAATTTTATGCACAATAATAGAAGCTCAGTTAAGACTAGTCTCAAAATTTTAGACTAAATATTTAGCTACTGTATTTTCTTTTTATTGATGAAAGTGAAAATCCAGACATAGAACTTTATATCATTGAGCAGTACTTTGGTCCTGTCATCTATTTCACTGTGTGACTTATGGAACTTGCATCTTCACCATTATACATGGAAAAAGGAGCTCCAGGTCTGGACTGCTAAATTTTATTCAAAGTCAAAATAACCTTTTTCTTCACAAAAATGGTGCATACAGGAAAGATGAGGGTAGATGTGCACAATGAAGATAAGTCCTGAGTGTCATTCTATTTTTAAAATATTATTGTTATTCCAGCTGTGTATCTACTTTTAAAACTCTACATGCTAATCTTTTGTGTTAACTGCAGATAAAGATTTTTGCAGAAGAAACAGTGGTCCAGGGTTAGCATAAGGATTCAAAAGATCTTAAAGCATTAAAGGCCACGTGACAGCCTGTTAAAATGATGACATCTAGTGGTTACTCTTTCTAATATGAATTCTCAAGGCTGCAGCTCTTAATGCATTTCTCTAGACCTGTGGAAATGTACGTGTCTGAACGGATTCTTATTCATGATATTCAGACAAGTGGGATCCTTGGTACATTGTCATGCAGTGCACTGTTTTGTTTCCAGTGGGAAATTAATTAATTAGAGATTATGGAGGGGAATGTTTTATTAGCTAAATGCAAACTTCAAAAACTTGGCTGAAAACCTGCTTACCTTACTCAGTGGGACTATTCCCACAAGTAAGGGGAGCAAGATCTGACACTGTGTCTCTCAGTGTCACAATTCAGTCCCTGCTTCCCTTTAGCTCCAGGGCAGATCTAAGCTGTGCTAGCCCTTTACCTGTTATAGTTTATATTCTGCTATGTACTGCCTCAGCTGCAGTTGCAAGTGCTTTGGAAGATGGGGGATGGATCAAGAATCTGCCCATTCCCTATGTTTGCCTATCCAATGCAAGTAGTGATCAAGTAACAGTTGTGTTCTCTCCCCCATACTCAGGGCCGGCACAACCCATTAGGTGACCTAGGCGGTCGCCTAGAGCGCTGTGATTTGGGGGACGGCGACCGCGGTGGTATTTCCGTGGCGGGACCTTCCGCCGCCTCTGTGGGGGGGCAGCATTTTGGGGTGGGACCTAAAGCTGGCGGCACTCCTGCCCATACTACTACCTGTGACACAAATAGTTCATGTACCAGAGTAAGGGAACTCCTTACTCTCCTGTGCTGGAGAAGACCAGAGTCATAATGTGGCCCATATTGAATAGTCCATAGCTCTATTTCTGTGGAAATTCCTCCACTGTTGCCTTTTGTAAAGCCCTCATTACCAAAGTTCCTCTGGAAAATAAATTAAAAAAAAAAAGCATTCAAGAAATAAAAACTGTCCCAATGTGGATTTGTAAGGGGCTGCTCAAAGATTTATGGATAAAAGAAGATTTGCACTAGAAGCAGAGAAAGGGGAATGGCAACCAATATTCAGTGACAATTAAGAGCGGCAAGAGTTTTACAGAAGGAGGACATGGGAGAATGTAGATAAAGTTGGTTGAGAGACTCCTTATTTAAGTCAGGGTGGAACTAGAGAAATGGAAAGGAGGTGTTTTAACAATTAATAAAGTTAGAACCTGTAAATAGTAGGTGAAGGAAGTACTTGGACTATACTCCTGATTTTGCAGCAGGGCACAGAGCTTGTGGGGCCCGAATCTGGAGTTCCTTCAATGGATGAATGAAGAACAAATTAAAATTAATTGTACCAGAGGGGTGATAGGTGAATTACAGAACAGAGAAATGATTGTCTCTTCCTCTTCCCTGCTTCCTACCACACAGATGGGCCTGTCCTCTCCACCAGAAGCTAACAGTTTCATTTTGAAGCTGTTGGTTTGGACTACTGCCTCTGTGAAGCACTGACCAATTCAGACTTCCTAGCTGTCACTCACATTGAAAGAACTCACCCTATCCCTGCTGTACTAGCCAACAACATCTCTGTGCTCAAGATGCTCTGAGCAGGGGGATGGAGCAATAGACTCCATACCCTGTAGAGAGATTAGGTTTAGCTGGGTTTATATGACCAATGTAGCTAGCCCTCTGCACTTCTGTTGCCCCTTGAGTCCTATATGGGTGCAGGGCAAGGCTAGGGTCTCACATTTCCATTGGGATTCTACCTACAGAGGTTATGACTAGGCCCCATGTGATATGCATTAGAAGACAAGTTTAAGAAGGAAAATCACTGAGTTACTTGTACAGTGTTTTTTTCCCACATAATAAAAAGACAAAACTCAGTTTTCTCCTGTCAAAATTTTTGTCTTAGAGCACAAATTAGGAGCTTAGTTTTCCAATTTTAAGTTACTAGTTTGTACTTCCTCATGTGAAACACCCTGAGTTAATAAGAATGCTCAGCTGCAGTCATGCACCCAGATAAAACACATAACAATCCTAAGGAAGGCATTCTCTTGTCTTAATTGCAGGTGAGGAAGGTGATGTTGTAACATGCAAATTAAAGAGCCATGAAAAACTACCAAAAACAAGTTTGCATCAAACAAAATAACTGCTACAACTGAGACTGTGCCACCTGCTTCTCATTAAGCAAACAAGTGATATGAGTGCACAATCCAGTGTCTGAAAATTATGTACTACTGGACCCTTCACGGTGAAACATGTCCCAGTTTGTTTGGGATGATCATCAGGGAACAATATACCATAACAGTTGCCTTCACAATCCTCACTAATATACACAGGGGTTCTTAAATACAGGACCCATCCATGGCTGAAAACTGTATCCAACAGAGAGAGAAGTCAACAGCAGGCTTTGCTATGTGCACATGATTACAGGCTGCAATACACACAAAAGTGGTGGTTTTAAACTGCAGAGATTGTATTTTGTGAAATAAGGCAACACCTTCAACTTATCCCTGCAGGCAGGCAAACACAGACCCAAAGCAATGAAGTGGGCCAAAGTAAGGAAGAAATGATGGGCCAGGTTCAATGGAACTACTTACAAAGGAACATACTACCCTGACTGAGTAAGAGCGGCAGAATCAGTACCTAAATAATTAGTAATGTAATAATAATTAGCATAACCCATTCTTTCTAGAAAATATTTATGGGGGCATTATGAGAGGAAAGCTCCTTACATGATCCTCTTCTCTTATATACCGGTGCAGTGGACAACCAGAATCTGACCCTGTATAAGATAGACTATTCCAGGTGAGACGTATGCTTGTAAATTACATCAAATGCATCCCTAATTGTAGGCATCTTGGGAAAAATTTTTGAATGTCCCAGTGTGAAAGCACTCCCCAATATAACCCTCATTAAGCATCCATCTTCTCCGGCAACTAATTTCCTAAATAATTAAGAAATCAACTCCTTCGAGTAACTATGGGTACAGGATAAGGTTATAAAGCACTTTCTGAAATCACTGTAGTTTGTCTGGGTGTAACAAAATAAAATAAGATGCCTGCCCTACTAGATGGATGATACAATTAAAATGGAAAAGATAAATATACTGTACAAAACATGCACTTGAATAAAATATTTCATTTTTCTTTTGCTCTTACAAACAGTTTCCCCCCCCCATTAAGTCACAGATGTGTAAATTGCATCTAAAATAGCTGTGATAAAAAAGAGTGCTTAAAGGAGTTCCAGTTCCTCTCTTCTGTTTCCGATACTCAAGCCTGAGCAAAAAATAAAGTACAATAAGGGATAGAGTGTTCCTAAGAACCTAGCCTCATAGTAAGGGGTGGCACGCTGCTTTGCTGCCCCAACCGCATGCTTTGAAAAGAACTGATGCCAGGGATGCACAGTCTTCTCCCTGCTCCCATCTTGTTCCAAGACATGAGTAAATTGCTGCTGGCCTAGAGCAGCAGAAAATTACTACGACCATCACCCCACTTCAGTTCACCTAAACTGGTCAAGGGCTCCACTCATTTCCACAGTTCCTCCCACCCACTCACTTCCACTTTTTTTGCAGGGAAGGAAGTAAGCAGGTGGACAGCATCCATTAGCCTTGTTCACCCAGACTTGAAGTCCAGATAGCCCATGCAGGGAGCAAGGTGGAGGGTTTACCCCTCATTTTGATTCTTCCATGGGTTTACATTTGGGTCAGAATCTAGGCTTAATAAAAGCTCCTACTATCCTCTGCTTTGCTGCTATGCCTGTTTCTCTTGGGTATGGCAAGGTTTAAATTTGCTGGTGGCTCAGTGCCATGGTTTTTCAGCTTCTTGGTTTCATAGTACAGTATACACATGAGAAAAAGTTTGAATTTCAGCCCAATAGCTCACAGCAGCCAAGGAACTGATTTATCCTTCATCTCAACATTTTAGGTGTCCATCTATTCCACTGAAATCCCTCCCTGCACAAAACCAAAATGACTGCACAGGATAAAACCATCACTGGAATGAGTGTCACACAGCTGTTTCCTGTGTCATTTACAGGAAATATGTCCTCTGTGTTCCTTCTACTTAGGTGCAAAAGATTATTCATTTGTGATACAATTAAAGAATGATCAGACACAAAATATCAGATTGCCAAAAGCACCTGGACTATGTTTGCCAACAGCACTTCAACAACATGTGCTTCCTAATTTCTCCAGCTCAAGGCTGTTTGAAGTGACACAAAAACAACAAGGAGTCTGGTGGCACCTTAAAGACTAACAGATTTATTTGGGCATAAGCTTTCGTGAGTAAAAACCTCACTTCTTCTATGATTGATTAATCCCAGTTTTATGTAGACTATCCTAACATGCAAATGTTCTGTAACTAAACCTTATACAGGTGTGTTGTCCACTGACATCAATGAGACTACTCACATAAGTAAGGATTACACCTGTGAGTGAGTTTTGTAGGGCTAGTCTCCTCATTAAGGGATATATTCAATCTTCAAACTTTCCCAGCAAAAATCCTATTTATATGAATAATGTCTCTGTTTGTTCACTGATGCTAGAATATGCCACGTGAATTATTGTATTATAGCTAATGTTTACTTTATTTCACTAGCTGTATTCTGTTTATTGTGATATTGTAGCAGCCTAATGATATACTTGTCATTCCTTAAAACATTTCACATTATTCATTTGATCATGGAAAAAAATGAAGATGCCTTTCTCCCCTTAAACATTAATGCCTGATATGTTAACTTCTTCTTAATATAATCTTGTTTGCATATATAAAACTGAAGGGTTCAATGATATCCAGTTGTCAAATGCAATTCTCCACCCCTATTTAGTGAGTTATATATTCTCTCTTGGCTGTTAGGCACAGAATAGTACTGAAAATATTGGGCCACTGAAAAAAACTATAAAGAAAAACAGTAACCATAAAACAAACATCCAAATGAAATAACTGCACAGTAACTGTACTTGTGAATGTCTCCTCTTTGGTGATCCAGAAGCATTGATCTGAGCACTACAAAGTGTCTCCCTCCTTGAATGTTAGCAAATCTCTAATTAAATTAATTCTCAGCTTCCTTGTAGTATTAGTTTGGAAGGCTTGGTTGGTTGGTTTTGATTTGTAAAGCAACCTACCTCACTTGGCAGATTTCCTTCCACTCTAACAGAACTTCCAGCTTCCAATGTGGATTTCATTTGCCCTGCTGTTCTGTACAACACAATGGCAGGGGCAGAGCCAAGAAGCTCAGAAGTCCTGGAATACTGGAAACTACAGCTAAAATTCTGAGAGTTTTAGTAAATCTGTTACTAGGTACAGAGATTGAAATAAAGTTTATTCTAAAATGATGCACACTACCAGGCTGTCTGCTCACAGAGGAAGGGATGGTGATTTTCTTTTAATCAGATTCCATGAATTCAAATTCAGAGTTTGCAGAATTTTTCATAAAATAGTATTTTGTGTTAGATTATATAGCAAACCTTTACCTGAAGATCTCAAATCACATTATGCACATTAAATAATTAGTTCAGCTCTTTGGGGCTGGGATTGTGTCTTCCTATCTGTCTATACAGTGCCTAGTACAATGGGGACTTCATCTTAACAAAGAATAATACATTAAATTGCACAACTCTCACATCCTTGTGAGGTAGGTGAACATTATTATACACATTTTATTAGAGAGTAAACTCATACTCAAAGCTAAGAGACTTGCAGCAGGCCACAGAGCAAAGTAATGATGGAGCTAGACACAAAATGTAGGAGTCCTGATTCCCAGTCTCCTGCTCTAATCACTAGATAACTGCCTCCCATAATAATGGTGTTGCTTTCTGGAAAATTGGGCATACTCCATCTCCAAATATTTTTGGTGAAAAAAAAATCTGAAGGTTTACATTTAATAAGACTGTACACAGCAAACTTTTATTTTTTTCTCTCCTCATTTTTGTGAAACTGGTGAAAAGAAAAAAATGGTGTGTCCATGACATTTTTCAAACAGGTGTATTAGTGACAAATGTGAATTTGATGCATATGAAAAAATTAACTCCTTTATAGCTTCAGGACACAGAAAACATATCAAAATGAAGGTAAATATGATAAATGAGAATAAAGACAATCCAACTCCTATTGAAGCCAATGGAAACAGTTTCATTGGCTGCAATGGGAACTGAATCAGCGCCAAAGTAATTTGAATTCCTGGGTGCAGCACTTTATTCTCAAACTACATTTAAATATCTAATAGAATCAGAAGTTAATGTAAGATTAGTACCATGTGCTCTCCTCCCTTACACAATTTGGAAGGAAGCAAATGGATAGAAGTCATGTGGGCAAAGGCATGGAAGACTAGGCAAAGAGCAAATACATCGGTGTATCATGTGACCCTTTCAGAAATAGTGAGTAAACAAAGCCAAGAGTTGAGAAGGGATGAGGAAGGGGAATCAAGGAACACCTTCCTTTTTTTCTAAATCAGCATAAATCACACCATCACCCCTACAGAAGTTAATGCTGCTTGGAAATGTATTAACTCTCCCTAGGCAACCTTTGATCCCACCTGTCAGCAATGGAGTAACTTGGAAAATACACTGAATAAATTATTCACCATGAATACTTTGCCCAACTTTAATTATTATCATTTTATTTGTCACCCAGAAATATGTTGGGTGCTTTACAGAGGGCAGGAAAGACACAGTCCCTTCCCTGAAAAGCTAACAGTCTAGTGCCCAGCCAGCTCCAGTTAAACACCTCCCAAGATCCCCATTTTCTTCCACTGAAGTTGGATCAGCCCTAAATACAGACCTGACATTAGTTGGGAAATAAAAGTCAGGATTATGTGGTTACTCATTTGGGGCCTGCGCCTTTTGAGAGGAGTGGAGCTGGAATGATCCTTTATAGCATGCACTTACCTTAATGGGTCTGTTGATTATTTTATTTTATTGTTTAAACTCCCTTTGTGCAAACAACATGGCTGAATTGCATTAGTAGGAGGGATTTGAAGTAGGAGTGGGTGGTATCTTAGCAAACAGGTTTAGAGAACCCTAATTACCGCTGTAGAGGTAACACCAATATGTTGTTGCATATCACTATTTAATAGCTGCCACTTCACAAACACAAGGCTCCCTAATAGCTTACTGGCTCCCTTTCCTAACTCCAGCTATTTACCCCCATTCTGTATTTAAACAACAATAAAAGCATCTACAGTACATTAACACAGCAATTCAAAACTCTATGACCTTCAAATAAATTGCCTCAGATGAGCACAGGTACTTTGTAAGAAAATCGTCTTTGCCTGCAACAAAAGTGACTGTTGCATTAATTTTGAGTAGTAGCTATTGTATGAATGACTGTGCTATAACCACAATGGATGGCTATACTTAAGGGTTTAAAATTGAAATACCAACCCCATTAATATAAAAGGGTCACAGGAGGTGAATCAATATACTCACCTTTGACATTTGTGTTTTGTTTTATTGTTGGGTGGATTTTCTCTTGTGATTTGTTTTTACTTTCATGAGCAATGAAGTAGTAGTATTAGAGCCACACTATTTATTTCATTCCTCGGCAAGGTGTAGGAAGCCATGGCATTTCATACTTTGGATGCATCTCTGTTCTCACCAGGGGGATATTACTACTAGAACAGAGAGAGTAATTCAATCTCCAGGCTTCACAAGAATTTTAGCCTTTGTTTGGATTTATGTGGGTGCATTATCATGTATCTTCGGCAGTTCTGCACCATCTTTTCTAATATCCATTATGGTATTATCAACACAACTGTCAAGTAACTTTGGTATAAAGCAAGTGTAACCTCACATATCTGGGATATTCAGTATTCTTTGTCATTTGGGGTAAGAAACCATCAGCCTCTTCACTGACAGTGCAACATATTTTCTGAGATGTAAAATGCTATCCTGATCAATGGTATCATAGTATTTGAAAGAGAAAATTAATCATCTGAAATTAAATCTCACTGAAAAAGTATGCCACCACAATAAAGATGCAGGAGTCAAGTACGGATGCCAAACTGGCTTGGCATTTCAAGAGAAATACTTTCTTCCACTCTCAAGTTGATCTCTTCTTCTGTACTGAAACAATATGAGATCAACACAATTATGATAACAAATATGTGCAGAGCTGATGTTTTCCAACAAGCAGAAATGCAAGGTTTGGACTGGAATGATTGATATGTTGTGGGTAAAGCAACAACAGAACCAAACTCTTCCCCAAAAACTTGATCTGGATTGGAACCAAATCTCGATGTGATTTAGAAATGTTTGGATAATTTTATTTGTGTTTTCAGTTTTGTATGCTTGTGTAGATCCATTTGGAAAATTGAGAAGTACCTGAATGTCACTGGGGTGTTCTCACAATATTTCTGACCAGATCAGATGCATCAAGTGCTAGAAATTTTGTATGGAACCCTGAACTCTTAAGGCTGATAAGTAAGTTTTGCACTCCGAGGCAAAGGGTTCTGAAAATTTGCATATAATTCAGGCATGCCTCCATACTATGCGTTCCCTACCTAGAAAGAATCTCTGAAACTATTGTGGTTCCTACATCATCAATGGTGACATGAAGAAATACTAGGAAAAGAGCTCAAAGAAACCAAGCAAGCCACAAGGTATTAGTGCTTATAGTTTCTACATAAGGACTGTTTGTATGTGTAAGGAAGGTGGAAAGGGGACTTTTCCTTTCTTTTGTGCACCTTGTACAAGGGCCAGTTGCAGTTCTCAAGTGGAGTGACTGCTCTCTCTCTCTGCATGTCCTCACCCAAAAAGAGTGGAAAAAGAGCAGCACTATGGTCCCACCCCTTCTGTGCTGGCCTGAAAAATGGGTCTGGTGCAAGAGGAGCGCATGCTTCATCATCCAAGGAAGTTTGGGGAGGCATTGTCCTTCCCTGAGGCACAGTTCCTCTTAAGCTACCCCGGGGGAGCCCTATGCAAGGCAGGATCTAAGTGGCACAATTTGGCCTCTAATGCACCAGTCCATTTTTTTATGTGCCCAATATATAGGAGGCACTATACCAGCACCAGGATTCCTTTGCTGAGTTTTCAATAGCAGAAGAATCAAGGTTTTCCTTTGTTGCCTTTCAGAGGCATCATCTAGCGATCTGCAAGTGGATCTGATTTAACAATATGAAGGGAAATGTCTGGAGTAGCTGGTTGATACTAGTAGCAAGTCCTTTATTTTAGTAAATACAAGAGCTGCCTGATGACTCCTTTCTACCGGTAATTAAAGAGAGAGCCTGTGGAATATAGGATATGTTGTTATGCTGGATGAGATGAATGACCCATTTAATTAAGTATCCTGTTTCAGAGAGGGGACAGTACTGAAAGTTCCATAAAAAAGAGCAATGAGTTCCACAGGCTCATAATATTCTGCATATTGAGTACCCTTTCTGTATCATTGATTGGTTTAATCATCTCTTCTGACTCGTCTGCCTCTTAATCTCTCCAAGTATGAAGCTGCCCACTTAATGTACTGGGGGGGAGGAATAGCTCAGTGGTTTGAGCATTGGCCTACCAAACCCAGGGTTATGAGTTCAATTTTTGAGGGGGCCACTTAGGGATCTGGGTCAAAAGTCTGTCTGGGTCAAAAGTCATGTAGTCCAACCCCCTTTAAGCAGGGGGTTGGACTACATGACCTCCTGAGGTCCCTTCCAACCCTGATATTCTAAGAGATTCTGTGCTGCACCTCTCCTCTCAGGGGGCACAGCACCAAAAGTGCAGCCAGTGGGGAGGGAGAGTTGGCTTTTTGAGTCTCCTACCCTGCTCCAATTTATGGTAGCCTTCCCATGGCTGCCTTGGGACAGCTCTCCAGCCCAGAACAGCTGTCACTCTTTGCACTATGGCCAGTTCCCAGCACTCACTCACCCATCATATATCTATACTGGTAGCTGAGAAGGGGCGTAATGTGTGTACACTGCCCCTATACTGCTCCTACAACAGGAGAATTTTCTCCATTGCCATTGTGATTGGTTTATGGCATATTCCTGCTGCCAGAGCGGCAATAAGGGGTGGAGTGGGAACCAAAATCTGGCTCGGTGTGTCATATAATAATTCTTCCCCTCTGGATCATTATTTTTTCTAACTGGTTTTTTTTTCACGGAAAGCAACATTAAAGGTAACGACATGCCGTTGAGTTATTCTACAGACTCATAGTATTTTCCATATTATTTCTTTTCTATTCTTAACACAACCCAACATCTCACTTGCCTTTTCATCCATTGCTGTACACTGAGGAAGCATCTTCATTAAGTTCTCATGCAGTTTCACCTAGTTATTTTTCTTGACAGGTTGCAAATAGTTAGAACATGTTGTATCCCAGTAGTTTAAACGACACTTTTCAGTATATTTCTTTATGCCCATTACCTTGTGCTGTCCATGCTTCTTGCAACTGTGTGTTCATTTTTAGGTGGCTTTTTAAAAATTGAACACTTAGCTAAGAGGAGAAAATGGTGGACTGATAAAAGCAATACCAATAGATGTAATCTTTACCGAGATCTGCAGGAATGCTACAAGTCAGTTATTTCTGTTGGTGTTATCTCTATTATGTCGGTAATAAACACTCCTGTTCTTCGGGGATCTCATATAGAATCCCTGTTGTTCCTCAGCTATATAAATGATTTTTCAAATTCCTGACAGCTTGTCAAACTATTCATGTACAGAAATGATGCATTAATCTCTCGCTTTTCCTAATCACAATGTAAGCAGTCTTAATAGAGATCAGAATGGTAGTTGGCTAGTGTGGAAAAATGACTTGGCATTTCAACAATCACTTATCAAGGAAGTTGAAAAAAAGTGTTTTTGTGTTTTTCTTTTCTGGCAGCAAATCTCCCAACAACTTTTGTCTTAAAGTTCCTTAGGTTGGAGCAATAGAGCTAGCGTTTTATCCTTCGAACATCTTTGGCTTTGCATCAGACAGCTGCTCTGCTCAAAATCAAGTTTCATGTCTGGAAGACAGAGTAACCTAAATCCCTTGGAATATCTCTGTCCTTAAGTTGTCCTACATCAAGTGAAAGCAGTGTATAATATTCTTTGGTTCAGTGTAGTGCTGAACACAGTAGATTCAATTCCTTCATTGGAAAAAATAATATATATGTAGCCTTAATATAATGTAGGGCTTTTCACTTTGCCACATCAAAGCACTGAATTCACTGGATGTGTTGGGTTAATAGATAGACTGTATATTGTATCTGGACTAGGGATAAAAATACGGACTCCTGGTATATAAGGAATTAGGCAGAATAAAAAAAAAACAGATACTGGCTCAAGAGGCTGCTAATGGAACATTTCCCCTATATGTCACTTGTTCAGTCTTCGAGTTCTACTGCAACTGTGAACCACAGCCCTGTTGCGGGCACAGTGTGGAACTGTGATGCCTCAGTGAGCAAACCAGTACATTATACGTTGTGTCCTGGAGAACCGAGGCCAAAGATGAGTATCCCACCTGCTGCATTCCTTCAAGGTGTGTGTGTATGTGGAGACATGTGTGCCTCTTTGAGGCTGGCCAGCTCCATTGATTGGTGTAGAGGAAGGTTGGGGGGGGGGCATGTTCCTGCCTCCTACCTACCTTCCTTTGCCACAGTTCCAGTGGCTAGCATCTGAAGGGGGTGCTAACAATGTTCAGTCCCTATCTTCAACAGAAAGCAAGGCCCATCTTCTGAACTCTGAGACAAGGAGGAAGACTTCTTGCACAGTCTTCCTCCCTGGTATGCTTCTACAGGAGCCGACCACAATCCAGCCTTTAGCAAGGCTGGTAATTCCATCTGGACTTTCATTGGCCTCTGTCAAATGAGTTGATGCCGTCAGACCAGTTCTCAATGGATAGATATTCACACCATGTTTGGCACTGTTGGCAATCCCAGCAGAAGCCAAAGACTGACCTATAGTGTTGGACTCTTCAGAAGGTTTATGCTGGGAATCTTACAATGCTCTTGTTCTGTGGATTAAAAATGGATTACCTCAGACTCAGAAGTACCTTTAAAAGGGTATTATTTAATGACACATTTAAATAATATCAAATTAAGAATGTACATTAATATATTAGAATATTTACTGCCTTTTTTGTATTTTTAATACCATGAGATTAAACTCTGTATCAGCAAATTACAATGTGGAATTCTCTTGAATATTGCAAATGCTCCCTGAGCTTCTCCCAGGAACTAAACACATTTTTGTATGTGGAATGAACTGTAGCAAACTCTCACTCTCATAAAAGAACAATACAAATCTACTGCTTCCAATGAAAAAGAATGTACACAATCATAACTGCTGCAAAGTAAAAGGGAGTGAATTATTAAATATTGTAGTGCTGACTTTCAGGGGCAAATTAATGTCATATTTGTACAGCTTCAGGCCTGATGATCTGAAGGGGCTGTATTCATCAGGGTGAATGATAAAGCAAGAGCTCATCTGGGAAGCTGGGAAGGGAATATCAAAGAGTTCATTGGCGATTATAAGAACATGGGAAGAAGAATCAGTCTGAAGGAGTGTGTTTGGGAAGGAAGATCAAGGTATCTTGTTGTGAGCTTGTGTGTATGGAGGAAAGAGGGAGTGGGGGACAGCAATATATTTTAGGACAAAGCCGCATTCAAACGTTTTGGTAGATCCAATATTATTTCAGCCCCTGCAGACATTAAAATGAGAGAGGCTACAGGCAAGGGGCAGTCCTCATGCACCCTTGGGGTCCCCGTTTGGGTGCCACTTCTGTCGCTTGATCTGTTGTTTGCCTATTGATTATATTGGTTATATTGATTACTTAAAGATTCTCAATTAACAAATTGATTGAACTTCAGAGGTTCGATATGTTCTAGTCCCAGAATCAAGCACAATAGTCATAGAATTGCTGTTTGAATGAGAACATTGACATGCACGGTTGCAACATTCACACTTAGGAAAAAGTTGAATTTTCAATAATTCTATTAACACTGTAAAAACACAAATGTTCTGATCCAAACAAGAACGTAGCAGTAGTGCAGTATTAGTTTGACATCCCATGTCATATCATAGGCATACTCACACAGTTCTTGTGGAGACCTAGGGGTGGGAAGGCAGGTTGTGGTCCACAGGGGTCCTATCTTGGTTCTCTCATGCCAAGCAAATCCAGTGATTTAAGTCTAATCAGCCTAGATCTTGGTTGGGCCTATTATAAGGTCTCATGTCCGCTATGAATATTCATAAGAGTATTCTGCCTCCATTGACCATAATTAACTTCCTCACCCCAATAATGTTGGGTGTACTTATCCTATAGTTTAGTATATTAATTGTCCCAAGCTTGTTAATATATACAATAATTGCTTACTGTGGTAATCTTGCATTTATAAAACTGCTGATGTTCCTATCTAAAAGTACGCAAAACTAGTAACAATGGACTTCTTGCAACCTGTCAGATTTTTGTTGATGAGCTCAGCAAAGTTGACTGTTACAAAATAAGCAAAATAATATCTTTTGCCATCTTGTGGCATAATAAGACTGGGACTTTTCAGCTTGGAAAAGAGCTGACTAAGGGGAAATATGATTGAGATCTATAAAATCATGACTGGTGTAGAGAAAGTAGCTAAGGAAGTATTGTTTACTACCTCTCAGAACACAAGAATTAGAGGTCACCAAATGAAATTAATAGGCAGCAGGTTTAAAACAAATAAAAGGAAGTATTTCTGCACACAACACACAGTCAAGCTGTGGAACTCCTTGCCACAGGATATTGTGATATCCAAGACCATAACAGGGTTCAAAAAAGGACTTGATAAATTCATGGAGGATAGGTCCATCAATGGCTATTAGCCAGGATGAGCAGGAATGGTGTCCCTAGTCTCTGTTTGCCAGAAGCTGGGAATGAGCGACAGGGGATGGATCACTTGATGATTACCTGTTCTGTTCATTCCCAATGGGGCACCTGGCACTGGCCACTGTTGGAAGACAGGATAATGGGCTAGATGGACCTTTGGTCTGAGCCAGTAGGGCCATTCTTATGTTCTTGTGACCTAGGGTCACTGCTGGTCAACTTATTTATGCTAAGGCTCATAGGCATGACTGCCTTATTCTAAATGCTTAAGCATTTGTAGGTTTGTGTCTGTAGGTTCCTTGCACTACTGCTGAATATGATATCTTAATTTAAGCTAATTTAAAATCAGTAATGTAGCCCATAGGCTACAGAATGCATTACCTATACAGCTCACAAGACCACTAGAGAGAAGTTAACAAGCACTGAAAAGATTATTAGTTTGCTCATAGCAACAGCCAACAGATTGTCAGTGATCAACATGCAGGCAAGAGTGAGCATGAAAATAAAGAAGAGAATAAGACTAGCTAGATAATATCAGAGTCTGAGCCAAATTATGGAAGATAGCCTTCAGACCGCAGTCAGGATTAGCGAGCAATAGAAGAAACAGATAAATATTTAAAAGGCCAAAGACTTATTTTCAGTTTTCCTTTGGTGTTTAAGCAACAATGATTTTATTTTCCACCAGAAACTACAAAAGTGACATTGGCGCACAAAAGAAAAGGCTGCTCTCTGGCGATGATCTTCAGAATGAAAGGCATTGAAAAGAATACAAATCCAATCAAAGGAGGCAATTTCAGCTTCTGTTACAGCACATGTGATGCCTTTTCTATTCTGCTAATCAGGAGAATGGCGGACAAAAATAAATTTAATTACAGGTGCATTTGCAGTCCTCTCCACACTCTAGAGTGATTTTTCTTCTAACTCTCCAGCTGAGAAGCCATCCAATGTGCTCAGGGGATCTAATTATACTAAGAAGCTAGCCTTCCTGGTGGGCTCTAATAAGCACAGTGTTCCAGAACTTTACCAATGCAAGTCAAAGGCCTGCAACTGTGTGGAACTGATGTTGGGGGCATGTAATGCATAGTTTAGTAATATAATTGTGCTTGACACTTACATCATTACCAGGGTGCTGCTGGAATCATAGCAGCAGCTACAGTATATAAAGTAATAGTTACATTAATGCCAATCTGTAGGGGTCAGAGAGTTAATTAAGGGACTAAAGGGATAATGATCCTACCTACCATGAACACATTTATTATGTAACTTAGGTAGGTAGGATCTTTATGGTGAAATTTGTGTGAACCATCTGTTTATTGTGCTACCGTGGGCTGGTAGGAGGGTATTTTATTTAAGCCTGTAGCAGTTGCTATAAAAATCCTCTTAAAAATTATACTGAATCAAAAGAAACTGCATAACATCTCATTTGATATTTTGAGGGGAAGTTAGCAATATGGAAAGCATGAGAATGACATCAAAGTATATTAGTCATGTTACAGTTCCACCCATCACTAGAATGGCAGAATGATACATATAGAATCTTCCCTGCCTTTCACATATAATTGATTTGGTGCTAAAAAGATGGAGCTTGATTGGAAGGGCATTTCTACAAGGGTCTTACAAAGCAGCGTTTATGAAAAAATTGCAGGTAGCAGCAAGTAATGGAAATGGACAATGTGGAAGTGAATGGGAGTTTTCCCTGAGCATGGAGTCAGTAAGCAGTAAATACCGAGTAAAGCCCATAGCATAAATTGGGGATTCTGTCCTATGCACAGGGGGAAGAGAAGCCCTGTCTTGGAAGTGACTACGTAAGCAATGCATAGCTACTCAACCGCTATACCCTATTGTAGCCTTTTTAAATTTAAATAGAATTTAGTGATCTTGTATGAAACTGCCATGAGGTACCAGTGTACCTTTCATTCCCTTGTACCTGCTCTGTAGGTTACTGAAGCCCAAAGTATTTAGTAGAGGTGGGCCTGACACAAACCCTGGATCTGAACATCCTCAAACAGCGGGGAAAGTTGTATCCAAACATTCTTCTTCAAGCAGTGTCTCTGAGGTGCTCCACTTCCGGTGTGCATGTGCCCCATGAACGTTCAATCGGAGATTCTAGGTAGCAGTGCCCATGCATGCTCTTTACTTCACTCTGGCTATCTAGAGCGGCATGCCCTGCCCCTCAGCTGCCTCGGTCTTTTTCTGCTGGTGCTCCATTCCCACAAAGTGATGTAACAAATGATGATGAGGAGGAGGAGGAGGAGGATTTCTTACTGATTTCTCAAATTTTGGTTCAGGGCTCCCCTTGTCACTAAGGACAGAGAACATATTCAAGAAAGACCCTCAAACTGGTGACACAAGCACTCTTGGATGCCCCCACATGTACCATACAAGCCCCCTCAATATCTGTACTGGGATCCATGGGTTGCATTCCACCAACAATTCTCTAGAACTCTTAACATCAAACATCGCCACAATACGAGTAGAGAGCCACAACTATACCCACATCACACTTGAATATTTGTTTCATGATGATGAGACAGCTTCATATAGTTGCTTTATGCAGTGCAGAGGTTGCTGAAAAGGTCATCTGAGAACAAACTAGTGTGGTTATGAACTGTGACTGTAGTCTTCTGAAGTCCATTCAAAGGGTCATCAGTTTGCTTGGAAAAAACACAAAGACAAGTTGAACCTTCAGGGCCTTTTACAAGCACCTGTCTTTTTGGCCAAAGAAGGTCAAATTTTCCTGATACTTATAATGGTGCAATCCTACTGAAGTCAATGGGATGGCACCTGTACATGAAAGGAAAATTTAGTCCAGATACTTTTCAGTTACTTTCACTCTGACTGTAGTTAAAACTGTTTGCATGAAATACTGAATAAAAAGTGTATTGGCATAAAGGGTGGAGAGAGAGGGAGATCCGGTGGGTGGTTTTCTGCTGGGATGGCATTTTAAATCAATCACTTTGTTAATCAGGGATTAGATGATACTCTGCACCTTGGAAGGGCTAAGCCACATCCCCATTTCCATTTAAAATAAATCAATGTGTTTATCAGAGTGGGAATTCATTTTCTGGGAGGAAAAGGAGGGCAAACGTATCCTTTTTTCAGACCTGTGATTTAAAATATGCTGTACAGTATTGACACAGCAAGAACTTCCAAGCAGGCTCAACAAGGGAATGGACATATTTCAAAGTAGCATCCACTAATTTTAATTAAGCTCTCCTAAGGCCCATAATTGTGGAAAGCTTTTTACTTCTATTTTTTTACCAAACAGTGGGGGGTTTTTAAACAAACTCAAAAATTTCAACTTAACCTACTAAGTGGAAATAAGAAAATCATCATCAGGAACTGAAGCAAACTTTTGTTCTTAATGCAAATCATGGTATTAGTCAGCACTAAATCTCTTTGATAAAAGGTTGCCTGCCAAGACCTGACTTCAGAGTTATATAATTTTACCTGTCAGGAATAAAATTCTCTGTTTTAACCTTTAAGGATCTAGGCTCAGGTTTCTGTATTTTTCTTGTATGAGTTGATGCCATCACTAGGACCAAATTAATGGCAAAATTCCACTCTCAGAACTGCATGGTGGAGTCTGACTCCGACATTATGCTTTGTCTATGTGAGGCTCTGTAACTGAAGTGAACTGGAGATATCAGTATGGGAGCTGCACATAAAGGGAACTCGGAATTTTGGAGTCAGGTTCCTTTGTATGTTTCTGAAAGTAACTCTTTGTCCACAATTATTCCCTGCCTTTATTACTATAAATTAAGAGCTAGAGATTAAAGAAGATCAGAAAATGGAATGGAAAATTTCAAGTTTTTGGCAAAAACCAGAACCTAAAATATTTTAGCCAAACCCCAAAATATGTCAATTATGAAATGCCTCTGCAGTGCCTAAAGTGAGTTTTAGTTTTGGTGCCTTATTCTGCACTATAGTCCATGCTCCTTAGATCAGGAGAGGAGGTCATGAATTCTGGAAGTTGCGTGGCTGTGATGTATCCTGGGAGATGTAGTCTCATTGAATCCTAACCCATTGAGAAGAATGGGAACATGAGCCACCTGAACTTACATCTCCCATGAGGAACCACAATGTCATTTCCTTATTGAAACACTGGATTGGGCCAAAATATATTTTGAGAGTTTATTTTTTTGAACAAAAAAACAATTTTTTCTGATTTTTTCATAAAAATTTCATTTAGTCAAAAACCAAATTTTCATTAATAATGGTTCTGATGGAAAAATTTTGACTAGGCCTATTAGTCACTCCATTACTTCTAAAACAAACACATACTCTTGGAAGGTGCCATTGCTTAAAAAAGTCAACATTTTCTAACTGATACCAGGCCTTATGACAGCTATTTCCAATGGCATGTTTAGGGGAAAGAGGTTGTACCTCAGACACTGCTCACTGGCACTTGTTGGTAAATGCTGACATTTTAATGGTGACCATTCTAAGAGATGGATCCTCAGTTAGTGCCAATGCAGCTCTGTTAACTTTAATAGAGTGTTGTCAATTTACACCATTGAGAAAATAGCTCTTTATACCGCAAATATTTAAATAATTTGCTTCAAAATGATTGTTTTTAGTAAAGTTTAATTTAGCAGGTTAATAAACTGAGATCTTAAACAATTATTTAATTGTTTTTTAAAAATCATTTCTGTTCACTTTTGAGTTATAAGAAGCAAGGAATATCATATTAACCAGAAGAGATGAGGCCACAAAACTAAGATGCAATGGGAAAAAAGATAAAGAATCTAGAAAAAATATAATTGGCAAGTTCTTATTTTTAAACCAACATATGGAATTCAGCACTAAGTATTTAATTCTCTATGATATTCTGTAGGTTGGTTTTAAAATCCTGTAGAAAAGAGAACATTCTCTTTAAATTCTAAAGGTGTTCCAAGTAATTTCCAGAGACCTCAATTTCAGTCCCAGTCCTATAATGAGCCCTGTACTCACATGGAGGCCCATTGAAATCACTTGAGTGAAGACAGTGGGACAATGTAGGATAAGGGCCTTAGTTTTTGCAGAACCCTACTAGCTTAATCTCTTTTAAATTATGAGATTTTTCTGTAAGGGGGAATGCAAATGGTGAAGAAATTCTGATGATATATTTTATATTAAATAGAGTAGCTAGGTATGATTTTAGAAATCTAAGACACCAGTAACTAATGTTAGAAAAAAAATCTGCTAACTTCACACATTGTCCCTAGAAAATGCAAAATCAAAGAAACTGGCACAACATCTCATCAACAAGTAGTAGGTTCATATTCTTTTGTGAACTTGTTAAGTATTTGGCTATGTCTTTAGCTGTACTTTAAAACATATACTAACAAACATAATCTGTGAAGAATGTGGGAGGTATGTGTATTATTTTTAAGGAGCATTTTTTTATATGTGGGTTTGGTGGTTATGGTATTGCTGGCTAAAAGGTGAAAAAGGGTTAAACCCTGTAGGAACCCAAAACAATGGTTCAATTGCATGATTCTCAAAGAAACAATTCCAGGAATCTACTGTATGAAAACTACCTCTAAGTAGGATTACCATACTTCCAGGTTTTCCCAGACATTGCCTCTTTTTTTTTTGATCCTCCACCATCTCTCTAGGCAGATTTTTTCAAATAACAGGCAATATCCAGGATTTTTAAAGAGCAGTTGTTGCAGCTCAGAAAGAGCCCCTATTGGTCTGCTTCCTGATCTGTCCCTCTTTGCATCCGCAGCTGATTGGTCCATTCCCCTGCAGCCACAGCTGCTGGATCCTGCTTACCCAGGCCCCGGCTTTCACTGCGGGGAGGGGCTTGCACAGAGAGGTGCTGACTGATGGCTGGTACTGCATCCTGGACTTGTGTCAGCTGCCCTGCCATGGAGACAGGAAGTGACACTGCTCTCCACTTCCAGTGAGTACCCCTGCCACAGGTACCCCTTCCAACAGCACCCAATACCCTGCCTAGTACTCGCACCCTCCCGCGTGCCCCCACCCCTGGTATTCCCTTCAGTTTGCCCATGTACCCTTCCCAGTACAAACACACCCCCTCCAGCACTCCCAACTGTACCTTCCCCTCCAGCTCCCTTCCCCCAGCAGTGTCCTCCTTTTTGGAGCCTGAAATATGGTAACCTACTTCTAACCCTATCTGAAGATGCACAAACCAGTATGCACAATGTTCAGGGTGTCAGGGCAGACATAGGAACTTTAAATGGGTAAAGGACTGGCTGTGAATTCAGGGACACTGACTGAAACAGAAGGTCTGCAGAGATAGACTGGGACAAGTGGATCCCACCTAACTGGGCCAGGAAAGGATAAGATTTAGGTGAGCTAAGCTGTGTTTAGGGTTTTGTTATTTTAATGCTTTTTTGTCTGCTTGCAAAGTTCCTAGAGCTCCCAGAGACAATTCTAGAATAAGGGCTAAATCCGGTTGGACCTTCTAAAGGTAATCAAGTTGAGAAATGGGTAGTGCTGAAACCAAGGACACAGTTAAAAATGGGCTGAATCATGGGATTCCACTCGGGGAGAAATGAAGGTGTAGGCCTGCCACCTGGCAGAAGTCCCATGGAGAGACTGAAGGAAAGATCACAGGTACAGCTCATTCCTGAACCATAAAACTCTCTCTGTAGGTTCAGCCTAACACCTTAAATAACAAAATTCTATTTTAACAGCATATCATTACAGCCATAGAAATGTAAATGATCTCTCTACATACCTCTACATTTTACACTGACTTGTTCTACATTGCAGCCCAGCTGTTCCTGTAGCAGTTTATCTCTACCACTATAGCAGATATACTTTTGGCTGCTGTTTTTTTCTGCATCAGCAGTCATTGAAAAACAGCCGCTGGCGGGATTTGTTTTCTTACAGCGCAGTAGAATGCATAACATTTGAAATTATTTCTGTGTTTGGTTCTATGCACAGAGCACTGGGCAAGACTAAGGCTTCCAGCAGCTGTACAGCCTGGTGAAATAGAAACTGAAATACAGAAGCCATACAGACACCAGTGCTAGTGAATCAGAGAGCAGGAAGCTTGTGATTGTCACAGCAGCACGAGCATTGCATTCAGGGCCGGCTCCAGGCACCACCCAAGCGAGCTCGTGCTTGGGGCGGCAGATTCTAAGGCCTGGTCTACACTACGACTTTAATTCGGATTTAGCAGCGTTAATTCGAATTAACCCTGCACCCGTCCACACAACGACGCAATTTAATTCGAAATAAAGGGCTCATTAAATCGATTTCTGTACTCCACCCCGACGAGCGGAGTAGCGCCAAAATCTATTTTAGTATTTCGAGTTAGGGTTAGTGTGGCCGCAATGCGATGGTATTGGCCTCCGGGAGCTATCCCACAGTGCACCATTGTGACCGCTCTGGACAGCAATCTGAACTCGGATGCACTGGCCAGGTAGGCAGGAAAAGCCCCGGGAACATTTGAATTTCATTTCCTGTTTGCCCAGCGTGGAGAGCAAAGGTGACCACAGATAGCTCATCAGCACAGGTAGCCATGCAGGCCGATAATCGAAAAAGAGCACCAGCATGGAGCGTATGGGAGGTACTGGATCTGATCGCTATATCGGGAGAGGATTCAGTACTAGCAGAACTTCGTTCTAAAAGACGAAATGCAAAAACTTTTGAAAAAATCTCCAAGGGCATGATGGAGAGAGGCCACAATAGGGACTCAGATCAGTGCAGCGTGAAAGTCAAGGAGCTCAGACAAGCCTATCAAAAAACAAAGGAGGCAAACGGTCGCTCCGGGTCAGAGTCGCGGACATGCCGCTTCTACGCCGAGCTGCATGCAATTCTAGGGGGGGCTGCCACCACTACCCCACCTGTGACCGTGGATTCTGGGTCGGGGATAGTCTCATCAGCTACACCTGAGGATTCTGCGGACGGGGAAGAGGAGGAGGAGGAGGAGGACGAGCTTGCAGAGAGCACCCAGCACTCCGTTCTCCCCAACAGCCAGGATCTTTTTCTCAGCCTGACTGAAGTACCCTCCCAAGCCAGTATCCAAGACCATGACCCCATAGAAGGGACCTCAGGTGAGTTTACCTTTTAAAATATAAAACTTGTTTTAAAAGCAAGCATTTTTAATTATTACTTTGCCCTGAGGACTTGGGGTGCATTTGCGGCCAGTACAGCTACTGGAAAAGTCTGTTAACGTGTCTGGGGATGGAGCGGAAATCCTCCAGGGACATCTCCATGAAGCTCTCCTGGAGGTACTCCAAAAGCCTTGCCACAAGGTTTCTGGGCAGTGCAGCCTTATTCCGTCCTCCATGGTAGGACACTTGACCACGCCATGCCTGCAGCAAGTAATCTGGTATCATTGCCTGACAAAGCCTGGCAGCGTATGGTCCCGGTGTTTGCTGGCATTCAAGCAACATCCATTCTTTATCTTGCTGTGTGATCCTCAGGAGAGTGATATCACTCATGGTAACCTGGTTGAAATATGGGAACTTAATTAAGGGGACAGAGGAGGCCGTTCCTACTGGGCTGTTTGCCTGTGGCTGAAAAGAAATCCTTCCCTGCAGTTAGCCAAGCGCAGGGGGGTGCGGTAATTGGCCCTGAGCTTTTCGCGTTTGGCTAGCAGGGATCTTTCCTGATACCAGCCACGCGGTGGGGGGAGGGATACAGCGATCATCTCAGAGAATTCATGGCCGGAGGGGGGAGCGGGGGGGTTAGTTTGGTTTCTGCAGGGATCTTCCCTGATACCTGCCACGCGGTGGGGGGAGGGATAAAGCGATCATCCCAGAAAATTGGATGGGGGGGGGTAGTTTGTTTTCTGCTGCTGAAGGTTAACAGGAAAACCGCAGCAGTCAACGGGCTTTGCTTGGTATGTGGGAAAGGAGGGCGCAGAAGCCGAAAGACAATGGCTTACCATGGCTGCATGCAAGCTGAATTCTATTGCCCGGACCTGCGTCTGTGATCTCTAACACCAAAGCCACAGGCACTCAATATTAAGATGGAAATTGCGACCTTGTACTGAAATCACATGTGCTATGTAATGTGAATAGTGTTTTTCACCAAGAAAGAGTATAAGCATTGTTCTGTAAAATGTATCATTTAAAAAACTTCTCTCCTTTTTCTCAACCCTCCCTCCAGCAGCTGCAAATTTATCAAGCCTCCCTCCTCCGTCACGAAGGCTATCTCAGATAAGGCGACGTAGAAAGAGGACAAGAGACGACATGTTCACTGAAATAATGGAATGCACCCGAAATCAAAGAGCTCATTTGAATGAGTGGAAGGACACTGTAACTAAATTTAGGAAAGATGCCAGTGAACGCGAGGTCCTGAGGGACGCTCGAGATGAGAGGTGGCAGGCTGCAACGCTGGGGCTGCTGCGTGAGCAAATGGACATGCTCCGGCGTCTGGTGGAGCTTCAGGAACGGCAGCAGGATGACAGAGTGCCACTACAGCCCCTGTATAACCTCCCTCCCCCCTCACCATGTTTCATATCCTCCTCACCCAGACGTGTAAGAATGCGGGGGGGTAGGTTACGTGCACCTTCCCACTCCACGCCAGTGGACAGCCCAACCAAAAGGCTGTCATTACATTGAATTTGTTCAGTGGCCTTTTACTTCCCTCCTATCCTCCTCCCAAACCTCACCCAGATTACCTTGTTGGTTCTCTCCCTATGTTTATAATCAGTTAATAAAGAATACATGATTTTTAAATGATATTGACTTTATTTCCTTTGAAAGAAAGCTGGGGGAACGGGGAGGGTGGGTTCCTTACAGCGAATGAATGAGTCAATAAAGGGGGCGGGTTTTCATGAAGGAGAAACAAACAGAACTTTCACACTGTAGCCTGGCCAGTCATGAAACTGGTTTTCAAAGCCTCTCTGATGCACAGCGCTTCCTGGTGTGCTCTTCTAATTGCCCTGGTGTCTGGCTGTGCGTACTCAGCAGCCAGGCGATTTGCCTCAGCCTCCCACCCCGCCATAAAGGTCTCCCCCTTACTTTCACATAGATTGTGGAGCACACAGCAAGCAGAAATAACAATGGGGAGATTTCTTTGGCTGAGGTCAGAGCGAGTCAATAGCGATCTCCACCGACCTTTTAAACGGCCAAATGCACATTCTACAACCATTCTGCACTTGCTCAGCCTGTAGTTAAACAGCTCCTGACTCCTGTCCAGGCTGCCTGTGTATGGCTTCATAAGCCATGGCATTAAGGGGTAGGCTGGGTCCCCAAGAATAACTATTGGCATTTCAACATCCCCAACGGTTATTTTCTGGTCCGGGAAGTAAGTCCCTTGCTGCAGCCCTTTAAACAGAGTAGTGTTCCTGAAGACACGAGCATCATGAACCCTTTGCGGCCAGCCCGCGTTGATGTTGGTGAAACGTCCCTTGTGATCCACAAGTGCTTGCAGCACCATTGAAAAGTACCCCTTGCGGTTTATGTACTGGGTACCCTGGTGCTCCAGTGCCAAGATAGGGATGGGGGTTCCATCTATCGCCACACCACAGTTAGGGAATCTCATTGCAGCAAAGTCATCCACTATGACCTGCACATCTCCCAGAGTCACTAGCTTTCGTAGTAGCACCTCAGTGATTGCTTTGGCTACTTGCATCACAGCAGCTCCCACAGTAGATTTGCCCACTCCAAATTGATTCCCGACTGACCGGTAGCTGTCTGGCGTTGCAAGCTTCCACAGGGCTATCACCACTCGCTTCTCAACTGTGAGGGCTGCTCTCATCTTCGTATTCTGGCGCTTCGGGGCAGGGGAAAGCAAGTCACAAAGTTCCAAGAAAGTGCCCTTACACATGCGAAAGTTTCGCAGCCACTGGGAATCGTCCCACACCTGCAACACTATGCGGTCCCACCAGTCTGTGCTTGTTTCCCGGGCCCAGAATCAGCGTTCCATGGCTATAACCTGCCCCATTAACAGCATGATCTCCAAAGCACCAGGTACCGCGGTTCGATAGAATTCCATGTCCATATCATCATCACTCTCCTTGATGCGCTGCCGTAGCCTGCTCCTCGCCGCCTGGTTTTCCAGGTTCTTGTTCAGCATAAACTGCACGATAAGGCGCGAGGTATTTACAATGTTCATGACTGCTGTCTTGAGCTGAGCGGGCTCCATGCTTGCCATGGTATGGCGTCTGCACTGTT
The DNA here is from genome assembly GCF_027887155.1 of Malaclemys terrapin pileata. Lineage (NCBI taxonomy): Eukaryota > Metazoa > Chordata > Testudines > Emydidae > Malaclemys > Malaclemys terrapin. The sequence goes on along the minus strand of NC_071512.1, from coordinate 62,239,852 downwards.
CACCCAGGAAAAAGGCATGAAACGCCGTTGTTTGCCGTTGCTTCCTGGAGAGGGGGAGGATATACCCAGAACCACCCGCGACAATGTTTTTAGCCCCATCAGGCATTGCGATCTCAACCCAGAATTCCAATGGGCGGAGGAAACTGCGGGAACTATGGGATAGCTATGGGAAAGCTACCCACAGTGCAACGCTCCAGAAATCGACACTAGCCCTGGTACATGGACGCACACCGCCGAATTAATGTGCTTAGTGTGGTTGCATACAATTGAATTTATACAACCTGTTTTCCAAATTCGAATTATATAAATTCGGATTAATCTCGTAGTGTAGACATACCCTAAGGGGCAGCATTCCGTTCAATCTTAGGGCGGCACGGCTGCCCTTTTTTTGTTTTTGCTTTGCCTCCAGGTCCGGCCGCCCTGCACCCTGGGGTTTATTTATTTATTTTTTGCTTTGCCTCCAGGTCTGGCCGCCCTGCACCCAGGGGTTTTGGGTTTTTTTTTTTTTTTGCTTTGCCTCTGGGTCCGGCCACCCTGCACCCAGAGGTTTTGGGGGTTTTTTTTGCTTTGCCTCTGGGTCCAGACGCCCTGTGCCCTGGGTTTATTTTTTTGGGGGGTGCTTTGCCTCCGGGTCTGGCCACCCTGTGCCCTGTTTTTTTTTATTTTTTTTTTTTGCTTGGGGCGGCAAAAAAGTCAAAGCTGGCCCTGATTACATTCCCGATTTATGTCAGAATGAGGGGGACCTAACCTGCAATTGGCAATTCCTGAAAGGACTGCTGCACCTGTGCAGAGCTCCCACTGAAGTCACATAGTCACAGCAGTTTATCTATGTGCTGCTAATTGCTGGATGGGGGGTAATGTGAATCAAAGAAATACCAAATGGGATAATGAATTTTGGTGGATGATTTCTCTTCCATCACTTTCCATTTCTGTTAAGATCATCAACATGTCTCCAAAAAAGTAACTCTGAGTGAATAATTGCTTTGTTACCTATTGAAATATCATTAATTACAATACACTTGTTTGGTATTGTTCTGTTCCAACACAGTTCTACACTGTTGTCAGTCTGGAGTAACTCTATTGACGTCAATGGAATTAGTCTGAATTTACACTGCTGTAACTCAGAGCAGAATTTGGACCCGTTAAGAACTCACAAAAAGTCTCAATAATTTAGAGCGATCTCTAATAACCTAGCAATTAACAGCCAATTTAGAGTCTGGCAGCAGATGTTATTGAATAGGGAACCTGCTTGGGAGGGAAACTATATTACCTTTTAGAGAATTCAGTTTAAGCATTAACTTCCCAATTCACACGTCTGTATTCTGCAGCTAAGGGTCTGCTGCTACTTGTGTAGACATGCAATGAAGAATGGGGAGGGTGGACTCTGGTATCTGGAGAAATCCACCATATTATCTTTTGCAGGAGACGAATTAGCAGAGAGCCCAGACTAAATGATTTCACTCTGTCCATGTGAAATCTGGCTGTTTTTGTGCATCCTCTGACCACTTCCCACTGCTGGCAACATGGCTATCTCATGGTGTGATGCAACTGACTTTCCCTGAGGTGGCTGCTTATTTATACCCTTGTGAAAGTATGCCAGAGGAGGAATTAATGCTGACATTAACATCACTAACTTCCTCAGCTATTTGGTGCATGTGCTAAGCCACTTCTCCATGGGAACTTGCAGCACAAAGTAGCTTCTCTTCTCCCTTCCCACACATACAAGCATACATTTCTCCTTGGTGCAGATTTAGGGCCTGATCCAAAGTCCTTTGGAATAAATGGGAATCTCTCCACGGAGTTCTATGTGCTTTGGATCAGGCCCTTAGAGCAGAGAAGCTAGAGTGGATACCTGGTTGTAAGATATAACCAGACACTTGGCATCTCTTATGTCCCTTTTGAGCTTCCTCAGAGACATAGAGGGGGTGAAGAACTGCCTTAAGGCAGCTGCTGAGGATTTCCCTGGCATAGTCTTATGGGTAAGTGCATGCCATTATGTGGAATATTGGTGGTGAGGAGGGAGCAGTCCTGAGGGCTATTATGTGCTGGTGCAGGAACCCTGAAATTGCTCTAACTTGCATAATGGGACAGTAGCAAACCCCAGCCACAGCCTTGGGTTAGGGGGATGGAAAGGTGATGCAGAACCACCAATGTTCCTTTCTCTAGGTGTGCTGAGCTCTGCTTTGTTGCTTCTGGGGATTTAACCTCATGTTTCCAACTTTTTCCTCTGAGTAGTTCCACCCTGCCCTTTCCTACAGACCATTTCTGAATGAGTAATACACGTGCTTTCTTTCACACTCCTGAAGAGCAAACCAAAACAATATCCTTATATGTTAAGCTAAATTATATTCATTTTAAAATATCTTTACTTATTATATATCATGGGTACTACAGCAGCATGCAAAGGCCCCAGTCGGGAATTATTATTATTTATTATTTTATTTTATTATTTTACAAAAATCCAACCAAAGCATTTCTGTGGTAAACTGTAGTAATCTTAAACTGACACAGGATGTTTTTGGCATATGTTGTGGAAATGTAGAGTGATACAAACATTTCAGAACAAGTTAGCAACTAATTGACAGGACATTTTAAAGCTACAAAAGTGTTATACTCCAAGAATATGCTTGATTCATGACTTATTAGCAGTGGGAATTGATAGGTACCCTGCCATTTTGTCAGTGGCACAAAAGTTATTGGAATACCACAATAATAAAATAAGGGACACGTTTGCAGAGAGTATTTAGGTTCACTGGGGATAGTATATATATAAAAAACACCCCCCAATGTAAAAACAAAGAGGAGTCCTTTTGCCACTTTAGAGACTAACAAATTTATTTGGGCATAAGCTTTTGTGGGCTAAAACCCACTTCATTAGATGCATGGAGTGGAAAATACAATAGAGAGGTATAAATACACAGCATATGAAAAGATGGGAGTTGCCTTACCAAGTGGGGGGTCAGTGCTAATGACGTTCAATTAAGGCAGAAGTGGACTATTCTCAACAGTTGACAAGAAGGGAGGAAAAACCATTTTGTAGTGCTAATGAGGCCCATTTCAAACAGTTGACAAGAAGGTGTGAGTACCAGCAGGAGGAAATTAGTTTTGTAGTGACACATCCACTCCCAGTCTTTATTCAGGCCTAATTTGATGGTGTCCAGTTTGCAGACTAACACAGTTACCACTATGAAACTTAACATGCCAATGTGTGTTTGATATTAGCATTGCAAACATAGATTAATATGAAATACCTCAAAACAATCGATTGTAATTTAACTAATTGCAAATTTTAAAGCTCTAATGTTTAACCTTCTGTCCAGGTGAGCAGAGACAAAAGTACCCAGATTTATGCCTGCTAGTTCAATTGTAGGTGCAAAAAATCATTGTGCAAATTTTTGTGGGTTAAATTTGGTCACCATTATTAAAATTTGACCCTTTCTGTATAGTGTTATCCCTCCCCTGGGAAGAAAACCAAATAATTTCTTCAGCAAAAACATTCAAAAGAAAACAAAATATATTTTGGCTCAGTTCATCCCATTAAACTGAGCAGAACCTAACTGAGTTGGTAATTACTTACTTAGACCTGCCAAACACACAAAATCAATGTGTCAACTCAAATGCACATTTGCACTTATTGGCATTTGTTCAGTTAATTTACTGGCATAAAGTTAAGTGAGCTTTTGAGACCAAATCTTTATGTGATGTTAGACATTAGGCATACCAAATATCTATTATGACAAAATAATGACATTTTTGAATCTGGGTACCTAAAGTTAGATTCCTGTGAGTGAGATTTTCAAAAGTGTTCACTGGCAGCCTAACTCTGCTCCTACTGAAGGCTATGGTAGTATTGGCTTCAACTGGAGCAGAATTAGGCCAGCGTTGACAGCTTCTGCATACCCCATCTTAAATTTATATTTTGGTAACTAAATATAAATGGCCTGATTTTTAGATGTGCTGAGCACCCACAAATTCCAGTGATGATAAAAGAAGCTGTAAAATTTAACATTTTTGAGAGTAAGACTTCTTATGATTATGTGCTTAAATGTGGATTTAGAAGCCTAACTTTAAGTTTGAAAATGTGGTCATTAGTTTTTATATTATCTTGAATATGATTAATTTTTAAGTTCTCTCAGTGCTGCATAAGACACAAAATGAGGTTGGCCCCTTGCCCTGAGCATCAGACAACCTAACTGCAAATCTGACTTTCTGGTTCCGCTCCCACCAATCTAAATTTTTTGGAATTCCTTAGCACTGACTACAATGCTCGACTACAATAAACAAAACTTTAAATTCCCCCAGACTGTATTTGAAATAGGATGAAGTGAGTTCATAAATATGGTGTTTTCAGTTCAGTTTGAAATGAAGAGGTGTCCACATAATTAAAAATGCCAGAAAGCCCAATACTAGAGAACAAGAAAGACTTGGACTATCTTTTCTCCTTCAGGTCACAGACACAGCACATTGGTGGGACAGAATGCTTGCATTACTTTTACCCTTGCCATACTTTGCTAAATAAACAACGTTGCGGCTATTAATCTAGCAGCTTGTACCACGGCTTATTTCGCTCCCTCACACACAGAGAGAATTTAAAATTAACTTGGCAGAGGACAATTTAAATTCTGTTAATTTAGCATTGTAATTTAGCAGCTGATTCAGCAGAATGCTTTGTGATATCATATGCAAACACTGCCTGAAAGGTATTTCTATTGTATCACTTTACAGTTATATTTACACTGATACAGCTTCTGTGAAAAAATCATGCTCACTGACAGAATGGAATGCTTGCTTTTCTAATCTTTTCATTTATTTTCCCTTTGGAATTCACTATCCTTTGCAGCTTGACTGACCCCAGTAAGTTAAATATTCCATTTCATCTCATTCTTTACAGCAGATAGTACATTCCCTGCTTCCTCTCCTGCTACATTTTCATCTAGAGATCAACTTTGACTTTGCAGCATTTATAATCCATCCGTCTTTCCCACAGCATTCATCATTTTTCAGTTTGTGCGTGTGTAAAGATTGCCATGGGAGGAAAGCAAAGTCATCTAGAAAGTTAAGCCCAGTTAGTGGTTCTTCTTTATTCCAAAGTTTTAAATACCTAATACACTTTCCAACTGCTAATTCAGGGAATCAATCATACAGCTGGGAAGTGGTGACAGATTGTATCCTTTGTTGGACACTACTAAACTAATTGAAAACCATCCAGCATAGTCTACCTTTTTTGGAAGTCAGTATCTTAAACCTTCGGGCAATATGTGTTCTAGTAAGCCATGCATTCTCATAAGCAGCTTAGAGAGAAACCTCAATGACCAAAGTGTCGGTACAAATGTTGTATGCATTGGTACAAAGAAGGCCAACTAGCAGAATGTGTGTCAGTCAATAAAATTTTAAATCCATCAACTTCTGACATTCTAAATGGTCTTCAGAGATTACACAAAGGGTCACTGATTTACTCCCCACAAAAGCTATGTGAATGAAAACAAGCTACATAATTTATAATCTATTACATTTATTATTATTGTTTATACAGCAGCATGGATGTATGGAGCTTTACACACAAATAAAATTACATGTCCTTGCTCCAAAGAGCTCACAATCCATATTAAACTTAATACAGCAAAGGATGTCAATAAACAAAGGCTCATGGACAAAGGAGGACAAGGGCTATGTATTGACTGTCTGAAGATGTCCTTGCAAATACCCTACAGCTGAGTTGGGTAGAAGTTAAGGCAGTGGGCAGGGAGACAAAATACCCAGGTTCTCTTCTAAGTTTGGAAAGTAAGCTTTCTTTCTGACCTGGAGCAAAGAAATTAACCTCTCCAAGTTCATTATAGCCTTGTGTAAAATACCTATCTCACAGGAGTCTTATGTGTGTAAAATGTTTGAGATATGAGGATGGAAGAGTGTTAATTATTATTAGCTGTTTAGGAGCTCTGTGGTGGCCTTATTGGTAGCAGCTATGTACAAAAGAAAGAATTCATTTTCTGTCATTTATTCAGATACATAATCTAAAGAAAATTTCATGAATTAGAATGGCCTGGCCATTTTGCTGATGCCTCAGAGCAGATTCTGTTACACCACGAGAAGTATGCATTTGTGGTTGCTGTGAGAGGTAATAAAAGGAAAAGCTGGGGACTGAGGAAGATAAATAAAATTAACCGTTGATCAACATTTCAAGGGATGAGATCATTCCTTACTCTCCCTACAGGTTATTCTAAATATATGTTCATGGTCATCTAATGGAAACTATGAAGGGTCCCTTTGATTTCTTTTTCTATCTTTGTATGATTTTATGTTGAATGCCCTTTCCGCTATTAGCAGGTGCAGAGTTGTCCAAGTTCTGTCACTGTAAAAACTTTATAGCCCAGCATTATGCTTCAATTTATACACTGGTGACCTTCCAAGATGCAAATGCTGACATAGTATGAAATCTAGGTACAACTTACAAACATCTCATATCCATATGTCTGTGATTCAAAACACTGTTTGAAAAGTCTGTCCAGAATGCACAAGAGCAGAGACTGGGGAAAGACAAAGATCACAAAAGGGAAGATCTCAGTGATTATTTTAAAGGGTAAGCTAATAAACATACTCTCTTCTCATTTGCATCTGTAATAGCCATATACCCACTGTGTTGTGATCCTTATTTCTAGCAATATCTCCTGAGAGAGCCCTCTCCTGTGTATATTTTAAATGGAATAGGCAAACACACTGGAAGCAAATGCTATGGGCTCTAGTTCCTCTTTCGTGTTCAATGGAGCCACAAACTGAGTCAAAATGAATATTTTTTTTACAATGTTATATTAACAAACAACAAAAGGGTAGCTTAAGCAGTTTCTCATTGGGGTAAGGCTGTTGCTCAAACCTTTGAGATCCCTGTTCTTGAAAAGGGTTACCAGAGCGACTATATCACTCAGCAATAAGGGATGCTACTTATTAACCTCTTAATCAAGAATATTTTGGTGCCCAGACTAATGAAGTGTGTGTGTGGCTTGTTCATGTCATGTTTAGTTATTGACAGGAAACAAGGACAAAAGGGGAAAACTGGTTATGATATGAGACTCCGAAATAGCCAAGATAATCATTCTTGGATGGAAGACCAAATATTGGTTGCCTGCTTTAGGGACAGAAATTTGGATAAGAAGGAATCTGAGATTCTAAAAGAATGAATTGCTAGAAGCCTGATAAAAAATTAAGCAGGAGTCAAGCTCTGCCCAGACAAGAGCCAGTGAAACTTAAATGTAAAGCTGTCTGTAGAAACCTAAATGAGTGACTTGATTTTCAGAGGTATTCAGCACCTCTGACAATCAGGCCGTAGTTGACTAACATTGGGCACTCAAAAATAATTCACACACCCCACTTTAGGGGCCAGTTTAGGCACCCAACTCTGAAAGCGTTGATCAATTTTCCTTTATGTGTGAGGGAAATAAAAGTTCAATTGCAGTAAAGGAAATTACTGTGGAAGGTCTGCAATTGAGGAATTTTCTGAGTGGAAAGAAAATATGAAAGGGCGTGTAATTACTGTATTTGTTTAACAAATGGGGCCTGATCCTAAACCACAGAAATCAATGAGGCCTTAGAAGAATTAAGGCTTAAGTAGCTGTGTAGTGTGGAGCTTGACCTAGCCAGTGGAACAACTTGGATCTGTAAAAGATTACAAGGAGTACTGAGGGAAGACCAGGAAAGTCTGTTACCTGCTCCTGCAACAACCTTTCCCCCAGCTCTATCAAACAGAAGTCCAAAGAGAGTATTGAGAAATTTAGCAACACCAAGAAGGAGCAAAGGGCTAGCAAAGGGCTAGCAAAGAACAAAGTGCCATTCAAGTTCCAAAAGTCATAGGAGACCCAGGAGAGTGCTTAATCAGTAATTGGGGCTAAAAGGTTAAGTAATGTGTAAAAAAGAACTAGGAACATATTAAGAGAAAACTAGGGGGTACAATTTATTAAGAATCTCCTTATATCATTAAAAGAAGCCTCCCAAATTAAGTCAAATATGTTTTTATTATATGTAGGAAGTCTTGGAGGAAGGATAGAAGCCAGTAGCTATACGTGTAATCAGACCTCTTTATTTACATATGTTTTGCATCAAAGTAGCCTCTCTTGAAAGTAAAGAGTTGAGAGCAAAGTTAACAACTTCAAGAACTCTCAAAGCAAAAAAGAAAAAAGGATATGGCCAAGATTCAGAGGTGAGTCTAGAGGGAGCCTAAAAATACTGTAATTTATACTGTCTTCTAGCCCCCTCAATGTGCTCTTCTCGTTCTGAAGATCATGGGGGAACTTAGACTCCCTCTAGAATCTGTTAGGATTTAGATTCACTCTAGATTCATACCCACTTAGTGACTTGTAGCTACACATGCACATAAACACATATTTACATATCACTGAATTTGGACCACTGCATCAACATGTAAGAGCTAATGGGTTGGTATAACTCGCATACCAAGGAGTCAGAAGAGTGGAAATTATCAAGAAAAACAAACAGGAGGATTTAAGGGTGTGAATAATTCTATCCCTTATTTTAAAGTTAGGAGGGGTCATTTTAGACCCCAATTCTGCCACTCTTACTCATGTTAAGTAGGAACTTGCTCGACATGTAGTCCCATTGATTTAAACCTGAAAGTGGTAAATCTCTGGATGTCTGTGGGAAAACTCAGGAAAGAAGAGGGTACTCTAATTTGATGACATCTTTGACATCATGTCTGAATATGATTCAGTAAAAGAAAACAAATCAGGAGAAGTTCAGCTATATGGAGTAATCATCTTGAAGACTGTAGTACACGCAGTTGTGTCTACTCAGTCTCTGTGGGGGAATACAGACTTAAATCTGGGCATAAAGGCTTTGGACTCATAGCTGCAATTCATGGAACAACAACTTCAGTGCTATGCTAAATTTGCTTCTCCAAATAAGAAGATTATTAACTTTTCCATACCTCACAACCAGTTCTCATTTTGGAGCGAGTCCTTCATTTTAGAGCCAAAAGTGCCTGTGTTTCAGACAAACCTGTTTTGTGTGGGTCCACTGGAATTACTATAAGTTGTGACATAAAAATGCTAACTTATTAAACTAATGCTGTATAAATGTTGACAGAATATGATAATCCTATCTCATGTTAAGATTCCTTCGCTCTTGTTTTTGTGATGTTCCGTAGTCTGGGTTTGTGCCACATGATATCTTTTTAATTATCCTAGTAGGTCAGACATATATTTGTAATACATTTTTATATGAGAACTAGTTTTTAAAATGCTGATCAGCAATAGCTGGGCTGTAGAGTACATTATAGTCATGATTTTATGTGAAAGAACCTTATCTACTTACTCTCATCAATAGGTGTAGTCCTTGGCTGTTAGAGGTAACAGATGACCCACCTTTTGTGGAAAATATTTCTGGTTCTGGGGCAGAAGATAAAGCAAGGACAAAAGTAGGATCAGCTTTATATCCAAAACAGAAGATAGCAGGACTGGATCCAAAGCCCGGTAAGTCAATGGGCATCATTTTAATTCTTGTATGGATTTTGAATCAGCCCCAGAGAGACAAACCCTTGGTTTATTTTGTGTGTGTAACCGGAGGAAGGGGGTAAGTGGAAGGGGGGGGGGGAGGAAAATGGAGGTTTGATAAAGTGCACAAGAAGTGAGATGTGTTTCTTAAAGATCATAAAGATTTTTCCTTTTTTTTTCATCCCTGCAGCACAGCAAACACCTTTTGCTGTTAAATGAAAAGGCCTCAATTTTACCCAGTGAACTTCCCAGTAAAGTATTATAGCCTTCTTTTGCAGTTTGTTTAAACTCCTTGTCAAGACACATTAACATTGGAAGCATCAGTAATTTTTTTGAATGCCCTATTTTTATTAATGCATTTGTTATTCAAGATAATAAAACTGAACATAATAAACTCAATTTAATATGAGAAATGGTAGATGATACCTGGTAGATTTGCTGACTACAGAGTTTCAAAATACAGGGTGCATTTTCTCCTTCAAATTCCTGTTACCTGGCTACTTTTTGTTCTATAAAAAGAAGAACAGGAGTACTTGTGGCACCTTAGAGACTAACAAATTTATTAGAGCATAAGCTTTCGTGGACTACAGCCCACTTCACGAAAGCTTATGCTCTAATAAATTTGTTAGTCTCTAAGGTGCCACAAGTACTCCTGTTCTTCTTTTTGCGGATACAGACTAACACGGCTGTTACTCTGAAACTTGTCTTTTTGTTCTATGTCTCAAATGCTAGGCTTCACAAAAATGACAAGGCAACATCTATATTAAAATATAAATTCTGATCAACAAAACAAGTCAAATTAAAAGCCCAGAGTATGCTGTTCAGTTTCTTAAGGTATCTGTCAGGGGACTTGTGCAATAAGGACAAAATATATGATATGTTATAAATCTAAAACAAAGAATTCTTGTTTTTATGGACACTACTGTATGCTGTACTTCTAATTTTAGAAAGCTCTGACTTGAACACCAGATGTCTTCTTATATTGCTTAGTTTCTTTTTTTTTCTTTTTATTTAAGTAGCTAAGTCCTATTTCCCCAGAGCTGGCAGTTCTGTACAATATAAGCTTATGTTAGCGCTGTCTAAACATTTGCCAAATCCCACTAACAATAACGTCATCCAAGACATGCTGCAGTGTATGTTTCAGGTCCTTTAACGTCATTGTTTGTGAGCCTTTCACAAGCTACTCATTTTTAGAATCCAAAAGGCATCCTGATCTGAAGCAGGCCCAAGGAAGTTAAAGTTAGCTTTGATGTTACATAGCATTTGTCAATAATCCTCACCAATACTCAGAAAACTCTTGCTTTCCTCATTTGTTCAGCATGAACACCTTACTATGGGAAAGTGCAAAACAGGTACTAATTCACAGTCAATGCAAATAGCACCAAAAACTACCAGCACTTATTAATGACAGTTTGGAAGCCCCATCACCTCCATTGTCTGTCTTGTGACACTGTTTTGAAGTGACTTGCAAAATCTCTCATAGGAGCCACAGTTCATAGGATTCAGTTCTGCAAGGCTCTGAGTAGCCTCAGCTCCAGCTCACTTAAATATCTCAGAGCAGACAGCATGCACCTCCTAGGATCCTGCAATTAATGAGTGAGTTTTGTCAGTATGTTTTTTTGGAGGGGCCAGGGGGGAACCTGCTTGTCAACTAAAGGCCTGAGAAAACTATTAATTGACTGGATCAGACTGCCCTGAAATGTGCATCAAAATATATACTGGATCATATTTGTTATCTATTAGGATTTTCTCTAGCGTCCATCACTATAATGGCTGAGTGCATCCCAGATAAACTGTCTGGTGCTATATTTTGGGAGGGCCAGGGGCAACTGGCCATGGGGAAAGAAGGGACTTCTGGTGTAACTGGATGGTGGCATAGGCATGAGGCAGCTCCTGGGGTTCATTTCTTTGGAGAGAAGAGGAATAGAATGAGCCCCAGCACTCCATGGCTCTTCCTGCTGCTATAAGGTTGGGATGAGTTGTGGCTAGGAGGATGGATGGCCCTAACTGCCCATCTGATGCTACTTGCTTGTCCTGGTGCTGTGGAGTGTTGGGATTTGGAAGAAGAGCATCCCTGGCTTAGCTGGCTGACAGTGAGTATAGTAGGTGATTGAGGCATGGAGGAGATTCTGGAGTCATTTTTTTCTTGAGAGGAGAAGAGTCAAATGAGCAGAATGAGCCTCGGGCTAGCTTTGCAGCCCTCCCTGATGCAGGGCAACAGGTGGAGGGGGCAGAATGGAGAAGGGCTCTGCTGCCTCTCTGGAAATACACAAATTTCTAAAGAGAGTTTTCTGAAAAGAGCAACATAGAGAATCTCCCCTACAGCCTCTGCTCTGAGGTACAGGTTTGTTTGTCTCACAAACTGAGATTTATATGCCTGGGCTCATGTCTCACTCACATTTACGTCTCATAGTTGAAATGACTCTTTCTACTTTAGTCCAAACTGAGCCAAAGGCTTTCAACTTTTATACACAGTGTTTGACTCCAAAAATATGTTTAGAGGTTATTGAATCTTTTCCTCGACATGTTATTAGAGGCTAAGTCACTACAGCGGCTGGAAAGCGAGCATTTAACATAATCTAAACTGCATATGAGCATTGAGTTAAGCCATGGCCTTCACGGCATGTGTGCCATTTGCTGAGAAACAGCTAGTCATCTGCAATAGCAGTGAGCAAACCTGTGAAGTTTCTGTGATTCGGTTAAGCTAAGCACATGACAGTCTGGATGCTCCTTGTCCAAAGCTTCTCTGAATGATTTCAACTGGTTGGAAAACTGGGCTTGAACCCTCACAACAGGTTTTCTCATGAGATTTCTGCTACTCTTCCCCCCCCCCCCATTCTGGTTACAACTTCTCTGAGAACAGGCTTTCTTCTAATACTTAGACATTGGTCCCAGCCAGAGAGATGCTTGTAAAATAAATAACACTATAGAAATGTTTTTACAAAGAACCCAGAGTGCAGAAGAATGAAAAAATAGTGGAAGTCAATTCAAGTTAACTTCAAAAATTATTCAGCTCAAATGTGCTGTGAACCTTTGTGTAGGATTTTAAATTTATTCAAACAATTTTTCTAAAGGCCAGAACTTCAGCTGCCATCTGAAGCAGTCCATTAACGTCAGCAGTTTAATGTCAGCTGAGGATCTTGCCCCTAGTTTCAAAGGGAACCTGAACATAGCCTCCATGTGTGCATGAGCAGTCACTTGTGCAGGCAATGTGTTGCATACTACATCCGTTGCTTGCAAATGAGACTAAACACACACACACACACAACTCCCTTGCGCTTGATTCACCCCTTGCACCCACAAATGGAATTTATGCATGTAAATTAATGCTCTCCAATGATAGGTCACAAAAAAGTGCACACAAGAGTGTGAAGGCATATAGCGGCAATATTTTGAAAGTGTGTCCCCCATATGTCTGAAAACTGAAACCTGCAGAGCCAGTGTACGTGTATATTACAGGTATCAACTTTGTGGGAAATGGGGTCGGGGCAGGGGGAGTGCAGCTGCCTCTATGCAGACATCCCCATCATTATACCTGCATGCTGTGTACTGCATAATATCTGTAAGGGAAAGTGTGTTTGGGGGTCCGGGGGATTGTGATTGGCAGAAGGAGGGGTAAGATGGACCAGCTGTCTGCTGAATGTGAACAGCCACACACAATTAGAAGAGGCAACTGGAGCTATGTGGCTGAGGGAGGTCTTAAAAGAGTATCTTAACAATCAGATGCAGTAAGGTTTTGTCATGCTTTTAGGCACTAGTGTGGCTTTGTATGTAAAGAGCTTAAATATAGGTGGGTTATTGACTCCTGGTATGAAATTTATAATGCAGCATTCATGCTTGGTGTAAACTGAGAAACATTCACTGATTTAAAAAATAAAAATCTTTTTTATGTGCAAAGAGTTGAGAAATAAAATTCAAGTGGAAATCCACAGGCTAAAAATATTTCAGCAGATCCTCCCTTGTCCACTTCTTTCATCACTGGATGCTGGTCAGCTGTTCAGCAAGCATGGAGGGGGCATCTTTTAAGGCCTCCACACTAGAGGCTGCTAATTAACACAGAGATACAGCAGCACTCTGCAGCTCAAGCTATGGTGAGTACCCCAGACTAGGAGGAGGGAGGCGGTCTGTTGCAAAGAAGGTTAGATGATGGTTGCCTCTGGTATGAGTGTAGGGAAAGTGTAGTGAATATTGACAATTTTTTCACAGGCAGTGGCAATTTTGGCTGATACCTCACTCCTAAGTGTGCCAAAAGGCCAGAGAATCCAGCTGCTTGTTGATAAATTGTATGGTCAATTACTTGATCACATTAGTTCAATATTTCATTATGAAATATACTCAAGAAACAAAATAACCAATGTCAGTCAGGTTTATAAATATGATACAGGAAAAAGGTTCTATATAATTCCAGTCCTCGAAGAGCAATCCCATGCAATGATGTTGCATTTACCTTATGCAGAAGGTGTGCTCCCCAAGTTACACATTTCAGTAGCTGTCACTAAAATTCAACACATCAGTTTGTTCCAGTTCCCTAACTTATTCTTCAGCTTTGTTTTGGATACTAGCATTCTGGGTACTGATCCATGAATGTACTTACCTACCTTGTACTATGACAGAAAACGAATGTACCTTAATTTTGACACGTTTCCAATTTACTTGTGCCAAATGCTTCCTGCAGCAAATGCAAGGTAATATGGGCTACTTAGCATAAGTGAACAGGATTATGGTATAGGTCAGTTTAGGCTATATTGCTGTTACAATATTTGTGCTTAATGCATTCTGATAGATAGCTATAGATCTATCTATCTATCTATCTATCTATCTATCTATCTATCTAGTATATATAGTGTAGATAATACATATTATTAATATGATAAATGCTAGGCAGCTCATATTAGTCAACATGCTACTGGTATCCCAAAAATGCTTGAGCCCATATGCTACTAGCCAGTTTACTGTAATGGGGCCAGCAGAACTTATTGCAGAGTGGTGTGGAAAAATCTCCTGTTGCAGGGAAAGAAACAAGTCTGCCATCCCTAGAAATATTTGGAAAAGGATTGCAGAGTACCACCATTAAAGTTTCTTTGAATCGCTCACAATATTAAAAGTGACAAATAACTCCACATGGTTCCTTCTGCCTAGCCCAACAAACAAAAGAATGGAAAAGTGGCTATCGCGTCTACCTCGTTCTGCTACTTCCAAGCACAGGACACAGATCTAATGTGGCCTGCATAATGTGGACTGCCTTACTAATTATTTTTATTTTCTAACACTTCACAAGTAGAGTCAATGCATTTATTCTCTAAACATGAATATGGGATGGGTGCCATTTTTAAAGTGCGGGCAGGGAGTGAGAAAAGGAGGATGAGGATATTTTGGTCAATGGAAAGGTAAAAAATGCTTATAAGGGATAATGCATGTGTGATGCTGTCTCACAGGTTGTCAGCAGGCTAAATGTTAAAAGGTCAGAGTGTGTTCAAACCAATTCACTTGTAAAATGCAATTGTATTGTTAAGCTTGACTATATCATGTTGTTCATTTGCTATTATGCATGCCGTGTAGTAAATAACCCTTGATCAAAAGATGTGTTAGTATAAAGATGAGAATTTACTTAGCATGCAGAACTTCATGAATATTAATGAAGGATACTTGTGTTGTTCCCACTTATCCAACCCCATTGTAATGAATGGCTGGCAATTACACTAAATATATCACTGTAACTGGATTACTTGTATATACACAAGAAATAGGAATGTTAACTTCAAAGCAAAAGCCGTTGTGTTATTCAATAGAGTTCACAGGCCCAGTCTGCATTTCCTAATCTTCGTCATCAATGGAAGTGCCCACATGGGCCAAGACACTTGTCAGCTCACCTTATGTGAGCAAGATCTATAAAATATTGGATCCTGAGAATGATCCTTTATTTCTGGACTGATGAATTCTGAGAGGGTGAATTCTGAGCAATTGGACTGAGATCCCTAGAGTCATTCTAGGTAACCCTGAGAAAATATTGGAAACCAGCAAATTATTACATCTCTGCTATCAAACTGAATTAATAAACTTTGATTCACCCATAATTATTTTACCTGCTTTAACCTCTCAATAACTCTCATTTCCTTTTCTTAGCTAATAAAACTTTAGTTTAGTTTACTAAAGAAATTAGCTTCAGCATGGTCTTTGAGATTTGAAGTATACCTTGATCTGGGGTAAGTGACAGGCCTTTGGGGCTGAGAGTAACTGAATGTGTGATGTTTTTTGGGTTTCAATAACTTTTCATCATTAGTTCCAGTCTGTCTGGGTGGTAAGTGTCTAAGGTGGCTGACTGTGGCTCCATGGTAAGCTAATATACTGATCCAGGAGCACACATTTGTTGCTGGTTTGGTTAAATCTAATTATAGAATATACTCCTAGTTTGGTTGCATCTGCCCTGTTTTCTGACAATCTGACCTGAGACTGGCCCACTCAGATGAGACCCATTTCAGGACACTATGACAATTTAAGTATCAGAGGGGTAGCCATGTTAGTCTGAATCTGTAAAAAGCAACAGAGGGTCCTGTGGCACCTTTGAGACTAACAGAAGTACTGGGAGCATAAGCTTTCGTGGGTAAGAACCTCACTTCTTCAGATGCAAGTAATGGAAATCTCCAGAGGCAGGTATATATCAGTGTGGAGATAACGAGGTTAGTTCAATCAGGGAGGGTGAGGTGCTCTGCTAGCAGTTGAGGTGTGAACACCAAGGGAGGAGAAACTGTTTCTGTAGTTGGATAGCCATTCACAGTCTTTGTTTAATCCTGATCTGATGGTGTCAAATTTGCAAATGAACTGGAGCTCAGCAGTTTCTCTTTGGAGTCTGGTCCTGAAGTTTTTTTGCTGTAAGATGGCAACCTTTACATCTGCTATTGTGTGGCCAGGGAGGTTGAAGTGTTCTCCTACAGGTTTTTGTATATTGCCATTCCTGATATCTGACTTGTGTCCATTTATCCTCTTGCGTAGTGACTGTCCAGTTTGGCCAATGTACATAGCAGAGGGGCATTGCTGGCATATGATGGCATATATAACATTGGTGGACGTGCAGGTGAATGAGCCGGTGATGTTGTAGCTGATCTGGTTAGGTCCAGTGATGGTGTTGCTGGTGTAGATATGTGGGCAGAGTTGGCATCGAGGTTTGTTGCATGGGTTGGTTCCTGAGTTAGAGTTGTTATGGTGCGGTGCGTAGTTGCTGGTGAGAATATGCTTAAGGTTGGCAGGTTGTCTGTGGGCGAGGACTGGCCTGCCTCCCAAGGTCTGTGAAAGTGAGGGATCATTGTCCAGGATGGGTTGTAGATCACTGATGATGCGTTGGAGAGGTTTAAGCTGAGGACTGTAGGTGATGGCCAGTGGAGTTCTGTTGGTTTCTCTTCTGGGCCTGTCTTGTAGCAGGAGGCTTCTGGGTACACGTCTGGCTCTGTTGATTTGTTTCTTTATTTCCTTGTGTGGGTATCGTAGTTTTGAGAATGCTTGGTGAAGATCTTGTAGGTGTTGGTCTCTGTCTGAGGGGTTGGAGCAGATGCGATTGTACCTCAGTGCTTGGCTGTAGACGATGGATCGTGTGGTGTGACCGGGGTGGAAGCTGGAGGCATGAAGGTAGGCGTAGCGGTCAGTGGGTTTTCGGTATAGGGTGGTGTTAATGTGGCCATCGCTTATTTGTACGGTGGTGTCCAGGAAGTGGACCTCCCGTGTAGATTGGTCCAGGCTGAGGTTGATGGTGGGGTGGAAGCTGTTGAAAGCATGGTGGAATTCTTCCAGGGCCTCCTTCCCATGGGTCCAGATGATGAAGATGTCATCAATATAGCGTAGGTAGAGAAGGGGCATGAGTGGACGGGAGCTGAGGAAGCATTGTTCCAGGTCAGCCATAAAAATGTTGGCATATTGTGGGGCCATGCGGGTGCCCATAGCGGTGCCACTGGTCTGGAGGTATATATTGTCACCAAATTTGAAATAATTGTGTGTGAGGATAAAGTCACAGAGCTCAGCAATAAGTTGTGCTGTGTCATCATCAGGGATACTGTTCCTGACAGCTTGTATTCCATCTGTATGTGGGATGTTTGTGTAGAGAGCCTCTACATCCATGGTGGCTAGGATGGTGTTTTCTGGGAGGTCACCAATGTAGAGGCTCTACCACAGGACCCTCTGTTGCTTATGACAATTTATACACTTACTTTCTCATTCATCATCCGATTCATCTGCACTTGCCTGGCAAAACTGGTTTGACTTCTGCGGTGTTTAAAATAGCTCCTGTCTTGCCACATGGTTTATGTCTCCCTCTGGTTTTCTTCTTGTGCCCAGCAGGAAGGGTGGGGGCCACTCTCTGTGTCAGGCTCCCACAAGTTGTCCACAGTTGTATGTGATGGGGTTCCATGCAAAGTGTCTCATGCAGCTCATTGTAGAAGCAGAAAGTTGGTGGGGCAGCCCCAGATTTGTTGCTTTCGTCCCTGCCTTCTGATATGCCTGCTGGAGTTCCTTTGCTTTCACATGCTGCTGCTGCTTATGCCTGTCGTGCCCCAGTTTTAGCATCCCCTGTGCAATCTGCACATAGGTGTTGATATTTCTGTGGCTGTTCTGTAGCTGTGCTTGCATATTCTCTTCTCCCCACAGGTCAAGAAGATCCACAACTTTTTTAGGAATGCGTCTAGTACCTGGTTGGAAGCTCTCAAGGGTGAGTTTAGGTGGTATGCTTGCCAAAGTAAGCTATCATCAGGAAAAGGCATTTTAAAAACATACTGGAGGCTTTAACAGGGATAGGGGGAGGCTTCTAGGCTCTGTCACCCCTGGGTAGCAGAATTTAAAATTGTGACTCGAGCGATCACTGTTGCATGGGCAAGGGTAGGGGCATTGAGAGACAGTTGCTGGAGGACTGTCAGATCAACACCAGAGATGCAGTATCTACAGTCATATTGTGTCAATTGACTGTGGCTCTGTGTTGTGCAGGGAGGGGATAGTGTGTCACTGTAACAGTGTGCTTCTGTTGGCAGGAGATAAATTAAGGAGTAGAAGCATGCACAGCTTGATCGAAACAAACTGACTTAAATTAATCTAATTTTGTAGTGTAGAGCAGGCCTCAGCAACAGCTCCACCATTCAGCCAAACTCTGTGGTAAATGTTTCTAGGAGGACAGACTGTGTTGGAAAATGGCCCAAACATCAGCTTACAATTCCAAAACGTAGCTTTCAGCAAACAAAGACAACAATTAATTGCGAGGAAGATACACACACTCTTTTGGGGGAAACGTGGAGGATTCCTGAACTTTCCATGGTCACTAACGGAGGACAGCAGAACTGGACTTAGGAAAATTACTTGGGTATATGTGGATAATAGATAAATTATTTACGACTAGTGCATTCCCTTTGCAATATCATTCCTTACTAAAGTAAATGCCTTGCATTAAATACACTGAGTTAAAAAAAAACCTCATCGATGTGTCTCCATTATATGCTAAAATAGTTTTACTGCTCATAGCCTTAAAATTAATTACCACTTGGAAGCTCTAGCTCAGCATGGCCCAATAAAATAAATTGGTTCACTTAGAGGGCTGAGTCATTGGTGGTAGTCTCCTTTTATGATGCTTGAAAACCCAAAGTAAGCATGTTTCTCTCAATGTAGACTCACGAATTTTTACAGAAAGCTTATGTTGCTTTCTTATTTATTCATCCTGTCTATTACTGTATGTAATTCTCTTTGTAAATCTCCTCCCACTCTAAGGTAATCATTATTGAGCCTTCTTGCATCTGACATGTTTGTGTTTTATTTGCCAAAGCAGTGCCATCAAAATATTTTGGGAGCTTCTTGTGTGTCTTTTCTTTTCCATGTTCTCTGTGCATTGTCTCAATGACAAATCATCTTACCCGGCGCTGATGTAAAATAAATACATTGGCTGCAGGGAGGAAAAGAAGATTTTTCACTTCTGTCAAGTCTTTATTGTGAAAAATCTGAGGGAAAACTTGCCAGATAGTTGCAGGCTGTACATGAAAATATTTAGATTGCAAGCTTTTTGTGCAGATCTTGAAATTTTTCAAAGCTTTAGAGCTGAGGATGGAACTAAATGGTAAATCAGAGCTGTCCCAGAATGAGATTACTCTGCATTATCTCATTACAGAACTGAGAGGATAAGCACAACTCTGTACAAGCTTTACAAGGGAAAGTGTGTGAACATGGCCTTTCTCAAGCTATTTGCCTTCCAAAGGTGGAAGTTACACAATAATAGTTTTTGAAATAGCTTGAGAAAGGCCATTCTCTTCTTATT
Organism: Malaclemys terrapin pileata; assembly: GCF_027887155.1. Lineage (NCBI taxonomy): Eukaryota > Metazoa > Chordata > Testudines > Emydidae > Malaclemys > Malaclemys terrapin. The sequence continues at coordinate 62,220,079 of NC_071512.1, read as the reverse complement.
TCTTGATAATATGGGATCAGGGCATGACATTTTCAGCGCCATTTGAGAGAACAGAAGTTGAGGGGCATCTGGAGATATGCTGGCCCCCATGGGGGAAGAAATTCCCCAAACACACCATATTAAAGGAGTGAAACTAAAATTTTAACAAAACCATGAATAGAAATTAATGAAAAAAATTGAAGGAAAGATGAAAAGATACTTATAGAATTACTTGCATTGTAGTTAAGGTAGGGATCATTTTGGAGAGGAATGAACCACCAAAAATGCGCTATGGATCAACTTTTATGTGGCCATTCAGGGCTAAATTAAAAAAAAATGATTGATCATCAGATTTCTGTAGTTTCCTTCTCTTTCAAGCTGGCATTCAGCACTGAAGCTGTGGGCAGTTCCCCTGTGACTTTAGCAGCAGTTCTGACAGAAGTGGCCTGATCCTTCTGTAATCTGAGTATGCTGAACGTGAAAAGTCCTTGAGAATGGAACACTTATGGCTTTAGCATAGCTCTTCTTTTGAGGATTTTGCTTTTTCATAATGGCCGTGTTTTCGCTAGTCACACAGAATGAACTTTTATCTACATTCAACCTCCAAAGGTTATTCTTTCTCATTCTTTTGTGAAATAAAAAAGACTTCAAAAGAAAAACAATCAGAAAAGGACTGCTTGAATTTATTTCACTCTTTCATTTTTTCCTGGTTAGTTAGGACATACACAAAATAAGGACATGGTCCAGCAAGCCTTACTCCCAGTCTCCGGACTGCAGGTTTACACCTAAATCTCTACAGGAGAAAATTTAGGTGGAGACTTTCATAGCCATCTAGTGAATTTGGGTACCTGAAACCCATTAATTGTAAGGGGATTTGGAGCTCTATGCAGCTTTAATACATTCATTCTCAAACTCAAGAAAAAGAGAGCTTTTTAAAGTTGTGATTGTTCCTCTTTTAATGGGATGATAAAAGATGATACAATCAATCAAGTATCAACTGGAAAATTGTTAAGTTGGAGTAAGTCTTGCCATCTCATACCAGGATAACCTCATCTTCTAAAACGACCTTGCTCATGGTTACAGAATTATATACTGATATTAATATGGTTTCATACATGCATATGCAACTTTCAGATATTACACAATAAAAATACGTTATCTCTGTACACAGTACATCAAATAAACTAGAATGTGTAAATCACCTACTGTGCCAGAGATAGCTTCACCTAATCATATACAACACTTCATGAATCAAAAATTGTCTGCTAATTCACTCAATTCAAGTAAACTCCTACCCTAACATATACCTGGCTTTTTAAATGAAAACTATCACAAATTGGCTATATTAAGAAAACAACCAAAGATGGCCAACCTGTTACTTATGTTAAGTCACCTAATAAAAATGTAAGTATTTATTCAAACACATTCATATGAATTATATGCATCACTGTATAAGTGCACTGTTACACAAATAAAAGACAATGTCACATTTATTGAGACATACTCATTGGCATATCTTAGCACAGATTGTGCTTGGAGCTCCTTCAGGATTTCAGAGATATGTTATTACTAAAGAATCAGAGTGGTTAGGAGGGTAATTTTAAATTTATTTATGCAGGTATATAGCATCTGCATTACAACCATAATAAAACAAAAGCGGCTATTGTAAGTTCTTGGTAGTAACAAGAGCTGGCTGCACATTGTTCATTGCAGATCAATTGTCTGGCAAACTTAGCCCTGTTATCTATTTGTGAATTTGGGCAAGTGCTGGGGTCTGCAAATATAGGACCCAATTCAACAAGAAACTTAAAGCACATGCCTAACTATAAGAATATAAAGGGCATGAACCTGACTGAAACTGAGTGACATGCTGAAATGCAAATCAATGTCTGCATATACTGTTTTTGCAGTATTTGGTCTGCTTTAGTAGTAAACACAATTTTACTAAGCGTATATCTACACAACAGCTGGGAGGCATAATTCCCAGCTCAGACAGACATACACACACACTAGCTCTGCTGTAGCTAGTGCCTAAAACTATCACTGTGATAGCACTGGCTCAGGTTAGCAGCCCAAGTACGTAGCTAGGATCTCATTTGGGGCTGTGTTTGGGTGGCTAGCTGCGTGTTTCCATGGCCACACTATTGTTAACATACTAGCTCAAGCACAGGTAGTGCATATAAGTCTACTTGAGGGGTGAGTTATACCTCCCAGCTGCCGTGTATTTTTCTTAGCATGAAATCTACTTTATAAAAGGTTGTGTAAATTACTCCCTACTCTACTACAGTACTGAATTAGAGACATTGCAGTGAAGATAAAAGTGTGACCAATTTAAATTGCTGGTCTGAAATGTAGGTTAAACAATGTGTTGGGGCAAAAATGGGGATCCAAGCATAAAGGCTTAAAATAAATTGGGCAGGTATTTGTAACTTCTAGGTTTGGAAAACTTTACCAAATTTTAATAACTGATCTTACCTATTTTGAATACTACTCAATTTCATGCTTGGTCACATACAGTACACATACCATTTACTCTCTGATGGGTTAACAGGAAAAAAGCAAAATGTGTACTAGTATAAAATCACATGTCTTATCACAAGTTGTGCAAAGAAAATGAAGAAAGGCAGGTAAAGGGAATAAAACAATTTCTGTTAAGTTAATATCAAAGGGCACAATTTGAAAAGGCCACGAAAAAATGTTTCAATAGAGCTTCATTTTGGCAGACAAGACACACTTCGTGTATTCCTATGCACCCATCATATGTAATTATTTGTTCTGTACCAGTCCAATTTAGATAGATAGAAGGAAAAATTGTGTCGATATTTTCATCTAGATTATGACTTAGTCTATGTGCATGCTCAGAAAAATAAGGTTATGCCTAGGCAGGCTACCTGGACTTGGTACAGAGTAGATGGGGAGAGCCTTGGGTCCACACCCTCTACTTGCCAGCACAGCTGAACTGGTGGGGGAATAGGAAGGGGAAGGACATACTTTTCTAGACCAGCAGCAAGCTATTTATCATCCCCCAGAAGAAAAATTGTAATTCAAAGGTGTGTTTGTGATGCAGCATCACACTTTGCTCAAGGCTATGTATCCCTTTGTATTTGTAAAACATCATGCCCACTTACAACATGGTACTATAGAAATAATTCTTCAAATATAAAATGAAATAAGTGAATAGCTTTTATGAATTAGAAGCAATTAGTTAAAATGTTTCTGTCCTTTGGGCTTTCAGATCTCATGCACTCAACAGATTTCAAATATTTTTATGCTTTCATTAGTGGCCTTCATAGTCTTAAAGTGTCATTGCAGAAAAGGATTAATTTGAAAGATGCCCTACACTGTACCTATTTCTTCTGTTAACTCCCACCTATGTCACACATATAACCTTTGAATTTTTTACATCTGTTTTAAAACTTCACTGTTAAATTACTTCAGTTTTACAGTGTAACTGCACTGAAGGCAGTGGTGTAAAATTGGAGTACAAAGTGGTGATTCAGGCCCAGATTTTTAAGTGTAATGTTTGACTATTTTTCCTACAAAGAAAAGCCCTGATCCCATAATTTGTAAGGGATATATATGGGACATATATGTCTTGAATGATTAATAACTAATGATTCCTTCTGGCCCTCAAAAATTAGAAAAACTATTGATCTATGATTATCCCAAAATAGGATTCACCTATAAGAAAATGGTTCACATAATGTGAGACACTTCGTCTAAGGTTCCAGCACTAAGCCAAGTCAGGTGTTCCCCTCCCCAGCTATGAAAATGGCTAAATAGAGTATCGTTAATCACTTAATCAAGAATCTCTAATTTTCATATGGATAGAACTTTTTTTGCTTTCCCAACCTAGCTAGAAAGAACTCCAAGTTACCATGCATGGGTCATATCCTGCTTTTCTATGCAAAGTGTTTTAACCCCAAAATATAAACTGTACATTGTGTTCCTTGTAAATAAATTCTGTTAATAATATTTTTCACCCCAAATTCAGATCTACATATTTTTGTACAATCAAAGAATGTATGGAGTATGTCCTCGGAAACTTAAAACCAACGAAATCCTTATGTTCTCATTGTAAATAATTGTTGCACTTTAGGAATTGTCTGGTGCAAGGAAGACAAAATGATAAAAGATATAAACCAGGGTATAACTTTTTGGATATTAAGAGACATTGCTTAAACGGAGGAGATCCCAACTGATCATAGGGCCAAACAATGAAATCCAATCCGTGAAATGAATGAAACTTAAAAAGCTTCTGATAAGAAAAAGATTAAAGAAAATTTTTGTACAGCACCATCATCTACTGGATACCAGTGGAAGCAGCAGAGAAACTAAGAACTGAAATCTAAGCACCTGCTTGGCATATGTCCAATAGGAATCACAAACCAGGAAACTAGGGTATATAAAATTGAAGTCACCATGTGCTCAAGAGAGTTGACTGAACCTAACACAAGAAGCTACAAAATTCTAAATGTAACCAACAGCAAAACCAGACATGTGGAAAGGATTCTTCCTCATCCCAGGGTTCGGAGGACAAGAAGTGGTGAGATTTCATTTCAAATATTGTATTTCCTCTTCTATTCTTTAATATAAATAACTGTTATCTTGCTGAATCTGCACTCTCTAGTGAGACACTCAAGCCACCATATTTTATATTTTAACTCCTTTTGTATGTCCAAGCAAATTGGACTAAAAAGGGATTAAAAAATTGTTTTAAGCAATTACTTTTTATAATATTGTTCCTTTTGGACCAATCTCATCAAAGCATAGTAATCACATTCTTAAAAGGTTCCTTAAAGTCAAGTGCATCCTTGGAGTGTGATAAATGTGTTAGGAACTGAGAATTTATGATCATAAATAAAGGTAATAAATAATCGTGGTAATTTGCGTTGTTCCTTCATATAACTCTAGTTTGTGATAATTACTTGATAGATTGTGGTGAATTGTTGATTGTTTACTAATGTGGTTCTGGGTGAATAAATAAATTGTTGTTTGATTAAGAATAAGCAAGTGTCCTGATTTAAAAAAAAAATACAGTTGAAATTAAAAGTTGACGTGAAAAGAGTACAGTGTTAAAACTAGTAAGCTCATGGTTTCTGGATTTAATAAAAAGGGCTTATCATATTGGATTCTATTATATATTGGCAAACCTAATTTGTTAGCTTGCAGCTTTAGAATCTAACTGGCACCCTGGCAAATTCATAAATTGACCCTCTTTCACGCTTACAAATTGTATCCATGAGACTCCTCTGACATCAAAATGATTCCTCATAGGCCCATGATCCACCTGATTCTGCTGGTAGGATCAGGGCCAAATATTTTAACAAGGTCTCCATGGCAACAAACTATAAACCATAAAGTATGCTGCTGTAGATCTGTTCATTCTAATCTCATTAATCTCAAGAGTAGCTTTGTGCTCACATCAAGGACAGTTTAATAGATCCATGCATGGAATATGAAAGTATAAACATGTACTTATCTTAAGTTGTTCAATTAGATATTACATTTGTCTGACATCTGGTCTATTTGATCATCTGATTAGCAGTTTTGCAATTTCAACTGCTCCCTTTTTCAAATAGGATATCAAAATATGGCTTCTACTGTTCAGCAGCAGTCATTTTTATGATATTCTAAAATAACTAACTCCTATGTATCTGAGAATGTACAGTGTTAGCTTGATTTCCCCTTTAGGTTTTATAAGCTTTATGCTTTTGTTAATTTTTCTATTGCTTTTATTCATTCTCTGAAGTGGCATATATTCAAGAAAATATAAGAAAATTGCAGCGCTTTGCACAGGATAAATCATTTTCTTCTGCTTCATTAATTTCTTTCAACATGTTCCCATTTTCTAACTTTTGTTACAGGTTCTCATCTTGATGTTATGCAGCAGAAAAATGAATGTCAGAGCTTTGGCACGCAGCAGTGAGAAAGGGCAAGAACTATGGAATATGCAGATAGTAGTCAGTCAAGTAATAGCTACTTTCAATGTCCTGGTTTATAAAAATACAGTAGAGATAAGGCAACTGGTCATTTTGGACTCTGTACAATGAGAAAGCTTTCAAGATATGAGCAGCATCTGATTAGGACTTTGCCCAAGGGGGCACTGCTGTACTACATTTAACATGACATCAAGGCTATTGCAGCTAACTCCACTCTTAGGTTTAGGGACATTAAATCAAAATAATTCAGTACTTAATACTTTCTAAAGAACTGTTTGTGAGAGTATAGAAGTGGTGTTTTTTTAACTTTGTAAAGACAAGAAGAAAATTCTTTGATGCCTTTCAACTAGTTTCTTTTTACTTTTATTAAATCTTTCACAGTTATGACAGTTTGCTGTACAAACATTGCAACTACTACAAAAGTAATACCTTGTAATACAATAGTAAGAGTACTATTGATTTTTCATTAATGTTCCATTTAGTTATTTTTTGTCCTCCACAAACCTCCCCCAAATCCATTAATTTGAAATATCTGGGAATTAAAGACTTTATGCCCTCTGCCAAAGGGAAAAAAACCAAACCCAGGGTCCTGGAAATGTAAAGCTTACAAACATTAAGCAGCATATTTCAGTGAATTGCCCTCTTTGAATTAAAGTGCCAGTACTACATCAGAGCTAGGTATTTATTAATTGTTGTGATTATTACTCCAGTCATAATGTTATAGTAATGCAGTTGATTTCTTTTTTCTATGCACATTTTAATTATAGGACTTGGCCAAAATCTAAGCATGATAAAACAATATATATTCATCAGACTAGAAGATGGGGAAAAATGTAGGGCTAATTGTGTCAAAAGGCACCTAAACACAAAGAACAAGGTTTTTCTAGGGCTCCAAAGTAACAGAAAAACACTTCCTCAGGTCGGTGAGAACATGATACAGAGAACACTTATGTCTTCTCCATCACCTTCCTTGCTGCTGTTTACACTCTCCTCAGGGATTGGGTGCTTGCTGCCTATAAAATTATTAGGCTCAACAGCATTTCACTTTGAGCTCTTGCTGACCAAGTAGGACTTGCTATCAGACTTCTTGTCGCTTACGATAGTGGCAGTATTTGTAGGGGACAGCTAGCTGTACAGGAGCTGGGGATTTAACCCGTTAGTCTGGTGCAGCAGCTGTCCTTCTGCCCTGTCATAATGTTTTACAACATTATGTATTTTAAATGTGGGGGAGTTCTATATTGGTCTAAATCAGCATTCTACACACACATACACCATGCTGTCCAAAAGTTGTGTTACACATATTGGTTTCAATATACTGGGCTCTATTACTAGATAGTCAAACTACAGAACATTGTTAATAATCAGCCAGTTGCTATGGCAACCTGTCAGAAAAGCATCTTATCCAAATAAGCATATTTCCTGTAAATCAAGGCGTAACAAATGCAATATTCTGTTTCAATGTTATGACTCTCATCATTCTGCAAAGGTTCAGAATGGGAGTTTTATTTTTGTAAGTTGTGGGGAGAGTTATAAAAGTAGAAGTGATGACACACTGGCTCTCTGTTATTTGAAGGTTTTAATTTACATTATATTATCCCACCCTCTGGTCCTCCCTTACAAGTTCCTTAATCCTCTTTTTCCTGCAGTGACATATGAAGGATTAAAGAATCAGTGCTGCTAATTACTCAGGAATTATGTGATATTTGAAATCTCCTAAAAAAGCTGGGCTTCAGACTCTGAATGATGGTAGGCTACAATCTCCTGTGAGGAATGAAGGTGTGAAAGGCAGCTTCTCAACCTGCACAATGACATTGACTTCCAAACAATTAGATTTCTTGACCAGACCAGCAATTCTTGACACTTAGCCTTGGCCCTTTATGCAGTGGACTCAATACACTTTTTTCAGCAAATGCATTAGCTCAATTGCCACCCCCATCACATACAGAAGATGGAGTTTTGATATGAAATCAGGATATTTCTGGTCTTTGACCACCATTAGCTTATGGTCTATATTTATTGCTAGTTAATTACTTCCAGAGCTGGCTGAATGACAGCATGGATTATTTATCCACTGATTTCTTGCAATGATCATTCAATATATTATTCACAAATAATTGTTTTCATTATTTTAACAGCTACAATCATAATGTCTCCTAAATGAATTAATAATACATAATTTCAGTGTTTCAATAAGGTAAACAATGTTTACTGTTTGAAAGAAGAGATTTCTTTTCCACTTCCCATTCTGGATAAAGAGGGAAATTCAGTTTTCAGTGTGCTGAAAATCTGGCACCGTTAATCAGCATAATGATAAATAATTATCACCATTAGATCATTATTAAACATTTTATTGACTAGAGCTCTACAGGATATTTCTCAAATAAGCCAAAGCTAGCAAATGTTGTTTTTATGGCTTTTATTAGAAGTTAAAATACAAGTCTAAATTTCTTGTCCATTATTGTGGGCCTGACATATAGTACATCACTTTCATTGCAGAGTACGTTTTGAAGAAACAACATAGGTTCGCTATATAGTATATGTACTAAGCGGAATCTGAGCATGGATAATACAATCTGGGGATGGTGTTGTAGAAACAAAGGTGATGCTAAGCCATGTTTTGGCTTCCACTGATTCTTTGGCCAACTGGAAGTTGAAGCTTCCACTGCCATATCTTAGAACAATCTAAGGGTTTCTCTGACTTGTCATGGTTAGAGAAGTCCCCTTGTGACCACTCTGCCAGGTGAGGCTCAGGTGGACTGTTGTGTGATGCAGTCCATGTCCTGACCCATCCCCAGTAGCCATAAAGCTGGCTATGCTGAGAGAAACATCAGTTGCCTGTTTAAAACAACTTGTAAGTGCAAACTTAGCAAGTGCCAAATATCTGTCCCCCCCCATCCAGCTTCTCAAACGGAACATATATGATACATATCACATGCAACTAGAAGTGAGTCAGACGAGGTTCCACCAGAATGGCAATCTGAGCCCTCCACAGTTTGATGAAGGTGGATTGTAAACTGTGTGACACTGCCTGGTAAAGTGAAAGGATGCATTGTGGTTGCACTAATTTTCTACAGCCTGGCGACCCTGAGATTGAGGATTCTATGGTGCCCCAGCCACAGAGGTCAGTGATGTGCCAAGCATCTGCCTTTCCCTCAGGTGCCTCCACCCTGGGTGAAGCTTCCCCCACTGATGCTGGAGATGATAAATGTGCAGGCCGAATTAAGTCCAAATTTTTCAGTTACCTCACCAACCATTCTGAAAAAAGTAGATGAAAAACAGCCGTGCCAACACCATCTATAACAGGAGATATCCTCTTAACCAGCTTAGATAGTATCCTTTGCAAATGGGAGATGACTTGCTCAATATCCTTCTTCTTCCTCTCTGAGCAAACATTAATGATTTAGCAAATCTGCAGTAGGATGGAAGGGGAATAATCACCATTTGATGTCTGATCAGAGTTTTATGGAGCATCTGTGTATCATTCTAGGGCCTCGTAGAGGCACACGTACAGTGGAGAGGATTTCCCGTCTTGATCAGAGTCTCCCTTTCACTTGCCGAAGACAATAAAAAGTACATGAGCATGCACTGAAGCATCTGATGATGCAGTGTCTTTGGTAGATGACATTACAAAGATATTTGATGTAATTTAAGTAAGCGTTATCAGAGGATTCACTGTATTTTACACTTCCAGTAAAAGACAATGAATCAAATTATTCCCTAGTGTAACTCCACTAACCAACTGGACCAGTATGAGTAAGCCATAGAAATGTAGGGCTGAAGGGGACCTCAAGAGGTCATGTAGTCCAGCCCCCCATTCACTGAGGCAGGACCAAATAAAACTAGACCATCCCTGGCAGGTGTTTGGCCAAACTGTTCTTAAAAATCTCCAATGATGGGGCTTCCAGAGTTTCCCTTAGAAGCCTGTTCCAGTGCTTAATTATCCTTTTAGTTGGACAGTTTCTGCCAATATCTAACCTAAATCTCCCTTGCTGCAAATTAAGCCCATCATTTCTTGTCGTATCTTTAGTGGACACGGAGAACAATTCATCACAATCCTCTTTATAACAGCTTTTAATATATTTGGAAATTGTCACCAGGTTCCCCCCTCAGTCTTCTTTTCTCAAGAGCAAATATCTATTTTTTTTTAACCTTTTCTCATAGGTCAGGTTTTCTAAACCCTTTATCATTTTTGTTACTTGCCTCTGAACTCTCCCTACTTTGTCCATAGCTTTCTTAAAGTGTGGCACTCGGAACTGGAACTGGAACACGGGCTGAGGTCTCATCAGTACAGAGTAGAGGACAATTACCTCACAGTTCTGACATACAATGCTCCTATTAATACACCCCAGTATGATATTAGCCTTTTTTTTTGCAATTGTATCACACTGCTGACTACTATAATTCCCAGAACCTTTTCAGCAGTTCTACAGCCCAGCCAGTTATTCCCCCATTTTGTAGTTGTGCATTTGATTTTTCTTTCCTAAGTGTAGTACCATGAGAGAAGGCTGCCAAGTAGGTCAACAAACCAGATAGATTTGAAAGTAAAACACAAGTAAAATGTTGATTGCACTGGAAGCTTGCCCTCATGACTGAAGGGATTTGGAATCAGCTCTTTCCTAAGCAGATACTCAGTCAGAGTAAACAAAAGAAGATGATCATTACATAATAATTTGCCCTTTCAGCTCTTTTTATCCCAGGATCACGAACTACTGATAAAGATGTACCAGTATCATTACAACTGTTTTTCAAATCAGAATCAGAAGCACAGAGGGGTAAATGACTTGTTCACACAGTAGGAAAGGTGGGAACAAAACTCTGTCTCCTGACTCCTAAAGAATGGTGCCTCTCAAGGGTTAACAAAGGATGGAAGGTGAAAATAAGGTAGATTGGGTCTAAGGAAGAGAAGCTTCCAGAAGATATGGATAGGTGAATGCCAAGGGCCAAGAGGCACACGCTCCTTCTGTAAGAGCCTGACCCATTGAAGTCAATAAAAAGACTCCTATTGACTGCAGTTGGCATTGACAAGGGCTTGAAGTTCTGCCCTATCCAGGTGTGAACAGTGCTGGTTAATTAGGTATTTATATTGCTCACAGGAAAAAAAAAGATAAACAAATGGAACCTGTACAATATTTAGCATATACCCTGTGACCTTCATTTTTCACCCTCCACTATGATGCACAAGTTTAACTTTTACTAAGCAAAGAAAAATTTATATCGGCAAAGACCATCTTTTTTCTTATGAGATTCATAAAACAGCACTAGCAAAAAAAAGTGACTTTGTTCACCTCCTCACACAGCACTGATAAATAATTACAAGAGCTGGTTACAAATCTGCCAATGAGGGAGAGAAACCTAGCTCAGATAAGGTCAGAGACAGACAAAGATGAAATACCAGTTTGCCCATGGCTCATTTTGAGAACATACTTTTTCACATGAAATGGGACTAAGTCTTTGCTCTTAGTAGACTATCAGGCAGAATCTTTTGAAGTAACAGCTCTTAAATACCAAGAGCTGTGCTGCAATCAGCTTCACAAAATCCATTTTGCTGCCTCACCGAGAATTTAAAAAATTGGTACCTGATGTTTATTCTATTTTGTTTATTTTCTAATGCAGAAAAATTAGTTGTGAATATATGTACAATTTAAGAACCCCATACGTCAAAAAATTCGTAAAACAACAACATTAATAAACTAGAGAGCCAACCGGGTATGTTAGTAATTATTAGATCTGGTCAAAAATTTTCCAGTATAACATTTTACCATAAACAAATGCTAACCGGACAAAATTGATATGTCAAAATGTTATCAAAACCATTTGTGTCAATAAAGTTGAAACATTTCATTTTGGTAAAGATTAAATGTGTCATTTTAACTATTGTTCTGAATAATATAATATTCAAATTGATATCAAATTGATATGAATTTAGTTCCATGGAAAATTCAGATTTTTCATTCTGATTCAGAACAAAAAGAGTCAAAATTTTGGAGTTTCCTGTAGAATGGGAATTCTGGGTTTCAGACGGCTATAGTGATTATCCAACATAACTCTTACATATGTCTCTGAAAGGTAAGAGACACAAAACTGTCTTCCACCCCATTGCTAACAGTGTTCACTGCCAAGTCAACAAAATCTTATGTCAATGTTATCAAAGGTTTATGAAAGATCAAAAAGAATTCATATGGACATGTCAGCTTTATCGTTGCCTGAGATCATCATTTGTAAAGTCCAGTGAAGTCTCACTAGCATATCCAAAGCCTAAAACTTGACTGACAGGGATCAAAGATTCTATATGATGTCAGAGCTATCTTACCAGTATCTCTTTAAATCACCTTGTCCATAAAGGGCAGATCAGTGATTGACAAGATTGTCACTGCCATAAAAGCAATATAAGGGTTTATTGAACAAAAGCAATAAATTACTACTACTAATTTTGAATGAAACTGGCATTGTGTTTGCCCAAAGGAAGTGTTAATGGTCTCCACCATCAATGGATGCAATATTTCCCAGCTTATTTTCACTAAGCATGGATCCAGCTTGCCTTTATAGCTCATTGAAAATGTTCATTAAAACTCTTTTTCTGATGGAAAATTCCTTTTTGCAGAAACTTTTGGCTTTTTAAAAGTTTTTTCCAGTTCTTAAAAAACACAACCCTAAAAACTCAAATCCCCAACGTTGGAGATGTTTTGATTTTTTAAAAATAAATAATAATAAGCAATAATAAATACACAAGATTTTTTCAGTTTTCAGCTGTAAGAGTTTTGGTCTTATCTCACTGTTTCTTCTGTTTGTTTTATTTTGCCACTAAGAAAGGGATTAAAAAGGGGTGAGAAAACAATGAGGAAACCAAAATTCAAAGAACCTGAAAATTATTCAATTTTTGACAGAAAACATCAGAAATTAGTTTTCATTTTTTTCATCAAAATTCAAATAAATGTAAAGGTGGTCATTAAAATAAATCACTATTTTTAAAAAAAAAATATTACATGTATGTAGCATTTTCCAACCAGCTCTACTCACAATTGACAGCCACGTCTCCCCCAGTACCTCTACCTCACCAAGAGGCCTTCAGACATTAATTCAAACCATACATGAACCTGTCTCCATAGAAAGACAAAAAACAAGTTTGAAAAGATTAAACTAAGAAAGATATTTTCTCCATAGCATTAGATGTATTTACAAAGCGTATTTAACAAATTCAGTTCTTATTCAAATTCTAGCCTTAGTATCCCGAGTAAACATATATTATCTCCAAACACACACACCTGCTTCTATTACCTTTGTTCATACAATAACAGTAATTTCCAGCCATTTTTGTTAGAACCTGCCTAGAAATAAATTGCATCTCTCCACATCCCTCTCATTCTGCCGTAGCACCATGTCCTGGTACAGTTGCCCCTAACTTTTTTCTTTTCAACCTGTTTTGCGTTTCCTGCCTTTACTTTTTTGTCTCTGTCCCCTTTTTGCTTCTCATGTGTTAAAAAAAATAAACAATGGAAAAGATTGTTTAACTGTTTTTAAACACCAGCCTGCAGTGGCTCCTCATCCCTAGACTTCAATATACTCAGTGGCTACATGCAACTCAGGGTAATACTGGTAACTTTTTGTGGCTCCAGGACTGGTCCATAGGTACATTCACAGCAAAGCTGTTGGCAGAGAAGGAAAGCTTTAGCAGGTTGCTCCCTGAAACCGCAGAACAGTAGATCTTTTAAGCTCCTGCAGCTACTGCATTAAAGGCCCCTGGAAGATTGAGGGAGGAGGCATTAAAGAGGCAATTTTCTTCCTAGAAGTCTTCCACCGCTTTACCTACAACCACTAGAGAATGTTATAATGTATGGTGGAGTAAATCCAGGGTCCTTCAGTTCTCCTCATCCACACAATACTGTTTCTTCTGCTCCACGACCCACTTGGACATACTGGTGCACCTCCAGATTGAGAAGTACTGGTTTAATTTACATATAATTACACTGAATTAAACATAATTCACTTCACTTTATGAAAATGAGTCTATAGGCATCTGTACACACATTAACATTAGCAGTCTAAGGGTATGACTATACTGTGAGCTAGGGTTGTTATTTTCACTTTGCATAAAACATACTTGCACTAGTTCTCATCTGAGCAGTGTGCTAACAATAGTCATGTAGCCAGGGTAGCACAGCAGCAGTACCGGTAGCATGGACTAGTTGCTCCAAGCAAATACTAGCGGGTACAGCAAAAGACCAAAAAGGACATCAAAAGCAGGAAGCCTGCCAAACAATCAGTGGGCCATTGGATGATAGAGGCTTTGAAAGGGTACTCCTGGAAGATAAGGCCATTGCAAAGAAGCTAAATGAATTCTTTGCATTGTTTTTCACTGACTAGGATGTGAGGGAGATTCCCACACCTGAGGCATTCTTTTTAGATGACAAATCTAAGGATTGCCTGGCTAGGCCGAAAGAATGACAGGAGACATTAGATATGGGTTTAGTCAGGCTGCAACTTTATTATTACATAGAAACCTGGGACTAACCGGCAGCTAAAAAATGTGCAGTGCAGGTGCAAAATTTGTGACCCTCAAGCAGATCCTCCAATTCCGGCCAATTTTTTTGGAGCTTCCACCAGCTCCCTCCCCTTTTCATCCAGGTCCCCCCAGCAATTCCCTTGCTGGTACCTTACCAATTCCAGCCAATTCCGGGGGGGGGGGGGGGCAGAGGGGGTAGGTGGGGTGTCCACCAGATCCCCCACCCCTTTTCATCCAGGTCCCTCCAGCAATTCCCTTGCTGGGACCTTACTGACCACCCCCGACCCCCCCCCCCGTAGGAGGGGGTAAGGTGGACTATGATAATGGGGGTTTGGCTCCCTGCTGTACCATAGGAGTCCCCAACTGTCCCCTGGCTTGCTCAGTTACTGAGTACCTCTCCTTAATTCCTTTTCCAAACCATTTTTCTGTTCTTTTGTGCCTCAGTTTCTGGAGTACCTGCACTAAACATCCTCTATACAGTTAAATAAAGAGTTGTGACATATCGCCCATCATGCTGTGCATGAACAGAGCCCACCTGAACCTGCTGCAAGGAAGGCAACCCCCCCCCACACACTGCACCTGGCCAAAATGGTGGTAAGGGAAAAATTCCTTCCCAGCCCTCCCCCCAAGCAGGGTGGCTAGCAAAATACCCACAGCAAATTTACATAAACACCCGGCATATTTGTGACCTAACTGAGGAGGGTGGGTGGATGGGTGCTGCCCATCCTGTCCTGATGAAAGAGGGGAGTGGCCAAGCCCATGCTGATCTTTTTAAACCCCTCATTCTTATGTGGTGAGTCATCCACCACGCTGACTGCTCTTCCAGCAGTTTTACGTCTCCCCTCCTCCCCCAAGCCAGAAAGCATTGCTTTCTTCTCCCAGCCAGCCAGACAAACCCCTCCCTGCTTAAAGTGCAGTGTTGTGAACTGTCCCAGTGAGAGGCATCAATTGAAGAGATTTTGAGCAAACTGATCAATTAAACAGAAATAAGTCAACAGGACCAGATGGTATTCACCCAAGAGTTCTGAAGGAACTCAAATATGAAATTGCAGAACTACTACCTCTGATATATCACCTATTGCTTAAATCAGCTTCTGTACCGGAAGACTGGAGGATAGCTAATGCAACACCAATTTTTTAAAAAGGCTCCATAGGCAATCCTGTCAATTACAAGCCAGTAGGCCTAACTGCAATACCAGGCAAATTGGTTGAAACTAGAGTAAAGAACAGAGAATTATCAGATACATAGGTGAACACAATTTGTTGAAGAAAAGTCAACACAGCTTTTGTAAAGGGAAATCATGCCTCAATCTATTAGAATTCTTTGTGGCGGGGGGAGGGGGGGGGGAAGGGCGGGAGGATCAACAAACATGAGGACAAGGGTGATCCAGTGGGTATAGTGGACTTGGACTTTCAGAAAGCCTTTGACAAAGTCGCTCACCAAAGGCTCTTTAAGGAGCCATAGAGTAAGAGGGAAGGTCCTCTCATGGATCAGTAACTGGCTAAAAGATAGGAAACAAAGGGTAGGAATAAATGGTCAGCTTTCAGAATGGAGCGAGGTAAATAGTGGTGTTCCCCCGGAATCTCTATGGGGACCAGTGTTGTTCAATGTATGATCTGGAAAAAGGGGTAAACAATGAGGTTGCAAAGTTTGCAGATAATACAAAATTACTCAAGATAATTAAGTCCAAAGCAGACTGCAAAAAGTTACAAAGCATCTTCACAAAACTAGGTGATTGGGAAACAAAATTAGAGATGAAATTCAGTGTACATAAATGCAAAGTAATGCGTATGAAAACATAATCCCAACTATTCGTACAATTAGCTATTACCACTTAAGAAAGAAATCATGGAGTCATTGTGGATCATTCTCTGAAAACATCCACTCAATATGCAGCAAGGGTCAAAAAAGCTAACAGAATGTTAGGAACCATTAGAAAAGGGACAGATAATAGGACAGTAAATATCATAATGCCACTATATTCATCCATGTTATGCCCATACCGTGAACTGCCTGCAGTTGTCACCCCCCGTCTCCAAAAAAGCTATACTAGAATTGGAAAAGGTACAGAGAATGGCAACAAAAATGGCGAGGAGTATGGTCAGCTTCCATAAGAGGAGAGATTTAAAAGACTGAGTCTATTCATCTTAGAAATAAGATGATAAATGGGGTGTTGGTGGTGGTGGTGGTGGGGGGGGGGAATATAATAGAAGTCTATAAAATCATGAATGGTGTAGAGAAAGTGAAAGTGTTATTTACTCCTTCACATAACACAAGAGCCAGCGGTCACCCAATGTAACGAATAAGCAGCAAGTTTACAACAAACAAAAGGAAGTATTTCTTCACTCAACTCACAACCTGTGGAACTTGTTAGGGATGCTGTGAAATCCGAAACTGTAACTGGATTAAAAAATTAAATAACTTCATGGAGGATAGGTCCATCAATGGCTATTAAGCAAGCCGGTGAGGGATGTAGCCCTAAGCCTCTGACTGCCATAAACAGGGACTGCCGGCCAGGTATGGCTCACTTGAGAATTGCCCTGTTCTGTTCATTCCCTCAGCAGTATCTGGCATTGGCCCCTGTTGGAAGATAGGATACCAGGCTAGCTAGACCACTGGTCTGACCCCATATGGCTATTCTTGTGTACCCACAGGGTTCAGGCAGGTTGGTACACGTGGTGGCCAGCCTGTGCCTCTGCTACCGCTGCTCATGCTACCACTAGCACGCCTATGTTTGTGCACATTGGGAATCACGCCCCTAGCTCATAGTGTAAGCATAGCCTAAGATAAATACCTTGCATATAAACTTTGCCACTCATAGCCACTTCATAACAACAACATATGCCTCAATAAACTTGAAGACACCATTTCTAGGTGTTAAAGCTACTACACCAGCAGCTGAACACATGCATACCCTTGGAATCCACTAATTAGTACAAGAAAAGTGGACATTTTAATTTCCCTTAAGGAGCATATTGGTTACACTCACACAGACATTTTGCACTTGAAAAAGAATAGTCTTTTTCTCCAGTGAAAACAAAGCTTTGAAAGCATCAGAAATGGCATTGAGACTTTACTCCTGCTGATGAGCAAATCCGTGGTGTTAGTTAAAAAGTTGGTGTGGAGACAGCTATGGCTGTGCCAGATATTTAAAAGGACAATAATATAAACATTAAGTATTTTTTAATGTTCTTGTGTACAAACTTTTAAAAACAATATTTTATAGCTATAATGTAAGTGGAGAGCTATATGTGCCATTGGCAAACTAGCTCTCTGAGGCCATGAAATATGACTTATTTTGATAGCTAGAAGTGTGATGTAGCCATATCTGTTAAACCTGAAAAAAAGGTGGATATTTTGTACAGCAAAAGTGGAAATAATTTTAAAAAAAGATTTGAACAGAGGGTATGGACATTGTAATAAGCCATAATATAGCTAGAGATCATGTGTGTTTAACTTTTTAAATTTCTTTGGAGGGCAGTTGATACCAGATTTTTTTCAACACTAGTACACTTTGATGTCAACAAAGCCATAAACTCCTGAATCTGCACTCCTTATTCAGATGAAATTTTGAGTTTTGTCTTTAAAAGTGCAGGATTGGGCCCATGTTGAATAGCTATGGGTTCAAACCAAAATGTGCATGCCCCAAATTATAGGAAAGCCATAGTCTATATTAGGACCATCGTTTTGCAGCTTGAAAACATTAGTAATAATTAATAGGGTTTGTTTGTTATGTAGCACTTCCTTGAGGAAGACTACACTGTAAATGTAATTATAAATCTTAGGTAGTTTTATGAGATACTATGGAGTGAGGGCAACTAGCATATTAAACTGTACTTCTCACCCAAATGCATGGAGTAAGTACAAGGTGAAGTTAAAATAAACTGGTGATAAACTAGAACTACATATAGGGAATTTATCATTTTCTAGCAGTCTCCTTGCTCAGGCTGATAAATGGCATTGTTTTTGCATTGCAGGCCCTTTTCACCATGATAAACTCATTGAAAGAATCCCAATTCTGTGATAAAGAGATTTAGGCAGAAATGAGGAGCAGTTGCCTAGTTAGCGTGGTGAGCTGTAGATTTTGATGAATGAAAAGGAAGTCAGTTGTGGCAGGATGCCAGAAAGTGGAGGCACAAATGCACTTGGCTGAAGCAGAGTGTAGCTGATTTGACATCCTGAAAACATTGTGTATTCTAATACGGTGAGAGGACCTTCTGAAGCCTTTTACAAAGCCCTGGATTTGTTTGGTTTTTTACTTGTAAGGGCACGTACCCAGTGCACAGGGTGTCATTTCAAACAGTCAGCTTAGAAATCCAATCAGTAGACTGTAAAATAGACTAAGGAAGAAGAAAACCACTGGATAATTCCTTCACTTAAAACTTCCATTGTAGCAGTGTTCGCATTTAAGAATGTGCATGCGTGTTTGTGTGTGCGTACACATATATATGGAAAGAAAAAGAAAAATGAACACAAACACTTTTCTTTTTCCATAAAAGATCAGACTAATATTTTATTTTCAAATAGTATAAGGATATAAAAGTAATGTCTGTATGGGATGCATACAGATTACTTTTATAAATTAAAATATAGCCTTTAATCATCTATCATAATTCACTTCCGTTTTTGTTTTATTTAAACTAGTTCCATATTAAATGGGCCTAAGAGGCAGGGTTTGGTGTGTATTTAGGTTTAGGGTACAGTTCACATTTAGGATTAGAGGTCAAATTAGGGCTAAGGGTTGGTGGCACTGAGATATGAACTGTTCTCACAAAATTTCAAACCAAAATGGTGGAAATCACATGAGATTAGCTATTCTCATGCAGTTTCTTGCAGTTTTGGTCCAAATATTGTGAAAACAAGTTCTCACAAGATGTTGATCATATCCAAATTGGAGTTGGAGAACAAGCCTCTTCTGGTTCTGGATCAGCCCCTGAATCAAAATACTGGTATGTAATATTACACTAGTGCCTAGACCCTAACTGAAATGAGGGCTCCATTGTTTTTTTTTTTTACTAGGTGTATATGTAACACTGACACAGCCTGGTATTTGGCTTTTAGCTCATGCTATAGAGGCTCATGCACTAAGCTCTAGAGATCCCTGGTTCGATCCTGCCCGCCGACAACCAGGGTCTTTTGGCATTACATATACACATAGTAAAAAAAACAATCCCTGTCTTCACGTGCTTAAAGTTTAAATTGAAAAGACAGGTGATAGAAAAAGTATTATCACCAATGAACTGAAGTACAAGAGACATTACAGGCCCAATCCTGCAAAGATTCAGATATAAACATAAGCACACACTTAATGTTACCCACTGCGGTTAGTCTAATTGAAGTCAATGGTTCTAAACACAGGGTGAAATCCTAGCCCTGTTCAGATTAATGGGAGTTTTACTAGTGAGTTCAGTGGAGTCAGGATTTCACTCATAGCTTGTAAAATTAAGCATGTGTATACATCTTTGAAAAAATCTGGGCCTAGGTCATTTGCCCAAGGTTACACAGGAAGTCTGTGGCTGAACTGGTGATTTAATCCAGCTCTTGAGTCCCAGTCCAGTATTTTAACCACATGACCATGGCAGGGCTGGGTTTAGATACAGAAATCTAAATGTTGACGGTGTCCAGATTCAAGGTTTAGAGTTTGGACCATTTCTATTCCATACTTATGCCACAGCCTATTCTAAAGGTCATGACATTAAAAGAGAAATAGACCAGGGCTCCTTCTTAAAATTTACACTTCAGCTAATTGCAGTTAGCATTCTGCTTTGCACTGGATATTAAAATTTATACCATAAATTATACATTAATGAATTCTGTTGCTTCAAAGCATGAAATAGTCTTCTGAAGATAAATGGTTTTTACAAAAACATTTTTCAATGTACTTATGAGTTTCTGAGGCTGGAAGATTAGAAATGTGTTCTCTATTTAAATTATGTAAATATTTCAATTTTCAAACTGTTCCAGATATTCACAAATAGCTATTAACGAATTAGAAAATAACTCAGCAATTGGTAATGCAAAGTTTAAAACAAAAGCAACAAGCAGGTAGATACAGGAATATTGTTTGGACATCATTACTGGAACTAATACGCCCCCATAAGACGGCCGTTGTTAAAAGTCTCTCTCTTCCTCCCCCATTATACTTCCTAGTGGTAATAATGCTCAAACTAATAAAATTAACTAGGACTACAGCTGTGCAAAAAATACCTAACAAAGGGGGAAAAAAACATAATTTGGGGTCTACCCAAAGTGGTTTTTTGTGTATGTGGGAGGTGAGGGAGCTGAACTGAAAAAAAAAATTCAGGTTGAACAAAATTGTTTGTTTATAAAGGAGATTTAAAAAAAAAAAAAAAAAAAAACAGATGAAACCAGAGAAGTTGTTTGGAAAGTATTGAAACACAGCAATTTTTTTTATTCTCTTGTTCATTTTTGTTTTTTGACCTACACATTTCAGTGAAATTGATATGGATTTTTTAAAATAGTTTGGTTGACCCAAATTGGCAATTTGTTTTTAGTGGGAAAAAAATGCATCCAAAAAATTCTCTCAGTACTAATTGGGACTGATAAGGAAACAATATTCTGGAAAAAAAGATTGTTACTCTAAAATAATTATACAAATAGTTGTATATCCTTTATTATCAATATCATGTCTTATCTTGACCTGCATCTTATACTGATTGTAGCAGAGCTGATACACTGTGAACTCTGTCCAGAGATGGCTCATGAGGCACCAAATTGCTAATTCTGAGCATAATGTAGTGAATCGTGGTTACAGAGATTCACTCGGATATGCTGTATTTAGCGTGTGGGCAAGATCTGCAGCTGATGAAAATCATTACACCAGCTGAGGATCTGGCCCTGTGTGTTTGTTATGGGAGGCACACAACCATAATCTATCTCCAGCCCTAGTTTTCTATATTTTTAAAAAAAGTATCTAATACACTTTCTGATGCTACTAAATAGCAACCCTTACTGGCCAGTCAACTTGAGCTCGGAAGAGAGCTTAGCTCAGACCTTGTAGGCTATAGAAACCAGTTTGGATAAAATTATCCTTTTTATTGTTTCTATGTCAAATTAGTTTTGGCAGCTTTTCTTATTTAACAGAATTTGTTAAGATTACTGTTTTTGGTTTACATAATGACTGACTAGCCAACATTGCCAATAACATCATGAAAATTCAGTGTCTTCTCAGTAGCTATTCAAGGAACCTGGGAAAGTAATTCAAGAATTGTTAAAGCTGTTAAGACAGTGAGCTCATTAGCACAGGGACTTGCTATGTATGGGTACTGTGCCTACCCCAATGAGGCCCCATTCTTAGATAACACTACCATGATATAATAATTGAAGGATTACTAAACAGTTGGAACTACTCCTTCAAGGACAGCCATAGCTTACTTATGTGATGGAGGGGCTAAAAACAGGGATCATATTAAAAACTGTGCTGTTAAAACAAGTAACATATATTCAAAACAATGCCTCAAGTTCAAATAGTTTTATGGTCACTGAAACTATGCTGTGGGTCAGTAAGAGCTAGTGTCTGGAGTACTTAAAGGAATTGACTCTGGAAACTTGATCAGACATGAGCAAACTAAGAAAATGACTTAAATATTTTGCCCCCCAAAAGTACATAGACTAATGAAAAAGTCTAAACCAATTTGTCTCAAACCAACTAGATACGGCTAAGAAGGAGTAAAACTCTCAAAAGCATTGCAAGCTACCAACAGTTTGCAGGTCAGAAAGCTGCATGATGGTGGCAAAATATCAGAGGTTTATTAAAATGACTTTTTTTTATTGCAGTAGCACCTAGAGGATCCAATAAACAAACACAAAAAGTCTCTGCACTGGACAGCTTACAACCTAAGGATATGCCTATGCTACATGCTTCTTTCAGCAGCGTGTAAAGTACATACCAGCATAGTCCCACTAGTATGAGCATAAATATCAGTGACAACTGGGAGGCATGCTTTAGGTAAAGACATGACTACAAGGGTGGCTATGCGAGTATATACCATACACACTTTCTGTGCCTCCTTGTCTACACAGCTATTTTCAGTAGTGTAGTGTCCCACTTGCTCCCTGCCACTGGAGTCTTTCCCCTCCACAGGAAAAAAAGACACCCCCATTCAGAAAGGCTCTGGCTGGGGGTAGGAAGAGGGGAACATATCAGAGGGGTAGCCATGTTAGTCTGTATCCACAAAAACAACAAGGAGTCCGGTGGCACCTTAAAGACTAACAGATTTATTTGGGCATAAGCTTACATGGGTTAAAAATCCCACTTCTTCAGATGCATTGAGTGACAATTATAGATACAGGCATAAATATATGTTGGCACATGAAGAGAAGGGAGTTACCTTACAAGTGGAGAACCAATGTTGAAGTCCAATTCAGACAGGGTGGATGTGGTCCACTCCCAATGATTGATTACGAAGTGTCAAAATCAAGAGAGGGAAAATTGCTTTTGTAGAGAGCCAGCAACTCCCAGTCCCTATTCAAGCCCAAATTGACGGTGTTAAGTTTGTAAATGAATTGTAGCTCTGCAGTTTCTTTTTGAAGTTTGTTTTTGAAGTTTTTCTGTTGACGAATGGCTTTTAAGTTTTGAAGTTTTTCTGTTGACGAATTACTTTTAAATCTATTATTGAATGTCCAGGGAGATTGAAGTGTTCTCCGACTGGCTTGTGTATGTTACCATTCCTGATGTCTGATGTGTATCCATTTATTCTTTTATGTAGAGACCATCTGGTTTGGCCAATGTACATGGCAGAGGGGCATTGCTGGCACATGATGGCATATATCACATTAGTAGATGTGCAGGCGAATGAGCCTCTGATGGTGTGGCTGGTGTGGTTGGATCCTATGATGGTGTTGCTAGAGTAGATATGGGGACAGAGTAGAGATTGGTTCCTGCATTAGTGTTTCTGTGGTGTGGTATGTAGTTGCTGGTGAGTATTTGCTTCAGGTTGGGGGGGCTGTCTGTAAGCGAGGATTGGCCTGCCTCCAAAGGCCTGTGAGAGTGGGGGATTGTTTTCCAGGATAGGTTGTATATCGTTGATGATGCACTGGAGAGGTTTTAGATGGGGGCTGCACGTGATGGCCAGTGGTGTTCTGTTATTTTCCTTGTTGGGCTTGTCCTGTAGTAGGTGAGTTCTGGGTAGCCATTTCGCTCTGTCAATCTGTTTCCTCACTTCCCCAAATGGGTATTGTAGTTTTAAGAATGCTTGATAATAGGGTACCAGTTAGTGCCAAATGCAGTGGTGGTTTTGTGATGGAGCAATTGTCCCCAAACGGCTGAACTAACATAAATACTGCTCAAATTGGATGTCTTGCACCACAGAGGTAGCTCTAGCAAGGAGCAGTCCTTGTGCTTGTGGGAGTGCAGGGACTGTGACTGTGCCCACCCACTGTCCAGGCGAGTAAGAGTTGGCAAAGGCGTCCAGCACTCCCCCTGTCCTGTGCACCGCTGAAGCAGCCAGGTGACAGCTGACCTATGTCTCTATAAACTTAGATCAGGTTCACTGTAGTTAAAAGTATCTGGGACACAATCTAAAGTGTTGCTGATATTTTTGAAATGGCTTGTTTTATTTATTTCTAGACACTGGCTTAGTTTTTCAAAGATTTATTGTCCTTCAACAGTTCAGTCAACAGCAGGTAATGGACCACCCACCATGATTCCTAAAGTTATCGCCTTCTCGCTCACCTCTGACAACTCCTGGCCAAGCAGTTCAAATATATTTTGTGTCTTTTAGATTAAATATGCTGCAAAAAGTTCAAAAGCTTATTGACCTTATTGCTCCCTGCTGTTAATAGCTCTAAAATTTTATTTCTAAAAATATTCAGGCAGCCAGGAATGTTTGAGACACACAGAAACAACTCCTTTACATCAAATACTACAGCTTATTCTCATGTGGGATGGATTTTTCTGCATACTTCCTTTTAAGCAATTTTGGGGAAAGGATTTCTTTTAATAAATTTTGCCAGCCACCACAATAACGGAGCCCCAATCTCGATTGGGACCTCGGAGCACTAATGTGATACAAATAATTAGGGCTGTCACGTGATTAAAAAAAGTAATCATGATTAATTGCGCAACAAAAACATTAATTGTGATTAATCATACTGTTAAACAATAACAGAATCCCATTTATTTAAATATTTTAGGGTGTTTTCTACATTTTCAAATATATTGATTTCAATTAAAACATAGAATACAAAGTGTGCAGCGCTCATTTTATATTTATTTTTTATTACAAGTACACTGTAAAAACACAAAAGAATAATATTTTTCAATTCACCTCATACAAGTACTGTAGTGCAATCTCTTTATTATGAAAGTTGAACTTACAAATGTCAAATTATGTACATAAAATAACTGCATTCAAAAATAAAAAAAATGTAAAAATTTAGAGCCTGCAAGTCCACTCAGGTTCTTGTTCAGCCAATCACTCAGACAAGCAAGTTTGTTTACATTTGCAGGAGATAATGTTGCCGCTTCTTATTTACAATGTCACCTAAAAATGAGAACAGGCATTCTCATGGCACTGTTGTAGCTGGTATCGCAAGATATTTATGTGCCAGATGAGCTAAAGATTCTTATGTCCCTTCATGCTTCAACCACCATTCCAGCGGACATACGTCCATGGTAATGACGGGTTCTGATAGATAACAATCCAAAGCAGTGAGGATCGACGCATATTCATTTTCATTATCTGAGTCAGATGCCACTAGCAGAAGGTTGATTTTCTTTTTTGGTGGTTCGGGTTCTGTAGTTTCCTCATTGGAGTGTTGCTTTTTAAGACTTTTGAAAGCATGCTCCACACCTCGTCCCTCTCAGATTTTGGAAGGCACTTCAGATTCTTAAACCTTGGGTTGAGTGCTGTAGCTATCTTTCAAAATCTCACATTGGTACCTTCTTTGGATTTTGTCAAAGCAGCGGTGAACATGTTCTTAAAATGAACAACATGTGCTGGGTCATCATCTGAAACTGCTATAACATGAAATATATAACAGAATACAAGTAAAACAGAGCAATGGACATAAAATTGTCTCCCAAGGAGTTCAGTCACCAATTTAATTTACACATTATTCTTTTAATGAGCGTCATCAGCATGGAAGCATGTCCTCTGGAATGGTGGCTGAAGAATGAACGGGCATACAAATGTTTAGCATACCTGGCACATAAATACCTTGCAATGCAGGCTACAAAAGTGCCATGCAAATGCCTGTTTTCACTTTCTGTTGACATTGTAAATAAGAAGAGAGCAGCATTATCTCCTGTAAATGTAAACAAACTTGTTTGTCTTAGCAATTGGCTGAACAAGAAGTAGGACTGAGTGGACTTGCAGGCTATGAAGTTTTACGTTGTTTTGTTTTTGAGTGCAGTTATGTAACAAAAAGTCTACATTTGTAAGTTGCACTTTCATGACAAAGAGATTGCACTACAGTATTTGTATACTACTTATTTTGTTTATTTTTCACAGTGCAAATATTTGTAATCAAGAATAATACACATTTTGATTTCAATTACAACACAGAACACAATATATATAAAAATGTAGAAAACATCCAAAATATTTAATAAATTTCAATTGGTATTATATCATTTAACAGTGTGATTAATCATTATTAATTGCAATTAATTTTTTAAATCACAATTATTATTTTTTTTTAGTTAACCACGTGAGTTAACTGCGATTAATCGACAGCCCTACAAATAATATTAAATATATTAAGAGAATAACATACAATGAAGATCAAGGGTATGTATCTACAGATTTGAGTTAATCACATAGTTTTGGTTGTAGGTCAGATCCAAAATCAGAAAAGGCTTATTTCCCAGTTTTGAGTCACACCCAAAACCTAATCTAAATCTAGGCTAGCTTCAAACACACTTTTGTGTTACCATATCTTGCAAAATTCTTAAATCTTGAAGGATGAAAGCAGGTATAAGAAAAATGTCCTTATTTTCCCATTGTTCAATTTATTAGTATCTTTAAAATTGATTTGTTCATTTAAAAATGTACTATACACAGATAGTAAGAAATTTGACCTTGCTCTATGGATAAGTGTAAAAAATCCTGAGGATTCATTGAATTAGTGCTCAGCTTTATTTCATGCTACAAACAAATATACAAACAGTGGAATGACTCACTTCAGGTGAACAACATATACTGCTGTTTTCAGGTTTATTTCTTGCAATGGGCTATATACTATGTGTTTTCCGTGGCTGTGTTGGTTGATAGGATTATATTCTTCCAATTTAACTGGATAATTTCCATAGTCATCCTTTGCTCTTTCTGCACTGCTGTAGGGAATTTGACAAGCTGTTTTATATGCCTGGATTTTGTAGAAAAAGCACAGCGCAAAGGGCATGCCAACGTCATTGCATAGTAAGAATAGTCCACATAATCTCAGCTAATGGTTGGCAACCTAACACTCTAAAAGTCATTTAATTCTTCATGGCAGAAATAAATATTTTTTCCAGGAACAAAATACACTCTGTGTTTAATGCAAAACCCCCTATAGGTCCACATTTCCAAATCTGGGTATCTATATTTAGACACCTAAAGCCACATGTTACATCCAAATAAGTAGCCTGATTTTAACAAGAGCTTTGAGGGCTCCGCACCTCAACGGTGACTTTGAAATCAATGCCAAAATTCCCAAATTGGGCCCAAGGAAGAGTTTCTATTGTGCAAGCTGAATATGGGCCTGATCTAAAACCCACTGGCAACAGAGGACTTTGAGGCAGGCCCTGTATAACTCTCACAACTTTTCTAAATCAAAAGAACTCATTTCAGTGACACCAGTTTTCTCAGAGGACTAGCCAAGTTCTGAACTTCAGTTATCCTTACATCCCGCCATGTTTAAAAAGTATGGTGAGATTATTTTATATATATATTATTTTTAAACAATGAGACTTCTTTTCACTCACACCACCATTTTTTTTTTTAATTAAATTTTCCAGAAATATTCATCTTCAAGTCAGAGTGAAACATTTCAAACTAAACGGTGAATGTTTTGGAAACAACAATTCGGCTGAAACCAGGAGGTCATGACAGATTCAATGTGCCTGATTGCAAACTCTATGGATTAATTAGTTCATCCACCTTTGATTTTTACTAGCTTAATTATAGTGGGAACCAGCAGCCATATGGCATAATATTTAGGGAATCAAGCCCAGATTTTGGGTGTATTTTTTTTTTTAGGTAAATTTATAACCTCATTTCCTTTTGTTCTGGGATTCTGAACTACGAATGATCCACAAAACAAAAAGCACTGCACATAAAAGGAGTGAGTTATTTCTAGCTATTTATCTATATTTAGGGTATAGTTAAAGAATTTTCAATGTAGGAACCCAGACATCTAGGACAGTACATACTGCTGCATGCCTGATTCTTTGTCTCTATTCCAAACTGCTTATTTGAGTGACAGGATGATAGATTTTCTATTTCTGTCAAGAACACATTATCCAGAGACTAAATCACTGAACAATTAAATGGGAAATTTGACTGTGAAATTAAAACTTTTGTTAAAATTGTGCCCAGTTCTTCCCATTTTTAAATATCAGCACCGGTAAAGTTAAAAATCTAAAGTATTAATAAAGAGAGCACTCTGAGAAATGCAGCCAGTCCCCTTTCTTTTATAGAAACAAATATGAAAATCAATTTTTGTTCACTGTCTGCTGGGTAGAAGGCAAACATCTGAGCCCAGTGGTGTTGGTGCTTAGATACCAAAGTGATAAGCATCTTAATATCCAAAATAGATGCACAGATGAAGGATAGGACTTTGGTTATTCATTTACACTAGAGCAGCAATACTTAACATGTGGCTTTTGAACGAATGTAGTGCATATGTTTGGTGCTCAAGAAAGTGACAGACGATCATAAGTGATAGACTCTGTCAGACACAGTACAGCTTCTCTGCAAATCTCTAACAAGGCACCTCATTTCTACTGAAAACCTTTTCAGATTATCCTCTGGATTTATATTATGCAAAAGAATCTGCAAGGGAACAGATTAAGGCAACTAATTAGAATTAAAACAACCAGGAGTCTGGTGGCACCTTAAAGACTAACAGATTTATTTGGGCATAAGCTTTCGTAGGTAAAAGCCTCACTTCTTCAGATGAAAAACCTCACTTCTTGCATCTGAAGAAGTGAGGTTTTTACCTACGAAAGCTTATGCCCAAATAAATCTGTTAGTCTTTAAGGTGCCACCAGACTCCTTGTTGTTTTTGTAGATACAGACTAACACGGCTATCCCCTGATACTTAGTTAGAATTAAGGTTTCCATAAGTGAAAGTCTAATCCATTAGCTTGATACATTGCCTACTCTTTTTCTATAGTGCATTTTTTTTAGGATACAACGGCTTTATACATAATTGTCATGACATGCACCTGTTTCACTGGAACTCTGCTTGGCCTGCCTCATGCTCAGTGGGACACAAGTTTTTCCCTTAAAGAGGGAAGCTATATATTGGATTTATCTATTCTAGATAAAAAATCAGAACTTTAAAATATGAACAAACTGGAGTTTCACAATGAACTTAGCAGGCAGTCTGGGGAATTCTAATAATCAAGTCTGGATATTCTGAATATATTAATTGAAATCTGCAGTTCAGCTTTGGAGCAGAAAGGGCTGCCTCTGGCAAATTCCTGAAATAGCAAAATGGTATTTGGTGACATTTTTGAATGTATTTAAGGTCATTAAGAAAGGGAATCTAAAGTGGTTCTGACTATGGTAGTTCATAATCATGGTTTATAGCCTTAATTGATTCATAATTATTTGGTTATGATTATTAATTTATATTGGAGTGGAACCTAGAGGCTACAACCAAGTCAGGTCACATTGTGTAATACAGTGTACAGACACAGGGCTTGGCTACATAGTGAGGTAATATGCACTAGGGGTGTGTGATGTCTAAAATACACCATGGTGTTGTGCATTAACTGGTCCATGTGACCCTGACGGTGTGCACTAAATGTTCCCTAGTGTGCTTTAATGAAATTCTTTGACATAAGGACTATCTGAGCACTGCACTAATACTGAAACTTTTAGTTTTTCAAACATTGGTCTATAAAAAACTGCTAACAAGCCTGCCCTAATTTCTCCAGCTGTTTACTTCCACTATTTCTTACAACTTTATTTAGCATTCTAGGATTTTTCTAAGATATGTTTTTGTATTCCATACACAAGTTTGTATTATGCATTTTGACATTTCATGTCTGGGTAATAATTCATTTATTTTCTAAATAATTCTTATGGTACTAAGACAATTCCCAGTCTCATGGTAGTTTGGTATCTTCACTGCATATATTTACACAACCACTTTTACAAGGGCCTTTTATTGTGGACTCTATATACTCACATAAGTGGGGCCTTTGGTCTGGACAATATCAAAACAAGAGCTGAAGACAAAGTTGTGTCATATTCTATAAGCTTCAATTCAATATCTAATTGGCCCAGATCATCATGATGATTTTTCTCCCACTCAAAAACTAAATTCCTCATAGTGTGCCAAAAAATTGTTCTCACCATTGCCTGCCAGTGCTCTCTTGATATTCTGTATATTTTTTCCCCATTGACTACTAACATCTGGGGAGAGCTGGGACTATGCATAGACAAAAATATACTAGTTTATATAATAGTCTACAGTTACCTCTTCCAATTTTTCTACAGTAAATCTTTCTAGTAAAGAATATAGCATGTTGTATATGCTTGGACTGTAGAATTAATCCTTTACATACCACTGCTTCATGAAGCATCTTGGCAATGGAAGTTTCCATATTCGTTTTCATGTTTTAAGCTGTTAGATGATGAAGAGCCATTATCTGATCATTACAGTGGTCAAAAGTGGTGCTAGAAAATTATGTTATTTTTTCCCACCACACATACGCTATAAATTGCACATGACATAACTGTAACAATACGAAAGATTTAAATAAATCTCAGATTTCAACATTACAAGCGAATAGTCCTTTACTGTGGTGCATTAGCCTTTCCTATTTATTTACCAGAGCTGGTATCTTATGTAGTCTTTACCTCACCATCATTAGTGAAGTAGCCATTGTTCACTGATTTTAATTAAGAGTTTGTCCTATAAAGTTATCAATGTTACCAATGAAAATTGATGCTTTTTTTTATTAAAGTGATTACATACAACACTGAAGGAAAGTTCTCTTTATATTGGGATGACATGACTGAAGAAATGGTCATTACAGATAATGTATGTGAATTGAATACAGTTTTTTATTTGTATATAATAAATAAAATATATTTTTCTTAAATTGTGTTGTATGCTATTTGGAATGAAGAAAAATACAGTAATTTAAGTATAAAATTCCCTTGGCAATCTCTTACCAAATAATAAAAATGTGCAAAGTAATTTTGCAGGGACAAATTGCTGAAAATGACAGTAATAGATGAATTAAGGTGTTTTATACTGACATCTATATATTTTCAGAACACAATGCATATCTAGCTGTGCATACTTACTGTGAAATAAAGGCTTATTCTCTTTACTTTAAATTAACTGCTTAGATTTCTGAAAACAACAGTTTACTGTATTTAGAGTTTACTGCTTGACCAAAAGTGGTGTGAGGTATGTATCTCTGAGGGCCTTACTCAAAGCAGACTGAATAAAATTCACCCTTGTGCAGTGTATCAGTACAAGGCTTAGGTGCCACTCCATAAGTCCCATGATTTATGGATGGGATTCACCCCTGTGCAGAGGACCAGCACAACACCGGTGCATGAGTTTACTGTCTTCTGTGGGGTGTGCATAAGACTTATGGCATGGTGCCTAACCTTGTACTGGTTAGATAATGGGTGTCATTACAAATCAGCTAATGGGTCAGTGAACTGCAGTTTAGTGGGGTCACATCCAAGGAAGAATTTCAATAGCCAAATTGTTTGCTATTTATCTCTGATCCAGTACTAATCTTCTGAGTACAGAAGACTGTCAGAGTGGAGAGATTACAGTGGCCAAGTAGACCCCCAGCAGAAAGGTTGGCATATTCCCAATAAAGTTATTGAGATCAGTGATTATGCAAACCACTGCATTTTAATAACAGCTGTCAATCAGAGTATAGGAACTCTGGTGCACTGTATAATTATTAAGAAATAACCATGCAGATGCAGTAATTATGGAAGTCAAATATTCACAACCAGTCAGTGGAGGAAATTGCTATACTGTAACTGGAGAGAGAACTGCATGTATATTCATATATTGCAAGGCCCAAAGGACCAACTATGATCATCTAGTCTGACCTCCTGCATTGCATAGGCCATAGAATTTCATCAAGCGATCCCTGCATTAACTCCAACTTCCTGCACTGGTTGAGCAAGAACACATCTTTTAGAGACACATTATATCTTGACTTAAAGTAACCCAAGTGAAAGAGAATAAACCAGGTCCTGAAGTAAGCTGTTCCAACAGTTAATTACCCTCACTAAATGATATAATAAAGTTTACCATATAAAGCATATAAATGATTAATAAAGTTTTTATGAAAAGGTTAAAACAATTGTTGTAGAGTCCAACAGATCAATGGGTTGCTTGTAAATGTCTTGTAAATCATGTCAGCAAACAAGTTTGTAACATCTATAAATCGTTCACTAACAATTTTAACTCATGGAACCTTAATATGAAGTGTAAACTGAATTTGCATAGCTTCGGCTTTCAGCAATTGGATCTTTTTATGCCATATAGCTAATGCCTCCCTCTGTCAAACTCCGTCTGCAGCCCCCTGTCTGCTGAAAGGGTTGTTTAAGCAAGAAGTTTAGGTTTTAAGGGGAATAAAGGGAAAACAGATAGAACCGGCAAGGGACCCTTGCCCCCTTCCCACTCTCCTTCCAAACACCCTTGCCGAAACTCCCTGTTAGCAGCCCCTGTTCACAAAAGATAAAGTAACATAAGAACCAAGTTGAACCTCTATTAAAAGCTTGACTCCAACCTAAACTTAAAAAGCTTTCATGATGAAAAAGTAGAATCAATGTGATACTAGGAAAGCTGTTCTCATGTTCTCTTTAACGCAGGTGAAACTAGAAAGTAGAGAAAAATCAAGTGGCAGGAAGGAGGCCTGATCCTGTGAACTTCCATCCCAAATTCCAGAAAAAAATATATATGGAGAAGTGTCGACAATTCTGTTGGTCTTTCCTGAACCTCTTTAGTAAGTACTAGAATCAGTAGCAAGTGTTTGCAGACTTGGGCCCTTTGGTTGAACATGGATATTCTATCAACTGTATGTGCAAGTGACTGCATGCAAAATTGCATGCATGGACACACATGCTCAACGGCTATATTAAGGCCCTTTTCTAAATGTGGCCCAGTGTATATATAAATTACTCCAGAAAGAATGGCACACAAATGGAGTACTCTAATCAGTATACATAAAGGAAGAATGTTCTTTTAGTATCTACAATGTTTTCATGACCTGGATGATAATTTTCTCAACCAAACATAGATCACTTAATTCTTTTGTATCTAAATTAACCAATATGCCTTTCAGGATGAAATCTGGAGGACAAACTTGTTTGAGTTTAGCTATGTAAAATAGAAATGACACAATGTCAATTTGCTCTCAATCTGCATGCCCCACTTAAGAATTAAGGAGTCAATTAAACAAGATGAAATTGATTTCATTTTGATATCAGGACAGCATTCAGCTTACTTCATTTAATTGTTATAAAAACAATCTGAACAAGAAACGCTGTCCAAACTTCCCGTGCTGGGCACTGTATACCTTTTCTATCCTGCAATAATGACTCTCTCTAAACTTCTTGATTGGATAAATTGGCTTGAAGCAAATCACTGACAATATTTGTTCATGCAGTATAGTCATATTGAAACATCTAATGAAAAGAATGATTATGTGAGCTGCACAAGAAAGAGTCTGGGTAAATTTTATTAAGCGAGTCCATACTTCCTAAATGTTAAAGCTTTATCCATATTACTGTTCACTGAGTCAGTTTTATATATATTTTTTCAGTTCAGGATAAATTCAGCCCTCCTCACAGAAACTCTGAGTAATTAATAGAGGACTTTGTGCCTACAACTAAGCATGGCTGTGTGGGATGGAATTTGCATATCCAAACTCAAACATAGGAGACAGCACAAGCCCCTGTTTGACAGTTATTTGCTTTATGGACTAAATAATATCCAACACCCTTCTGGGCCACTGAGGGTGTATCGTTATGGATCCTGTTGCTAGTCACACAGTCTGACCCCAATGCCATTTCTCCTTTTGCACTAGCCTGTTAGAGCTGGCACGGGGCCTTCCCTACGGAGCATCAGCAAGTGAACTAGAGATGGTCCTGCACAGCTGCTGAAACTGTCGCTTTCTCTGCACTGTGTAATTTAAGTAGTGCAGAGGGAACCTCTATTAGAGCTCCTCACCAGGAGAAATTTTACCCCAAAAGACTACCATAGATCAGTAGCATTTCACCAGCTTAACAGTGAACTCCATTTTCTTTATGCACAGACCTAAATAATCAGTACACCCTTGCTTTTTTCCTTGCCTTCTTTCAGCGTGCCATTTCTTTGCCCACTGTTATTTATGCATGTCTTTCTATTGATGTGGTTTTATTTAGCATAGGGGTTTACTGCTAAATTTGACAAGTGAGACTGGTAGAATAAGTAGTTCTTTGGCAAAGTATCAGTACAAATTATTTCTATTGTACAATATTATAAATGTGCGTGTAATTATTGCTTCACTTTATCACTGATTTTTTTCCCATCAGACTTGGGTTTATTCTAGTTGTGTTTCTGACCATCTTTAAATATATTAAGTGTCAAAATTAAAGTGTGTATATGTATTTTTTTAAAGGGAAAAGGGTTCCAAGCCAATATTTGGTGGACAGTTTCTCATTTTATGAGGAATTATTTTTCGTGTTTATGATGAGATATTGAGGAAGAAAAGGCTATAGTAATGCTGTAGGGAAGCAGAAATGGCATTCATTGAAGGATGAGCTATACTGATATGGGGTGGCCAAACTTACTGACACTCCAAGCTACATTCAATAATCTTCAGAAGTTCAAAAGCCACAAGACACTCATAACCTTTATGCATTCATTTTTAAAACTATTAACGTCCTACTTACTGTATCACAGCTTATTATTACTAGAAATAGAGACCTTGTGGGTCTCCATCCTGGTTGTAAGTCTTTGGAAATATGGTTGATATGTTGTCAAGGCAGTACAGAGGACCTCGGTTAGATCTGTCACTAAGGTTTTTTATTTCAAAAGGGCTAATTTTTAAAAAATAAGGAAATTAGTTAGGGAAGTGGATTGGAATGAAGAACTTGGGGATCTAAAGGCAGAGGAGGCCTGGATTTACTTCAAGTCAAGGTTGTAGAAACTACCAGAAGCCTGCATCCCAAGAAAGGGGAAAAAATTCATAAGCAGGAGTTGTAGACCGAGCTGGTCTAAAGCATCTAAGAGTGGTAATTAAGAAAAAACAGAAAGCCTACAAGGAGTGGAAGATGGGAGAGATCAGCAAGGAAAACTACCTTATTGAGGTCAGAGCATGTAGGGATAAAGTGAGAAAAGCCAAAAGCCATGTAGAGTTGGACCTTGCAAAAGGAATTAAAACCAATAGTAAAAGATTCTACAGCCATATAAATAAGAAGAAAACAATGAAAGAAGAAGTGGGACCACTAAACTCTGAGGATGGAGTGGACATTAAGGATAGTTTAGGAATAGCCCAATATCTAAACAAATACTTTGCCTCAGTCTTTAATGAGGAGCTTAGGGATAATGGTAGGATGACAAATGGGAATGAGGATATGGAGGTAGATATTACCACATCCAAGGTAGAAGCCAAACTCAAACAGCTTAATGAGATTAAATCGGGGGACCCAGATAATCTTCATCCAAGAATATTAAAGGAACTGGCATATGAAATTGCAAGCCCAATAGCAAGAATTTTTAATGAATCTGTTTACTCAGGGGTTGTGTCGTAAGACTGGAGAATTGCTAACATAGTTCCTATTTTTAAGAAAGGGAAAAAAGGTGATCAGGATAACTACAGACCCGTTAGTTTGACATCTGTAGTATTCAAGGTCTTGGGAAAAAAATTGAAAGAGAAAGTAGTTAAGGACATTGAGGTCAATGGTAATTGGGACAAAATAAAACATGGTTTTACAAAAGGTAGATCATGCTAAACCAACCTGATCTCCTTCTTTAAGAAGGTAACAGATTTTTTTGACAAAGGAAATGCAGTGGATCTAATTTGCCTCAATTTCAGTAAGGCATTTGATACAGTTGCACATGGGGAATTATTAGCTAAATTGGAAAAGATGGGGATCCATATAAAATTGAAAGGCGGATAAGGAACGGGTTAAAGGGGAGACTACAATGGGTCATCCT
The DNA here is from genome assembly GCF_027887155.1 of Malaclemys terrapin pileata. Taxonomy (NCBI): domain Eukaryota; kingdom Metazoa; phylum Chordata; order Testudines; family Emydidae; genus Malaclemys; species Malaclemys terrapin. The sequence continues at coordinate 62,184,294 of NC_071512.1, read as the reverse complement.
GAAAAGTGAACTGTCAGGCTGGAATGAAGTTACTAGTGGAGTTCCTCAGGGATCGGTTTTGGGACCAATCTCATTTAATCTTTTTATTACTGACCTTGCCACAAGAAGTGGGAATGTGCTAATAAAGTTTGCGGATGACACAAAGCTGGGAGGTATTGCCAATACAGAGAGGGACTGGGATATCATACAGGAAGATCTTGATGACCTTGTAAACTGGAGTAATATTAATAGGATAAAATGTAATAGTGAAAAGTGAAAGGTCATGCATTTAGGGATTAATAACAAGAATTTTTGTTATAAACTGGGGACGCATCACTTGGAAGTAACAGAGGAGGAGAAGGACCTTGGAATATTAGTTGATCACAGGATGACTATGAGCCGCCAATGTGATATGGCTGTGAAAAAAGCTAATGTGATCTTGGGAACCACCAGGCAAGGTATTTCCAGTAGAGATAAGGAGGTGTTAGTACCGTTATACAAGGCACTGGTGAGACCTCATCTGGAATATTGTGTGTAGTTCTGTTTAAGAAGGATGAATTCAAACTGGAACAGGTACAAAGAAAGACTACTAGGCTTATCCGAGGAATGGAAAACCTGTCTTATGAAAGGAGATTCAAAGAGCTTGGCTTATTTAGCCTAACCAAAAGAAGGCTAAGGGGAGATATGATTTCTCTCTATAAATATATCAGAGGGATAAATACCAGGGAGGGAGAGGAATTATTTCAGCTCAGTACCAATGTGGACACAAGAACAAATGGATATAAACTGGCCATCAGGAAGTTTAGACTTGAAATTAGATGAAGGTTTCTAACCATCAGAGGCAGGGCCGTCTCTGGCTTTTTTGCCGCCCCAGGAAAAAAAGCCTCCGGCCGCCCCCCACCCCCCCCCAGCGTGGCAGGGGAGGGCGGCCAGAGCGCCGCGGGAAGGGCGGCAAGTCCCGGTCGGGGCTCTGCTCTCCCCAGCGCTCTGGCCGCCGGGGGGAGGGCGGCGAGCCTGCCGCGGCTCCGCTGTCCCCGGCGGCCAGAGCGCCGGGGGGAAGGTGGTGAGCCCGCCGCGGCTCCATTGTCCCCAGCGGCCAGAGCGCTGGGGGGAGGGCGGTGAGCCCACCCGGGGCTCCGCTCTCCCCGGCGGCCAGAGCGCTGGGGGCAGGACAGCGAGCCCCGGCCGTGGCCCCGCTCTCCCCGGCGGCCAGAGCCGGAGCACTGCGCCACCCCCCTCCAGGTGCCGCCCCAAGCACAAGCTTGGTGGGCTGGTGCCTGGAGCCGGCCCTGATCAGAGGAGTGAAGTTCTGGAATAGCCTTCCAAGGGGAGCAGTGGAGGCAAAAGACATATCTGGCTTCAAGACTAAGCTTGATAAGTTTATGGAAGGGATGGTATGATGGGATAGCCTAATTTTGGCAATTAATTGATCTTTGACTACTAGCGGTAATTTTTCACCTTCCTCTGCAGCGTGGGGCCTGGGTCACTTGATGGAGGATTCTCTGCACCCTGAAGTCCTTAAACCACAAGTTGAGGACTTCAATAACTCAGACATAGGTCAGGGGTTTGTTACAGGAGTGGATGGGTGAGATTCTGTGGCCTGCATTGTGCAGGAGGTCAGACTACAAGATCATAATGGTCCTTTCTGACCTTAAAGTCTATGTGTCTAGATGTTGATTTGTAAGGACTGCAAGATGTTTTGATTTTATGAACTTCATCACGGAGTACAGTGATTCACAGCAGTATGTTGTGCCTGAAATTGAAACAAGTCGCACACTAGTCATTGTGAGTTGAGGATACTTCGTTCCTGGCACATGCTTCCAGAACTTGATTGTAGACCATGATTTATGCATCATCTTTACAGTCTGGTTGTCCTGGAGTTCTAATAGTTCCATTTTTACAGTAGACATTTCCATAACCACAGTTTTGGGAATTGGACAGCTGTCACTGATCGCATCAACCATGAATTAGTTTACAAGAAAGATGAAGAAGGATCTCCACTTCTGCAAGTCTTAAAACCTGAACTGAAAGTCATCAAGCAGTCCTTGTAATTTATCTCTGTATTACTCAAGTATGTGATCTTCTACTTCCATTTCAGGAAATGTGTTTACCCTACTTTTGAGATGGGGAAAGTGGTTGAAATCTCTTGACACCTTATTTGCAGAAGCTTAAACTTATTCTGGAAGCTGAAGACTGTCTGAGTAAGGTCAGAAATAATCTTATCCTTCCCTTGGAGTGTCAAATTGAGTTTGCAGATGCTGCATAATATCAGTGGAAAACAGCAGATCCTGCATCCTTTACTCATCTTCCAGTTGTGGATAGGACTTTTCCTTTTCTTCAGGGAAAGCAATGATAGGGTGGTGGAACTGTTGGGGCCTATTTAAGACATTGCTGGTTGACAACCACCTCACAACACAGTAGAAAGAGACATTGTTAGGTTTGTCTTCTAGATCCAGCTCTCTTTGATGCAATTTTTGAACTGTCACTAAGTCTTCCCATTCAAGCAGATGAAATTGACAATTTCTAGGACTGTTTTTGTAACATTTTCATACTTGAAGAATCTGTCTATGAGATGTTCAAGTGGATAATGCAATGAACAGGGGGAAACTCCAGAAATTTGGAATCACTTTTAAAGAGTCCAACAAGGCATACTTTTCCCACCCACCATTTTCATTGTTGCAATGGATGGAGCACCTGCAAATTTATCCAATGGTACATCAGCATTTATCAATGCTTTGTCAAGTGTGTTCTTTATGTCAACACTGTGGGTTGTTTCTTTTAGTGCTCCTATGTTTAAAATTTCTTCTTTCACAATTACATCCACAGAAACATAGAGAACAAATAGTGTTAGTCATAGTTTATCTTGTGCATCTGTGGATTCGTCGACAAATAGGCTGAATGCTAGACAATTCTTTAGATCATTTTGCATCTTGCTTGCAATATCAGCACTGATCTGGGAGATATGCCTCTCTGTAGTGTGGCACAAAACTGGAGTTTGCTTTATTAGTTGTTAAAGTTGTGTGTTACTTGGATCTAAAATTGCAGCCACTTCTGCCATATTCCTCTTAACATTCCTCTTCCTTCATCTCAAGATGGAATATTGCACATGCTAAACATCCATGACATAACAAAACTAGCTGTGGTCATTGTGTCAGCTTCCTTATTGAATGCCAAAAGAATTCTGTTGACTGGTTAGGCATAATTTTAATGTGCCCAGATTGTTTTTCCTTAATTCTGAATCAGGAAGGTATTTAGACAAAAAGTTATTGAAATATCACTATGAAAATGAGTCACAAGTTGCTCGCTTTGTAGTGAGTGAGTGATGCATTGCAGATAAGGCACAAGGGTTTGCCACCTTTAACAGTGAATGCAAAAATCCTCCCATTGTGGCTTAAAACTTCGGTTTTCTTCTTCATATTTGCATTTTTTACATTTTGAAGATGTAATTGTCATCCACAAAATTAACATAGGGCTAACACTTAAGTCTAAACTATTAAAATGTGACCTGTGAACAGTAAACACAGTCTATATTCTGCAGAATGCAGGGAGATCGCAAGCACACAAAATTCTCACAGCACAACATCTGAATACAGAAAGACACAATTTCCTGATATAATGTGCATGTGCAAGTTCTCTTTCTATCCTCAAGCTCACCACAGCTTAAATTCTCTTGAAGTATTTCCCAGAGCCCTCCACCCCCCATTCACTGTCTACCAGACCCAGGGGGAAAGGGGGGGATTAGTGGCTTCTGCCCAGTGGCAGGTGGTGGTCTCGAGGCTTTGGGCCCAGAAACCCCTAGCCCCACCACCCTGCCACAGGGCAGAGGCCCCTAATTCCCCCCTACCAGTCTGGTAGGTGGAGAATGGAGGTTGTAGGGGGTTCCGCAAGCTGCACTTTAACTGGAAAAGAGCTGCATGTGGCTTGCGAGCCGCAGTTTGGCCACACCTGTATACTGATCATTATATTGGAAGCGTAGTGTATAGATTTCATTAATATAGTATGAGGAAAAGACAAGTAATTTCTATGGTATCAACCATAAACATTTTATTTTAATATCTCCAGATTTTATGCATATTGGACACATATAGAGGAGTTCTGGACCAATTTGGGCAATTGTTTAAATGATTATATCAGTGAATTTCTAAAATTAGATGTGCATAGAAACCAAAATTCTATTTTAGAAAGACAAATCAGGTTCTGCTAGGCATTTTAATAATACATTAGGTCAATCGAGCTATAATTGGGTCTAATTGTCTGTTACACAGGCTGCATTGTTCTTTATCTGAAATTGAGCATCACTTGAAATGTTGCAAATACAATTCTGCCTTGCAAAATAAAAATCAGAGAACATCATTTTGGTCTGATTCTTCTATCTGACAACTACACTGCAAGGGTCTGATCCAAAGCCCAATGAAATCAACGGGACTCTTACCACTCACTTTCATGGGGTTTAGATCAGGCCGGAAGCAACGAGCTGACACATCAGTACAATTAGGATTTGACTCTGAGAATGTAAGTTTTGAATCATATAATATGTGCATGTGATGATCAGTAAATTACATTGTGCTTCCTAGTCACAGAAAGGGAACTAATGCACACCGTTATTTAAGATCAAAGAGAAAGAAAAAGGACCCCTACTTCTTTGAAAATGTTACTGGCACCATTGAAACTTCATTTTTCCAATCTGAGTGGTCCATTCCAGGAAGACTACCTGCTGAAGAGTAAGTGTTTCAGAGTAAATTACTTAATACTGTTGACATATTTATCTATTGATTATATAAACTATTTGTGTTTGGATGAGCATGAAAGACATTAAGTAGTTATCCAACCAATAACTGAATATTCCTTCCCCCAAACTGAAGGACTCAATTTTAAAGTAAGTTCACATACATGCACCCACATAGATAGTCAATTACAAAACTGGAAGTATGTGGTGTAAATAATAATTTTACTCATTAACATTTAATTTAATATTGTCAACATAGCTTCCAACCCAGGGTAAAAATGTAAATTTTATTGTGATTAGTTGATATACTTATTTATTTTTATTACAGTAATAAACTTTGACAGAATAATTATGTGCCAAATGTCACAATATCCTGAAGCACTTTCACATAGTATTACTGAATACACAGTACACTAGTATTATCTTACAATTTTCTTAAATAAGAGGTCACTGGATAAAATAGCAGTCAAGACTACATCAATCCCTGGGCAGATGACAAACTATTAGGAAGAAGGCTGGCCTTGTGGACACTGATTCAGGAGACTTATTTTCATGAGGAAATCCAGATTTTGGGTGAAATCTGTCAACAGGAGAACTCTCATCATCTTCAGTTGGGCCAGGATTTCACCCTTGACAAATCTAAATGTATCTGAGCTCATTGTTTCCTGGGGAGAATACAACCTCTCTACCTTACATGGGATTTATGAGATCCTAGACAGAAGATTTTTTATAAGCATAAAGCACCAAAACCAACCCCTCAGCATAATCTAGACTTAGAATGAGTTTATCACGTGGTGACGGGACTGTGATTTGACTACATCCTGACATGTTTTACCATCTAATGTTAGATTCATTCATTTATAATTTATAAACCCTTTCATAGAACCACCTCAATTTTACTTTATAACGGTAAATATGTTTTTTTTTATTTGTTTTGTAAAGCTTAAAAAGTTAGAAGCCTTGAGTTTCCACTTGAGTTTAAATCAATGATTCTCAGTTGTTGCCATACCATGACCCCAGGTTACAATAAAAAACATTCAGTATCCCCTTTTCAAAATGTTGGGAGCTTCCTAACCACCATCTAGCAATAAAGAAATGGTGGTCACAACTCCCATATTGATACCCCATGGCTTAAACATGATAATCAGTGGTATGGCTAATTTTTAATTAGAATTGACTCATGTGGGAACATTAGGTTGCTTTACAAAGGACACAATGTTTAAGTAATTTTAAACAGATGCACTCTGCATTATCATCAATAGAATCAAAACTTTGCTTATGAAAGCCTGCTTTTTATAATTTATTTAAATAGTAGTTTCTCCAGCTGATGTACGGAATCCATAAATATCTGCATTTCCTAATGGACCCTGCCATGTATCTAAGCAGTGCTATAGCACTAAAGTTTTTCATAAGAGTGACTATGTGGCTAATTAAATCCCATGACTCTGTCTTATTGTTGTTACAAAGCTTTAAAGGAATGATGTTTGGGAAGTTGCTCCTGTATTGCATTTTTCATTTCCTTCAGGTCAGCTTTTCTCTTCAGTTTGTTAGAATTCCACTTCAAAACAAACTTACTATGCAATCCAGTAACTGTTTTAAAAATGTTTATGGCCTGCAGCCATGTAGTGCCTTGGACTAACTTATCAGATCTCACATGATAGGCACGGTTCGGTCCTGTCAGCACTTGGCTGGAAGACATTCAACGTACCCCCAAGATGCTCCAGCAAGTCTTATTTTCAGTTTGTCTAATCCACCTAATAAAGAAGAGGGAACAGGAGCAGCTACCTGATCACTAGCATTCAGCAATCTACAGAAGCAAAAAAGAGTCAACTGGCAGACTATGATTATTAGCCTATGTGCAAATATGCACACTTCTAAGTAAAGGCATTTCCCAGTTCAAATAGTACTATTGAAGCAGTTTTGGCCCCTCTCACAGTTGCATTTAATACTTTCTTAGCCTCAAATTAATACTGATTCATCATCATACCAAAGGGTAAGGCTTATTTTTTGCAAAACGAGAATGTAAATACAAAAGGAGAGTTGTTCTCTTTAGAGGACGAGCATTAGAGAAGATATAGTTTATTGTACCTGCTTATTCTTTTTTCACCAACCTTTGATTCATTTTTCACAACCCTGGTTTCTATCATGCTTTAGAGCATAAAGTTCCCAACAGGTATAGCTTTTAAAAGTCATTTGGTGTTTGCAGCATCCATGATGGTATTTACAGGTATATGCTTTGTGCTTTAATGCTCCATGTTGAGCCAGTTGCACCTGTTTTGATTAAAACAACCAAATGAGGTTCACACACTCACTCCTTCCTCCCAAATATATACTATAGCATGAATGTTTTGAAGAAGCTAAGAAAAAATGAAGTCTTTGTTTTTTTTCCCCCTCCTTACTCCAAGTTCTGTGTTAATAATCACATTTTTCTCTTTAGTCTTTTTTTTTATTGCCCACAATTAGTCTTCTGAAAAAGTAACTGTATACATTGGCCTGTGGCCTTTGAGCAGAAGTTGGATGCAGATTTTAGAAGATAATAAAATGCCTCCTGAGGAAAGTACAAGGAAGTTGATATGCATTTTATGTTTTAAAAGATGAAACTTCCCTTTGCTCAAGGAACGTTCAAACTGCAATGTTCTTCCAGGCTCTAAGTAAGGGTTGATGAAAGCAGTTCTGTAATTCAGAAGGGCTTTTTTCCCAGTCCTAATGACTCCATAATTACTGAGAGTCAATGCTTTATTTTTGACAAGACTTTAGCATAGGATGATGATTTTGAGATGTAAAAAGTACCAATACAGTATATAATCTGAGATTTATTAATACCCCCACTTCTGCAAATAGTTCCAGACGTGCTTAACTTTATGCATGTGAAATCAATAGGATTACTCTCATGTGTAAAGTTAAGAATAAGCATATGCATAAGTTTTTGCAGGATCAGCATCTAAGCAATTATGCTAATTAGCCAATTGTTACATTAATTCCAAACTATTATGTATTGTGACAAAGAAAAAAAGATTACTTTTGTTTACCTGCTGTGCTACCTCATAACATATTCTGGTAACTCTTAGGCAAATACTCTCTCTATATAAAACCCTAAATTTTGTGGTAATGAAGCAAAACCCTCTAAAGCATACAGCTATGGAGGAAAAAATGCTAAAAATGTAAACCACTACACAAAAAGGTGGAAAAATCAATAATACACCTCTACCCCGATATAACGCTGTCCTCGGTAGCCAAAAAATCTTACTGTGTTATAGGTGAAACCGCGTTATATCGAACTTGCTTTGATCCACTGGAGTGCGCAGCCCCGCCCCCGGAGAGCTGCTTTACTGCGTTATATCCAAATTCATGTTATATCAGGTTGTGTTATATCGGGGTAGAGGTGTAATTTGAATCCCTAAGAAGGACATAAGCAGCTACCAAAATATTTTATCTGTACATTGACTTATTAAACAAAGGAGGCACTAGCCTACACCAAAGTGGAGATGTAGAAAAAATAGTTCTGCTACATTTTTTGCTTCTGAATTCCAGTCCTCGAAGATTTCTCTCTCTGACAAATATTGAACAGTGCAGTGTAAGGCACAGAGTTATGATTTATGGGAAATACTTCACTGTGACACTGATATCTTTTTTTCAGAAAATCACTGATTGTTGACCCATAAAACAAACCTCCATGGCAGTTCTCTGCTCATATATATCATTAGAGACATCAAGCATAATTCAGTCATTTGGGGATTTTCTAGGAGGTCATTTACAATTATTTTATTTATATAAGGAAGGAAATAAGATCTGGTTCCCTCACAGTCTCCCTTCTATGTGGTACATAGTAACTTGCGAGTCCAGTCTTTAAATATAGACAGACAGGGTTTGGAATCATATTGGTTGTCCCTTCTATTGACTGATTAGTTTAGATTGGGATTTTCTAAGGGATTTAGGCATCCAAAGAGCCATTGAAATTCAGTGGAAGCTGGATGCCTCCCTTAGTAGACTAGGATTTTCAAAGTAGTTTAAGATAAACCAATCAGGAAGCCTTTACCCAGACTCATCTATGTTAGTAACCTGCACTGTTGCAGACATCTACAAGATCTGAGTGGCAAAAGCTACGGACATACACTACTCTATGCTACACTACGGACACAGCAGCCTTCAAGTACCTGAAGGGGGGTTCCAAAGAGGATGGAGCTAGGCTGTTCTCAGTGGTGGCAGATAACAGAACAAGAAGCAATGGTCTCAAGTTGCAGTGGGGGAGGTCTAGGTTGGATATTAGGAAACACTATTTCACTAGCAGGGTGGTGAAGCCCTGGAACGGGTTACCTAGGGAGGTGGTGGAATCTCCATCCTTAGAGGTTTTTAAGGCCCAGCTTGACAAAGCCCTGGCTCAGATGATTTAGTTGGGGTTGGTCCTGCTTGAGATGCGGTTGGACTAGATGAGCTCCTCAGGTCTCTTCCAACCCTAATCTTCTATGATTCTATGATACTCTGTTAGGGCCTTAATCCACTAGTGAGTTGCCCCTGAGGTTCTTACTATCCATGCTGAAGTAATGGCTCAAATTGAACCTTCCTCCTACACAAAAAAGATATAGCAGAAATAGAAGGGGTTCAGAGAGGGTCAATGAAAATGATTGGAAGCACGGAAAGACTAAGGCTGAAAAAATTAAGACTAATTTAAAGAGAAAACAAATTAGAGGAAACAAGATACAAGCACATTGAATGATATAGTGCTCCAACTTTCTCATAAAAAAAACAGGTGGGGCATTCAATGAAAGGCAGTACATTTAAGAAGCGATAAAAGGAATCTTTATATTTAATACAATGCCTACATAACGCATGGAATTCACTGCCATAAGGTAATGTTGAGGCCAAGAGACTAGCAGGAGTCACAAAACAATTAAACATTTACATGGACAATGAGAACATTCACAGTTACTTTGGGCAGGATAAACTTGTATAAGAGATATAAACAGTTCAACCACTAACACTGCTCTACAGCCAAAATGCTTCTGAAATAAATGTAGTCAAACGTTACTAATTCTGGGTCACTGAGAATGAAAATGATGCTTAAAATTGTTGATTGGCTCTAGTTTTCAAGACATGCTATTGGGTCAGTATATACGACCCTTGACTTGGGAATGGCGGAGAATAAGTGAGTTATAAAGGGAAGGGATCTCTATTTAAACCAGAAATGACTAAAATACATCTTTGACTGGATCTGTGAATAAATCTGTGACTGGGTTTGGACAGTACTTGCTTTTTAGGCAAAACAATGAATGATGCAATCTGAAGCTGGTATTGCATCATACATGATATGAAGTGCATCATGTTATTCCTAGAAGTCATGGATGATGCAATCATAACGAAGCTTACATCACTCTGCTGAACAAATTGCCCTATATTAGCTCTAGAAATCATACAGTGTCGTGTTCTCTTATTTGTCAGTGTTTGATTTTGCAAAGGGACACATTTCTGTTTAGCCAAAGCGAGCAGAGATGCCTCATACTTGTGTGAACAGTGCAGATTACTTCTGCAATGTTTGTGGTGAAGTGACTTTTGCATCACAAAAGCGCAGTATAACCACTATGGTTAAGAAAGCCTATCACCTTTATTGTGGCTGCAAAATTGGAGATCAGGACAAGAGGTGGGCCCCACACATATGCTGCAACACTTGTGCAACAAATCTTCGCCAGTGGTTGAACAGGAAAAGGAAATCTGTGCCTTTTGCAGTGCCAATGATTTGGAGAGAGCCAACAGATCATACCAGCAATTGTTACTTCTGCATGGTGCCTCCAGTTAGGAAAGATGTGTCAAAGAAGAAAAAGTGGACTTTGCATTATCCAAACATTCCATCAGCTATACGCCCAGTACCCCACAGAGAAGGACTACCGGTTCCTGATGCACCAGAATCATTCTCACTTGGGTCAGACGAGGAAGAGGATGAAACTTCTGGTCCTGAACCATCAATGTCACAGGACCCACATTTTCTCCCATCCTCCTCCTCTGAACCACACCTCATAACACAAGGTGAACTGAATGACCTTGTCAGGGATTTGGAACTGTCCAAGAGTAAGGCAGAGCTGTTGGGCTCCAGACTACCGCAGTGGAATCTCCTGGCAGGTGATGTTAGGGTTTCCATGTTCCGTGACCGTCAAAAGGATCTTGTCCCATTCTTCTTCATGGAAGGTGATCTTGTAGCCTGCAACAACATCGATGGTGTGATGGCAGCCCTTAATATCGTTCACGATCCAGATGAGTGGAGACTGTTCATTGATTCATTGAAGACAAGTCTTAAAGCTGTTTTACTGCATAATGGCAATGTTTTGCCATCAATTCCATTTGGTCATGCAGCCCATATGAAGGAAACCTATGATAACATGAAACAACTTTTGAGTTGTATAAACTATGACCAACATCAGTGGCAGCTTTGTGGCGATTTGAAGGTTGTTGCTTTCTTGCGTGGTCTGCAGACTGGATACACAAAGTACTGCTGTTTTCTCTGCGAATGGGATAGACGTGCAAGAGATTCCCACTACATCAAGAAAGACTGGCCACTCCGACAGTCATTGGAGCCTGGGAGGAAAAGTGTTCAGCATCCACCACTTGTTGAATCAAGGAAGATTTTGTTACCACCCTTACACATCAAGCTGGGTCTGATGAAGAACTTTGTCAAGGCCATTGACAAAACACAAGCAGCTTTCAAGTACCTCCGTGGAAAATTTCCAAGGTTAAGTGAAGCTAAGATAAAGGAAGGTGTCTTTGTTGGTCCTCAGATTCGTGAACTTCTTCAAGATGATGCATTTGACCATGCACTGCGTGGCAAGGAAAAGACGGCATGGAAAGCCTTCCAGTTAGTGGCAATACATTTTCTCGGGAACAACAAGGCAGACAACTACAGGTTGTTGGTGGAAAACCTCCTCAAGGCATACAAAAGCCTTGGTTGCAACATGTCACTAAAGATACATTTTTTGCACTCTCATCTAGATTTTTTTCCACCGAACTGCAGAGCAGTGAGCGACGAGCATGGGGAGCGATTTCACCAGGACATTGCAACAATGGAGAAACGCTATGAGGGCAAATGGAGCCCATCAATGCTTGCAGACTATTGCTGGACAGTGACAAGAGATGCTCCATTTAATGAATACAAGAGACAAGCCAAGAAGCACTGAGCAGACACTGAATAGGACTAAACTATGTACATAATAGTTTTTTGCCTTTTGTTTCATAATAAATTTTATGTATATAACCCTTTTGCTGATTTTTAAAGTGTTCATAAACAGGACAGGTGAAATATTATCATGTAAAGCAACCATAAACACATGAAAAGACCTTGGGTTACAATTTATGATTAAAACTCTACTATCTACACAATATACATAGACATAAAATGTAAAAACTTAAATATCTTAGAAACAGTAGCCAATCAGTTGTTTTAATTGTCATATTTGAATTCAGCACATCAAAATACATAATTAATAGAACATTTTATCTCTGAAGCAGACGACTTCTCAAAAATTGTAGACCAGTGTACTTAATTCCTTGGAGTTAGGAAGAATTCCTTTTCTCAGTGTCAGATTTGTCCATTAAGGTTTCTTGAAACTTCCACTGAAGCATCTGTTACTTCCCAGGACAGAATGCCAGATCAGATGGACTACCAGACCTATCCAATAGGACAGTTCATACATTTTTCATTCCTGTGGCAAAGCCTAACGATGCTTTGAGATTAATCCCAAACTTAACTGATAAATCTTTATAATATTATCTGACTTTTTTTGATGAAATCTTGATTCAAATTATTTTTAAAAAGTGACTGTTTTAGTTTTTCGTAGTTTTTCAATCCGCTCTATTAACTGATTCATTTTCATAGAATCATAGAATATCAGGGTTGGAAGGGACCTCAGGAGGTCATCTAGTCCAACCCTCTGCTCAAAGCAGGACCAATTCTCAACTAAATCATCCCAGCCAGGGCTTTGTCAAGCCAGGCCTTAAAAACCTCTAAGGAAGGAGAGTCCACCCCCCCCCAGGTAATGCATTCCAGTGCTTCACCAACCTCCTAGTGAAATAGTGTTTCCTAATATCCAACCTATACCTTCCCCACTGCAACTTGAGACCATTGCTTCTTGTTCTGTCATCTGCCACCACTGAGAACAGCCGAGCTCCATCCTCTTTGGAACCCCCCCTCAAGTAGTTGAAAGCAGCTATCAAATCCCCCCTCATTCTTCTCTTCTGGAGACTAAACAATCCCAGTTCCCTCAGCCTCTCCTCATAAGTCATGTACTCCAGACCCCTAATCATTTTTGTTGCCCTCTGCTGGACTCTTTCCAATTTTTCCACATCCTTCTTGTAGTGTGGGGCCCAAAACTGGACACAGTACTCCAGATGAGGCCTCACCAATGTCGAATAAAGGGGAATGATCACGTTCCTCGATCTATTTTATTTTACATATAAATTTACTCTCTCATGCACACAAACCAGCCTCCTATTGCAGAAACACAACACTGTTGCTTATTCCTTTCAGCCAAACTGATTGGTTTATATTTGTTTGCATTTTAAGGCTATCTTCGTAAGGAAAAGGGCTAACAATGTACTTTTATATTAAAAATAAAATAAAAAAAAGAAAAGTAAGATTTTCCTCTAGAAGGTCTAGAGGCCAGTTCCTCCAATAAAGGGTCTCCTGTGATTCCCCCAGCTCATTATAGTACATGGATGTTAATCCCTTTTTCCCTACCCCCAAAGCAAAGGTTTAGACATCTAGAAATGAATCTGATTTTTGACCCTTGACCTCCACAAGGATTTTTCATCCGGCAAGCTGGATGTTTCCTGATTGTCTTGGATGAATGGCACAACCTCCACCTTATATAGCACCACATACCTGTACCTAAAGGATTTTAACTGGGTACCTAGAGCACTTTAGACCTTTTAAACAAACAGACAGTCTTCATGGACTAAACATTCTCTCTACCCTATTCACCATCCTATTAATGCTGTATGTAATAGAAGATGATTTTGGACTTATTCCTCAAGAAACAAATGCTTCCATGGAGCCTGCCCCAAGGAGCACACATTCTTTCAATATTCTCTCCTTCATTTGCAGTGATTAAGCAACATCCCTACTCCTGGTCCCTTGGGATCTTCCCATTCCAAGAGAAGGAAACCACATTGCATGACATATGAAGCTTTAGTTAGTGTTAACAAATGGACCAAAAAGTATGCCCTGACTCTAGGCACTGAAAATAAATCATTCCTGTAAGTAAAAAGGGACATGAAACAAGTACTTGAACGCTGCTATTATCCAGGAATACTATAAGGAACACACAATACAGAGATGCAAGTGGGGAGAACTCATATTCTTGGTGATCAAGAAAGAAGGAGGCCCATTGCTCATATCTAACTTCAGTAGTTGGAATAATGTCAGGAACTTTGGCCACCCAGTTTTGGCAAGGTGAGAAGAATGGATTAGATAAGCCAATAAGTAACATAGTAGAGGAAGAAGGGACCATGTCATCAGTTCATTATTTACAGTCACCATGAAACCAAATGCTACTGGTACAGCAAGAAGTAATGACAGAATCACAGGTGCAAATAGCAGAGAATTAGAATTTCAATGGGAGTTAGTTTCCTAACTTGCTTAGGCTCTTTAGTAATGCACACTAGGCCCCTATATGCATCTTTAGGTACATACATATAGGGTTGCCAGGTATCCAGTTTTTGACCAGAATGCCTGGTCAAAAAGGGACCCTGGGTTCTCTGGTCAGCATCACCAATCGGGCTGTTAAAAGTTGGGTCGACAGTTCCTTACCTGGTTCCGTGCGACTCCTGGGAAGCTGCCAGCATCTCCCTCTGACTCCTAGGCAAAGGGACGGCCATAGGGCCTCCTTGCACTGCCCCCACCCCCAGTGCCAGCTCAGCAGCTCCCATTGGCCAGGAAATGCGGCCAATGGCAGCTGAGGGAGCAGTACCTGCAGGCGCGGGCAGTGCGCTGAGCCACATGGTCGGGCCTTTGCTTAGGAGCCAGAAGGAGATGCTGGCAGTTTCCTGGGAGCTGCCTAAGGTAAGCACCACCCAGAGTCCGCACCCCTTTCTGCACCCCAAACCCTGGCCTCACCCCAGAGCCCGCACCCCCAGCCAGAGCCCTCACCCTTCCCCACCCCAACCCTCTGCTCCAACCCAGAGCCTCCTCCCGCACCCTGAACCCCTCATTTCTGGCCCTACCCCGGGGCCCGTACCCCCTCCCACAACCAAGCCCCTGCCCTAGCCTGGAGCCCTCTCCTGCACCCCAAACCAGTGGCGGATTTAGAGTTAGTCAGGCCCTGTGCACGGATTCATTTTCACACACCCCACCTCGGGACCCAGCCAATAAAAAGAACATTCTCTTATCCCCCAGCCCCCTTTTTCATTCTATTTATCCTCCCTCCTCCTCCTATATTATAAGTAATGGGAAGTAAATGAAAATAAAGTGAGGTACCTTGATTGGGGCAGGGGATTGGGGTGCAGGAGGAGGGGCAGGGGGCGGGCGCTGGGAGGAAGTTTGGGTGCTGGGTGTGGGCTCTTTCTTGGGGCAGGGGGCTAGGAGGCAGGGAGGCTGCGCTTACCTTGGGTGGTACGGCTTCCAAAGCAACTGGCATACACACCCCTCTGGCAGCAGCTCCTAGGTGGGGTGGAAGGGGGTGGAAGGGGGTCTCCGCTGCCCACAGGCGCCACCCCTGCTGCTCCCATTGGCTGCAGTACCTGGCCAATGGGAGCTGCGTAGTCAGCGCTCGGGGTGGGGGCAGCGCACGGAGACACACTCCTCCCTGGGGCTGCAGAGACATGCCGACTGTGTCTGGGAGTGAAGTGGTGCGGAGGAAGGGAGGCAGAGCGGGCAGGGAGTCTCCTCAGCCCTGCTGCTGGCACATCTCTATGCGCCCCTTGGGAGGAGGGGTTCAGCAGGTCTCCGTGCGCTGCCCAGGGCAGCTGCTTCTGGGAGCGGCGTGGGGCCAAGGCATGCAGGCAGCCTCCCTGCCTGAGCCCTGCTATGCCGCCAGCCAGGACTTGAAGTCAGGTTGTCAGATATTTGTCCTGCATTTTGGGGGCCCCATCCTTGGGTGCCCTGTTGTTTCATGGTAAATCTGCTCCTGCCCCAAGCCCCTCATCGCCAGCCCCATGCCAGAGCCCACACCCCCTCCTGTACCCCAACCCCCTGCCCCAGTCTGGATCCCCCTTCTGCACCCCAAATCCCTCACCCTTGCTCCCACCCCAGAGCCCATACCTGCAGCCGGAGCCCTCACCTCCACACACACACCCCGCATCCCAACCCCCAGCCCGATAAATTGAGCGAGCGATGGAAGGAAGGGGATGGAGAGAGCAGGGGTGTTGCTTCAGAAAAGGGGGCAGGATAGGGCAGGGCAAATTTCAGTTTTCTGCAAATAGAAAGTTGACAACCCTACATACATACCTTTGGCTAATTTCTTTGTGACCACAATGTGCCAGATTTTCAAAATACAAGAAAAATATTTATTTATATAAAAACAACCCAATATATAATTTACAGCTAAATAATCCTTTCCATTTAACGCCTATAATATGATCAAATAGATAACCTGGAATAATTAAACTTTTGTGATTAAACTGCAAACTTCATCATGCCTGAAAGATAATTTATATTCAAGTCTCATGAGGTTGTTATTTTCTTTACAATTTCTCTGCCATTTTCTGTTTCCCAAGGAAACTCTCTTCACAGCATATTGGAAAAGGAATCCTGATTGTAGGTGTGTGAGACAGGGTATCTAAACTGTGCACTGGCATGTTTAAGGAGCTGCTGTGGGCTGGAGTGGCCCTGGCCCTCTGCACTGAAAATCATGAGGAGGAGTTAAAAGAGGGAACTCCACTCAGGCTGGGTCTACACTACCCGCCTGAATCGGCGGGTAGAAATCGACCTCTCGGGGATCAATTTATCGCGTCCCGTGGGGACGCGACAATCGATCCCCGAATTGACGCTCTTACTCCACCAGCGGAGGTGGGAGTAAGCATCGTCGACGGGAAGCCGCAGAAGTCGATTTTGCCGCCATCCTCACAACGGGGTAAGTCGGCTGCGATACGTCGAATTCAGCTATGCTATTCACGTAGCTGAATTTGCGTATCTTAAATCGACTCCCCCCTGTAGTGTAGATGTAGCCTTAGATAGGGGCAACCCGGGGAAGGGAATAAACTACTGTTGAGCTTCTCCAGCCCAAAGAAGGCTGACAGCCAGCAGAGCTTCTGCCCTTGCAGAAAGAGGTTGCAGAGTCCCTGAACTAAAAGAGGGAAAAGACTGAGACTTGGACTGGAGCCCCAGTGAAATCTGAAGTGACTTCTAGGGCCCTTCAGGTTTCTTTGCCACCTTAACCTTGTTTTCTGACTGATGTAGCTCCTGTATAGGGCACTCTGCCATGGATAGATTTGTGACAATGTGATTGAGATTGGAATGAAATGCACTTGCAATGAGATATTCTAATATTCTGGGACAAATCCATTCTTGAAATCAGTAGAGTCACAAAAGGGATAAATCTGGCCAATCCCATTTGTATGATTTCTTGAATTTTGCTTATGATGTTTCTTTAACTTCATAAATAAGGCAACGAAAAATGAACAGTATCTGCATGAGATTTGATTGATGCATAATATTTTCCCTTTCTTCTTTTAATTGGTATGGACGTGGCACAACTGGAAAGAAAATCTTTACACACATTACAAGTGTGCATCATATTTAAGACAAAGTCCTCTGTGTGTGTATGTGTGTGTGCAGGAGTACTGGGAGTATTACTCTATTACTTACTGCGCCTGCTTCGAACATAACACAGCTCTTGAGAGCAAAGTGGAGCAATTGTTGTAATGTCCCATACTGTGCACCTAAAACCGGTCAGTGCTACTGAATAGTGTAGAGGCAGACACTGCTGTTACTAGTGCCACTTTGGGTGTTATACAAGAACCACCACTGTGTCCAAGGGCCAAGTGAGGAAACTTGCATGGAAGCACATCAAAGGTGAACAACAACTAGTCACAGTGTAGTTTTGGTCTTGAAGTTAAGGCACTGGAGTAGGACTCAGGAGCTCTGAAGTCAATTCCCAGTGTTGCTGCAGAGTTCCTATTTCACCCAGGGCAAGTCACCTAAATGCTCTGTGCCTCAGTTTCCTCTTATATAACAAGGATATTCATATTTGTTTCCTTCCAAAATTTGTCTTTTACATATTGACACTGTCAGCTCTTCAGGGTAGGTACTCTCTCACAATGTATTTGGACAGTACCTAGCACAACGGTAGGTTGGGGCTTCTAGGTCCATATGCTGTCTTCTGACTATTCTCTTTTCCTTCAAGCCAGTACAGACAAACAATTTCTGCTCTGTTCATGGCTCACCGCCTACAGAAACTTGACACATACTAATTAAGACAAAACACAAAATCAGTATATGAATCCTTATTGGTCAGACAACTAATCTTACTTGTTTGACTAATATTTTTCCTCCTAACCAGTAGCCTATTATTACACAGGAATTTAATAATGCTCTTATAAATATTCTGGTTTATAAAAGCAAGGATTTATTAAGAAAGAGTCATTCTGTTACTACCAAAGTGATGAATTGGAGTACCTTTTTCACTGTTACATTAAACAGGTTTTAATTGGTATTCAGACAGAATAGCTCACTTGAAGCACTGGGAATGCTTTGCTTTTAGTAATGAACAGTAAAGCCACAGGCAAGTGGTTAAACTTTTCTATCAGTTACGTGTTTGCTTTGTGTGTGTTTTTTTAAACAGCTCACTGTGCAGACAAAACATCAGTCCAAGAAATTGTGAGTTAACAGCTGCAAATGGAATCATTCCTCATGAAAACCTGTAGGTAGAGCAAGTGTATTCCTAGGATGTTATCAGAAAGGTGGCACAAATCATGTCAGATGAAATATATTATGCACACAAGACTGCAGTTGGGGTAATGGTGGTGGAAAGTTTCCTCTCCAATTGTAATGGAAATCCTCTTGTGGAGGTATAGTTAAAGTATCCATGCATGCAAAAAAGTGTTTAGGAATGTTATGCCATTTTGATATCTCTCTCTCTCTCTCACACGCACACACACACACACTTACTTCCTACAACTTATAATCATTTGAATGTACTCCCTTGAATTAGCAGGATATTTGCATTATTGATTGCAGCTTTAATTAAACATAATTTCATGTATCTGAACTGAGCTTACATGAACAGCAGATTTTGATAAGGACTCAGTAAGGCTTGGTCTACACTAAACCCCCAAATCGAACTAAGGTACGCAACTTCAGCTACGTGAATAACGTAGCTGAAGTCGACATACCTTAGTTCGAACTTACCGCCGTCCAGACGCGGCAGGCAGGCTCCCCCGTCGACTCCGCGTACTCCTCGTGGCGAGCAGGATTACCGGAGTCGACGGGGAGCACTTCTGAGTTCGATTTATCGCGTCCAGACTAGACGCGATAAATCGAACCCAGAAGTTCGATTGCCTGCCGCCGAACCAGCGCGGTAAGTATAGACAAGCCCTAAAAGAGTAACAAAGCCTACATAGATACACATGCAAACATACAGAAGATGAGCAAACTTCTGAAGGACATTTCTTTTATTCAAACTAGTATATTCAAGCCTGGGAATTCTCTAAGCAGCCATCAGATTTATAGGACAGTAGGAGTATCCACAATGACAAAGGGCTTGGCTACACTTGCAAGTTACAGTGCAATAAAGGAGCCCCAGGTGCACTAGCTCACTCCCCGTCCACACTGGCAAGGCACGTAGAGCACTCTGTCTCTGCAGCTTCAGCTCTCATTTTTAAAGCTTGTAATAGCTGGGACAAAAGTTGCAAGACAAAACAAAGCCAGAGCTCTTAGGAGTACTAGCTCTACCAACAAGACACCATACAACCTTGTGCTGTGATCCTGTCAGCTCTCACATATTAGGCAGGGTCATGTTGTGTGTCATATGTCATGTGGCACTTGGGTAAAAGGCCTCCAACAAATTACTCATTGCAGCAAGTAGCGCTTTCCCCATCAAAATCAGGAGTGGGAAGGGACTAGATTGATATCTTTTGGATGAGACCAAAAACAGAGAAGCTGACAACCTGTAGTTACCTAGTACAACAGATTCTATGGTGTTCTCGGTGACAGTAGGTTTATCTTCCATTTCTTGCCAAATTTTAGTTTGAGGAATTACTTTGTGCCTATTTAAATTATCCCTGAAGCTTCCCCTGAATTCTGTGCCTTCCCTATTATGTTATGTTGCAGTTTGTTGTTAAACAGCTACTGCATTTCAGTAGTGTGGGAGGGGGTGTGTTTCAGTTTGTAAAGCACTTTGGAAAAAAAGCTGCACTATAAATGGGAGATATTATTCATAATTAATTGTAAGGTATAAATAATAGAGAAGTTCCAGCAACAACAGTATGCACAATATAATCTCCTCCTCCACCACCACCCATTAGCTAGATCCAGCAGCAGAAGCAACAGTTAATCTAAATTAACTAAGTAACTGAACTAAACTAGATTCTAACTCTCTAATAATTCAGTGCCAGTTGATGAGCTGCTCATTCTCTTAATACTCCATGTTAGGAGTACTAGTGACAATGTAGGATTCAGGCCTGTATTTTCGCCTGAGATAGTATTCTGAGTTTTGTTTGCCTGTTTGATTTTTTGATACACATACATTCTTACTAATATGTGTAAACAAAGGACAAAGACACTGTGTATGTTGCTTCTGCCTAGCCACATGGGTTTGTTAGTATAATGGGAACAGATAAGAGCAGTTAAAGTGTTACTGGGTGTGGTGGGAATATAATATATGAGTGCACACTTGAAGACTGCCTCAACTCCTATCTCAAGGCAAGGTCAAGCAACCAGTTGGGAGGGGCAAGGAGGAATTGGGGGGGGGAGGTAAAATACTAAAAGACCAGAGAAATGCCTGCCCCTGACCCTAGCACAACCTCACTACTTACCCCTCCCATGGGGTACAAAAGAAGTGGGATGAAGACCCCAGACCCACAACCCCCCAAGAACAGAACATGACCATAAAGTTGTAAGGAGTGGAACTGTGGGCATGAATTTCAGGTATAATTATGCCTGCTGAGGAACGGGGGATAGAACACTGGGGAAACAAGGCTCTGTGGCGTCAGAGTTATGGTATACATACTGGCTGGAAACTAACCCCAATAAACATCACATTGCCTGGACTTCGGACATCTGGTCTTCTGCTTTCTGTCTACATGACAAGAACCAGGGGAGGGGGTGAAGGGAAAGCCATTTAAGAGTGCAAACCATGTGTCTTGCATTACAAGAAATAAGGACATTGTCACATAAGGTCAAGGAAATTGGTTTGCTTCTATCTAGTCAATAGGTTCACCAAGAGTAAATCTGGTTCAACCTTGCTGGGGTCAAGAGTTCAAGCATTAAGGTTAGGAGAATGAAAAGGGTAAATAAAAACCAAGTAGTGTTTCAGCATGTGTTCTTTTTGTATCACTAGAAGAAAGTTGGGCTTTTTAAAAAATGTTCAACATCCACTATCAAGGCCAGATTTTCAAAAGATCTCAGCTCGCATTTAGGCACCAAAATAGATTACCAGCTTCTCAGAACATGATGAACTCTTATGATAATTTGGCCCTTAAAGTAACGTTTCCATCTGAGCCTCATTGTCCAGCAGGGTCATATGTAAGTAACTGAAAGCAAGAGTTTTCCCAGTCTATTTCCACTCCTATTTGGGTAAAGGTTACAAGTCAAAATATCGTATGGCCATAGCACATGAAACTGAGTGGAGACAGCTAAGACACTACATTATAATAATGGTGAGAGCTTGGTTTTGTATAATGGCAGATTGCATGGTGAAGTATGTTAAGTTGATGCCAAACAGAGATAGTAAACCTTTCTGTCAACACACTCTTTGTTGCTACCCCAGAGATCAACCAGATTTGAGTTGCCAAACCAAAGAAGTTTGACTAAGGGAAAAGTAAGGGGGGTGGGAAGAAAGAAATAATTATTATTTCTATGCAGCTGAGATCCTTGTTCATCTCTTCTGATGAGTGCCTCTCTAATAAAAAACATTTGTAAAATATCAATAGAGGTACATCGGCATAACTTATCTAATTGAGAGTGTCACCTCACATGTACATAGGGTGACTGAACTGTTTAGCTTAATGATCTTCTCACCTTTATGCCATATACACTGACACTTCTTATTAGGCAAGTGACACCAATGTACATGGCTAACTATATAGGAGAACTGCATCTTAAATGACAGAGGACGCAGTGCTCAAACCCACATTTATTTAGGGACCACCTGATCCAAGTGGGCACCATAAGGCATCCCCAAATATTTTACACTACTACATTATATTTAGTACGTAACCACTTCTCCAGTGTCATCAGAGGCTGCTCAGAACTTGACCTACACACACCTGCCCCCTCACAGAAGACTTAACGGTTTTGGAATTCAGTGCCCATAAAGGATATACATAATTTGTGAATTTGGACAACTGATCAGCAGCAACGTAATGCTCTCTCTCATTGTATCTAAGGCTATTGGCATTGGTATTTTTATTTAAAGTCACGGATAGGACGTGGGTAATAAACAATAAATCACAGAAATGTACAGAAGGCTAGCATTAGGCAGTAGCAAGCAGGGCAACTGTCTGGGTCCCCCTGCCACAGGGGCCCATGTGAAGCTAAATCACAGGTGGCAGGGTTTAGGTTTGGACTTCAGCCTCACTGCCAGGAGCCCCGCAGCTTGGGACCAGGCAATAAGTCACAGAGATCTCGTAAAATCACAGAATCTGTGATAGATTTGTAGCCTTACTTAATTATATCCCCAAGTTTTTGGAATACAGAATGGAGTTACCAGAGACTCAAACCCTTATGATCACACAATTGGAAGCTAGCAATAATATTAACAGGATAATCAGATAGAAGTAAATTTCAGGAACATCGGCAGCATATGGCTTTAAGAGGGTTAAGTCCTCATTTTCACTGGAAACTGTGCGTTCAGCATGTCTAAAAATAAGGTTCCAGATAACTCCATTTGGACAAATAAAAATTTAAAAACTCCAAATTAAAGAGCATTGGAAAATGTTGGGTCTTAATGTGCCATCACTTAACCTCTGTGATAGTTGTGCGTGATCTACTGGGTTTGATTCACAGAGGTAGTAGTTAACTATCTACTCCTAGTGGTTTCATGGAGGTTTTAGTCCTAAGGCTTGATCCTCAACTCACTGGGACTATTAACATGCTTAAATTAAGTGCAAGCTTAAATACTTTGATGGACCAGGGAATTAGTGTTCAGCACTTTGTATTATTGAGACTCTAGTAGTAAAAAACAAAAAACAAAAACACACATGCGTGGTATACATTCCACAACCTAAAGGCACACAAAAATTAATGGAATATACATGACCTGTCTGGAATACTCGCAGGGGAAATTATACTTCATGCATCAAATTCTGCACTCATTATGACTCATCTAAAACCATTAATTGCAATGTGTTTCCATAAATGTAACTGACATCATAGTTTTCCCCCAATGTTTCATTCTACAAAGCTATGATGTTGTGTTTTTACAAAATGGGATTTAGCACACATTTTTGGAATAGTCTATTATCTGTAAGGCTTTAAAACTGATGTACAGTCATGTTGGTTATGTAGCTCCATAATCAGTATGAAGTGTTATATCACCTGTAGATGGCCTTAGTCAAACCCTTCTTACTGTTCCTTGTTGACTGGTATTGTAAAGACAAATCAAAACTCCATCAAGCTGTTTGATTTCAACTGGAATTACTTTTCTGTAAATTAAAAGTGATCCTTTCATCCTGGAATATTTAGTTCAAAGTTTACCAGTTCAGTTAAATGAATACATTACCAATGTCATGTCATGCAATACAATATGGAAGGTTTAACTTTTCCCCTTCTATCCAATGTGGCAAAGATTCCTATGATAATTATTGGAATGGTGATCAAATTAGGAGATGAATGATCAGACATGTTCCATTTAAGCAACCATGTCTTAAGATTGAGAGAACATCAGTCATTCAACCAAATCAAGTGATGTGACTGACTTTGTATCCATTACTGATTTATACTTTTAAGTATACATTGAATTATTAAACTATATAATGAAGTTAAGAAACTCTGCAATATATT
Organism: Malaclemys terrapin pileata; assembly: GCF_027887155.1. Classification (NCBI taxonomy): domain Eukaryota; kingdom Metazoa; phylum Chordata; order Testudines; family Emydidae; genus Malaclemys; species Malaclemys terrapin. Next base: position 62,160,451 of record NC_071512.1, on the reverse strand, counting down.
GGTACGATATATATTGCATGTGCACACTCCATGTATTATGATGAGTGATAATCATTTACATTATATAACTTCTCAAAATAGGCTTTTAATCAAGAGTTGCCAAGATCTATCTAATTTAGCTTTTAAGAAGATGATCATTGTAAATACCAGCGACTTTTTAAAATCTTTCTGCTGTTTTGTTTCTTCATTAAAAAAGTAACATTATAAAGTAACAATGACTGAACATTCATCAGTGTGTTTACTATTTTTATTTGTGGGTTAATTAATTGAAACATTAATTTCCAGAAAGATTATCTACTAGAAATAAGACAAACAATACAAAAAGAAAATTATCTGTGTCCAGTCATATTTTTATGTGCTGGGAATTGGGGGAGAGGGGAATAATGTAGAAAGTTTTAGACTGTGTACTTCAAACATTTCTCATTTAATTATTTTCACTCTCTTAAGGTTCCCTTTTCAGTAGAATTTAAGGTGTGACATTCCTTGATTATTCTGTTATTTTAACTGCAGTCCCTAATAATAAAAAAAGTTAAAACTTCCAAACTTATCTAACAAAGTGATAAGCTTGTGTCTTCCTAGGATAGCCTAAAATATTAGTTAAACCAATCCTTGATGCCTATTTGATCCAAACAAACTCCCATTGATTCAAAAGGCATTACTGCCAAAATAAAGACATGGGGATTATGCCCCAGAAGGTCATCTGTCCACTACAAAGATACTGGATGTGCCTTATGACAGAGTCAAAATGGTAAATGCTGAATGACTACAAAACAAAGACAGATTTTGATCTCGATTAACCAGTGCAAGTCACTCGATTGACTTAGTGGAGTTACTATAGGCTGATGTAATTGAGATCAGCATTAAGCTCATGTGTAGTACTTCACAGGTTACTACTACCTTTAGCATTACATGTTTTGTCAGGACGAGCCTTTCTGACATTTAACTACATAAGTAGCCTCCTGAAAGACTGGTCGTCTTGATCAGAGAGCTTTTCCAACTGACTGGATAATAGAAGCTCATCTCAAGATGAATAGGGAGAAAATAACAGATATTGTACTGGCTGTTGCCAGAGTACATTTCACCCAGGATCAAAAGATAATGAAACTGGACAAGGCCAGACAGACTTCTGTTAATCTGTGCCCTTACAAAAGTATACATCATCTTGATGTGAATTTTACAGAAAAAAAAAATAGGAAACCATTATAAACCAGTTTTATAATTCAAGCCCCACAATCATGGGAATGGTATTTTAAACTGAATGTTAGAAATCTGAACAAATTATGTGTGTCAGATAATATCCAGACAGAGAAACCACACTAATTTCCTAAAAATATTACGAGGGGGAAATAGATACACTGAAATATCTAATATGAATAAGTAATATTAGGGTTGACATAATGACTCAGATCTGGTATTATGGTCATGCTGGGCAAAATAGGAGCTTAGAGTTGAAATAAAATGACATTATAATGAAAAGATTCCACTCAGCTGGAGACTTTGTGAGAAGGGAACGTTCTGCAAAGACATTTTAAAAATCTTTGCCTGCAAGACAAGAATTTTAAATCAGTTTGTTAAACTGAGATTTGGTTACTAAGATTGCCATTCGCCTACCCATTAAAAACCAAGAACTCCTGTCAAAAATAAGACAGGCAGAAATTGCATAAATCAAGGCTGAATGGAGTTCGAAAAACAGGTCATACCTCAAGAGTCTGTAATGGGTAGAGATTTCAAGGGATAGCTACAAACCATCATGGAGACTAGGAACCAATTTTTCTGCTATTCTGTGATGTGCTGATTACAGCTACCTAATTCTCTGTCCAAAGCCTCAGTATGGGTTAGAGCAGCCTGGGGGTTCTAGCACCAGCTGGCAAAGATAATTGAGAGGCCATCTGCCAGCTGGGGATAGCCAACTGCAATGTCTTCTGGCCCATTCCTCCTCTCCACGTGCCCTTTCCTGTTCCCCTATGTTCTCCTTCCTGGGGAAGGAGACATAGAAACTGGGGAAGGAGACATAGAAACTAGCTATGTCCACTGAGGAACCCCCCACGCACCAAGTGAGTTAGGGGCAATCGTCACTCCCTTTGTGCTACCTAAGCAAGCTAAAGTCTCTGGCTATAAGGGTGGGGAAGAGCTGTTAAATTTTAGTCTGAGATTTATCCATTACTGTCAATGGATAAATCTCATTCTGTACTCAAGTCACATGGATAAAGAACTTCTTCAGGATTCCAATGTCATATTGTACTACATGCCCTTGTCACCTGTGACAAATCTAGACAAAGCCAAAATAGGAATTTTTGCAGCATTTCAGATGCCACGGCATGGCGGTGACCATCAGTAACATTGACTGCTGTGTGGGGAAATCTACAAAAGCTAAGGAAGAAGACTACATTTGGTCTGACTTTCTAATTTGTTAGTCTGACTTTCTACAGATTATATAGGGACTAACAGGATGAACATGGAGTATAATATTGAAAATAACAAAGATGATGTGTACTTGTAAGGACTGCTGACCAAAAGCCTCCTATGGAAAGGTAAAGAGCCTTGAAAATAATAATAATAATAAAAAATCAAAATTACAACAGAAAAAGGTAACAAGACTATTAAAATATCTGCTAATGTAAATTAGTATTCCCCTGGTCTCTCACCCAAGCAACCATACTATAACTTAACTGGGACTATCCAGGGAGCAAGCAGACCAGATCCATGGGGAGACTGCCTTCTCTCTCTGGTACTCAGGATCACAATGTGGGATCAGTCAGTATTTCAAGCTTCCAGCCCTCCATGGTAGGAGACCCCAGCTAGATTGGAGAGGTTGGGAAAGAGACAGCTGTAGGGGAGAGAGGCTCTGCAACTTGGGCCAAAGTATCTCACACTCTTTCTATATCATTAGAGCCTGGACAGGCAGCTAAAACTATGAGACACTGAGCTATGTAGTGTGAATAGAATGCCTTAACCCCCAGGGTATTGGCTATTGTAGGGTAAGTCTCTCATTGTTCATTACAACTTTTAAAAAGACTGTTTTGTCCTGATGTGTAGAAGGAAAATTTTGAAATCCTGACAATTATCACTGGATGGGAAAAATATTTCCTGCCCAGCCTAGATCCAGGTTCTACTTCTGTCTCTGCCACAGAGAGTTTGGGCAACTCATATAATCTCCTTGTGCCTGAATTCCCCATTTGTAAAATGTGAGCATACTACTTCCTGTTTCCACCTATTGTCTATATACAGCATGAGCTATTTGGGGGTAGAGACTATCATTTACTGTATGTGTGAACATCTTGTACAATGAGACCCCATTGTTGGTTGAGATCTTTAGGTGCTACTGTAATACAATAATGCAGTTTCCTTTTTCGTGAAGTGACTATTACAATTCCTTACAGGAGCTATATAAGAACATAAGTATGGCCATATTGAGTCAGATCAATGGTTCTTCTGACAGTGGCCAATGCCAGATGCTTCAGAGGGAATTAATAGAACAGGGCAATTATTCAGTGATCCATCCCTGTTGACAGTCCCAGCTTACGGCAGTCAGAGGTTCAGGGACACCAAGAGCATGGTGTTGCATTCCTGACCATCTTGCCTAAGAGCCAGCCATTGATGAACCTATCCTCCAGTAACTTATCTCATTCTCTTTTGAATCCAGTTATACTTTTGGCCTTCACAACATCCCCTGGCAACATGTTCCATAGTTCCCTGTGTGTTCTATGAAAAAGTACATCTATGTTTGTTTTAAACCTTTTGCCTATTAATTTCATTGGGCGACCCCTAGTTCTTGTGTTATATGAAGGGGTAAATAGCATTTCCTTATTCACTTTCTCTACACCATTCATTATTCGATAGACCTCTCTCATAATCCCCCTGACTCGTCCCTTTTCCAAGCTGAACAGGCCCAGTCATTTAAATCTCTCCTCATACAAAAAAGGTTTTTATTGCCCTTCTTTGTACTTTTTTCCAATTCTAATGTCTTTTTTTAAAGACAGGGCAACTGGTGTGTCAAATGGATTTATAGAGTGGTATTATGATATTTTCTATTTTATCCATTCCTTTTCTAAAGGTTCCTAACATTGCTATTCTAGATCGCTTTGTAACTCTTTGCACTCAGCTTTGGACTTAACTATATTGAATAATTTAGTATCATCTGCAAACTTTTCCACCTCACCGTTTACCCCCTTTCCAGATCATTTATGACTATGTTGAGCAGCACAGGTCCAACTACTTGAGGGAATTCCACTATTTACCTCTTTCCATTGTGAAAACTGACCATTTAGTACTATCCCTGTATAGTTTGTGTGTTTTGCTTGGGATTGTTTCTGGAAAGTCTCCTGCCATCTAGAAAGGTATTCAATGACTCTCAACCATATTTCAAATCTCATATGAAAATGTGTTTTTCTCATGTCTATGCTTACTTCTTAAATAATAGCAGCACAAGGGTGTGCTATTTAACTCTCTACACTCACAGTTATTTACAGTAACTCCGTAGAGGGCTTTGGATTCAATTTGTATGAAATATGTCATTTAACTAAAGATTGCACAGTAAGTATATCCACTGGCAACGAACAAGCTGGATTGGAAATAATAAACTCTTCCACACTGCTGAACTTTTTTTAAACAATAAAAGAGAGAGAGAGAGAGAGAGAGAGAGAGAGAGCATGGAATCTTTTTAAATTTCTGAAGTGTCTGGATATATTTGTTATGTTTTTAATATACCTTTGCACTTGAGTCAGCATCAGAGCAAGATTTATTGAATTACAGAGAGTAAGGATGTTTTCAGAATACTTTCAGCCAGTTTAACAGACTACTCAAGAGGTTTGGATCAGCCTCATGTAAGCAGCCAAAATTGGGGATATTTAACAAAACCAAACTTGAATGCAGATCTTCAAATTTCAATCATCTCTAATTTCCACAGAGTGATACCCACCAAGAGATTAAAAAAAAAAAAAAAGTTTTAGAGTTTTAGAATGATTTGCTAGAGATAGCCAAATCTGGAATGTTTGAGGCTCTTATGAAATCCCCTGGAGACTAATGCAAGACAGATGCAAGGGAAACCATTATGTATAAGGTAGGATGGGCATTTCTCTCCATGATAGAAATTACTGTGATAAAACAGATTGATAGATCAAAACTATGCTCTACTCTCTTTGAAACAAACCATGTTTTCCCAGTTTTTAGTAGAAAACAACTTTAAAAAACTTTCCTAGATATTACCCCCAGCAGTCATTTTGATTTATCTTTTATTCTAGCAAAGTTATTTCTAACACACTTTGATATTTTTGCATGAAGTCGGTTCCATGTTTATAAGGATAAACTGGTTAAGTGGCTAGAAAGTCTAATAAACTGTATGGTAGTGCAACTGACTTTGCTCTGTTGATTAGAATCCACAGGGCAGAGAGTAAGTGGATTGAGAGTATGATATGGCATGGCACTCTCTCTCCACAGGGAGCTGCTATCAGATTATCATCTAAATAAATCAGAAGCCTGACACGTAGGAACTGGAGGAGGGAATCCATTAGTCTTAGAATCAAAATGAATAAGAAAGAAACTCATACCCATTGGCAAAGTGTACCCTGCAAATGAATCCTGAGTAACTGCTTGCAATAAGGATGGGCTGCAAGACTGAAAAAATCCTGTGTTTAAAATGCATGGTACCTTGGCTAGACAATTTTCAGGTCTATTGGGTTCCCTTGAGGTACTTACAGCTGTGCATTCAGAAATTCTTTAGATAAAGAATTTAAAAATTTTCATGTCTAGATATGCTGAAGAGCTCTGCTGGATGCTGAAATGGATGCTGAACCAACCCCATACCATACTATTTCCATTATATCCAACTAAAACAGATAAGATACACATACATTAAAAAATACACTGTCTGAGAAGCAGAATTCAATTATTAACCACTTCTGTTAAGTAGTTACACCTGTAACATGCTGCAGGGGGAAGTAATTAAATTGAATTGATGCTGCAACTTCTAAATCAAGATGTATGGAATACTAGCCAAATGTCTTACAGTGCTCTTTGCAGCTGTGCAAAGTATATATGTTATGATAACTGGTCACACAAGCATGTGAGCAATACAAATCCAAAAACTGTATGTTTAATTTATTTTAAGCAATTAGTTATTGTCAGCATGGTCTGAAGAAAGCTACAAAATCTCAAACTTCAGTTTGCCAATCTCTATTCTACACTATACTAGCTTCCTCACCGAGTATTGTGAGGCTTAATCATTTATAACCCACTAATATCCACAGTGAAAGTTGATTGAGAAGTGCAAAGTATTTTCTTCTTCCATGAGTCAGACAAGCACTTAGATCGCTGCAGGATGAGGACAGAGGAAATAAACTGAAACAATAATATAAGCACAGTAACAAACTCACTAGAACAGCTTATTTTTTTCTCTTCTAACACACACACATTTTTGGATAGATTCCATTAAAAGGGGAGGTGTGACCTGCCAAACTAAATTAAACATAAATAGACACTAAACTCTTCTGCGAGGTATTTCAGACAGTGTAGCTCTTCCTCATCCCCACCACTATTCTCCTTAACACAGCCAGGGGGAAACCTCCCTCCCAATTGTATACAGCCTAAACTTCCTGGGTGTGAAGGAGAGGGTGACAGTTAACTGACAAAATGAGAAGTCAGAGGAGACTGAACTGAGTACAGTACAGTCAATAAAAGAAACAGTCCCCTTCGCACCATGTGCTTCTCTTTCATCATGTATATTCACAACAAGAGGAAGGGAATTTAGGTCAAATTAGTTTCTCAGAATTACTGAGTGCTGTCCATGGGAGCAGAAGGTGCTCAGCACCTTTCAAAATTAGGCCAATAGCAACTGGAGCTGTGGAGATGCTGATCACAGACGGCAGGGTGTAAAGGAGGATGTGGAAAAGGAGCGGGCCTGCCTACATCCCCAGCCATCTTGACATCACCAAACTGTCTCCTCTTCACAGGCCAAACAGCTGTAGATTTGACTGTTTCTTTCCACTGGCATCACTTTCATACTATATTCCTGCCATCTCTTCTACGCAGGAATTTCTGGAATGGGTTGGTGCTGAATGCACTTTTGGGGCAAGGGCAGATGCTGTCTGTTGCCTTGCCTCAAAGTGAGAGAATCATACCTCTAAGTGGGAGTCTTGCCAATCTCACCATGGTTTATTGTGTTACCTCTGCTAGCTTGGGTTAATTGCTCCCTATAGTTGTGTTTGCAGTTGCTTTTGCAGCAGCTTTGTGAACAGATGGAATAATGTGCAGGCTGTTGCCCACTTGCCCCTCTATGGCCCGCCCTGTGCAGAATGCAGTTAATGCGCACATGGTGTAGGTGGGTATTACCACTGCACACCACATTTTCTAAGTAGTTATTTTAGATGCTTGTTCCTGTTATAATTTTTTATACTATATTAGGGCCTGATCATCCTGCATATTTGAAATAGGTTGTGTATTTTTATTTGTAATATTTACATTATGAGTTACAGTGTACATTATCTCTCAAACACCTACCACCCACACTCAAAGAAGGTTGTAGGAGGCTATTTCTGGCTCATTGACTATCTTTTTGAGGTATATGAACAAGATGCCCTTGTGATCAGTGCATGTTGAATGCCACCAGACAAGAGTGTTGGAACTTTCTGAAAGGTTCTGATCACTATTATGTTGATTACATTTCAAAAACTTCAGTTTGAGCAAAACAGAGATTACCAATGTACAATAAGGGAACAGGGAAAGCATAAGTTTTAAGGAACCTCTAAGACAGAAGGCCTGATTCTCTTCTTGCACTTGTTTTATACTAGACGCATTTAAATAGAATCACTGGTATAAGGGAGAACTCAATCCAGTCTACAACATCTGAATTTAGTTCAAGTACATTTACTATATTAAGGAGAAAACAGCTCTTTCTTTGGATATTTGGTGGCTTTGGAGTTATCTGTTTCTTTTGCTGCCCATGTAAATTTCACAAAGTTATATCACCCTTGTCATTAAGCATCAATTAATGAGCCCATGATTAAGGGGGAATGGCTGGCTACATCCTTCCCAGAGTGATGCTCAAAGGCATATCCAGAAAAGCCTCTGCCCTCGGTCAGTGAAAGATGATGTATGCACTCAACATAAACCTGTCAGTAGCAAAGAAAGCATGAGGATAAATCATAATCGTAACAGACTTATGTGCAAGCCATAATGTCATCTAAACTGCCATTTACAGATGGTTAACTGTTAAAAATGGCACACTTCCTTTTGCTTTTGAAAAGGAGGTATTATGAATACCTTGTGGAAAATGACAGACTCAATGCAACCTTTATACTTCATTAGTAGTAGTTTTGCAGTAATACTTTGGGGTCCCTGTGCTAGCAATGTACAAACACAGAGTGAGGGACAGTCCTTGCCCTAAAGTGCTTTTCTTGTAGCTATTTTCACTCAGTTCTACCACCACTGGAAACATTCTTTCCACCAGCCTCACGGTAACGGTGAAATACTTTCAGTACTGGAAGTTCTTCCCCAATGCTTCCAAATCCTTGGTAACAGCCTATGACCTAAACAAAGCTGCCTAGGAGCCACTTTATCACTTTTTGTGGTTAATGGATCTGAATTGAGTCTGTCTGAAGTATTTGTATGTAACAAGACAAGTGAAAGGGTAAAAGCAAGGACCAGCTTTGTCCAAAAACTCATGGCCACAACATGGGGTTCCAGTGCTAACATACTTCGAACAGTGACTCTAGCACTGGTATACTTGACGGCTGAATATGAAACACCAGTCTAAGGGGGGAAGATCATACCATCCAAAGATTCATATGTCCAGCTCGATGCTGTGATGAAAATTATAACTAGAACATTAAAATCAAAACCCACCAAATGATTGCCAACACTGGCATACATACCCCTACCCAAATCCATAGAAACACATAGAGGTCATGAGTACTATTGAACCAGGCCAACCTGAATTTACCAAATTCATGAGGACACCTCCAGAGCCTTCCAAAGATACAATTTAATCTAATTTCAGATATTTTCTGTTTTCTTCTTTCCTGATTGTTTTATTAAAAACATTGGCATGGTAAAAAAGACAGGTGATTTGCTCTTCAAAAAATTCATCAACTACCTCACACATATAACTATGGGCATTGTTAGCCATAGCATATTATATAAGTATAGGCCCAGATTCTGCAAATTGGCAAATGCATGAGTAAAGTGATCATGTAAACTTGAAAGGGGGTCAATTTATAAATTTGACAGGATGCCAGTTAAATTTTACAGCTGAAATCTAACATACTAGGTTTGTCATATATAGTAGAATCCAGTAGAATAACCCTTTTTTATTGAGTCCAGGAAGCATTAGTTTACTAGTTTCAACTCTAGGTTCTTTTTGGGTCATCTTTTAATTCGAACAGTATTTCTTAATTCATGACACTTACTTACTCTTAATGAACCAACAATTTATTATTCACCCAGAACCACATATATATATAATCAACAGTTCACCACCCAAGTGTAGACACAACCAATTGTGTGTACATCATACAGAATACAGTCTTGCAAACAATTATCAGAGACTACAGTTGAGGCTCAGAAGTCATACCAAGGAACAATAAAAATTACCAATATTTACTTATGATAATCAGTTCTCAGTTCTTTAATACTTAACACATTTATCAAACTTGCAAGGATGCACTTGAATTTCCTGGTGCTTTGAAGAGTGTGGTTACTTACTTTTGACAAATTGGTCCAAAAAGGACAAGTTTAGAATATTAATAGCAATTGCTTAAAGTTAGTATTTTCAATCTCTCTCAGGACGATTTCCTTGGATTTATAAAGAAATTTAAATCTAAAATACGGTTGGTTGAGATCTCACTAGAGAGTGTAATCTTAGCAAGATAACCTACAGTTAAGTATATTAAAGAACAGAGGGGGAAATACAATTTTGAAATGAAGAACAGGAGTACTTGTGGCACCTTAGAGACTAACAAATTTAAAAAAAGGTGCCACAAGTACTCCTGTTCTTCTTTTTGCGGATACAGACTAACACGGCTGTTACTCTGAAACCCGAATTTTGAAATGTTTTCTTATCCTCTTAACTCTGGGATGGGGGAAGAGTCCTTTCCACATGGCTGGTCCACGCATCAGCCACACAATCTTGAGCTGCTTGTTGGGTTCAATCAATTCTCCTGAGCACCTAGTGACTTCAGTTTATATACCCTCGTTTCAGGGCTCGTAAGAGGGGGCCACCCTCTTATTCCAATTGGACACATGCCAAGTGAGTCCTTAGGTTTTAGCTCTTTCAGTCTCTTTGCTATTTCCATTGGTATCCAGTAAATGATGCTGATGTGTAACAGATTTCTTCAATCCTTTTCTTATCAGAGACTTTTAAAATTTGATTTATTTCAAGGATTGTATTTCATTATTAGCCCCTATTATCAGTTAGGATCCCCCTTTTAAGCAATTTATTTTAATATACCAAAGTTATACCCTGGTTTATAGCTTTTAACATTTCTTCTTCCTTGTACCAGACAATTTCTAATACTCATAGAGTGCAACAATTATTTGCAATTAAACGTCTAAATCTGGAGGACACACTCCACACATTCTTTGATTATACATAAGCATTTTGCATTCATTAGGACTTGCAATCAACATTTTCCACATATAGAAGGATGTAGATCTGACTCACAAGTCAAACAATGTGCAGGTTTTAATGTGGTGTGAAAGACAGATTATTTGTGGTATATTTGATTTACAGGGAAAACAATATATAGTTCATTCTCTGGGGCGAAAACATGGCTTGGGGTAGTTTGTCCAATTTGACCTTTAATTTTACAGCCAGTAATTTTTCTTAACTTGAAGCTTCCCTGTCCATCTCTTGATCCATTCACAAAGTGCAATGGGTCACTTCGCATAAGAAAACAGGCTGTCACCCTTACTTGGCAACTTAAAGTTCTTTTCAGCTAGTTTGGAAGGTAGAAAAGTTTTATCTATATACAGATTATGAGAGATTTTTGCCTAGGTGATTAGCAAAACCTTCTCTTTCTAATATCCTGGGACAGACACAGCTACGACTATACTGCATTCCAATACTCTCATTTAGTCATTTTAGTTTCTATTTTGGGGGAGGGGAACACCTGACCTTGGCTGATATGTGGGTCCTTAGATGAAGTGTCTCACATGATGTGAACCATTTTCTTATTTTCTTTACTTATTTGGGGATAAACAGAGGTGGACAGCTTTTCTAATTTTATGAAGGCCAGAAGAAAATCAATATACTAATCAGTCAAAGCATATCTGTTCTATATATCCTTTATACCTGAGCATTTGCATGATGGGAGCTGCAGAAAGTCTGACAACAGCAGCAGTTAAATGTTACTCAAGTGTAAAAATTATTCCTGAGCTTGTTGTTCAATGCCAACATCAACCAACTTACCCAAAAAGGTAATTTCATGGCCTCAGATTTCTTCTTCAGCCAACATGGGCCTCTACAAGCATTCAAACTCAATTCTATAGGATGAACAGAAGCCTGGGGGATGAACTCTTACTTTTGCCATTTAAGAAAAATATACTGAAGTGTCCCAGAATATGAGGGGACTGAGCTCTGTATATGTTCCTTTCACTGTGTTTAAAAATAAATTATAGATAAATGGATACATTTACCTTTAATAGACTTGTATGTGTTCTGAAAAATAATCTCAAAATAGCATTTTATAAACTTTGTAATCACAAACTACTCCAGAGCTGCTGTAATAATGAAGAATATATAAATGTGGCATTTTTTTTTTCAGTACAAGCCATGCTTAAAGAAAGGGGATCTGTCAAATTCCTTTGACACTTTTGCAACACCATATCACTTTTGCCAGTTATCTAGCCCCTAAATGACATGCTGCATTTTGACATTCAGACTTTCCAAAGCATCAGACTTTCTTTATTCACATGCAATGTTGAGAAAATAACCATAGCTCCTCTGTCTGGCATGTGAATATGCTCGGAGCCTTTCTTCACACACATATTACTATTTAAAGAACCATTTTCATGAAGACATTCAGGAAAAAAGAAAAATAATTGCTGTGTTGAAAGGTTGCACTTGTTTGTGTCATCCCACCAAGATGTCTTCCTATCCCGTTGAGTTTCATATAATTTTTATCATTAATACTTACTGTATCACTGCTAACCTGCTGCAGACATCAAAAATATGGTAATATATTTGCAACAAGTGCACACTATACCATGTGGTTCTTTGGGTTTGCTGATTTCACCTATTGTAAGTAGTTCCAAACAGTAATCTAAACTACTAAAGATTAGGCTGCTCAAATAATTAATAGCAAATATCACCTGTTTTCAAGTTGTCCGCAAATGCTATAATAATGTGCAATTTATAGTTCAGAATTATTTATGACAATCATTTGGTGAATAGTTTTTGATAATTGTGAGTAAAAATGTTGAGAGACTTAATATTTACATTTAAAGCTGTGGTGGTGAATTTTGATTGGATAAATAGGTCAAGTGGTATGTTTTTCCTTTGATTGGATAACTATAACTCTAAGAATTCCCAGAAAGTTCAATATAAGTTTTCTATGATTTTTGGAAAATATTCATCTGAAATTCAGTATTATGATGAACATTCATCTCAGAAAAAGAACTCATTTTCTAGAATATTCACATAAAATAAACACAAAAGGCATGTGAATGGGATTGAAGTCAGTTTGCCTACGGGTAAAGAAATACTAGTGGAAGTTATTTTGTAGTATTTGTTTAGGCCAACGGGGAAAATCCTTTTTTTTTTTTTTTACTTAATTGCTATTTAAACTCCATCATAGTTAAGAGCTATTTCTGAAACACCACAAAGATTCTAGGGAGCAACAAGAAAGAAGCTAGTTGCTAGAGTGTAACATTAATCCCAGAATGCCAAAATGAGGAATGGCTCATATAAATTTCAAACTTATCCTGAGTTCCTCTATTCCCAGAACTCATTGACTTCTAGTGAATTCACAGGATACAACAGAGACCCAGCACCTCTTTGACTCAGGACCTTATAGATTAATAAAGGCAAGCATAAGGAAAGATCATGCACTTTTTTGTTTGTTTATTTTAGTCATCCTTGTGCAAATGGTCCCAACAGGACTCATGCTAGTAAGGCCTGAAGGTTCTAACTCTTGTGGAACAGTGTAAGTTGTGCATCAGTATTTTCAAGATAGGACCAATGACCTGGACTAAAAGGTTTGACTCTTGGTTTTTCAAAACTGCAGCTGAGAAGAGAGATAATACAGGAACAATATCCATCAAAGCAAAACCAACTTTAGGGGTAATAAGAATGAACCTAAGGCCAACAACCTAGGGAGAGGGAAAGTGTGTGCGCACACATGGGGGAAGGAGGAAGGAGAAGAGAAAGGAGAGAGACACTGTACAAGTAGTTTCACTGCTGTGTCAGTAAAGGTATTTTATTTAATACCCTTAAGGATTAGAATCCTAACACAGCCAATGTGATAGTTCAGAAGAAAGAAATATATAAGAAATATAAGAAACACATCTACACACAACAAATGAGGCAGAAAAAAAAGCACATATGTGGGACACATATTGTACATGTACTGTACTTGGCCTTTTATTTTTATCAGCTTCAAACATATGTGACCAAGTGACAAAGGAAAATACTACATAATTAATCAGCATTCTTCTTGTTAAAAATCCATTACAATTTAAAAATATCAATGCAAATTAATAAATTCTTTCAGTAGAGAGAGTAGTCCATTTATTGTGTGTGTTGCTAAAGTGGAACTTTCTGTATTTGTATATGACCACAACATGTCTCATTGGTAGGCAAATAGAAAAATACATGAAGCACATCAAGACTGTTTGATAGACTGACCAGGAAATGGTGGTACCTTAACCCACAGTGTACTCTGAAGTATATTATCTAATTTGACAGAACCAATGGGCCATGAGTTCACTTTCGGCGACATGAAGACAAAGAGAAAATGGTAGTGGCAGAAGAACCCTAAGGCTATATTGCATGTAAACTGGTCACACTGCAGAAGAGTATAATAATACTACTACTAATAATAAACTGTGATGAGTAGAAATTGTTTTAAAAAAATCAGTCAGAAGTTCAATTATAATAGAAATGCTACATTGTGGCATTTAGCCACAGCTCCAAGTGGGGCAATGTGTTACCTTATTGACTAAGCACGTGATGCTGAGGGACTAAGCATGTCATGCTGAGCAGACATGGTCACTCCATGAGGTCTGAAGTGTGCAGACTGCATGATCCTTTATAAACTGACAAAACCAGTATTTAATTTATGCTAGGGCTTGCCAGGGCTGAGACCTGGCATCTCTAGGCTTGGTAGTTCATAGCCCCAGCACCTCTGGGCTTGCACCATCAGTTATGAAAGTAAAACAAAATTGCTTGAGCCACAGGCACCTAATTGTTTGAGCCCTGGCACTTCTTTCATTACAAATTAAGCACTGGATAAAACCCACCTCTCTCAGAATCCATGCATCAGGAGAATCTGAGTCCCTATTAAAGCTATCTAGGTTACTATATAATACCCACTACAGCACCTGTAACCTAGACAGCCTTAACAGGAACCCAGATTCTCTTGATTCCTGACCTTTCCTTTCAGGGACTGTTCCATGCATGCTGCCCCAGGCTCCACCCAGACCTGAAGAAGAGCTCTGAGTGTCTCAGAAATGTCTCTCTCTCACCAACAGAAGTTGGTCCAATAAAAGATATTACCTCACACACCTTGTGTCTCTAACATCCACCACGGCAGTTGTTATTTATTTGTATACACAATAGTGTCTAAAGGCCCACACTGTGCTAGGCACTGCACACATACGAGACAACTCCTGCCCTGGAAAACTTACAACCTAAAGAGACAAGACAGATAAATGTCAGAAAGGAAAACAGAAGTACTAAGAGATTAAGTGATTTCCTGAGGCTCGCAAGCTGGTCAGTGGCAGAACTGGGAACAGGATTGAGGTATTTTGAGTTCTGTTCAAGTGCCCCATCCGCTGGACCACACCAAAAGTCTTGGCTCTCATGTGGGTGGAGAAAGTAGTTCCTTCCACCTGTCCCCACTCTCTTGTAAATCAGAAATGACTAGTGCCTTAAATTTTACTAATATATAAATGACACCCAGGGCCGGCTCCAGGCACCAGCCTGGCAAGCAGGTGCTTGGGGCAGCCACTCTGGAGAGGGGCGGCACGTCCAGCTATTCGGCGGCAATTCGACAGATAGTCCCTCACTCCTGCTCAGAGCGAAGGACCTGCCGCCGAATTGCCGCCGCAGATCACAATCGCGGCTTTTTTTTTTTTTTTTGGCTGCTGAGGGTGGCCAAAACCCTGGAGCCGGCCCTGATGACCCCACTGTAAAAGGTACTAGCATTCTCCTAATTCCTCACTTTTTCCTATAGAAATTCTATTAAGGTATAATAAGTAACATTTTTCTGGGAGCTGGTCACCTGTACTTATTCCAGTAGAAGCATGGATAATTCTCTATTCATGTCCTCTGCTTATCCATGATAAGCCTATTGAAATAGAGGTTCATACTGAAACAACCCCAACTGTAGACTCTCAAACAGTGCCACTACCTGCATATGTATGTGCAACAGATGTCCTTACAAAGTATACTTAACAGGTGCACAGTAGTATATGTGCTAAATATAGGAAATATTACAGCAGAGTTGATGTCAATTGTACCATAGCTATCTTTTAAAAGCACCCACTAACTACATATGCATATGTTGAATGAGTATATTTTCATGCACATGAAACAAATGTTCATTTGTAAGAGAACATATAAGCTATCCAGTAAAGAGTTTAGTATAGAATCCAGCTGTATCAGTCATGCTGACACTGAAGAAATAAACTTTGAGGAAGAAAAGAATTGGCACAAGCATCCCAGTCTAATCCCATCTGCTCAATCCTTAAAAGAACAAAATCCACCATATTATTAACAACAACAACAAAAGGCAGGCTACGTTTACTACTTTGATCTGCAAACAAGAAGTCTATGATAAAATATTGATTTAATTCCCCAGATACTCAGTCTAAAGCTTAGTGCAATTCCCGCTGCACTATTTAAAGTTGCATCATCAAAACATACCACACATATGCTCCCAAAAGAGGATGTTCATCTCACTACTTCTGTTCAAAGCAAAAAGAATACACCTCTACCCCGATATAACGTGACCCGATATAACACGAATTCTAATATAATGTGGTAAAGCAGTGCTCTGGGGGGGGGGGAGAGAGGCGGGGCTGCGCACTCCGGCGGATCAAAGCAAGTTCAATATAACACGGTTTCACCTATAATGCAGTAAGATTTTTTGGTTCCCAAGGACAGCGTTATATCGAGGTAGGGGTGTATTAGTTTACATTATACAGAATTCGTACAAGTCTGTAATAAAGGAGGATAGCTGAGGAAATTAGAATGATGCACATTCAAGATTTAAATGATGTGCTCCTTCCTCAGGAAGGGAATGCAACGATACGCTAATGCTGCAAAACAAGGAAACACCAACCACTTGTAAAGAGCAAAAGTTTATTGTTACTTCTCTCACATATTGGTGAATATCTGTCCATCTTCTAAGATCTGTGGGCCAGACTGTGAATGCTTTAAGTCACAGTACTGAGCTGGTAGACAAGTAGACCCACTGAACTGAGTGAAAATCTATCTCTATCTGAGGTTGTCTTGCTTCATAACACTCCTAATCTATTTCCAAACATTCCCACCCTTGACTACCTTTTGGCTTCTCACACAAACAGCTCAGTGCTTTCTTCCATGTTGCCCTGTATGCAAAATATGGGCTTCCTGAATACATCCTCAAGTGATTGCATCCTTGATATTCACTTTCCTTCATATATGTAGGTATTATGTTGGAGGTGGCACTGCAGATCTGGCAGTAGTATCCTGACAGCATTAAATGGCTCATCCCTAATCTAGCACCACTGGAGCTATAATATTAATTTGATTACTTCCCTCAGAGTTATGATGTTCTTTCCACATCATTAAATTTGATCCTGCATGATGCATATAGATCAGGACTGCCCCTGCCCCCGTCACTGCCCTTCCTCCCTCCACCCACTTTTGAGCACAGTACTTCTTCTGGAGACTGATGGACAAGTCAATTCTCTGCTTGTGTCATTCATCTCAAGAGAGTTTTATAGACCAGAAAAGATTATCTGTGTATTTAAGGGCAATTAAATTGCATTGAAATTTGCAATCTATGATTCAAAATACAATATAAAAACCTCACATCTTTAGCATATTGAACTGATATAAATCACTCTTCATTTTCTATCAAATGTCTTGGCACCCAGACAACGTAAACATATTATAAATAATCATAGACATGTTGGATAGAATGTTTAAGGCCTACATTTGGTTTCAGGACTATAGACTGAGCAATTAGGGTATAAAAACATACCGTTAGTGTTTCTGAAGATATGTGTAGACTACAGTCATGGGGTGTGACTGGAGCTCATGTAGACGTACCTGAGCTAGCTTTAATCCACCTAGCTTTGGTCACAGATCAGTGAAGCTGCAGAGACATAGGCTATGCAAGTCAGCCCCAAACTGTGCTGAGAACCCAAACTAAGTAGATTAAATTTAGCTCAGGTACGTCTACACAAGCTGCAATCATACCTCATAATTGCAATGCAGACATACCCAGAACTGTTTGTATTTACACCAGGGTCACTCAAGTTAATTCAGTTGAAGGAGTTACTCCATACATTGGTGTAAATCAGAGTAGAACTTAGTCTGAAGACTTTAATCTGGCCCATGACAAAAATGTACCTGAAGGAAGGTAGGTGACAAGTTGGCATTTCCTCAGTTATGCTCTACACTGGGAAAATTCCAGCCACATTTTCTGACCTTAACACAAATTCGTACATAAAATACCATTCAAATACTGTCATCTTTTGAAGAGTTTCAATTATTTTCAGGTGAAGCCAGGTTAAAGGTTTAGTTATTGCCTTCGCATCTTCTGGAAAAAAGAAAAATGCTTCCTTGGCAATAGCAGTTTAAAAAACCCCCAGTATTTTAGTTTACATTCCAACATGATTATGATGTAGCTATTTTAAAATAAACAAGCATATATAGGGCTGGAAATAGCAGAGAGGTTTTTTTTAAGTATTTGCAAATATTCTTTTCACTAAAACCAGTGAATTAATCTTGATGGTATTTGAGATACCCTTTATTCACTATCCATAATCGTTCAGGCAAGTAACATTTTGTTCCAGAAAATGTTTTGGAAGAGAAAAAGGTTAAACGATATGTTTGATAAGCGTACATTTGTGAATATTCATGCCACAAGTGCTCACATGGCCATGATGAAGTCTGAAGATAGGCTGGAAGCCAGACGGAAGCAGAGAGGTTTTTGCAGAGGAGCAAGATGTAATTTTCCCCACGCACAAAGAGAAAAACAAGTATTTCGCATTCTAGATGAGAATTAAATAAAAACAAGAAAAAATGTATAGTGACAGAGAGAAAAATGCACTGACAAATGGCAACATTCTGTATCTGAAATGAAACACAAAGTGGCAGGTGCCTCTTGGCTACCTCTGCAGCAGGCAGGAAGAAACTCAACATTTAAAGGTGCAATACACAGAACATACAAAGACACCTCCTCATTTCAGTTACTTAGCTACACAAGTCATAATAATGGTCTGTCATTTTATTTTCCCCAAATTAGATCTGTATTTAGGGCCTGATCCAAAACCCATTACATCTGATAGGCTTCAGTTCAGAACTTTACATTGCAATTCTGGTACTTCAGAATGTAACTTTTCAAGAAGTTAAAAAATACTTTGATTGTTGGAGCTACTTCTCTTATTCCTTTGTTTTGTTTTAGGCAAATGGCTGAAATACATTGCAGTCTTTCTTTCCGGATCTTGTAAAGTGGAACTACCTAAGAGAGGGGTATGAAGAAGATCCAACCTCCAAAATAAACCCTTCATTTCCTCCCCTATTAAGTATCGATGACTCGTCCCCCACCAGGGTCTTTCGCTGTTAAATATGTGTATATTTTTATTGTACCAATGCCAGTACTGTACCAAGTGTTTGATTGATAGTAAGTAAGGCTACAATTTAGTCACAGAGGTTGCGGATGTCACAGAATCCATGACTTCCAGCGACCTTTGTGACTTTAGCCTGCAGCAGTCAAGAGCTGCGGGATACCCCCGCTGCCTTTGATGGCCCCGGAGCTCCAAGCCACCGCATGGAGTGGGGGCACCCACAGCTCCTGACCACCATGGGCAGTGGGGGAACCCCGAGCTCCCGGCAACAGCGGTGGCCCCAGGAGTTGTGGGCAGCGGAGATACTCTACAGCTCCCAGCTGCTGTGAGCGGCGGGGGCACCCCATAGCTCCCGACTGCCAGGAGCAGGGCCGGCTCCAGGCACCAGCCCACCAAGCTTGTGCTTGGGGCACCTGGAGGGGGGCGGCGTGGTGCTCCGGCTCCAGCCGCTGGGGAGAGCGGAGCCCCAGCTGGCACTCCGCCCTCCCCCCGGCGCTCTGGCCGCCGGGGAGAGCGGAGCCGCAGCGGGCTCGTGGCCCTCCTCCCGGCGCTCTGGCCGCTGGGGAGAGCGGAGCCGCGGCGGGCTCTCTGCCCTCCATCCGGCGCTCTGGCCACCACTCCGCCCTCCCCCGGTGCTCTGGCCCCTGGGGAGAGCGGAGCCGCGGCGGGCTCTCCGCCCTCCCTCCGGCACTCTGGCTGCTGGGGAGAGTGGAGCCGCGGCGGGCTCTCCGCCCTCCCTCCGGCGCTCTGGCCGCCGGGGAGAGCAGAGCCCCGGCCAGCTCGCTGCCCTCCCCCCGGCGCTCTGGCCGCCGGGGAGAGCGGAGCCCCGGCCGGGCTCTCCGCCCTCCTCCTGGGGCTCCGGCCGCCAGCAGAGCCGTGGCAGGCTCGCCGCCCTCCCCCTGGCACTCTGGCCGGTTGGGGAGAGTGGCCTGCGGCCGGGCTCGGTGCCCTCCCCTGCCGCACGGGGTGGAGGGGGTGGGGGGCGGCGGGAGGCTTTTTTGCCTGGGGCGGCAAAAAAGCCAGAGCCGGCCCTGGTCAGGAGGACCGTCAGAGCTGCGGGCAGCAGGGGTACCCCAAAGCCCCCAGCTGCTGCAGGCGGTAGAGGCCCCACTGCTCTCGGCCGGTGGTAGCAGGAGAGCCTGGAACTCCAACACTCAACTTGCAATGGAGGGCCCCGGAGTCCTAGCCGCTGCACAGCTGCACCACTGCAGGCTGTGTGGGGACCTGCAGATCCCCATTTTGTCACAGATATTTTTAGTATAAGGCAGGGACAGGTCATAACTTCTGTGAATTTTTCTTTATTGCTTGTGACCTGTCTGTGACTTGTACTAAAAATATCTGTGACAAAATCTTAGCCTTAATAGTAAGTTCTTCATACAGGCACTGACAGGACAGGACACTTGACCATGTCATTATGCAACCAAACTAGCACCAGGTCAAGATTTTCAAGACAGTGTCTACAATTAGGTGCCTACTTTCACATTTATGTGCCTAATTGCAGAATTTGTAACCTAACTTTAGACTGTCAGTTTTGAGAATACAGGGCCTGCAGTGTCTATGGTTCCAGTGACTTATATCTGAAAACTATGGATGAAGTGTGTTCTCTGAAGAACAAGATCTGGAAATTAAAATCTACAACTCTGCAAACAACAGAAAGAGCAACAGCAGCAGCTGTGACATCCTGCTCCTCGTCACCATATGTTCAGGGTTTCACACAACACTACCGAGTTTACAATACCATAGAGTGTAAAAGCTGATTGAAAGAGGAGGTTACTCACCCTGTGCAGTTACTGACGTTCTTCGAGATGAGTGTCCCTGTGGGTGAGGGGAGGAGGGTGGGTAGTGGAGCACCCACAGGGACACTCATCTCGAAGAACGTCAGTTACTGCATAGGGTGAGTAACCTCCTCTTCTTCTTCGAGAGATGTCCCTGTGGGTGCTCCACTCTAGGTGACTTAAAAGCCGTGTATCTTAAGGAGGTAGGGACTTCGGATCTGATAGGAACGCCGTTGATAGTACAGCCCTGCCCAAACGTATATCAGATAGAGGGCCTTGAGTAAGGGCATAGTGTTTAACAAATGTGTGCTCAGAGGACCAGGTAGCTGCTTTACAGATATCAGCCAGGGGAACTTTGCGTAAGAATGCTACAGAGGCAGCCATAGATCTAGTGGAGTGTGTTCTGATGCCGTCTGGAGGTGTAACTTTCTTCATCTGATAGCACAACCGGATGCACTGAGAAATCCAGTTCGAAAGTCTCTGGGTAGAAATAGGCGTACCTCTGAAACGCTCCGCGATGGAAACAAAAAGTCTGGAAGAATTTCTAAAAGGTTTGGTTCTATCCAAATAGAAGGACAAGGCCCTGCGTACGTCTAGTGTATGCATTGAGGCTTCGAACGAGTTCGCATGTGGCTTTGGGAAAAAGGTTGGTAAGTGAATCGGCTCATTAATGTGGAATGAGGAGAGTACCTTAGGAAGAAAATTGGGGTGTAACCTGAGGGTAACCTTGTCTTTGAAAAATATCTTATATGGTGGGTCTGCCATAAGAGCTGCTATTTCTCCTGCCCGCCTGGCGGAGGTAATTTCCACTAAAAATGCTGTTTTCATCGAAAGGTGCAAAAGGGAACACGTGGCTAGGGTTCAAATGGTTGTTGGGTTAGGCAAGAGAGAACTAGATGAAGGTCCCACGGGGTGGTGGGTGGTTTTATGTCTGGGTATAGGGTTTGGAGTCCCTTGAGGAAGCGCTTGGTGATAGGATGAGCAAATACATAAGTATCATCAATTTTGTCATGAAAAGTTGTAATAGCAGCTAAATGGACCCTGATGGAACTGGAAGAAAGGCCGGATTGCTTAAGGTCCAATAGGTAGTCAAGTATGAGCGGAAGAGATGCTGACGTGGGACTAAGTTATTTAGTTGAACACCGGTGTGTGAATCGTTTCCACTTACATAGATAGGTGGTGCGAGTAGATTGTGTTCTGCTATGTAGGAGCACTCTTTGAACTTGTTCAGAACAATCTAGTTCGTTTTGGGAGAACCATGTAGGAACCATGCTTTGAGGTGGAGCATGGATAAGTTGGGGTGGAGAAAACGGCTGTATTGTTGTGATAGGAGGTTTGGAATGAGAGGCAAGGGGATTGGTGGTTGAATCGACATTTTGGTGAGAAACGGAAACCAGGGCTGTCTGGGCCATGAAGGGGCAATTAGGATCACCTTGGCTCCATCTGTTCGTATTTTTATCAGGACCCTGTTCAGAACCGGTATTGGGGGAAACACATACAGTAAGTTTTGGTGCCATGGGATCATGAATGCGTCTCTCAGGGAATGTTTGCCTAGCCCTGCTCTGGAGCAAAAATTGGGACATTTCTTGTTTTTTGCAGTTGCAAAGAGGTCTATTGCTGGGTAGCCCCAAATGCGGAATATGTTGTGAATGGTATGCTCGTTTAATTCCCATTTGTGATCCCACGGGAAACGTCTGCTTAGTTCGTCCGCTGTGGTATTCATCACTCCGGGAAGATAGGCCACTGATACACGGATGTTGTTCGCAATGCACCAGTTTCAGAGTTTCATAGCCTCTGTGCACAGAGACTGGGATCGAGCTCCCCCCTGCCTGTCCACGTAGAACATGCATGCAATATTGTCTGTCTTTATGCGTACATGTTGGTTCTTGATCAGTGGCAGGAATTGACGGCATGCATTGCGAATGGCTCGAAGTTCTAGGACATTTATATGGAGAGAGGTCTCGGTTGAAGACCAAAGCCCCTGGGCTGTGTGGTGAGACATGTGTGCACCCCATCCTGTCAGAGATGCATCGGTCATCAGTATGAGGGATGGAGCCTGCTGAAGAAAGGGGACTCCAGAGCAGAGGTTGGAGTGAATTGTCCACCACTGTAGAGAATCTTTGACTTGGACAGGTATGGAGAGAGTCTTGTTTAGAGGGTGCACATTCGGTCTGTACACCGTGGCCAACCACGCTTGGAAGCACCTCATATATAGTCGTGCATTTTGAACGATGGAGGTGCACGAGGCCATGTGACCTAGTATTTGTAGGCAGTCCCGGACAGTCACCTGGGGACTGTTGCGAATCCTTGTGGCTAGTTGACTTATAGAATTGAAGCGGGCTGGTGGGAGAGATGCCAACCCCGTCCGGGAGTCGAGGTATGCCCCTATGAACTCCAGATGTTGGGTGGGGTATAATGTGGATTTGTTTTTGTTTACTTGCAGGCCTAAAGATAGGAAACAATCGATGGAAAGCCGTATGGATTGGAGAGCTTCGTCGAACGTTGAAGCTTTGAGGAGGCAATCATCTAGGTAAGAAAATATTACGACCCCTTGTTTTCTAAGGTAGGCTGTAACTACGGCTAGGATCTTGGAAAAAACACGGGGGGCCATGGACAGTCTGAAAGGAAGAACCCTGTATTGGAAATGTGTGGAGTTGAGAGTAAAGCGTAGGAATCCTCTGTGGGACGGGTGTATAGTCACATGAAAATAGGCATCCTGTAGGTCGAGGGCTGAAAACCAGTCGCCCTGCTCCAGCGCTGGGATTATAGTGGTGAGAGTGACCATCTTGAACTTTTGCTTTTTGACAAATTTGTTGAGCCACCTGAGGTCGAGGATTGGTCGCCAGCCCCCATTTTTCTTCTCTGTTAAGAAATAATGGGAGTAAAAACCCTTCCCTCTGTGTCGTTCTGGCACAGTTTCTACTGCTCCCAGTTGAAGGAGATGCTGCACTTCTTTGAAGAGTAGTCGTCATGAGATGGGTCCCTGAAGGGGGACGGGGAGGGTGGGAGAGGAAGGGGATGGCATATCCAATTGTAACTACCTCTATGACCCATTTGTCGGATGTAATTTTCTGCCATTGATGAGAGAATGGTCGTAGGCGGTGTCCAAAGATAGGTGTGCCGGCTGAAGTGGGAACACTGTTTTCTAAACCCTCAACCAATGCTTCAAATCTGCCTATTAGTTGGAGGGGGTTGCAGCGCCCCTGTAGAATTAGGATGACGACGCTGGAATCTTGGTCTTTGGCGTTGTTGTTGCTGTTGTTGTTCCTGTGGTCTATAGGAGTGTTGTGAAAATGTGGGGTAGCGTGGTCGGTGATAAGGTTAATATCTATATTGTCGTCTTCTGGTCGCAGGTGGCCTAGGGACCGGAAGGTTGCTCTTGCATCCTTCATCGAATGCAGCATGTCGTTTGTGGTGGAGGCAAAAAGTTTTTCCCCGTCGAAGGGAACATCTTCAATGGTGCTCTGGACCTCTCGAGGGAAGAAGGAGGAAGAGAGCCATGAACCCCGTCGCATGACCACTGCTGTGGCGGTCGACCTTGCTGCAGTGTTAGCTACATCGAGGGCCGCTTGGAGAGCGGTGCGTGATATGGTTTGTCCCTCGGAAACCAGAGTTGTGAATTGTTGTTTCTTCTGTTCTGGGATGTGATCAATAAAATCCATGAATTTATTGTAGTTTTTGTGGTCATATTTTGCAAGGACTGCGGTATAATTAGCTATGCGAAATTGTAGCGTCGAGGATGCATATACTTTATGGCCGAAGAGGTCCAGGCGTTTACTGTCCTTGTTGGCTGGGGTGGAGCAGACGTATTGTTGTTTGGCCCTCTGGTTTGCTGCATCCACTACCAATGAGTTTGGCGCCGGATGGGTAAAAAGGAATTCAGAGCCCTTTGAAGGAATGAAGTACTTGCTGTCCGCTTGTTTACAGGTAGGTAGGCTAGTGGCTGGATTCTGCCAGATGGATTTAGCGGGTTCTAAAAGGGCTATGTTGATTGGTAATGCCACTCTAGAGGAAGAAGAGGGCTGCAAAATGTCTGTTAGTTCATGCCATTGTTCAGTGACTTCCTCTAAGTTAATTTTCAAGTCACCGGCAGCTCTTTTAAAGAGGTCTTGGAATTTAGCATAGTCATCCGACGGGGTTGGAGGAAGGGGAAGTAAGTCTTCCTCAGGCGTTACATCAGGCTCTGCTGGAATAGGAGCAGGACTCAGTTGCTCCTGGGAGTGTGACGGTGCTGCCTGGTATCTTATGTCACTGGCAGGTCCGTCACGAGGCGGTGCTAAACCGGTGTTGCGCCTGGTCGAAGTGCCGTAGCGCATGTGTTCTCGGGGGTACGATGCCCATGGTGCCCAACATTGCCAAGGTGGTGGGTAGGGCATAGGTGGTGCCATCCAAGGGTTCACTCCCCATGGGGCAGGATACTGAGAACAGGCTGAGGTAGTTTTTTTGTAACCCCTGTTGATCGGGGTCTGGGAGTCTTGATAAGGAGAAAAAACTGCCTGTGGATCAGTTTCCTCCTCACTGGAGGAAGGTTGTTCTGATCCTGAGTCCAGCATTGGAGAAAAACAGGCATTTATCAGGGGAGACTGCAGAATAGGTGAGACCAATAGATCTGCTGTCTGAGTAAATTGAAAAGGTGAGGCTCCTGCGTGAGGTGAAAACTGTGGAGGAGGAGGTTGCCCTGAGGGAACATTCCTCTGAGCAGGGGTTTTATCTTTGATCTCCCTGTCAGCCTGTGCCGCGGTTGCCGGTGCCGTGGTAGGTGCCGGGGGGGCAACATCAGCCCGCAGAGGGTCAGGCAAGGCTGGAAATGTCAGTACTGCGTCGGTCTCAGTGCCGAACAGTGCCATAAATGAGGCAGGCAACTGAAAGCCTGAAGCCTCGGCACCGGAGCTTCGCGCCGCTGCCGCAGCCTGAGGCGGCTTTCGTGCGGTGCCTAAGGAGCCCGGCTCTTCAAAAGTGCTGAGGTGAGGAAACACAGGCAGGGAAACTGTTGACCTGCCTGAGGCACTTTTGTGCCTCACCAACTTCTTTGTTGGAGAGGTCTGCCCCTTTTTTGTAGCTTTCTTCAGTTTTTTTGAAGCAGGGGGGCTGTGGCCGGCAGTGGAGCTGGAGTCGGCGCCTGGGTCTGAAACTGACCCGATAGACTTCTGCAGGAGGAGCAGTTTCAGTTTAAGCTCCTTTCGTGCCCTGGAACTGAGTTTGGTACAGTGGGCACATTTTTGGGGAATGTGTGTTTCCCCCAGGCATTTTATACAATGAGAGTGGCCATCAGAGAGCGGAATAGCGTCCTTACACGTAGAGCAGCGCTTAAAGCCTGTGGAGCCAGGCATGGTAGAAGCGGCTGCGGCTGAGAGAAATTTTTTTTTTAAACAGATAAAAGAACTAATGAGCTACACTAACAAGAACTGACAACAAACTAACTACTAGAATAGGTAATTGTAACAAAGTGAGGGATTTCCTAACGAATCTGCTGAGCTCCGTCTCAGGCTGGGGACGGTAGAGAAGGAACTGAGGAGATTGGCCACGCATGCGCACTATTATCCTAGACTCACTGCGGGGGGTGGGGGGGGTGGGGCAGCCTCTGCGCATGCGTGGCCAGTACGAGTACTGCTACGAAAAATCTCAGAGTGAAGGCGCAGGGACGCACCAACACCTAGAGTGGAGCACCCACAGGGACATCTCTCGAAGAAGAACTAGTGGCCCAGATTCTCTGTCACAGCAGGGGGATATCAGGGATTATCACGGCAGATCTGCAGCACCCTGAACCTCAGCATTTATTAAAGCAGTATTGTGGTTCTCAAACTTATTTTATTGCACCCACCTTCTTGTGTCTGTAGTAGTTTACGTCCCCTACCCCCACCACACAACTACATATACCAATATATACAGCGGCGCTTCACTTGAATCAGTTTCAGCTTCTTTTTTTTTTTCACTTGAGTTGGCTTATTTTCTGTTACATAGATGAGCCAACAATCCATTGTAATAAGAGCAAAAGCAAAACAGTGATTGTGGTCCACACTTACAATTAAATGTGCACACCACGTTGTAGCAAATGGATTAATGTACACATGACAACGACTTTATATAATGCTATGCAAGCTTAACAGAAATCCATAAACATGCACAGTGCCATGTAGAGACAAACTCACAGTGGCACCTGAGGACCTGATATGTCTGGATGAACCAGCTTTGCTAGTTAGTCCCTGCTGTGGGTAAAATGTGCACAGTAACCCCCCACTCCGCCAAGCTTCTCATGCCCCATAGAATACATTCCGCACCCTCCAGTTTGAGAACCTCTGTATTAAGGGAAAGAAGGTTCTGCTCTGACTTATGCCAGCTGGCTACAGTTTCTATAGATACTCTATAGCAGGAGCATGGTGTGAGCATTGCTGGAGCATGGTGAGGTCTGGCCACATCTCTTCCCTCTTCTGATATACCCATCATGCCTCGTGAATGGTAGCTGTGTTACAGCTGCTGGGTGTCCAATCTCTGGCCAGCTGAGAGCTCCCCCTTGAAGGGGAACTCTCAGCTAGTAAAAGATGGTTGCTTTGAAGCCATGTATTGGTGCTCAGGTACCACAAAGGGGCTGGCTCCAATATTTTGATGTAAGCTAAGGTCCATATAAGAAAATATAGAACTCCCCCATACCATCAGTGGCATCAGAAAAGCACAGATATTTATTAGTGCTCAAAAAGCCCTCCTATCCTCCATCGCCAGACCCTGCGTTTCCCCCCGTATCTCCTAACTATGTATTCAGGCAATCTCTGCCTGCAGAGAGGCAGATTTGCTTTTTTAGTCGCTATGGAGTCTGCCATACTAAAAAACCATTCTGAATAAAATGTTAACATTTGCTTTCTTCGTATTTGGCATCCCTTTTGTCCTACTAATAAAAAACTTGAGCTTTTTTGTACAGTGCCTAGCACCGTGGCACCCCGGGTTTTTGATTAAGGCTTCTAGGCACTACCATTAATAATAATAGTCACTGTTGCCTAGGGCTCTGAAAAATTGTTGACAAAAAATAACTTCAGAGGATGCCAAGGGATGTTTCTGCTCCCTCCACTATAACAACCACACTTGAGTTGGCATGGGGCTTGGAAGATTTTATTTTTTGGGGGGGTAATTGTGATAGCTAGTATTGATGTTTATTTTTAAGCTTTTAAAGACTGATTTAAATTTTCACAAAATTATGGGATGGTCAGACAATTATTTAAGGACAGAAGAGGTTGAGATTCCAAAAGTGAAAGCTGTATGAACTTTTAAAACTCAAGTTGTCAACATCACATCAAAATATCAAAAATAAATATTCTTAAATCAACAAATCATGCCTATTTCCACAATTCATTTGCTAGACTAACCCAAAAGTCTAAATCACTGGGTTTTGAATTTAATAAATTCTCAAGCAGCATTTTTATTACTTTGCCTATCTGTAAATGTTGATTATCATTGATGGAAATATTTTTTCATTGATTTTTGTGCGCATGAAGAAATCCACGTTTCCTGATATTTACCAATACAAATCAAAGCCTTCCAAGCTTAGCTGCATAGAATTCTATATCCTGTAACATGGTTTAATGGTGGGTGATGTTCATCAAGCACTTCTGGATACACTGTAGGAGGAGCTATTACCTGTCCAATGCACCTCTGCTCCCCATGATAGCAAGGCTATGGCTTAAAGTCACAATCCAACAGTTAGTATATCCTTTTTTATGTTCATTGCTACTAGAGATGGGTAGAGATATATGGATCTATATCTGAACTTTGTAGTTTGGGCCCATGTTCTGATTACTACCTACTTGCAATAGCAATGAAATAAACAATTTTAATAAGATGACTCCTTCTTTATTCCCTCCAGTGTTGTTAATTTGGAACCATGATGAGTTTCTACCTCACCCATCATTCTTTTATAACTGCTTGTCAGAATTACTCCCAATTCTTTCTTTATTCTTAAGGCTGCTTTCTCTCACTGTATTCTTCCTGATCAATTCTAACCCATCTCAATCCAAGAATACTTAGACCTTATTGATTTTACTTTCCTAACAGATCCTGCTGAGGCAGAAGATAGGAAGTGAAATGATAGAATCAGCAAATAAGGGGTTTTTGATCTTGAGCCATAATAAAAGTTAGCTATGTTTTTACAAGCTTGAAAAAAATCTCTACACGCTGGTACTACAAATGTTATGGATAAATTCATCTCTGAAGCAGTGGTGACCCTCAACAAGGACCACAACAAAAAAACCCTTCAGTTTTTAATTTATTGCCCTGTTTTTATATGTCAATCAATCTAATAGACCTTTTCCTGAACCACAAATAATCACCCCCTATTCAGCAGGAAACAAGGTACCATATACAAAGCAGTTTGGGTCCGTAAAAGGGTTACAAGAGCGTTAGATTAAGATACAAAGATATTAGACTGAAAGAATGCAATTGCTTTACAATCAGTGTAAGTACTTTCAATAATGGAATACCTCACCTTTGCAACAGCTTAAAAGTCATTGAAATGTGATAAAGTCACATTAGGAACACAAAACCAAGCTGAAATCTAATCTCAGGCAGGAGAATAGGTCATTTTTACTGTTGAAGTATTTTCAACATAAACAATAGTGTGCTACACATTATTTATTGATGTCATTTCTTTAAGTACAAAGGAAAATAAGATTTTCATATTCTTCTAAGATAAGTGGTTCCACTTTATTGATCGTGAACTTCACTGCATCAGTATACAGTTAATAAACTTTATTATCTTCCTCCACCATGGCACACCACATCAATAATCAAGAATTTAATGTACAGCAGTACCTTCACTGTTGGCAAAAAATGTTCCAATGATACTTTTTTTTTAATATTCTTTGAACTACTGTCACAACCTTGCTAAGGAATATCCTTTGAACTGTTTTTACTGTATGATATGGCTGTGCTCCAACACGTTACTGTAATTTGCAGCTGTACAATAATTATCAGCAGGTGCTACGTACTGACATGTGGGATGCCTGAACCTAACAAGTGTTTGAAATCAGACTCTACTAAAAAAAAAAATCCATTCTAAAAATGAAAAGCTCAGCTGATGCTAATAATCCTGGCTTTTCCTTGATTAGTGCTGATGTAGTTTCCAACTGAAACATAAAAGCAAAATTAACAAAGGCCCTGATTCAAAGCCCATTGTACGCAATGCAAAGACTTCCATTGACTAAAGAGAGCTTTGGATCAGGCTCTACACACACAGGAAGATGAGTTGAGTGATACTGCTGTAACTTTTAAAGGCAGATTTTCAAATGGAAAATATTTTCCATTTATTTTTTCCAGGTGCGTTTGCATCCCTCTGAAAGTGCATTTCTGTGTGACTTCACAAACTAGCTATTTTGGACATATGGACAATTTTGAAATTTGAACTGTGAATTCCAGACATTGGATTTTGACATTTCAAAGCCACTTTTTGCTTCCAATGGCTTTCTTTTTGGAAATGGATAAAATTTGATTTTTCAACTAAATTTTCAGTTGAAATTTCAGCAGAAAACAAGTATCCAGTAAACATTTTCATTAATAGTTTTTCCTCAAAGTTTTTACCTAGCTCTATTTACTTTAACTTAGAAATTAGCTTGTTTGAGCATTAAAATCTTCATGAAACACAATGGAAGACAACACCCTCAACAAAAAAATATGTTTTAATTGTTTTCATTATTCATTGCAATTATTTCTGGATCCCCTCTAATATCTAAGCCATAAGCTATAGAGAAGAGACAGGCTGTAAACTACATCTTATTTTACTCTCACTGCAGGAAGGGAGCTCAGCCTGGTGATGAAAAAAAACTCAGTTGAAATGGGAAGATGAATTGCCAGGTCAGTGCAGGACTGTCTGAGCCTCAACTGGCTCTTTGCCTCAGTACAGCCTGGTGAGTCTCATACTGTGGAGGGGATTTTTCTGTTTCAGTTATTTATTTTACTGATACAACATGTAGTGCTAATTATTTTAGCACAGGCTACAGAAAACTGTCACAGTTTATGGCCAAATGTGGAATCCCCAGATCATCTAGTCTGACCCCTCCTGTATTTCACAAGCCACTAAACTCCATCCAGCCATCCCCACACCATGCCCAACAACCAAAATTGAACCAACGTGTTACAGAACTCAGAAGACTAAACTATTGTGTACCACAGGCCGAGAACAGGAGGGACCCCGGTGCACCAATGCCCAAGGCCGCTTGTAGCGGGGTGGTCACCCGCTCCTGCCTTAAAAGACTTAAATCAGCCCTGGGAGAGGGCTGAGGTTGTGAGAGGGCTGCGGCTAGGAAAACCAGATTGGGGAACCAGACACAGATGTGGCCACGCCCCAATCATGGCCCAGCTGGCCCTTATAAGAGGGCAATGGGCCAGGAGCACACAGACACTCTCTCTCTAGATGTGGAGAGGGATGGGCCTGGCTGCTAGGAGCTAAGCAGGGTACAGAGACTGAAGCAGGGCTGGGGGAAGGTTAGAGGGGCTGAGGAGCACCGGCCTAGAAACCCCCCAGGCTTCAGGCCTTGTTAAAGGCCAAAGAAAGGTACTGGGGTTGCAGAGGGCAGCCCAAGGGTAGGCAGAGGCAGCAGGTCCAACCCCCCCTTGCCGGTGATAAGTGGCATTCACACTGCAGTCTGCCCCAGTGAATGGGAGCTTGATTGAGACTGGCAGTAGCCATAGACTGAGGGGAGGTGGGGATAGGGGGTTGGGGGTTCCCTGGGGAGAGGAGACCCAGATTTGTAGGGATACTGCCAGGGGGCAGCACCTCAGCCTGAAAGGGGCACTGGGGTCCAGGAGGGACCTGGGCTCAGCGGCAAGTTGGACACTGGCCTGCAGAGGGCGCTCCAGAGGCTGGAAACACTAATTCCCTGGATGACCAGCAGGAGGCACCATGCCGGTGAGTCGTCGCACAGCCACACCACTGCATTGTCAAGGAATTGATACCCCATTGGTGCTCCGTTTATAATAATTTAACCGAATAAAATATTAGTTGAAAAAAAAAATTAGACTTGCTCTCTTTAGGACTAATGCTGCCAACTGCCAAGCATCCACAATTTATATTAAAGCCAGTGGGGGTTAAAGGAACTCACCATCTCACAGGTTAGTCCTTTAGATGTCAATCCCCCAGTGAGTTCTCAGTGGGCAGATCCCTGCATCCCAGTGGAGCATTGCAAAGTAACTGGGATTTTGTGTGTGTGTGTGTGTGTGCGCACCTGAATGTAACGTGTTGCACGGTCCGGCCTTTAGACTATTTATTCCCCCCTTATCCCAATACACGCTTACTGACAATATCTTGCAATTGTTCCCAGCACTGCAACTCACTGTGCAATTTTCGGGGACAGGTACTTTTTCTAATTTAAGCCCTATTATATTAATAACCTGTGTTGGTAAGATATTATAGGAAAATTTGGTATATGTAATATAGTGCTATACGCAAGTCCCGACGCCACTTTTCATTTCCTTATGTGCTTCCAACTGTTTTCTTTATGACATTCTCCAACACCCCTAGGGGTTCCCTGTTCCTCTTTTCTTGGTTTTATTTAGTGTTTTTTCCATCTTACTAGGTCATCCCTTCTGATGATCCCTTAAGCTCACATGCTGCTTTTTTGGAGAGACTGGGTAAAGGAAAAACAGTGATAAATCAGCTCTGAAAATAGGCCATGGATTTCCTCCCTCAGGAGGCTTAAAATCAAAAGTTCTAGCAGTCTCTTTTGCACAAACAGATATAACGTTGCAGCGGCAGTGTATTTCCATTCTATAAACAACGATTCTCCATAAGAACAATGAACACTATTCCGCTTACAGTGGAAAGTTTAGGATAAATTGAAAGTATGGTTTAACAAAAACTCAAGCTCCAAATATCCCTGAAATTTTGGGAAGATCAGGATTTGAATCCAAGCTTTCAGGCTTTGATTCAGCTACAAGAGAAATCCTGTTGAGCAATAGTCTCCTTCTGTCACATAGACAAAGATTGTCTTCTACTACAAATGTTGCAAAACTGTGATTTTGATTCACTCTAGAGGAAACAAAGTACTTCTCTAGGCATCTGGATCTGAAACCATAGGTATCATATGTAGTAATTTAACTCTGCTGTAAAATTGTCTAAGGAAATGTATTGCTCAGAGCTCCATTGGGCCTGATGTGTTTAACCTATTTGCATCATATGAGTTCAGATTCATTCATTTTATTAGTTCTACTAATCTAAGAACAATATTAATTCTGCAGTACAACCGTCACAGAACCCCTTGTACTACCAGTTCAGTGCCTAACGTGGCAATGGAAGTAAATTTTCTGATGTTCCATCTGTCAAGGCTACCTCAAAGGCATAACTAACACTAAACTTGAGTTAAGTGCAAACCAAAGACCAAATGGCTTCCTCTCCCCCCTACAGGAATCTCAGGGAATAGAACAGTTTGCATCAGTTGAATGCTTTTAGTATAGAACAGTATTTATTCATGCTTACTTGATACAGTTCTTCAATATTATGTCCCTTCTGGGACTTGGAACAGTTAACTGACTAATAGAGAAGAGCTGGCAATGATTGTCTTTAATTCACACTTTTGGCACAGGAGAATGTTACATTCAAGATGCAGCAATTTAGTCTATCTCAAACCAATTTTCAATAGTAGAATTGGTTTCTTTAATAGCAGCAACTACAAGTTTACAGAATTCCATCTGTCATAATTCATTTGACAAGTTCCTTTGGGGCAGATATTGACTTCTTCCTTCCTGAAGGGTTGTCATCAGGCTCTCTTCCTGCTGGGAAGGAGTCTCAGTTTCTCAGGGCAGTAATATTGCTCCTTGTTTTAATTCCTTTGAAAAGTTAAAATGGTTCACTCTGAACCAATCATAAGAATTGTTTTGGAAGAGTATGCCAATGCAGAACATACTGCAACAGACATATGAAGACCTGCTGTAAACATAACATTAACCCCCCCCAAAAAAACATTTCAATTATTATTATGGGGTTGCCATAAAGGCACTATAGGTTGATTTGAGATTTGTACTTAAAGCAGGGTACCTTGTTACATATTAAGAATGTAAAACAACATCCCCCTGCCATCAGTATTTAGTCTGAATACAGAATGAATGTTCTGAGAATTTCCAAGTAAATCTATTAGCTGCTATATGAATTATAAGAGGGGCATGCCACAGAACCAGCTCAAGCCCCTTCTGTACACTGTGGTAGCCAGTGGGCAGGCGCCAGATATACTTGTGGTTCATCTCAGTGAAGATGATTTGGGCATGTGTAAAAGAATGGACTTAATGCACAGAGCTAAGAGCGACTTGGGGCAGATCTTGGAACTTTTCCCAAGAGTGAAAAATTATTTGATCGGACACATTGCAATGAAGGGTGCAGTAGGGAGCCGTGGAGCCCCCAGGGTTTGACCAGACTCTTCTTCAGCTATCTCTCGATGTAGGATGATGTCTGCCAAGGGGGTTCATTGGTGGGTTTTTAAATGGCTAAGGAGCCCAATTTATGCCCTGCAGATTTTCCCACAGAAGTGACAGGTGTAATCTTGGAGGAGACATAGTTGTTGGCTGGACTGTTGTGTCCTTTCTTTCCTCCTTTGTCACTTCTGTCTCATGAGCACGTCTGTTTTCCTCAAAGTGAGCTGGGCCTGATGTATGGTGTGGTGCCACTGTGTTCTGTTCTGCATCGAGTCCTCCCATTTTGTTGGGTTGATGCCTCCCTTTTTAAGGTGCTTCAGTATGTCTTTGAAGCACTTCTGCTACCCTCCATGAGCCCTTCTTCCCTGACTTAAGTGAGAGAAGAGTACTTGCTCTGGGAGACAAGTGTCAGGCATATGTACACAATAGCCAGCCCAGCGGAGTTGGTGTTTCATGACCTGCACTTCTATACTGCTGATGTTAGTGTGTCAATCTTCACAGCAGATCCTGATAATCCTCCTGAGGCAGCGCTGCTGGAACCACTCCAGCCGCTTGAGATGTTGTCTATAGGTTACCCAGGTCTCACACCCATAGAGAAGGGTGGGGATGACAACTGCCTTGCAAACCAAGATTTTGGTGCTGTTTGCATATCCCTATGATTGAAGACTCATTTGAGTAGTCTTCCAAAGGATGTGCTGGCACAGTGGATTCTGTATTCAATTTCTGTGTCAATGCTGGTGGTTTGGGAGAAGTGGCTGCCAAGGTGTGGAAAATGGTCCACATTTTCAGGGGTTCTCCACTGATGGTGATTTGTGGAGTACGAAGAGTAGTTTGTGCAGGTGAGGGCTGGTAGAGTACGTTGGTTTTCCTTATGTTGAGACTGACACCCAGGCTGTGATAGGCATCTGCAAAAAGATTTAGAATACTTTGCAGATCAGCCTCTGTGTGTGCAAGAATGACGCAGTCATCTGCACACTGTCAGTGATGCCAATTCTCATGATCTTATATTTTGTTTGGAGACATCAGAGATTGAGGAGTTGACCATCCATACAATACTCAATCCTGATTCCATCAGAGGGCGGTTACGGATGAGAATCAGGATTACGACAAGGTAAATGGAGAAGAGTGTTGGAGCAATGACACAGCCCTGCTTGACACTGGTGCGAAAGGTGAATGGTTCGTCTCTGAGCTGTTGCACAAAATGGTGGCAGTCATCACATCATGGAGTAGTCTGATGATGGAAATGAATTTCTGTGGACAACCAAACCTACACAGCACCTTCCATAGGACATCATGATTGATAGAGTCAAAAGTGTTGGTTAGATCGATGAATGCCATGAACAGTTCCTGGTGTTCTTCTCTGCACTTCTCCTGAATCTGTTGTGCCACAAAGATCATGTCAGTTGTGCTTCAGGATGGCTTGAAGCCACACTGTGATTCAGTGAGGAATTCCTCAGCAAGGGGGAGAAGATGGTTTAGTAGGATCCAGGCAAGGATCTTCCCTGCAATGGAGAGGAGGCCAATACCTCTGTAGTTCCCTCACAAAGATTTGTCCCCTTTCTTGAATTTTGTAACAATGTATTCATTCTTAAAGTCAGGTGGAATTTCTTTGCAGGTCCAGATTTTGGCAAGGAGCTGGCAAAGTTTGTGCTAGAGCATTTAAAAACCTCAGCTGGGATGCCGTCTGGGCCTGGTGCCTTGTGATTTTTTTTTTTGTCTGTGTGATGGCACGCTGGACTTCCTCAGAAGATTGGGTATCAGCAAGCTGTTCCATTGCTGAGCCTTGTGGAATAGACTCGATGGTGTCTTCGGAGACTGTGGATTCACAGTTTAGTAGGCTCTCAAAGTGTTCCTTTCAGCATTGTTTAGGAGAGTGGAGCCATCCTAGGAATGTTAGGGGGTTGGGTCTTTGGAGCTTGGCCCATATATAGGTTTTGTTGCTTGAAAGAAGCTTCTCATGTCATTATGTTCTATGAAATCCTGGATCTTAGAGGTCTTCTCTTGCCACTGAAGTTTCTTGTAAGCTGTGCGGCTATGCAGCAGCCTACTTAGCACTGCACAGTTGCTCAGGGAACCTCTCCGGGGACCGACCGGGAAAGGGGCACACTCCCTCAGCCCCAACCTAGCCCAGCCTACAACCTACCATGGCTGGGGAAGCCCCAGGTGCAGCCCGGACCTGCTGGGGCTGGGGGAGGGGCGCCTATCCCGCAGCCCCATCCCCAGAGCTGCCACGGTCTGGAGAGGTGCCTCTCCCCACCCAGCCCAGGTGCTGCTGCAGGGAGAGAGAGCTGGGGGGAGTCCTTTCTCCCCACTATAGCCCTGGAGCACCCCCCGGCACCCCAAACTGCTCATCCCCTGCCCCCCCCCAGAGCCTGAACCTTCAACAGGAGCCCTCACCCCCTGCACCCAACCCTCTGCCCCGGCCCTGACTCCCTCATCCCCAGACCCATCCCAGAGCCCTCACACTGCTTCCCCAACCCCCTCTGTCCCAGCCCTCTCCCACACTCCAAACCCCTCAGCCCCACCCCCACCACATGAATTTTGTTGTGTGCACCAGTATGAAAGTGATATGTCACACATCACCTCTATATTAGTGCACATAACAAAATTCACTGCACACACGGATGGTAAAAATTAGAGGGAACACTGCTTGCCACCATTTATTTTTGATGTCACATAGCCTCCTTTGGACTTCAGCTTTGAGCAGGTGAAACACCTCATGTCCTCGTTGGATAGAGGAATCATTTTCCCAGTTCCAGAATGCAGTTCTTTTCTCTT
Organism: Malaclemys terrapin pileata; assembly: GCF_027887155.1. Classification (NCBI taxonomy): domain Eukaryota; kingdom Metazoa; phylum Chordata; order Testudines; family Emydidae; genus Malaclemys; species Malaclemys terrapin. Next base: position 62,123,522 of record NC_071512.1, on the reverse strand, counting down.
GAATTAATGCTTGGTTTGACGAAACCGAGGAAATCCTGTCTTGGTGCCGATGAGTGGCATATCCTATAGTTTCAGCACATGCACTGTGAATGGTATTTTTAAATTCATTCCAGTACTCCTGAACGTCAATGATGTTATCAGGCAAGTTAGAGAGGTGTTGCTGGAACAGCTCACTGCTGGCTTGGTCTTGAAGTGCTTTGATGTTGTACCACTTTTGTTTAGTCTTTGGATGTGGTGGTGCACATTGCAGGTACATGATTGATCTTACTAATCGATGGTCTGTCCAACAGTGATCTGTACCTCTTATGGCTCATGTTATATGGACATTGGTGTAACCTTGGGCTCTGATTATAACCTAGTCAGACACTGAATTTTGCCACCTGGAATGTCTGCACCCTTTTGGCCTCTCAGCACAGTGAATGCCCAGAAAGAAGAACTGCCATAATTGCCAGTGAGCTGGCAAGACTCAACATTGACATTGAAGCTCTTAGTGAGACACACCGGGCTGATGAGGGCCAATTAAAAGAGGATGGAGGTGGCTACACCTTCTTTAGGAAAGGAAAGCCACCTGAAGAGAGATGCAGTCACAAGATTGCCATCAAAAATAAGATCGCCAGTCAGCTTTGGAGCTTCCCGTGGGGATCAACGAGCGTCTCATGACTCTTTGGCTCAAGCTCAGCAATAACCAATATGCCACGGTCATCAGCGCATACGCCCCAACACTTGATGATGAGGAAGACAACAAGGAGCAGTTTTATAGAGCTCTCAATGCAGTCCTCACAGCCACACCTAAGGAAGACAAACTCATCCTCCTGGGAGATTTCAATGCCAGAGTCAGATGGGACTCCCAACTCTGGAGCGGCACAATAGGCAAAGAAGGGTTGAGAAAGGTAAACCCCAATGGTATTCTCCTCCTCAACAAATATGTGGAGCATGACCTGCTCATCACAAATACCATCTCTAGGCAGAGTAACAAATTTAAGACCACCTGGAAACATCCTCGGTCCAAACACTTGCACCTCCTTGATTTTGACCAGACTAGAAGGTATGTGAATAGGCAGGTGGCCAAATGTATAGGTGGGTTGGTAATGTCTTATTCGGAGATAGCATACAGGACACCAGATTTATGCAGGGATGAAGGCATCCTCCTAGTAGCTGATATGTTTTTGGCCAATACAAAATAAAACATTAGTAGATGTCTGGGAACCCTGCTAGTTATTGTGGGGTGGGAACCAAGCTAATTGCTGGCACCTCCTTGTGGTGCATATCCAGTGCAGGTACTCCATAGGGAAGAGATACAGTGACCAGATAGGATTAATAAAGGATTTAAAGGAGGTATTCTTTACTGGAGCAGAAACAGGGGGGTTCTGAGCTCCTATGGCTGATATGGCAGGAAGACTATAAAGAGGGAGATTGACTCCCTTAATCCTCATTCAAGGGGAGATGGTGAGGTTCCAGCAGCAGATTGGCTGGAGACTAGGATGGATAAAGGCTGAGGGCTGACAGTAGCCCCCTGGGTATATGTAAATGATTATGGAATTATCTACATGGCACAGTTTTATTTGCTGGGTACTCCCAGACATTTAGGAATAAAATTGTAGCCAGTGTCTCCTGTCCTCCTTCTAACATAGCTGAACAAAGTTCCCCCGCACCCCCCCTTCTCATCTCTAGGTTATTTGTTTTGGTCTTATAGGCATTTAGGGCCCTATGACAATGAGTACTATCTGTAGAATAATATTAAATGAATTGATGGCCTTAGACTAATTCCTAGTGGATTCAAAGAATACATGACACCAATTTGCAAACTATTTGATGGCAGCACCAAGAATAAGTGACTAGCTAAGGAGAATGAACTAGCCTCACTTCACTAGAAGCAGACTCTCTAAAACAAGACTAACGTGTTGATGGCACAATGTGGGGGGAATATAAACTCTCTAGGCTAATACAGTATTAGTACCATAGAGAGGAAAAAAAAACCTTCAACTGTTAGAGGTGTTACTATGACACCTCTCATTCGGTCACTACAAACTTGTAAAGATTCCTGGAACAAAATATATGTTTCGCATTACACTACTAGCATTTAAATGTACTCAAGGCTTGATTCGAAGCCCAAAGTCAATAGAAAGACTCCCATTGACTTTGGATCAGACATGAAATGTTGATTTGATTACCTAAAAGCAAAACACTGTGTGGTTTATCCACCAAAACATTTCTGTCTCAAAATATTCTTCTGAATCTGCCCTATCAAGACTTGTTCCTTCCAAGAAAATGTATGGGCATGAACTACATTTTTGTGGCTAATTCTTTGTTTGTTTCGGCTCAAGGAACACTCTGAAAATGGATGTGTGTGGAGGATTTAGACTGCAATACATTTTAAGATGTAAACAGACCCTATATGGAATTTTTAATGAAAACACTGTGTCTAGGAGATCACACAAAAGACAATTATATTTTTCTCTAACTATAATACATAAATGATCCTCAATTGGCTAAATTATATGAAGGTGTAGAACTGAGCCATAATATTTGAGCTGTTTTCACAGAGAAATTAGTGCTCAGTGAGCTGTAGTGCAAGTTTATAGTGCAGCAGTTGCTATGCACTAACTCCCAGTGTGGACACTTTTACTATACACTAAGGCAACATCTACACTTGCAACTGCGGGTGTGATTCCCAGTTCACAAAGATATACTTGCACTAGTTCTACCTGAGCTAGTATGCTAAAAAAGCAATGTAGATGGGGTAGTACAGGCAGTGGCTTGGGCTAGATGCCTGAGTGCATACCTGCCCTCCCCTGGATGCTTTGGGTATGGACCTAGTGTATTAACTAAACTGCCTGAGGGAACTTTTTTGGTGAGCAGAAAGCACCCACAATGGAAATTAGTGCACAGCAACCTGGGGAGCAAATTTATAGAGCACTATCTACTCTGCACTAACTTCTCTGTTTAGTCAAGCCCTTAAAGAGAGAGATGTATACATACACACACACTCATACATATATATAGGGGGTAGGTCCTGAGTTCACTGAAGCCAAATGGAACTATGACAATTCACCGTAACTGAGGATCTGCCACTGTTTTTATAAATACTGTGACAGACCCAGACCAGTGGGGTACAGGAGTCTGGTAGAGGGCAAATATACTGGTCACTGGATGAGTAGTTTTCTGTTCCCTGAGTGACCAGAGCAGGGGCTGCACTAGAGTAATCAGGAACATGCTAGAACCAGTTAAGGCAGACAGGCTAATTAGGACACCTGGAGCCAATTAAGAAGAAGCTTCTAGAATCAATTAAGGCAGGCTAATCAGGGCACCTGGGTTTTAAAAAGGAGCTCACACCAGTTTGTGGTGGGAGTGTGAGGAGCTGGGAGCAAGAGGTGTAAGGAGCTGAGAGTGAGAGGGTGTGCTGCTGGAGGACTGAGGAGCACAAGCGTTATCAGACACCAAGAGGAAGGTCCTGTGGTGAGAATAAGGAAGGTGTTTGGAGGAGGCCATGGGGAAGTAGCCCAGGGAGTTGTAGCTGTCATGCAGCTGTTACAGGAGGCACTATAGACAGCTGCAGTCCACAGGGCCCTGGGCTGTAACCCAGAGTAGAAGGCAGGCCTGGGTTCCCCCCAAACCTCCCAATTGACCTGGACTGTGGGTTCTTTCAGAAGGGAAGATCTCTGGGCTGTTCCCCAACCCACATGGTGAGTCTCTGAGGCAAGAAAATCTGCCAATAAGCGCAGGACCCACCAAGATAGAGGAGGAACTTTGTCACAAAAAATAATACTACAGAACGTGGCTCAGTCCATACCTTCATGAGCATAACCTTCTAAAAAGATGCCCTTTCAATTAATGGTCTTTTCTCTGGTTTGGATCCCTTTTACCAAACACTGCTCCTTGGGCAGTGAAGCAACATTTTCAACTATTTGTCTAGCTGTGGTATGCAGAAAAACAGAACATTTACAAATATATTTCAACATTTCAAATGTGGACTAATTAATAACAGTAGAAGAAAAGTAATACAAAACACTAAAATGAACTCCTCCCTCCTCCAATTTTCCAAACTCTGTTTAGATGAACTACACATATAAGTAGTCATTTTACAAGTGAGAGGCACAGAAGTAAACCTAGGAAGTAATTACCCAGATGACAAATTAAACCATTTGGATAGGAAAGCAGAAATTAGAAAACATAATTTAATCAGGCTTTTAGGGGGATCAGAAGATAATGATCTTCCAATACCATTTTTGAAAAGTTTGTTCCCAATGTATTAAAAATAAACTGAAAAGTTACTGGAAATGGAAAATGCCCTCAGAACATCAACTGAATAAATAAGAGATTTTGGTGGGGGGGGGGGGAGGAGGAGAGAGTGGGGGGAATCTCTTATCTTCAAGGTTGAAAAAGACCCACATGCTTTCTACATTTTCAGGGTGATACAGCATTCAAATCCCAGCTTCTCTGCAGTGATATTTAACAGTAAATGGTTACATATTTGTGATGGGAAACACACCACAGGAGATACACAGAACGTTATTTGAAACCTGAAGTGGATGAAAAACAGTTGACTGTATCAGCTTCAATTTATATATATTCTTGAGCTGTCTAGCATTTTATGATCAGTAACGTATCAACTACAATGGAGACACCCAGAAGAAATATAATGGAGGTGTAGGTTCTATTCATTTCAGTTGGAATAAGAACAAGCAATGGGCCCAGTCCTGCAAACATACATGTGCATAGTCCCATTGACTGCCTGTCATTTACTTTATTGAAACTATTTGACTGCAATCAGTAGGGCCTGATTCTGCAAACTTTTTCACATGAGTAGTCTCATTGACTTCAGGTGTGTATGATGTCGGAGGCAAACAAGAATTTAATAGGATTTGTTACAATAAAGAGAATTTTCCAGTAAATCAATGATAGTTCTAAAGAATTAACTTTTCCTTTTAGTCCTTGATTCTTTTTGCCCTAATAACCTTCAGAGCATAGCGTATTATTAGTGAATACATCAATAATATATATTTATATGTTAATACTGACACACAATTAGAATATATATTATATTCATGTATCTAATACTACAGGCTGCACATAGAAACACTGCCCTAAACCCACATTTGCCTCATTTAACTTTGCTGAATTTGAAGCCTGAAAGCCTGAAGCCTAAAAAGTGTGTGCATGGGGCGGAGAGGGAGGGGGTTTCATGGTTTCCTTTCTAAACATGCTACTGTCGATTGTATTTATACTGATGTTCAGAAAATTATCTAGACAAGATGAGCCAGGCACTATAGTGAGAATCTAGCATATCTGAACATTCAGAACTACTGTCTAAACTTAGTATGCACTGTATAAGCCTACTTACAAACCAAGAGATAACCTAACAGGGTGTTTGTAATTTGTCTCTGGTTTCTTTATTTTGTCCATAGTGGTACTTTATTATTGTATAATTGCATAATAGGAAAATGTTAACTAATTTCTTGTTTACAGAGGATACCAGGCCTGATTCTTATTTACCATTAAGCCATTTTGAATTGTCTAAGCATTGTTTTGGCAGGGAAAAGTGGTCTTACAGTGGGTGCAAGTTAAATTTACATCTAGTCCCTTTTTAGTGCCAGAACAGTGTAAAGTAATCTATGTAAGTGAGAATCAGACCTACAAAGATTTCTGAAACAGCTAATCACCAGATATTTTCCTTTTATTATGATTGAATAGATTGTTATTGTCCTCTGATTTTATATAGTACCATAACAGTTTGAATAAGGAGATTATTCTCTCTGGGTTGGAACTATTAGAGGCATATTCACCTCAATTAGTTTCACCAGCTGAAAGTTTAAAACATCTTATTCAAGTAGAAAAGCTGTCTATGAACAAGTACCTATATGGTTTGACACATTTTGTCATCTTGGGGTGCATTTAACTTTTTTATAGCCGTTTATTTCATATTATACCAGCATTTCATTTCCAATAAGATTTGGAACTATCACAATATATATGATATACTGTTTTTTTCCACCCTTCCATTATTTGTAGAACAGGCAATAGTGATTTCTTATTAAGGTCAATCTAATTTATATATTGGCAGAGAAATATCATCCTCTAGTGTTTATCATCTCTTAAGCAATCATAACTCACTAAAATTATTTAGTAGATTTTTCTCTTTTCAGCCTAACACAAAAGCACACAAATCTACACTTACCCCAGTAATTGGATCAATAGCTAAAAATTAATTGCTGAATAAATAATATAGTTTCATGCAATGTCAATTTTGAACAATCTAATAAAAAAAAGAGATACTTTTCTAAAATTCTTAAGTATCCAACTGCTATCTTGCCAGAATCTCATTTACCAACTGTGTAACTCCCATTAACTATAATGGGAATTCTGAAAATGAATTAAAAAAAGAAAGAGACATCATCATCTCACTCAGTCCTCACTCGTCCCCAGATTTTCGAAAGGTGGTAGAGGGATTTATTCCTCAAATTCCCATTAAAATCAATATCTGCAGGGGCAACAGGTGTTTAACTTATTAGCATTGTTATTCAAATTAGTATTCTCCTAGAAAAACTCTTCAAAACATCAGAATCCAGGGCTTTTGCCCTTAGGGTTGTCATCTCCAAGATGCAGAAACCAGGTTATGGCCAGCTCCCTACCTCAGCCCTTGCTTGAGGGAGCCCCCTCTTTCCAGGAGTCCTTGCCTTCCTCACCCCACTCCTTCCTCCTCCCTGCTGGTGAGTCTTGGGTCCATCCCACTTCCTTGTCCTCAGGAACAGTGGGAGCTGCCTCAGTTTTGGCAGGTTGAGGTCTGGCAAGCAGAGCAGGACCAGGGTATTGGTCTCACTCCCAGCCATGTGATGAATATGGTAGTTACAAGATCACACACAGCTTACAGGGAACATTGGTCCCCAGTGAAAAACAAAACAAAACACCCCCACAGAACATTAAATCTTTTCCACCAAGGCAGTACAAAAAGACATCCAAGGTGGTTAAAAACCAGCCAGACAACAATTCTATTTCCCCTCTAAATTCATTGTCAAACTGCCCATTGATTACAGGGGAGAGGCCCTAGATCATATATTTTAGGCTAATACTGCTTCTTTACATGTCAGAGATAAAAATCCAGTTGAATTTAGTGGCAGAAGGAGGGAGAAAGAGGCAATAGAGCCTACCAGCAATAGTGCCCAGGGTAGGGTGACCATATTTCCCTGTGCTGAATACGGGACACCTGCTAAAATTATTCAAGCGAGTTCAATGGCAATCAGAACTATGCAGTGCAAACATTCAAATTAATATCAGGTTGACTGAGCCCCTGTTAAAAAGAAATACTGTGAAGTTGGATGCTTTTTATTTACTTTCTTATCTTTAAAGCTTTAGGGGCCACAGAGGGAGGGGTGACACACACACACACATGGGGAGAGGTGACATACGCACTCCTGTACACCTCTCTCACATGGGGGTGGTGGTGACTGACCTATCTGACCCTCCCTGCCCAGTGCTATCAGCCCTCCACTCCGAACTGGGCCCCACCTCTCCTGGTACCTGCCGTTGAGTCTTCCTGAGGCAACACATGGGAGAGGGACACAGAGGGTTACATATCTCCACCCTCCCTGATTTCTGCCAGAATGTGGCCAGCAGCAGCCTTTTGGCACTTTGCGGGCGGGAAGAGATGGGAGCTGCTTCCAGCTTGGGGGTGGGGGTGGGGGGAGGAATGACCAGGCCCATGTCTTTGCAGAACTCATCATCACCACCACCACCACCACCACCACCCCGGTGTAGCTGAAAGCAACTTGTCCCTTCCTGCCCACACAGTGTGGAAAGGAAGGTCACCTCCAGGCTGCTGTTAGCCACCAACATAACCCAGCCACCTCTGAATACAGTGTGGGTAGGAAGGAATTAAGCCATAAGGATGCATTGTGCACCAGGCCCAGGGAATCTGACTGCAGGGGCTTCCATGAATCCAGCCAGAGAGGTGACTCAGCAGGGGAGTGTGCCTGGGGGATGGAGCAGCCCCATGCTCCCTGGGGGCAGGACCCAGGGTGGTGGGGGGTTGGGTGAAGAGAGTGCTAAGCCCCTGCCCTGGGTGGGCTGCTGTGGCGCCTGCAGGGTTGGGGCATGAACAGACTGGAAATTGCTTCCCCTCCCCTCCAGAGCTTAGCTGAGGGATGGAGAGGCTTTCCCGTGCCAGCTCTGTGCAGGGCTTTTGCACATGCAGGGATTGGTGCCTCTTGGCCAGTGCCCTGAGCCAGAGGGTCTTGGGCTTTCCCAGGTCGCCGGCCCAGCCAGAGGCAGTGGGGGAAAGAAGGACACTGCCGGCCAGGCTGTTGGTGAGCTGAACGCTCCAACCAGGGGCTGGTTCTCTGCACAGCCCTGGGAGTGGGATGCACCCCGCCAAGGGGGATATGGAGGAGCGGAGGGGGTGGGGTGAAGGGGCAAAGCAGGGAGAGGACAGCCGGGGAGGAGCACGTAAAAGGCCAATGGGTGGGCAGCAGAGGCGACACTTAAATGGTTGCTGCCTCGTGCCTGCCCACACTTACCAGTCACCTCAATTTGCAGTGCGCAGCCAGTGCCAGCTGGAAACGGGACTGTGGGGAGGGGACCCCGCTGGCCGAGAGCTGGCATACAGCGGGGGCTGCACTGATGGAGCAGCTGGCCCTGTGCGCTGCATCTTCGCCCCGCCACCAGCCTTGCACCCCCACCCCCATTCACCACTGGTGGGCGGGTGGCTGGTGAGCAGGGATCCAGCCAGCAGCAGGACCTACCCATATTGATAGGGGAGAGACAGAAAACATGGGACGATTTGTCCGTTTTTAAGAAAATTCAGGATACCTGCAGAGGGCTTAAATACGAGACTGTCCCTTTTAAAATGGGACATTTGGTCACCCTACCCCAGGACTTAGTTCCCTCGGTCCCCAGTCCCTGCTGGCAGGAAGGAGAGAGTAGCAGCCCCAGCTGCTCCGTATTTCCTTCCTTCGTCAAGTAAACAGCAGCAACTGGGAAGTTTAGTTCCCAGGCCAGAAAGAGAAGGGAACAGGGTGCCTATTTTCAGAGAAGGATCTGATCCTCACTCTCCCAACTATCACTGGCTATGCAAAACATTGGTGGTTAGGTAGGTATAATTATGCCCCTCAGTGGATTTTTCACACCCCTGACTGATGTAGTTATACCCGTATAGATTTTATTTCCTTCATTCAGCTTCCAAGTCCATGGGATGAGATTCCTTGCATGTAAAATTTCCAAGGTGAAATAATGCCATTAACCAATCCTTTGTTTTGCAACGTGTGTTTAAAGAGGATTTGAAAATATCCACCCTGCCCAGGACAGCCACAATCTTTATTGTAAGAGAAATTATCCAAAAATTCCCAATAGAAGCTCCTTGGTAAATAAAGAGGGCCAGTGGAGCTATGTTACTTTTCACTATTTGAGGATCTGGCACCAGAGTCCATAATCAGAATATGTCAGATGCTCCAGTGAAGAAATTTCAGACAGGTGGTGTAAACTAACCAAATCACTGTAATGCTTTCTCCCTTTACCTATTCCTTATTTCCATGAGTTTTTGTATGACTGCCCTTCAAATTGCTTATTTTACTGTGACACTGTTCACTCTATTTATTTATTTATTTTGGAACAACTTTGTCCTGAGTCCTGCATCAGCCAAGCAAACTACCCCAAGTTTTTTTGAAGACACACTCATCCTCTGGACTCAGCAAATCAAGTCACTTCTGCTGCCCTTTTGATAACATTTTAATACTTAACTCTTCCAACTGTGCCTGCCATCCTGGCTTGTCTTAGCCAAGAAATCTGTCCATTGGGGGAACAAACAAACAAAAAACCTCACTATGCACTGAACTCACTACCCTTTTTGACAGAGGGCAAAACAGAAGATGTGCCTATGAGAATGACTAGAGCCCTGTGGCTGTGCTTTCTGCAGCCTGCTAAAAACTATTTGAAATCATTTTAAGTGTGCTGGAATAGCTATTCCCGTAGCTCATTGTAAAGTCTGTTGAAGCAGTTCCAGATTTTAAGTAACAAAATTTGGAAAAGCAGGAGCAAACTTGAAGGGCCTATAGGATATTTTTGACAGATCTGGTAGATAACATTTCCCACCCTGAATCAGATTATTGATTGTATTTGTGGCCTGAATTGTGACCTGGATTGTGTTTGTGGCCTGAAGCTGACATTTCGAACCTTCTCTTCCCTATTAACACACCTATCTGACTGTACAGTGCTCTACAAAGGGGTGGAGGATTTTTTCCTAATGCCAATAGCAATCATTTTATTCCCCCAAGCATGAGATTTAGTTATCCTTATTATTCCAGTAACACCCTGGGAGAATAATGGGGAAAATACCAAAGCACTAACTGTTAAAAAGAAAAAAATATAACGTTCAGTGGTTGGAAGAATAACTTGGTGTCAGCTCATGGATCTGCAAAGGTTACAGTCTCCTGAAATGGGTGCAATTTGCAAAGTGAGACAGTGAAAAAGAAGCTAGAGGACAACAATGCAAGCTGTCAGAGGGGGAGAGTGAGAACATGCAAGGCTGCAGGAGGGAAGAAGCTCAGTTTTTTATTCTGTAAAGAAAATAACTGTCTCTCAGCCTCACTTTATGTCTCTTAATCAAAAATGATCCTGTCCTAGACGCCTGTGCCTCTGTTCATTCTACAAAAAAAGCCATGAGTTGTGTTATTTTTATTAAATTTCTACATACTGGCCACCTCAAGAAATAGAGAGAGAAACTGAGAGCAGTCGAACTCAACCACCACCTCTCTCCAGGCTTGTTGTGGTTCTGTTACTCTCCCAGATCAAGAGGCTGTTTTTAACTGGAGCATTTTATTAAAACCATATTTGTTTTTTTTTCTCTCTCCCCCCCTCCCACAGAGTTCACACAAGTCCCACTTCTGGAGCATCTTCCCAGAGCATCTGTGACCATACCCTGTTCACCAAAGCTGTGTTTTTTTGCCCTCTTCAGTACTGCTCCAAATCTTAAAGGAACAGGCAGTAGGAAAATAGAGCCCCCGTGTTCCTTCTAGTCCTTATATCAAGAAGTATGTTAGTATAAATGTAGACTACATATTCTAACTCAGGATTTTAATCACATCTTGCAATATCTGCTGTGGGCTTTTGCTTTTTAAAAGACCAGTTCCTGGAGTCATGTGAATGTGAGAATCTCATCTTATATTAAAAAAAAAAAAAGTTTCTAGCCCTGGGGTTTCAGACAAAAGCTTGAAAATGTGGCCTGAATGCACCCCACTGCTTAAAACCCAGAGGATAAGTAAAAAGAATTCAAAATGTAAAATCTCATTATTTTTAAGTGAGTCTCATTATTTTGGAGAGACCTACCTACTGATTTTGGAATCCTTGGGTTTGGCAGTACTGCTTTCTCTCCCTCCCCAAGAGGTGCAGCTACATTTTATACTAGATTAATTAGTAACAGCACCTGCCAGCAGTGTTGCAGTTAAATTCCTTGTTTGGATGGATTCTAGCATTTTCCCCACTTGTCAGGAAAACCTGCTCAGATAGGAGCACCATAGCCCTATGTACTCTAATGGATATGTACCCAGTTGCTACCACAACTGCCCTGTGGCTGGCAATTGATGGAATATTGGGATTTGATTTTCTAATGTAGATGAGGCCAAAAGGCCTCCCACTAGACCTTGTCTGCAATGCCATAACCCTCCCCTCGAACACACACAAGTCTCACAGTTTGACTCGGGCTCTGAGACACTATACACTGTCAGTACCCAGGTGCCAGCCCAAGCCTGAATGGCTATACTGCAATTTTATAGCCCCACAACCTGAGCCCTCTGACCTGGGCCAGCCATGGACGTGCCACAGGTCTTTTACTGTTTTATCATAGTGTAGACGTACCCTCCAAGTCCTTGAGCCAACCTTCCACTCGAGTTAAATTCACAAAGTCAAGGGGGAGGAGAGAGAGGGACGCATCTTTGTTTGAAGAAAGAGAGGAATAAGTAACCAGTTAAGTTTCCTGATCCCAGCAATACCAAGCCAAGTGCACTTGCTACATCCCTTCTGTGAAAGGTTTCCTGGATTTGCACAAAGTAAAAATGAAGTTACCCTAATCTTGAGTAAACAAAGAAAAGGAGAGTTTTGTCTACTGAGAAAGCCGTACCCTTCTAGAGAGACTGGGGAGTAGGGAATGCCTTCCTATAACTATTTCAAGGTACAAATGTTTGAACTGAGAAGAAGGTAATACAGTTTCTGTTTGAGGACATTTTCAATATTTTAGTGCTACAAATACAGTATGCAAATAAAATGTCAGGGGTGGGACCAGTCAGTTTTCATTATGTGTTTAATCATTTTTAATTATTCCAACCAATCTCTAATTTAAATGAAATAATATCAGTCTTTGAAAAGAAAATCTTTGTATAAAGCCAGTTAAGGTTATGGAAATGCAATACCTACCTAAGGCAAACCTCTCAGAGGGAGCACTATGCTAAGATACCATACCTTGATGTCCACACAGCACTTCCCACTGACTGTGACAGAGCCAACATCATCACAAAGAACTTCTTTCTGCCTCAAAGAGACAAGGAAATACACTATACACAAAGTATTAATGTCCTTCACAGTACAACATGAAAAATTAATTACGATCTCCAAGACACAAACATCTCCTTGAAACCCTAAATCTTAGCATGAACTAAGTAGTTAGAAAATGGAGTACCAGCATTATTGTTGTTCCTCCCTTTATTCACTGATAATGGAGTGAGGCTAGCTGTCCACTACTACTTTGGCCTAGTGACTAGAGCACTAGCCTAAGGCCTGGTCTACACTACGAGTTGAGGTCGAATTTAGCAGCGTTAAATCAAATTAAGCCTGGACACGTCCACACGACGAAGCCCTATTTTTCGACTTAAAGGGCCCTTTAAACTGGTTTCTTTACTCCACCTCCGACGAGGGGATTAGCGCTAAAATCAGCCTTTGTGGGTCGGATTTGGGGTAGTATGGATGGAATTTGACATTATTGGCCTCCAGGAGCTATCCTACAGTGCTTCATTGTGACTGCTCTGGACAGCACTCTCAACTCAGATGCACTGACCAGATAGACAGGAAAAGCCCACAAACTTTTGAATTTCATTTCCTGTTTGCACAGCGTGGAGAGAACACGTGACCACGCAGAGCTCATAAGCATATGTAACCATGATGGAGTCCCAGGATCGCAAAAGAGCTCCAGCATGAACAGAACAGGAGGTACGGGATCTGCTCGCCATATGGGGAGACAAATCAGTGCTAGCTGAACTCCGTAGCAGTAAACGAAATGGCAAAATATTAGAAAAAGTCTCAAAGGCCATGAAGGACAGAGGCCATAACAGGGACGCACAGCAGTGCCGTGTGAAAATTAAGGAGCTAAGGCAAGCCTACCACAAAGCCAGAGAGGCAAACGGAAGGTCCGGGGCGGAGCCGCAAACATGCCGCTTCTACGTGGAGCTGCATGCCATGCTAGGGGGTGCAGCCACCACTACCCCAACTGTGTGCTTTGACTCCATCAATGGAGAATCACGCAACAGGGAAGCGGGTGAGGAAGATGATGATGAAGACAATGAAGATAGCTCACAGCAAGGAAGTGGAGAAACCGGTTTCCCCAACAGCCAGGGTATGTTTATCACCCTGGAGCTGGAACCAGTAACACCCGAACTCACACAAAGCGTGCTCCCAGACCCTGAGGGCACACAAGGGACCTCTGGTGAGTGTACCGTTGTAAATATTACACATGGTTTAAAAGCAAGAGTGTTTAATGATTAATGATTAATTTGCCCTGGCAATCACGGCCAGTACAGCTACTGGGAAAGTCTGTTAACGTGTATGGGGATGGAGCGGAAATCCTCCAGGGACATCTCCAGAAAGCTCTCCTTCATGTACTCCCAAAGCCTTTGCAAAAGGTTTCTGGGGAGGGCTGCCTTATCCCATCCGCCATGGTAGGACACTTTACCATGCTAGGCCAGTAGCACGTAGTCTGGAATCATTGAATAACAAAGCATGGCAGCGTATGGTCCCGGTGTTTGATGGCATGCAGATAACATCCATTCCTTATCTCCCTTTGTTATCCTCAGGAGAGTGATATCATTCACAGTCACCTGGTTGAAATGGAGTGATTTTATTAAGGGGACATTCAGAGGTGCCCGTTCCTGCTCGGCTGAACAGAAATGTTCCCTGCTCTTAGCCAAGTGGTGGGGGAGAGGGGTGAAGTGATCATCCCAGAGAATTGGGTGTGTGTGTGTGGGGTAGTTGAGTTTGTGCTGCATGTTAACCCAGAAACTGCAGCCCCTCCTTTTACATTGCAAACCCATTTTAAATGGCCAACCCAATGGGCGCTTGGTATGGGAAATGAGGGCACTACTGTTTGAAACCATTCCCACATGTAAAGAAGGTTAAAAAAGCCAAAAGACTGTGGCTTACCATGGCTGCCTGCAAGCCAAAATCTGTTGCCCGGCACTGCATGAGTGATCTCTCACACCAAACCGGCAGGCCCTCAATATAAGAGGAAAAATGCGACCTTGTAACGAAAGCACATGTGCTGTGTAATGTGAACAGCAAAATTTAACGTGAAAGAGTGTACCCATTGTTCTCTAAAATGTGTCTTTTTTAACCACCTCTCCCTTCTTCTCCACCAGCTGCAAATGTTTCTCCCTCACAGAGGCTAGTGAAGATTAGAAGGAGAAAATGGCGGACTCGGGATGAGCTCCAGATGTCCTCCCACGCTGAAAGAGCACAGCAGAATGCATGGAGGCAGTCAATGTCAGAGTGCAAAAAAGCACAATATGAACAAGAGAAGAGGTGGTGGGCTGAATCGCGGGCTGAAGAGAGCAAGTGGGAGGCTGAAGCGGATAGGTGGCATCAGCTTGCTGAAAGAAGGCAAGAGTCGATCCTCCGGCTGCTGGAGCATCAAACTGATATGCTCCAGCGTATGGTTGAGCTGCAGGAAAGGCAGCAGGAGCAGAGACCGCCACTACAGCCCCTGTGTAACCAACAGCCCTCCTCCCCAAGTCCTATTGCCTCCTCACCCAGACTCCCAAGAACGCGGTGGGGGGGGCCTCCAGCCACCCAGTCACTCCACCCCAGATGATTGCCCGAGCATCAGAAGACTGGCTTTCAATAAGTGTTAAAGTTTTAAAGTTTTAAACTGCAGTGTGTCCTTTTCCTTCCCTCCTTCCCCACCCCTCCCGGGCTACCTTGGCAGTTATCCCCCTAGTTGTGTGATGAATTAATAAAGAATGCATGAATGTCAAGTAACAATGACTTTATTGCCTCTGCAAGCGGTGCTCGAAGGGGGGAGGGGAGGGTGGTTAGTTTACAGGAAAGTAGAGTGAAACAAACAGAAGTTTCACACCATAGCCTGGCCAGTCACAAAACTCATTTTCAAAGCTTCTCTGATGCGCACCACACCCTGCTGTACTCTTCTAACCACCCTGGTGTCTGGCTGCGCGTAATCAGTGGCCAGGCGATTTGCCTCAACCTCCCACCCCGCCATAAATGTCTCCCCCTTACTCTCACAGATATTGTGGAGCGCACAGCAAGCAGCAATAACAATTGGAATATTGGCTTTGCTGAGTCTATCAGAGTCAGTAAACTGTGCCAGCGCGCTTTTAAACGTCCAAATGCACATTCCACCACCATTTGGCACTTGCTCAGCCTATAGTTGAACAAGTCCTGACTACTGTCCAGGCTGCCTGTGTATGGCTTCATGAGCCATGGCATTAAGGGGTAGGTTGGGTCCCCAAGGATAACGATATGCATTTCAACATCCCCAACGATTATTTTCTGGTCAGGGAAGAAAGTCCCTTCCTCCAGCTATTGAAACAGACCAGAGTTCCTGAAGACGCGAGCATCATGTACCTTTCCCGGCCAACCGATGTTGATGTTAGTGAAACGTCCCTTGTGATCCACCAGGGCTTGCAGCAGCATTGAAAAGTACCCCTTGCGGTTTATGTACTTGGTGGCTTGGTGCTCCGGTGACAAGATAGGGAGATGGGTTCCGTCTATCACCCCACCACAGCTTGGGAATCCCATTGCAGCAAAGCCATCCACTATGACCTGCATGTTTCCCAGAGTCACTACCCTTGATATCAGCAGGTCTTTGATTGCGTTGGCTACTTGGATCACAGCAGCCCACACAGTAGATTTGCCCACTCTGAATTGATTCCCGACTGACCGGCAGCTGTCTGGCATTGCAAGCTTCCACAGGGCTATCACCACTCGCTTCTCAACTGTGAGGGCTGCTCTCATCCTTGTATTCTGGCACTTCAGGGCAGGGAAAGCAAGTCACAAAGTTCCATGAAAGTGCCCTTACGCATGTGAAAGTTTCGCAGCCACTGGGAATCATCCCACACCTGCAACACGATGCGGTCCCACCAGTCTGTACTTGTTTCCCGGGCCCAGAATCGGCGTTCCACGCCATGAACCTGCCCCAGTAACACCATGATTTGCACATTGCTGGTGCCTGTACTTTGTGAGAGGTCTATGTCCATGTCAATTTCCTCATTAGTGTCGTCGCCGCACTGCAATCGCTGCTATCGCTGCTATCGCCTCCTCACCTGGTTTTGCTTTGGCATGTTCTGGCTCTGCATATACTCCAGGACAATGCGCATGGTGTTCATAGTGCTCATAATTGCCACGGTGATCTGAGCGGGCTCCATGATCCCAGTGCTATGGCGTCTGGGCTGAAAAAAGGCGCAAAACTATTGTCTGACGGAGAGAGGGAGGGGCGAGTGACGACATGGCTTACAGGTACAGGGAATTAAAATCAACAAAGGTGGCTGTGCATCAGGGAGAAACACAAACAACTGTCACACAGAATGCCCCCCCTCCCCCCAAGATTGAACTCAAAACCCTGGGTTTAGCAGGCCGTTGATTTCACGGAGGGAGGGGGAAGCAGATGAATACAGACAAATCTGGTCCATCTATTTTTTACATCTTAAGCTGGCAGCAGACGGTGCAGCATGACTGATAGCCATCGGCATCTTCTGGGTGCTCGGCAGAAGATGCTGTACTACGACTGCTAGCCATCATCGTCAAGATGGTTCAATAGGACTGCCGGCAGGACTGAGTCTCCAGGAGACAAAAAATGTCTGCCCAGGTGCCTCTGATTGAACTCACTGAGCAATATGACAATAACGGATATCAATTGTAATACACCATCTACTGCCAAAAGGCAAGGAGCTGCTGCTGTGTAGCAATGCAGCCCCCCCTCTGCCAGCACCCAGATAGCCGATGACGGCTACCAGTCATACTGCACCGTCTACTGCCAAAAGGCAATTAGCTGCTGCTGTGTAGCAATGCAGTACCACGTCTGCCAGCACCCAGATGACATATGGTGACGGTGAGCTGAGCTGAGCTGAGCAGGCTCCATGCTTGCCGTGGTATGTTGTCTGCACAGGTAACCCAGGTAAAAAGGCGCGAATCAATTGTCTGCTGTTGCTCTGACGGAGGGGGAGGGGCCTGATGACATGTACCCAGAACCCCCCGCGACACTGTTTTTGCATCATCAGGCATTGGGATCTCAACCCAGAATTCCAATGGGCGGCAGAGACTGCGGGAACTGTGGGATAGCTACCCACAGTGCAACGCTCCGGAACTCGACCCTAGCCTCGACCCTAATACTGTGGATGCTATCCGCCGACTTAATGCAC
Source organism: Malaclemys terrapin pileata (assembly GCF_027887155.1). Lineage (NCBI taxonomy): Eukaryota > Metazoa > Chordata > Testudines > Emydidae > Malaclemys > Malaclemys terrapin. The sequence continues at coordinate 62,105,901 of NC_071512.1, read as the reverse complement.
TTAGAGTATTTTATGTGGGGACACACACAATCGACTGTATAAAACCGATTTCTATAAAACCGGCTTCTATAAATTCAACCTAATTTCGTAGTGTAGACATACCCTTAGACTCATAGGATATGGTTTCTAGTCCCAGATCTGTCAATGACCTGTGCGGTGATCTTGGGCAAGTCACTTCCCCTGTCTGTGCCTCAGTTTTCCCATATGTAAAAATGGGGATAATGCTGATCTCCTTTGGAAAGTGGTTTGAAATCTCTGAATGGACAATGCTATATTAGAGCACTTTATTAATGAGGAACATGGTCTAGTGGTAAGAGCATTAGACTGGAAATCAAAAGAATTGGGTGCTAGTGTTGGCTTTGCCACTAACATACTGTTTGATGTTGGGTCAGTTCCTTCAACTGTCTGGGTCTCTTTTTCCCCTCACACTCTTGTTTCTCTCTATTTTGATGGTGTACTCTTCATGGCACACTTTCTCTTGTATGTGCACTTAGCAGACCCCTAACAGCTTAGGTCATGATGCATGGTGGGGTCTCTAGGAAGTACTGTCATGTAATAAGTCAATCAGCTACATTTTTCTTAAGATTTATAATGTTTTCCTATATAATATTTTTCCTTATTCTTGCATTATGAGCCCAGGAATACTTTTTGCAGTGCTTTTGAGACAGGTAAGCACAACACAGGATGAGATAGTTTATTTTGTTACTTTTCCTATAATCAGTCTTATGTTCAAACTCTTACTATAACTACAACTTGGCTCTGCCTGACGTGACCTATAGTACTGGCTGAAAAGGCAAAGTGACATTTTATAAAAGCCAAGAGAGGTTTATGATTAGGGACAGAACAAAGGTTGAAAATAATAAAAGTGAGGAGATGAAATGGCATTTACAGCACCTGCCAAATAATTTTACCATAGGGAGAGAATAACATTTTTGCTTTTACATTAGACAACCTAATGTTGGAGTCACAATGTGACTCTAGGAGCTGTTTATAAACCTTGATTTGTTAAGAATAACCATACGGCAAACAGGTAGAATTAGAAAGAGTAAATGAAGGATATACTGCTGAGATCTGTTGCAGTCTGAACAAATTTGATTTAAGTATTAAGTGAGAATGGGCCAAATTTCAAGAAATCTGGACTAATGTATGATTTTCAGTGAAAGCCAACTAAAACTTGATGCTAGTTCATGGTTTCAACCTAAAAACAAGTGAAATCTGGAGAAAGTTGGTCTTACATACACTGAAAATCAAACCCATTGAGTTTTGCACAGTTCTAAAATAGAAGAAAACCAGGACTTATTCTTCAATGGGAACTGATTAGCTATGTAACAGAGGCCTGAAGATGTTACTACAGCTGACCCATCTGTGACAGAAGAAAAAAATTGAGGAGGTGCAAGTTTTAAGCAAATTGTTTTTCCCTATGGTAACTTACTAGGGTGATTTTCAGAAAAGCTCAGTCAGTTTCCACATAGCCATCAAAAAAGTGGTCAGATTTTCTAAGCAAGCTCAGCACTTTTGGTGTAACTAATTATAAACCACTGAACAATTTTGTTGACTGTGTACAAGAGAGAGCCGAATCCAGCTCACGCTCTCTCTTAACTGGGTTAGATATGCGAAGTTATAGGAATAGAAAGGCCGTGCAAACTTATTTTTCTTACTTAAATAAGGAAGTAGGGCCTAAACTATGAATACAGAGACAGCAGATCTGTTGAATAAGAAGGTGCCACATTTTTAGAGAAGAACAACACTAAGTTAGAGCTTAGCTTTGAGAAACATGCATCCATGTCATGAAACAGTTATTAGGGCTGACATGCAGCTATACCTCCTCACGCCAAATTATTCTTTCATAATGGGAAAAGTGTTATGCTACAGGGGTTCAGGTTTGAAGCATGGTTTTTAATTATGCTAGAAGAAACATTAACATTTGGCTTTCAATGGAATTTCCAAATTTCAGCTGCTACATAGTGACTGATAAAATATATATTATATAATTATTTGTGAGTACCACGGTTATGCTATGTAGGTTTTTCATGTAGATACATATAAAAGGGTTTAACTTCTCTGCCTATATTTTTATTGGAAAATTTGTTTCACAGGTTTTATTTCCCTTGGTAATATCAATTCTAGGTTTTTTGGACCATAAGGTTTAACATTAGTTGTTTGAGCTTCTCTTGGTGTGTGTTCAATGGTATGCATTTTCAGGATCCAGCCAATTGTTCATAAAAGAGGAAACCTGGAGTTTATAATATTTTTGTAGTGATTTTAAGAACCACACATTTTCTGTAAATATTTCTGTGCAGTTTCAGAAAATCCTTTAGTAGGTCTGGCAAAAAACAGTATTCCTAGTTGATCTTCCTGGCTCAGAACAATAATAGATTGACATACCCCACAGGTAGAGGTGCAAATCTGAGCATCACTGGGCAACATGAAAGTCCCCAGTGTGTCAGAATTACTGAAACATCTGTGCCAAATAATTTTGTAGAGTTAAAAAAAAAAAAAAGAAGAGAAGACATTCACTGTTCCATTAGATGAAAATAATATGACTGCATCTGTTGAAATTATGAAAAAGCATGATAATATTTAGCACTTGTACAGCATTTCCCATGGTCAAAGTGCTTTACAAACATTAATTGAACCTTAAAACTTCTAGGAAGGTAAATATCATCCCCATTTCATAGATGGAGAAATTGAAGGCCCACTAGACCCTTGTCATTGGATGTCTCCAAGTTTAATCATCTATATTCTTAATAACTATCAATTCCTTTCCTTTCAAGAGGAGAACTTTAGAATATTCATATGGGTTTCTTAAGAGAAACTTAAAGTAAAGCCATATGATTGACAAGGCAAATATGGCTTTGAAAAATATTGTCATACTCAGAAGTAGTTAATAGGGCCTATTTGAGATCTGAATATTTTTGACTAGACCATTTTTGAAGTGTCATACTAGTTTTTGTTAGAAGAAAAAATATTGTAAATTATAGTAACTTAGGAAAAAGGGAATAAAGTAGCACACACAATAGAGATAGAAAATACTGAAATAATTGTGAAGTCTGGGTGTCAGATTCATGTTTAATGGCAATTCTGTGAAAGGGATAAAATAAATTACATGACATTTTTCTTTCTTTAACAAGAGTAAGGGTGGGTGAAGAAAGTTATGCTGGAGACTGTAAAATCATGGATGACTTTAGAATCACTGTTTCCTGAAATAGAACCTAATGGATGCCTAATATAGACTCTGAATATTCCTTCAGAGAACTTAAAGATCATACAAAAGTTTAAGAGGCTGGATCTTGCAATATGCTGATTATCTCCTACAAGATCTTGAATACCTTCAACTTCCATAGAGAATCATTGGAAGCTGAGGACACTAACCATCTTGCAGGAGGCAATAAGCCTGGATTGGCCCCAAGTAAACTGAACAGAGATGCACAGAAGTACCCCATAAAACATGTAGTATGTTTCATGTAATTCTCAAATTTTTATCAAATAATAAAGTTTGAAGAAGAAAGCAGTGCCAACCAGCAAATACAAGAGACATGACCAGAAGTTGATAAGGAAACATATATTCATCTCCCATTGAACTAAGCATGAGCTGATTTGGGCCGAAGGAGAATAATAACCAGTCATGCATACTCTCATTGGAAATGGTAATGATTTACTTGCAACAGGATTGTCTGTCTCCTCAGGAACTTTTGTTTACTTGTTTTTCCTCTCTCTCTTAATTGTCTGCGGAAGGAGGACTGACTGAGTCATGCACAGTAGGAAATTATTACTTTTGCCAATCTGTTTTGTGTATAGGAAGTTCAGAGAACATCTCCTGAGGAGAGATGGTGCAAGCCCAGTATTTTACCTCTCTAGTACCCTGAAGATGTTGGGTAAAAGTTTCAAATGCATCTAAGTGACTTACATTCCTAGGTGCTTTTGAAACTTCCCCATTTGTCCTTTAATGATAACTTAAAGATAAGTTTAAAATTTTTCTTGTGGTTTGTATGAACAAGTTCTGGAGGGGATCTTTTGTTTCTCTCTGAACTTCTGCAGCATTCTCTTAATTTTCCAAAGAGCAGAAAGAAAATGTTTCCCTTTTCCTGTGTAAAGGCATCAATTAATATAGTGTGACTGCAACTCAGCAAAAGTTGGGAGGAAAAATCAAAGAGATTTAAACTAAAAGGTGTTCCTTGTCTGAACACATCTGTGATGACAAGACAATCTGGGTGAATATTTTCAATGAATATTCACTTGAATTAAATGCACTTTATCTGTGTTTATGCTAGTTGTGTGTTCATTTTCTTTAAGGTAACTGGTAAGAATGATTATTAAAACTGCAATTATAATAAAGTATTCACAGAAAGTGACTTTGTATATGTAAATACATGTACTTGTACTATAACCATAATTGTAGGAGTTGTAGGAAAAGTAACGTGAAGACTATTGTGTCCACTCAAAAGCAACCAATATAACCCAAGGCTTAGTCTGAAGTTTAAAATATAATACCCTGTAAAAAAAAATTAAAAGTTACAGTGCATCAATGAGGTACCATGCAAGTGTTCCTGAATGCCCATGTTCACTTCCTGGAATTTTACAGGGATATTAGTGAAAATGTTGGGTTTGTCAGCCTGTGTTTCAAACATCTCTAGACATACAAGCACAGTCCCAAGAAATAACCATTATGATTTCACACAGTGAAGAGTGGTCATAATTGGTCAAGTGAGATGGGGCTAGGGTTCACCTAAGGACCTCATCTATTCTTCCTCGACCCTTTGGAACCTCTGTGGCTGCTCCTTTTGCTCGAGTCTGGCCTTTCCTCAGCACCCCACAGCACCCCACACAGCTAGTGCTGATCCTACTTAAGCCATTCTTTACTGAACAGATTCTCCACATCTCTCCTTCTGTGATGAATTAGGTGGAAAAGCAGCTCAAGTCTGGCTGGTTGGCTCTCCCATGTGTCCTTGCTGGGCTACCAGAATCTCATGTTGGAGGAGCAGAGAGAGCAGACGGAGAACAGTTAAAGCCAGTAGAAAAATACCTATTGTTTTCCCTGGGGCATATTAAAAAAAAAAAAGTTTTCCCAAAGTTTCTGGCAAAACTTCTTTGTCTTTTAGGACAAACCAAAACCCTAACACATTTTGGTTTCAAAAACTAAAGGTGTGTTCTTCTTAATCTCCCCTCCTCTCATTTCTTCCTGCCTCCTATTTATCCCTCCCTCCTTCTATCCCCTCCCTGCTCTGGATATGAATGTGCAAAAGAAAGGGATAAAATGAAATGAGAAATATAGTATGCAGTTCCTTTCTCTGGTAAAGGAAAGGGTATTTGTTGAGTTAGACTCATGCATCTAATCAGAATTCTTTACAGCAACTCAGAATTAGTACAAGCCTTCACTATTTTTTTCAAAATAAGAAATGCATGACCTTAACTAACTATACCAAGGGACAACATAATCATATTTTGAGTATTAATAATTTTAATACATGATTTGGTTAACTTGTTCTCTTTGAAGGGGTGCTGCATTATTAATATATGAATCACAAATTTACTTTGGTGCCTCATTTTGTCAATAGTTTGGCTACAAATGAATAAATAGCAATAAAAATCAAGATTATTAAAGAAAAGCTATTACATGCCACTTAGGTGAATCCAGCAAACAAATATGGTCTTGATGTGGGCCATTAAAACATTTGCAAAACCAATTTGGTTGGTACATACTCTAAAACATATGATAATTTTGCATTAAAAACAAGGAAACAATGTGCTTAACAGAATTGACAATGATTATGAATTAATTGTATTGAAGAATTTAAAATGATCTGTTAAGCCTTAGTGTAAGTATCATATAACTGAAAAATGTATCTTAAAAACAAAACAAAAAACTCCATACTGTGGACTAATGGGCAACTGGTCTTATAACAGTTATATGCTTTTCCTTAATAAAATGGCACAATATATACTGTAGAAAAACTAGAAATCGTGTAAAGTTATAATGCAAAACTAATTCAAGAAATTATGTGGCGCAGTCTATCCATTTCCACCTTAAGGTCCTGCATGGAGCATGCATAATATGGGGCCAGAATTCAAGACGACTACTTGGGAATGCATGCTCCAATGCACCACTGATCTCAGTTCCACAGGAACTGCTTATGAGTTGCTGGGGGGACCAACTGGGCTATGGCCAGAGAAAGGTTTTTTCTACTAGAGGGCTGTCCCACAATCCTAGGGAATGATATATTGCATGATGGATGAGGCATCAACAAAATCATGTTGACAGCATCAATTCATGAAGGGTGCTATACTCAAATTAGAAATTTGATACCCGATTTTCTTGAACTCCATGTAGTCATTTCCACCTGTGCAAAGTAGCCACATCACACTTTCTCCTGACTCTTTCAATGGTCTTAAAATGGGCGTAAGTTGGTGATAATTTAAGTGTCAACATTGTTAACTATTTCATTCCTCGTGGAAGAAAGGAGGAGGGTCGCAGATGTGCACAATTTATGGTGACCTGGTCTATACTTAAAAGTTTTGCTGTCATAGCTATGCTGTCATAGCCATGTTGGTTAGCTATTAGTTATTTTCCTGCTGTATAATTATGCCAGTCAAAGCCATAGAAGAAATGTAGTTATACCAGCAAAAGTGTCCTTTTGCCAGTATACCTTATTTTGCTCAGGGAACTGGTATAAGCTATACTGGCAAAAAGGACTTCTCTGCCAGTATAGACTGTATCTATGCTAGGAGGGTTTGCTGGTATAACTATATTGATATAGCTATACAAAACACACAGTTTAAATGTAGACTTAGACCTGTGAGTGATGTCTTGCTTTGGTGCTTGTGAGATGTACAGATGTGAAATATGCCTTAAATAGATGGTTAATAAATATAGTTTCTTTTCACCCGGAGATAGAAATAGAAATTAATGGAGATATCCTATCTCCTAGAACTGGAAGGGACCTTGAAAGGTCATTGAGTCCAGCCCCCTGCCTTCACTAGCAGGACCAAGTACTGATTTTGCCCCAGATCCCCAAGTGGCCCCCTCAAGGATTGAACTCACAACCCTGGGTTTAGCAGGCCAATGCTCAAACCACTGAGCTATCCCTCCCCCCCAGAAAAGCTATCAGTCTGTTCCCTTCTCAATGACATCCAAGGTCACAGCTGATCAACTCTGTGGCTATTCCAAACTCTCCTTCTTCCTAGAAACTAGATAAAATGGGAGATCAACATTCTAATTATAATGTGTGAGATACCTTGTCTAAGGATCCCAGATAAGCTGAAATAGGAATTACTATTCCCCCAATAATAGAAACTGGGATGTTAAAACAATATTTTAAACTACTGTTACACAACTGAAGCATGAAGATGAAAGTCCTATCTCTACTTAGCTAAAAAGCCCCCAAAGATTGACAAACAAGGGTAAAATCCTGTTTTTCTATGTAGGATGAACCCATTGTGTCCCTTAATTAAGTCCCAGAGTTGGGTAGGGAAACTCTGGATTTCATCTGATTTAGCTTTCTGTTCGATCTCCAAGAAATTCCAGATTAAATAGTCGTACTTCCCAATACCTCATAGGAGTTCAAGCCACATGTTTTTACCCCAAACTAAACATTGCAAATTTGTCTGCCTTCTGAATCAGAGAGTCTCTCTATGACTATGTCTACACTACAGCTTGGAAGTGTAATTCCTATCTCGAGCAGATGTATATGTGCTAGCTCTGCTCAAGCTAGTGTGCTAAAAAATAGCAGTGTGGCCACAGCAGCTCAGGCTAACTGCCTGAGTAGAACCTCATCCAAGATCCTAACTATGTACTCGGATGGCTAGCCCGAGCCGCCACCTGTGCCATCGCAGCCAGCCTGCTATTTTTAGCATGCTAGGTTGAGCAAAGCTAACGTGAGTTTACCCACCGAAGCAGGGAATTACACTATATATGGATAATCCATCTTGTTCCTTTGGTATGTTTCTTCTTCTATTGTAAGCCCAGAAGGATGTGAAATGAAAGGTATTGAATACAAATAACAAATGTGTGGACCATGTACACTATAGTTGGAAAAACTATAAAGTATTTTGAGTTTTTTTTTAATTGAATGGCATAAGAAGAAAAGGAATTATTGAAAGATAAGCACCTGACCTGTGCATAGCTTTGAAATATTACAATAAATTGCTTAAAAGGAAGAAGTTCAATTAATATTCTGGGTTAATACTGAGATACAGTTGAAATGAATAAAACATAAGAAGCTTCCGACAAGAGAATGATCAAAGAAGTTTGTTATACACTGATGTCATCTACTGGGTATTGATGGAAGTAGCAGGAAAACTGGGGAGCAAGATTCGAAGAGCTGGTTGGCAAGCATCTAATAGAAATAATAAGACAGCCACCCTCCAAGGATCCCTGAAATAAGACATGAACATGGAGGTCACTGTGTGGTCTTCAGAGTTTGGATCAGCCATGCAGACAACCTATCCCCTCCAACAACATTATCAGGACTAAGAGGAAGTGGCAAGACTTCACTTCAGACTTTGTATTGCTTTTTGTTTTTGTTTAGTCTAAATAATTAAAAGTTACCTTGTTGAACCTGAGCTCTTTCTAGTGATACCACAAGGAAATACATGTTGGGATTGTACTAAGTAATGTTGTATGTATGTTTTTTCTTTGTAAGTCCAAGTAAACTGGCTTATGGGAAACACTAAAGAAATAATGTTTAAGCACTTGAGTTTGGTACTTTAAACTAGTCCCTTTCAAATCAAATACTAGAAATAGCAGGTACTATATTCATAAGAGGATCTTCAGACAAAGAGCAATACTACTTCTTGGAGAATTACTTGAAATGGGATAAATGTATAAGAAATACTAAAGAATTGATAACTGATTTATGTTAAGTGAATGGAATAAAATATCTTGTGATTTTATTGTTCCAGGGCATAACTGCTTGGCCTCAGCACTAATGTAAGTCAATTACTTCCAAAACTATATATTGTGTTCAGTACATGCCTAGACCATCAGGTATCCAAAATTAATCTATACACCCCTTTAAAAACTGTTGATTTACCCCTGGTTCTTGGTGAATGAATTAGTCATAACCAATCAACAAGTTGTATTACATGTTCTGATTTGATAATAAAAGTGGACACTTAATAAACCTGATTGGTTAAAACAAATTCATTCACCAAGAAGAGAGTGTGGTTTTTTAAGTGTCCTGATTTGATACCTCATGCTAGGATGCAACAGTACATATGGGGGTAACCTGTCTTGTGGAAACCCAGAAATGTTGTACCTACTCTTATTTCATAATAGCTGTGAACCAACTAGTTCTAGGAGAAGGGAAACTGATTTCAAATGGGGGCAGACAAGGCTCATTTGGGCTCTTTTAGGTAAGCCTGCCTAGGAGAAGGAAAACTCTGATTTCAAACCTGAGCAGCTCAAGCTCATTAGCCATGGACGACAAGAGGGCTTGGGTGCAACCACTGATACCTGTTCCTAGCAGGCAAACAAGCTATGGTTTGGCACTCCTATGAGTCAGATAGGCCAATCCACCTTAACAAGCCATTACATCTTAAACTTACTATGAGGGGGTAGCCGTGATAGTCTGTATCCTCAAAAACAACAAGGAGTCCAGTGGCACCTTAAAGACTAACGGATTTATTTGGGCATAAGCTTTTGTGGGTAAAAAGCCCAACTCCTTGTTGTTTTTACTTATAGAAACAGTACAGCAAGTCAGACTGACTTATATGGATTTCTGCAAAGGAAGTGGTCATGGATTTTGTCTAAACATATTACACATATTGTGAGCTGAAATGACAAAACTCTGTTCATTCCAGGCCAGATTGAGCAAGTAGTGGAAGAGTTATGGAAGTTATAAGTTTTCTTTGTAGGACACACATTGGTTGGTTACAGAAAAGTTCACAGATAGAAATTTTATTTTCTTTTTTTCTGGACATTTAAGTGGACAAGAAAAGCATAGGTATGGGGTTGCTATAGCAGTGAAAAAGTTACTTCAGTGAATAGCTGGAAACTGGTATCTGAGTGGATTGGCATAGCAAGATTTACTTACTACCTACAATAAATTATGTATAACTGTGCTCTGGTCATACACACCAACAGACGAGGAAGAGAAGAACAAATTTTATCAACAGCTGGACAGCATTGTAGATGAGATTCCTGATCATGATATGATTTTGATCATGGGAGATATGAATGCAAAGGTTTGTAGCAGATGTGGTAAGCAAATGCATAGTGGTGGACCACATGGGACTGGCAAATAATAAAAGAGAAAGGTTAAGAACTTATTGAATGATGTACAATCTGATTATTGGTGGTACTTGGTTTCCTCACAAAGATATCTACAAGGTGACATGAAGGTCATCATATCGTCAAAACAAAAAGCAGATTAACCAAATCATCAATAAAAAGACATAGGAGGTCACTTTTGGATGTTAGCATCTATAGAAGTGCTAAGTATGGCAATGATCATGAATTACTAATGGGAAAGATTGAAGTCCAAGAAAAGAAAAGATGGGCACAACGGCAGCCAAATTTGTCCTTGATAAATTAAAGGATAGTTTTGTGAAGAAGGCATACAAGATGATGCTTGGAGGTCATTTCAGGCCATTAATTTGTGATTATGAAGAAATTTTACTACAGACTGGATGGAAAATATTAAAGAAAGTGATATAAAATAAAGTGGAGGAAGTTATTGGAAGGTGTAATCAAATAAGGAAAAGCTGGACAAGCAATAAAACAAGAATATTACCAGAAAAGTGTAAAAAGGCCAAGATTGTTGGGAAAATGGAAGTAAAAATGTGCACAAAACAGTGAAGAAATCACAAAGATTGGACAAGCAAAAGTTCTGGAAAGAAGACACTCAAGAACTAGAGAAGACATCTAGAAAAAACAAGATATGGAAATGATGTACAAAAGGGTTAAATTTTAGGGAAACATGATCAGGCCAACAATGCAAGCAGAAAGAAAGGCTACTAGAGAACTGAAAACAAATGCCGAAGAGGTGCTGGAAGCATGGAAGAATCATGTTGATAAAGTGCTGAACACTGTAGTTCATCCAAATGCAAATATTTAAGGCATGCTACCTGAATAGGGCAGCTTGCCAGGCAGAAGGGATATTAGCAGTGAACCACTGTCAGAAAAAATAGAAAGAAAAGTGAAGCAGTTAAAAAAAAATGGGAAAGGTGCAGGAGTAGACATCATCAAGTTGAGCTGCTAAAAGCCAGTGAGACAAGTATTATCAAAACATTAGAAAAAAATATATAAGAAGGTGTAGGAGCAAGAAGAGATACCAGTTGACTGCCTAATGACAATAGTTGTACCAATCCTAAAGACCAAAGATCCCGAATTATTATAGATGTATAAGCAAAAATAGGGATTAAAGATGTTTGCAGTTTTCATCAGCTTCACAAGGGCATTTAATTCAGTTTGGAGGGAAGCATTATGGAAAGTAGTAAATTCAAATGGCATTCCAGATAACTGCAATTATAAATGTTATGTGTGAAGACTCCTGTAGTGCCATAAGAATTGGTGGAAAATTAAACTAGTTCAAGCCAAAGTTTTGTGTACCACAAGGGGGCATGGAATCACTGCAGCTTGTCATCATGTTCTTCAACTGGATGTTAACAGTTGGAAGGTATGACATTGGGTGCACTAGAGTCAAGTTTGTTAGCTTCTGGAGATAACATTGTACAAACTGATGAACATTTTTGAATTAATGATGATACTCTTCATTACCTTGGAAAACTGGCGTAGTTGACTTGCACTAACAATAAATGCCACAAAGTCAATATGATTGCATCCTGGGAAAAGAACATTAGATAAAGTGCTGAAATGTAGCAGCAAAGTCACAGAACAAGTTCAATCTTGTGTATACCTAGGAAGCTTGATCAATGCTGATGGCTCCACTCCACACAAAGAGGTTAATAGGAGATGTGCTTTAGCTACAAGTGCTGCTCAGAAATTGATAATTTTTCACTTTGGTACCAAACATGATTTTTTTATAAATCCATAATTGGACCAAACCAGTATACTAACAGCATTACTCCATGCGCTGGAAGCAGCTGCATTACATGTAAAAGACATCAATGGCTAGAGGAAACATAGATGAGAATTCTTCAAAAGATGGCAGGTGTGAAGTGGAATGAAGAATTTAGAAGGAGTGTAGGATGTGAAGTCAGGGAATGGGATTGGCTGAATCAAAAAGACTACAATGGTCAAGACACTCTAGGACACAAAGACATGATAGGATGCCAAAAGATAATCATGCAAACACAACCAAAGTCCGTCGGAGAGGCGGACCACCAACTAAATGGTGAGACATCATACACAGAGACACAACAAGGCTGGGCGTAATGGAGGAACAAGCCATGGACAGGAATGAATGGTGATGTTGTACTGTTCCCTGTATCTCTAAAGATGCTTTGATAAGTACAGTCCTAAGTAAAAGTTGACTTGAGAAGAACATAGCACTAAAAATTAGTAATTTAGTATTCAATAAAAGGGGTTATCCTTTTTCCCCTCCTAAATGCTGAGTCCAATAAAGCGCACATTCAAGTACCACTGAGGAGAAGTCAGGCTGAGAGAACCTAGCGGATCTCAAAAAGCATGCACTATTCTAATTTTAACATTTGCACAAACAACATATTGTGAATAATATCTTATTTTGTTTACTCTGGGCAGAACTCATGTTTTGGGTGAGCTTGGAAGAGTACCACCTCCTTTCTCTGGCCCTGTCCCCCCAGTTTGATCCCTTGTTAAATCCATTACGTAATTAATTTTGAGTCCACTGTATATCAGTTATTGTTAACTACCAAAGTTGACACCATCTAGCAAATGTACCAAAATGTTTGATATAGTTCTTGTGAGGCTAGTTTTGCAGACCCAAGTGTATGGGGTAGTTCAGCTAAGAATCCAAACTTTCAGGTGCTTATTTAAACTATTCAAACTTTGTGGTTTATGTATTGATAGTTTGCAAGCAACTCATGAATTCTTAAGTTATCATCCCATGCAAGACTAATGTATTACTGTATTTAATTAGTGGTAGACTGTCTATATTTTCCTTATTTTTTCCAGTTATGTTTTAATAGAACTCTGACCTCAAAAATCCAATCATTTGTTGTGCATCCAAGAAATGCCTTGTTAGTAATACTGCATAAATAGTAACATTTATATTAGTTTGAGGAAAGCTAAGTATCAGGTTCAGGTGAACTGACTGAAGTTAGTATTCTAGCCGTAGATTCACAAGGGAAACTAAAGCACCTAGCAGTTCCTTTAAGTGCCTAAGTGCAACATTTAGGTATCTCTGGCATTCACAAAACCACCTGTCAGCTGCTACCTAACCCTGTAGATGTCAAATTCCCTAGACACCTATATTTCTGCCAGAGGTCATGCACAAAACCACTGAAGTCCTAACAGGGCTAAATAACTTGGGGGCATCTAGCTCATGCCTAAGCCCCAGCAGGATTCACAAATTAGGCATTGCCCCACCTTTGGGTCATGATCTGGCAGGCATGCTTAAAGCACACCTACCCCCCACAAAAGACAAGAGAGGTGCCACTGTCCCTCGCCCCCCCCCCCCTTATATCCAATAGGCCAGTAGTTTGGGCAGTCACCTGGGATATTGTTTAAAATCCCCATGCTGCCTGATTTGGGGCAAGGACTTGAATCCAGTGCCCTAACCACTGAGCTATTAGGTGTAAAGGGAACAGCACTACTAAAACATCACCAGTTTTTCATGAGAAAAGACTGACCTGGCTTAGGCACCTAGCTTCAGAAAAGTACTCATGGCTGTTAATCCCAAGTGGAGGGTAGTGCCAAATTGGAATTAGGTGCCTAACTTCTTTCAATAGACCAGGCTTAGGCCGCACTCCTCTCTTCAGCATTTCCTATTCTCCAGGTTAGACAACTGCCACCTCACTGTGCTGGCTTCTTTGAATCCCTTATTTAGGTTCCTAATTCTCCTAATCTATTGTATGGGGAGTCTGGGCAGCCAACTCAGAGTTATGAATTTCACTAGGCCACAGGGTGTCTGAAAATTAGGTGCTTCAATGCTCACCACTGTAATGCTGAAGTCCCCCTTCTAGTCCTTATTGCTGCTCTCAAACCCGCTCCTTCTATTCTTTCTTCTCAGTGTCACCATCTTGCCCACCCAGACTCTGATTAATGCAACATGCTAATTAGTTACCTTATCAGAAGCTCATTATCAACTCAAATTCACTGCTGTTAAATGATAATTGAGCTTTTATGAATGAATTTAAGAAATATGAATTTATGTGAAAACACAGGAAATATCTCAAATGAGACAGATAAGTCAATCCTTTTATGTCAGAGTTTCCTTCATAAAGCAGAATGGAGGATTTCTGTATTAAACGCTGTGTTTCATTATAAATAGAGTTAACTCAAGCAACTAAACTACTATTAATTATAATGAATAATGAACAAAGTGAAGAGTCATCAATATTAGCGAATCTGTAGTGAAAGCTAAACCTAAAACTTTAATCAACAAACCAGAGCTTTCCTATTGCACAGTGCATAATAAAGTACAATAAATAATGCTTTATCAGTAAATAATATTAATCACAGAACCTGGCTTTTTATAAGAAAGGTTCTTTATATTTACTTCCACCACTTGCAAACTCAGAAGGGCCAGCACAATATGGCCTAAAGTGTCTAATCTGGTTGTGAATTTAACTAAGCTCTTTGCCTCTGTAATGCTTGTGTGAGAGGGACTTCTCTAGAGTAAAAGCATCAGGGACTCACCTGGCATAGCAAGCTACAGCAAACCTGAGTGACTGGTTTTATTCGCATGATAGATCATTGCAGTGTAAGAGAGATACTCAGGGCAACTACTTTCCTCCATTACAAGAGAGTCTGAGAAATCTCTTGTGATATAGATGACTAGAGACACTTGTGGAAGGTAGTTCAAAAGAGCCTCAGTGAAGTGGGAAAGATAAGCTTTATTTATAAGGGAATTCCACTGGCTCTCTTTTGGGCACAGAATTTGGCTCCTCTGTCCTGAGATCATTTCAAGGACAGGGAGATAACCCATATGCAAAAAGTAATGTAGCTTTATTCTACTCAAATACAAAGGATTCCCCTTTCTTAATCAGTTTTCTCAACTCCAACAAACTATACATTTAATATGGTATCCTATAAACCTGTCAGATTCCAGCAAATTATTCTCATATAAATAAGGAGCAGACTATTATTGGTTAGGCAATTTTCTCTCCAAAACATATGGTATGTAGCACACACAGCAGAAAGTACTCAAAAGCATACAAAATATGACTAATGACATCAATTCCTTCACAGCAGAGAAGGACAGACCTCTATACCAGTGCCACAAAAGAAATCTTATTTGGTTTAGAACATACTTCTGACTTTTAATTCACCTCTGTCAGTCAGTACGGCTCTCCCAGGAATTCATTCCTTTGCAATCACTGTTGAGAGCCTGATAGTGTCTACGTACCATGCCCTCCACCCTCTTTTCATAGGACCACTGCTTAGGATCATGTAAACCAGCACATAAGAAAAACAAACAGTAAAAATAATAAAAATTCAGACTCAATAACTGTCTGATGCAATCCTATGTTTTGACAGGGCTGAGAAATGGTCTCCCTGTAGATTAGTCTGCAATAAAGTGAAGCCTGAGGCTGTACTAGCTTGCAAAGCCATGACCCTTCTAAGACTTCCTGTTATGTATATGTGTGAGGAATCTGAGCCGAGCCAAGTCAAGAGCACAACCTCAGCAGAAAGAGACCAGGCACAACAAGAGCTAACTTCACATTTCAGGGACATCTGCCAAGATTGTAGTTATTACCAGAATACACTGGAAACAGAGCAAGTGAATACTGTGATTCACTGAATATGATGGTGGAATATATTCCACCACTATCTCTAAATCAAAGAGTCTTGATTATTCTTGCCTATTCTAAAGTGTGGAATTAAACCATTTAGTAACTATGAGTAACATACGAATATAGGGGTTAATTTCATACCTGTCCAGATGGCCGGTACAATATCTGTTCAATACCCTGATTACGCCCTATTATGTGGGCTTAAGTAAGATTGGAATGGTGCTCATGCTTTGTGTTGGACCTCTGCAAAAGGATGAATTTAACACATTAATGAATATTTAGATTTATCCTCACTTAAAAAAATCAGCATAAGCAAACCATTAAAGCCATTGTAAGTTAGGAAATGCAAAGTTAATGCGGAAACAGCAACTTTATTTATGTGATGGTCCAAACATCTCTTAAATCTTACAGCATAGAGAGATGAGGTGGGTGAGGTAATATCTTTTATTGAATCAACTTCTATTGGTGAGAAAGACAAGCTTTTGAGCCATGCAGAGGTCTTCTTTAGAGAATAATTAGTTACTTTTTCAGAAGTTGGTTCAATCAAGAGATTACCTCACCCACCTTGTCTCTCTAATATCCTGGGACCGACATGGCTATAACTACACTGCATACATCTTATTAGTGTACGCATTTTGGAATACAAATATACTACACTACATGTGTAACCAGAAAAAAAAAATCAATGGAAACTAGTATGTGTTGTTTGAGCTGGTCAGAAAACAGAATTCTGGGGGAATTCTGGGGGAATTCTGACATTTCAAAATTTCTTTCAATTCTGAATCAGACTGAAATTTCAAATGAAAAAATATTTGAAAGACATATGATTCAGGACCAACAAAACATTTTGCTTCAGTAATGTCCAGCTGTTTTGTTTTAAGGTAAAAACATTGTTTTGATAAACTTAAAACATTATACATAGAATATGTTGTATTTAATATTTTACAATAGAAGTGTTCATTGAAACATTTTGACATTGAAATGATTCAAGTAAAAAAAACAGTGGGTATGACTTTTTCCCATTAAAAATCATCAAGATAAACTTTATTCCCACAAAATATTTCATTTAGATGAAACTAAGTTCCAACGGAAAACTGTTTCATATTTTTTTCTACCAACTCTAACAGTAGCCTTGTGTCTGCCAAGCCCCTGGTGAGGTTGGTATAGATAATAAAAGGATTGTGCTATATAAATATAGGGCATGGGGAATGGGCTTCATTTATTTTAATCTTTCTAGAAGATGTCCTCTGAGCATGTTCAGAGATATTCGCCTTCCCCCTCCCCTACACACACCTTATTTTTCCCCCCAAAACCAAGCCAAGCACACACTCCTGAAGGAGTATGTCCTTGCCAAATTTCAAATCTTAGCTTTTTGCTATAGCTTTGTTCCAAAAAGTTTTTAGAATTGTGCATGAATTATAAAAGTCAAACTATATGGTCATTGTCATGATTCCCTCCCCACTCTGAACTCTGGGGTACAGATGTGGGGACCCGCATGAAAGACCCCCTAAGCTTATTTCTACCAGCTTAGGTTAAAAACTTCCCCAAGGCACAAATCCTTTCCTTGCCCTTAGACAGTATTGCTGCCACCACCAAGTGATTTAAATAAAAATTCAGGAAAAGGACCACTTGGAGTCCCTATTTCCTCAAAATATTCCCCCCCAAGCCCCTTCACCCCCTTTCCTGGGGAGGCTTGAGAATAATATACCAACCAATTGCCTTTAGTATAAGTACAGACCAGACCCTTTATCTTTAGGACACTAAACTCAATCAGGTTCTTAAAAGAAGAACTTTGTTATAAAGAAAAAAGTAAAAGAAGCACTTGTAAAATCAGGATGGAAGGTAACTTCACAGGGTGATATAAAACACAGATAATTCCCCTCTAGGCTCAGCTTCAAAATTACAAAAACAGGAATAAAACTCACTCTTAGCATAGGGAAAATTCACAAGCTAAAACAAAAGATAATCTAATGCATTTCCTTGCCATTACTTACAATTTTTGTAATCTTAGATACTCATTTCAGGTATGTTTTTAGGAGATATTTTTCCAGCCTGGCCTCTCTCTCCATCCAGAGAGGGAACAAACAAAGAGCACAAACAAAACCTCCTCCCTCCCCCCTGATTTGAAAGTATCTTCTTTCCCCTTTGGTCTTTCTGGTCAGGTGTCAACTAGATTAATTGAACTGATTAACTCCTTACAGGTAAGGCATTTCAGTATAGCTGCCCTGAGTATATTTATGACAGTCATAATTATATGATCACATTGTTTTTTTCCCACTGGACTCTTGCCTCTTTTGGGGCAAAAGAAGGGCCCACAATGGGATGGAGTTAAGGTTTCATGGGCAACTGTAAATCTGCCATTTCCTAACTTTCCTAATGTGTGCTTGACTTTGCAACTTAAATAACTTTCTTTTAACATAGTTTTTGTATGTACTGTCTGTAAAAATCCACTTTGCTTCATAATGCCACAAAAGAGATGATGAAAATAGTTTAGTGTTTCTAACAATCAACAATAGAGCTGACTTCCTTCACCTAAGTCACATAAAAATATCCTATTTAGAGTCCTGCTGAGAATTTAGCAAGCTACAACATGCATAGAATGTGCTACTTACATTTCTGTTCATCCAGTAAGTTGCCTTTGTGCTAAATATTATTCAGTAGAGTGATAGCCTGACTATAATGCAGAGAGTGAACTCATCAGCTCCCCGACTGGGTCTTGAAAGAACTCATGCAGCATCAAGCCACCCCTGATTGTAAGTGTATGCTTCTGGCAATCTGGAGAAAACAAACATTCACAAAATGGAAGTAAGTTAATAAAACGGAGTGGCATAGAACACTGCAGAAAAGTAACACATGCATAGATTATATAAATTCCAAGGCAAACAATTAGAGATAGTAGTATCATGGTAGCACAAAGACACTAACAGATCATGGTTGCATTCTGCTAGACTCTGTATGTATGCCGTAAGAGGGTCACTGCCCTGTAGAACTTACAATCTAAACTGACAATACAAAGGAAGAGAAAGCAAATCTTATTCCCATTTTATAGATGGGAAACCGGGGCACAGATGGATTAAATGACTTGCTCAAGCACACATAGGAAGTCTATGGCAATGATGGGAATTGTATTCCAGTCTCCCTAAATTCCAGTCCAGTTCCTTAACTATAAAACCTAAATTATATATTCTTAAATCCAGGCTAACTATCTGTAACACAAGGGTAAAAACCAAGAACATTAGGATTATAAAAATCGAGCATTAGAAGCTCAGTAAATAGAGTGAAGTTTGCATTTGATACAAAGCCAAACCTTTCAAAAGTTATAAAATTCACATTCAAGGCATTGAAACACATCAATAGCCTCAATAGTGACATCAGTGCCCCAGTCTTTGTTCTTTCAATGTCTATTTTGTAAGTTGGATCAGGGACTTTTTTTAATTCTGCACATATATCTTAAATCTGGAAGGGACGCTGTACTAGAACAACTCGGTAAATCCTTTCACCTTACCTTCTGCAGTCTATGGCTTTGGATGGCGAAACTTTGAATGAAACATTGATAGATGAGTGGAATATCCAAAAATAAGTGCACCATCTAGCACTGGTTTTAAATGAGCTTCAGATATTTGTAATTTCACAATGTATTGCCACCCTTGAAAAGACACCACACAAACCATTTTGTTTCTTTCATTTAAGTACTACAATGCATGATCTAAATCTGGATCATTTGTTTTCCATAGAAATTTTAATTGCACATCTACTCATGTTTGTATAATTGGTGGCATGTGAAATCTTTATGAAGAATGGGAAAGGACTGCCTTCCCTATACATTTTTCTTGGCCCCAAAAGCATCAAATACACATTTTTCTGTGAAGTATGAATGACTGCAACAAAAGGCAGGAACTGATGCAGCCCTGTATGATTGGGAATAAGACATACTGTTTCTGTGGTCCCTGACAAAAATAAATTGTTATGAATTGTCTTCAAATTTCTGTTTACTCCCCAAGGAAGAGAGATAAAAGGTACCCTTAACAATCCTCTTCAATTATTTGTTAAATAGTGAGTAAAAGTTGAGTAATTTTTCCCCACTTATCCTGAAATTAGCCTTTAAAAAAAAAAACATTTTAGCCATTTAGCATTCAAGGAGAGCCCCTTTATCTTTCTCTGTAGACAATGCAATTTGAACTCCTACAACAAAATGCCTTAAGATTTTTGACTTAATCAGTTATGTAGAACACAGACTTAACAATATGTAATGAGGTAAAACATAAAACTAAAACCAGATATCTAACCTTCTTGACATCAGGCAGTATTTCAGAAATTAAAAAACAAAAACATAATTTGCTTGTCTGTATCAGGGGCAATTCTAGGCAAATTCCTATTCAAAAGTTTCTAAATAAAATATCCTTACTAATCTTAAATTGAAACAAGCAAGATAAACTTTAAACCAAACCCTGGGAAACATTAATAAAATAGGAGAGCTTGAAAAAGCAAAGCCTCATCTCAACATATAAAAAACAGCAGAACTTGCTAATATGGAAAGAGGTCCTGCTATCCGCTTATCTCTGCCACCTGTCGGTATGAGGACACCACCTTCTCATCTAGGTGACATTCCAGTGGAGCAGGTTAACTATGAAACATTTAATACAGTTGAGAGAGTAAATAAAGGAACCAACAAATAAAAAGAGAGAGGGGAGGGAGCAGCATTTTCCCCTGGAACTTAACTGAAGCTGTTAAACCTTTCCAATTAGTAACATTATCTTCCAGAATAAAGCTAAATAAGACAAACAAGTGAAATATCCCAGAGAGCAGAGAAGCCTTCTTCTATGAATCAGGTAAACTATGTAATTAAAGCAAAGGTTGGAGCAGGCTTGTCCTTCCATATCTCCTCTCATTCTAGTTACCTCATACAGTGACCTTTCAAATTTTTGGTTTTGTTTCTTAGAAAGCTTAGCTCTACACCAGGTGTGTGGTATTCTCTTACAGTTTGACAGAGCCTGGCATTCCTAATTTACCTGTGAATAATTTCTTAAATACTCCTTTCCTCATCTCAGCTCTAGGCACATACATGAGAGCTCACCAAGACCTTTCCAATAACATCCATTAGAAGATTCTAGGAGAACAGGCTTAAGATAAATAGTGTAAGAGGGTTTTTTTTAAAACGTGATCACCTATTTTTTTCCCAGTTCCCATATATCAAGATAGAAGTGACTTAAACAGGCCTAATTCATATAACTCATGTATATTGGCCATAGAAAATACAGGTGAAATTTGAAGTTGAAGTTTCCTTTGAGCATTTTAGAAAAGAAGAAGCTCAAAAATCAGATTTATATTGGAAAGCAATTTCACGTTTCTACTGCCACTGTGAAATATTCAATCCATTCAATGATAATCAATAAGCCTTTAAAAAAAAGCAATCACAATCCACTAAAAACTGAGCAATCTGTCATGCACATCTGCAGACTTCAGATATACTATAGGCTGTGACTTCAGTTCACTAGTGGTGCTTTTAAGTGATTAACAATTTTTATTAATCTAAATAAACAGTAAAAGGACCAATCAGACTTCTGTTGGGCTGTTAAAGGATAGGGAGGGGAAAAATCAGTGTATTACAGCTGAGCAGTTCATGGGCTACTCATCAGAACTATTAATGAAAATGTTGCAATAAATATGACATCAAAAAGCTGGATAGATTTCACTGGTTGTTTTTCTAAGGCCTATCCAGCAATTTACTAGGCCGTTTGTTCTAGTGCTTAGACAGAAATTCTGGATCAGCAGATCTGGATTCTATTTCCCAGCTCTACTACTGACTTTCAACATGTCCTTAAACAAGTCACTTAACTGGTCTTCAGCTTCTCCATCTATTTAATAGGTCCATCTGTGGGAAGTGAATTAAGATCATCAAATGAAATACTCTATATCAGTGCAAGTTTGTTTTTTTTAAGTAAGTTTCAAGATTAGAAATAAATTAATTCGGCTCAAGATTGCCTAATCAACTAGGACAGACCATGCCCTGATTGACTATAGCATGTTGCTGAGATTACATGTCACCTATGCTTGAAAAGAAACAAAAGTTATCCATTTCTGTCATTAACTCTTGAATTTTGTGCGTGTCTTTCCAATTACAAGGGGAAGGTCCAGCGGAAGCACTGTACTTATCTGTGTCTGGATTTTCTTTCCAATGATTGGGTAGGAGAGGAGGACAGAATCAGACCTATTTTATTATACCATTGAAGCAAAGATTCCAATTAGCTTTCCATCCTCCTCCACTCCTTGTTAATGTCTTTCAGAGCTCACCCATTATCCAAAAAAATAATTTGGAAAGTGTTTCTTTTAAAAGCCAATTAAAATCCTATAAAGGTTAAGCAATTCTCCAAAACGGATATTTCCTTCTATATACAGATTGAAGCTCCCTGTAGTTTTAGCCATAAATCACACATAAAATACTTAGAAAAATATTGTGTCACCATTCTCATTTGCATGGTGACCCACTTAAAATTCCATTACAATATAATATAAAGTGTATTGTACGAGATATTTGTTACCCATTGGCTATACTATACCACATCTCATCTTCCAGTTTTAGAAGACAGAAAGTGAGAATAAATGTGAATAAGCCTCGCCTTACATTTGGTGCTATGACAGAGTAGGATGTTACTTGTTCTCATTCACAACATGCATATAGTGAGCATATGGCTGAAAAAGTAGGAGTGCTGCATAGTAGTCTTAAAAGTCTTGTCTGCACAAGGACATCCAGGAAAGTTGATCCAAATTAACTAAAGATGTAGATTTGAAGTGGGTTAATCAAATGGCATGCAAGCCCTAGTGGGGACACACATTCAGAATTAAAGTAGCCTTCATTTAGTCTATTTTAATTCACTTCCAAATTAAGGTCACTTTAATTCTGAGCAACAGTATTCACTCAAGGATTTAATATGATTTAACTAATCTACTTCAAATTCACAACTGTAGTTCATTTGGATTATTTTTTCTGCATAACCCTATGTAGATAAGCCTGTAGTTCCAGATCCAGACATTACAGAGAAACAATACAGGCTTGTACTAGAGTGGAATGGTGACTCAATGATGTCTGTTAAGGAAACCCTAAACATTTTTCTAGGCCTTCTACCACCAGCTTGTATGGACCTAGTAACTGGCATTACCTGGCACAGGGACAGGGGCTAGAATGAGGGCATAAGAAGGAAGTGGGCACATTAAGGTGAAAGGGACAGAAGGTGAGGGACTAAAAAGCGAGACAAGAAAAAGTGGAGAAAGAAATAAAGGAAGGAGGAGACTGAGGAAAAAAGAAGTATTTAATAGTAGCTCACAGAAGCAGGTGCTTCTTCAGAGTTTGAGCCTAGCAACTTCAGTACCTATGTCCTCTGACTATAGGAGCCCCTGTAAAATTCTGAGATTATGATCACTGCAATATAGCAATTACCAGTTTTGGGGGGTTGCTGCTGTTGTTTGAGGGTGAGGTTGAGAGAGGGACTTTTGTGTCTTGCCATTTTCACACTGACTTACAGAATCAGCTTTAATAAAGTGTTGCTGCAAATAAATCTTTTTCTGACCTTTGCCACAGAAAATCAATTAAATGGGGGTAGCAAAATCACCTCTTTGGAGTAGGATGTCCTTGATTCCAGCATTTGCAGACTATGCCCACAACATGTTCTGTTTTTCACAAACACACACAACACTAATGAAAGAAAATTTATCCCCTCCCATGTATACTTTTAGCATTCCCTTTAATCCATCCTTTACGTGTACATATTCATCAAATATCAGGCACTGAACAGCTGATATTTTTAACAGCCCAATTTCTAGTCTCAACTTGCCTATTACAGAGGCATTGCACTATTTGCTATGCCTCTGTTTACTTTTTGCTTTTCATCTTCTAATATTGACAATATGACAAGATTTTGATAGAGGTTTCACCTTACCAAGGGAAAGAAAAGTCTACTACTCTGGAGAAGTTGAACAGTATGCATACTGTTACAATTCCTTCAGGCATAAAACATTCAGGTCCTAAGACTGAGTACATACCATACACTAGTATTCTGCACAGACAATGCACTTGAGGGCTGCAGGCAGTAGGCAAAGAAGCAAAAAGTAGCTTCAGAGCCAGTTGAGCGTGATAGAGAACAACTTTGCTCCCTTTTTAAACAATTGGATCCATGTACACAATTGGGAATTTGTGAACAGCTTTGGAGCTCTCTTGGTTGGATTAAAAAGAAGAATGAAATGGAATTTAATGAACTAATCATTACATGCTAGAATTTTGTAGGTATTTTTTGAAACCTTAACTTTTAGGGCTAAGTTTTTAAAAGGTGCCTCAATGCAGCATTAAGGATTAATGCCCAGATGGGTTTTGGACATGCAAAAAGTTGTGCATTGAAAGATTGGCTCTTAAAAGAGCATGGTCCATGTAAAGTAAATAAATAAATAAAAAGTACTCTGCCACCTGATTTTTTTAAACCTACCAGTTATATTTAACGTCTGATATTACTAACTAGGGAATGGAGGGAGTTTCAACTTTCTTTATTCATGTCACAGTTCAACAAGTCATGTGGTGAATTCCAGCATTTGAAGTCTAAATCAAGAATGGGTGTCCTTTAAAAAGAGATATGCTTTAGCTCAAACAGATGTTATGACCCATGATATGAAGAAGGTAAAACTAGATGACAAAGATCCCATCTGGCCCTAAATGTCTATGAATATCATGGGAGTAATCTGACCTATTCCAATAATATTCAAACTCAATAGGTTTAAATATTCAGTGAAAAATCAAATCCATCTCCTCCTGTTTCCCTACTGTAGAAAAATGTTCTTTCTAGTTAGAATTTTGTATGTATTCTATTTATTGACCAAGTTTAGGTGTTCAGAAAGTTACTGTTGAGTGCATCCAACGTTTCTCCTCTCTGGAAATGGAACATTCCCCTCATATTGCAAAGTACTATATATATATATATATATATATATATATATATATATATATGGATGGGATTACTCATTTGCCTAAAGTTATATATGTATTTAAGTGCTATTCTGCCTTCAGTTACATGTTTGCAACTTCCATTTATTACAATGGAAGCCATGTGTATGTATCCAAGGATAAAATTCTGTTCTGACTTTTTTTTTAATAAAAGATTTATAATAGACATTATACTAAAGGATTAGTCCTGGTATTCCTACATGGATTGCATTAGAAGTATCCAAATATTGCTATTAGCTTCCTGCATCAACATTACTATTTAATGAATTGCTATACACTGGTAGGGCAAGGAAAACCCTATGGTAAAGTGTAGTGTTATGCAAAATGCAGCAGTAGAGAATATCTTTAAGGACCGTGTAGTAGCATGCGCTTGATCTTGCAAGACAGTTTAACCATGTTATTAAAATAACAATAATTCAGTTTTTACTGATCAAGTGAGTTGATGAGCTTCATTTAATAGAACTCTGAAGGTATTTGAGGGATAAGAATTGGGACCATGTTTTCAGGAGCAAAAGCACCATGATTCTAGCACTATCATACGAATGTGCTGTTTTTACAGATATATTTTATGTTTTTTTTTAATTATTATTAAAGTTTGTTACAGTGCTGCTTGGACATCTGAGATGTGCTGTCTATGAATGTAAAAACCCTACACCTATTTTTGCATTGTGTAAGATATTGCATAGATATTTTTTCTGTACTTTGATAACTGAAAATTGGTCAAAAACTTGCCATGAATTTAGTGCCAGATCTTAAGTCCAACTTCCAGCCACTTTGTGTTGCTCAGATAGCACAAATCAACTGGAAAGCTGAGGGGCAACGAAGGATTTATCTCATAAATCAGGCAATAAGGGAATCTCTCAAGTGGCCTAATGCCAGTGTAGGCTTGATTACTGCTTCCATTTTAGCCAAGAAAGGAGGCTGGGATTTTGAAAGGAGCCTAAGGAAATTAGACATCCAGATCCCATTGAATTCCTTTGCACCGGCCACAATATAAGCCACTGAAAAAAATATCACCCTGTGCACAGTCTCACGATGGCTACAGAAGTTTGGGATCTGATATTCATGGGCTTGGGCCAGGTTACCTGGAGAAACACCTCCCTCTAGAAGACCATAATCAATCATAACAGCTACAAGAACAACAGAAGTATCAATTACCAGGCAACACTAAGGAGCTTGGGAACAAAGAGGTCTCCTCACCTACTTCCTAGACAATGTATATGTCTGATATCCAATTTTTAAACATATTACCTTTTAAAGTTTGTCTCCCTCCCACCACCTTTGAAACTTAGATTTCCCACAACAAATAATTAAAGTCAAATAGGTCACTTTTGAATTTTGTTCTAAAAGCATTGAGATCCAGGGCCTTTCAGATATGTTCTTGGTTTGAGCTCCACAGTTGTGCGCTCCAGTTTAAATATAGGGACAAACACTATTCAGATTGACAATCCATATGGCTGTGGCCGTTTTTATCAATGAATACCTATACTACTGTCTTGAGTTCTCACTTTCCCTTTTTAGGGTTGATGTCTCATTTTACCTTCAGATGTAGTTTCTCCTCTTATTAAGGGGTAGTTTGACATGGGCTCAGTCCTTTGGTCCTCTCCCCAAAGGAAAGGTCCTACAGTTTTAGAGTAAACAAGAAATAAAACATGTCCATTTATAGTCCTCCCTGTGCCAAAGCCATCATCCTGGTCATCCAGGGTTGATAGCAGCAGTCATTTGCACTGCACAGGCCAAAAAGTTGAATAGTCCTTTCTTCCAGGCTTGCCCATATCTTCCCCAATGTAAGCAAAGAGACACTACCTCCTACCATCTCTGAAAGTCCCAGCTTTTGGGCCCCAACACAAGAAACTAGTGTTTGGTTCCCATCCCATTTCTGCTACCCTTCTTTTCCCTTCACACCTCCCTATTCCCATACTTCTCATTGTGGGGAGCCCCACTACACTTTTAGTCTCCCCTCCCCAACATAACTAGATTGAACAAAAATCTTTCCTTAGTTAGTGAAGCCTTTCACAGCATTCTTTGCTATCCCAAGCTAGTCACATGATTTGGGCTATGTCTCCCATCCACTCCTGCCACACTACATTCCCCAGAATGCCTTTAAGTGAGCTGAAGCAGATTGGCCTTTGGTCTTCCTTAAAGTCCCTCCCCCCCCCCAAACACACACAGCCCTATATTGATTCAACCTATTTATTGACTGCAGTCAAAGGGAAAAATATGAGCCCTGAAAACCATCTCATAATATTTCAATAGTATGATATTTTCCCTATCATTTTCCCTATTGTACAGAATTTTGTAAAGTCCTTTGTGGGCCTTCCAATTAAAGGTGCTATAAAATATAAGATTATTATTATTAATTTATTGTATTATTACTAACAAGTTAATAAATCATAAGATATTTGATTCTCTGCATATTTTAATATATTATATTTTGCTTATTTTTAGGCCTTTGAAAATCCTAACCTTAGAATCCTATCTGTATTTAAATTTACTTTAATAAGTGACGTACTATATCATGGTGCTGGATGGATTTTGTCTCTCCATTTTCTTCTTCTTGTTCCTGGCTCTATTCTTGAAATTGTGGATAAGAATCACAGATGTGGTTTCTTACTTTACTTATGAAAGTCATATCGAGTGAAAAAGGTTAAGGAAAGAAGATTTTTGTTAAACACTGTCTGTAGTATGGGATCAAGGGCTTTCACTTTAGGCCACATTAGGTGCCTGAGGCTATTGAATATTATATGCTGAACTCCTAGTACAGAGAACAAAACAAAACAATACAAAAAAGGTTACCTTAGTTTGACTACAGTCCTTTGTGACACATTCACCAGCTATTATAATCTGACGGGCTTTCTCTCAATCAGGGGAGCTTTTCTTACACAGGGGGAATATTAGCCACTGTTTCCTAATTAAGGAACCACATGAACCTAAATCAGCAATTTAGATTGAAGAGAAGATTTGAGTCAGTAAACTATTGACACTCACAGGTTTACTTTTATTTTTATCTACACACACAAGAAGTGCAGAGATGTTTGGAGGCTTAATAGTCCAGATTCTATGGAGTTGGCACTTCCTAACTAGAGATGTGTTTAATGTTTTTTAACCTCCAATTCACTAACCACTTTTTAAAATTTTCAAACCAAATCACTTCATGAATTAATTGACAGTGGCCAAGAGAGAAAGAAGCTCATTGTAAGAGAGATGGGCTCATTACTTGACATAATGAAGAATCTTGAAAAAACACTAGTGAATATTTAAGGATATTTTTTTTCGGTATAAATATTGGCCCTGATTCAGCAAGATACTTAAGCAGTTGCTAGCATATAGCAATACTTGCTGACATCAGTGGCACTATTTGCATCCTTAAAATTAGGCATGTGTCTAAGTACCTTGCAGAATCAGGGCATATACGGGAATTCTCTCTCCATTTTTCTGGAGGTCCTTTATATAGTCGAGGATCCTTCATGCCTCACACAGCCCAAATTCCTACAGGGTCTGTAATGGAAGATAGTATATGGCAGGGGTTGGCAATGTTTGGCACGTGGCTCGCTAGGGTAAGCACCCTGGCGAGCCACATGCCAAACGTTGCCGACCCCTGGTATATGGTATCATGAAAAAAAAAAATCTGTTTCTAAATTACTGGGGGCCCAATCCTGTGAAATGCCCTCAACTTCCATTAAATTCAAAAGGCAATTGAGACAATACACACCAAAACTGGCTGGTTTACCTAAAAGTGTACTTAAATAAATGTAGTTAGTTGAACTGGCAACAGAAGCTTTGTGGCTACATTTAAATCAGTATAAATCTGGCTTCTCTCTATTGAGCTTAAGTTTACTGGGAACAAGTTTAAGCTGAAAAAAGCCACTCAAACCAGAATAAGTGTATTTACAAAAGGATTTTGCAATTGTTTCATTAAATCTGTTCAAAAACTGATTTAAGTTATACCAGTGCAAGTTTTGTTCATAGACAAGACTTCATATTTCTCAGGAGATGCTCAGCAGTTTCCCAGAATGTGCCCTCTATGACTGTAGGGCTGCAGAAACACAGCAAGACATCCTAGCAAGTTCTGCAGCTAACTCCAATTTATTAGTTTTACATCAAATCTTTTAGAAAGTGTGACACTAATGTACTCACTGAACTTTTTCTTTTTTTGGTTCAGCCTTTGCTTCTAAATGAGGATTTATGTATTTGTATGAAACACTGCAGATCCATCAGTATCGCCACATTAGTTAGTACATCTGAGCAACAATTTAAAAGCAATTTCTAATGCTTGCTAATGTAGCGACACTAAACCTAAATATTAAGCAACAATTTAAATGTTACACAACATCAGGCAACAAAGTAGGAAAACCAACCTAAAACTTGGACAAAAAGATGACCTAAAAAGGATTTTTAAAGTATCAGGCTTGTATCCTTTTTGGCAAATTTGTGATACATAAAAGCAGCCTGAAATGAGGGGGGTTGTTTGGGGTAATTTTGGTTTATTTTGGTGTTAAAAAGTGTTTTTTTTTTCTGCTGTTTTTTATCTGAGAGTCAATATCATCAAATTTCATTTTCCTTGGTTTTGCTGTGGGATTTATTAGCTTTTTCAAATCGTGTTTATTGTGAGCTCGCCACCTTTAGTGAAGGGATGGAGGGATTGCATCTTTAACACAGACGTCCTTTACCCATAATTATAGTCACTGTAATACAGCAGTTGTTTACCACCATCACCAAGAGTAGCCAACAGTTTGATTAACTATCCCTTCCACTCTCATGTATTCTAAGTTGCTGTCTTGTTTTCCGATGTGATCATTTCATAAATTCTCCTACCATCAATCTTCCACAGTGACAAGACATACATTTCATACAAGCAAAAAACTCCACTTTGAAGAAAAATGGAGGTGTTCTTTATACAACATAAAGGGGAAAAAAGGCTTCCCCCTCATTTTGCTTACCACTATTAGACTTGATTTCCTTGTACGACACTCCACACTGCTTTGGTAGGTGATGATTCTGCAGGAGTAAATTCAGGCCTTGTTACTCCACAGTAGCTCCTACCAGGATATTTCTATAGCTGCTTACAGAGAACAAGTATTAAACAGAACCAGAATGATCCTCAGGTTTGCTCTGTACTACCAACTTGTGTCAGTATAACTATATTGCACAGCGATGTGAAAAATCCATTAACCCATAGTGTAGACATCACTAAGTCAAGGGGAGGGCTTCTCCTGTCAATTATCTACTGCCCCTCAAGGAGATGGAGTACTTAAACTGACAGGAGAAGTTGTCACATTGGTATAGATAGCATCTTCACTAAATGCTACAGCAGTGCCACTGCAGCATTGTAAGTGTAGACAAGAGCTCAGCATCCTTCAGGCTTGGAGAGCCCTGCTTTGGAGAATAGCTAGCTATAGTGCAGCCTATAAATAGAACACTCTAGACATGCCAAGGTATTTAGAAGTTTCATGCAGGAGTTTTAGGATCTGACTAAGTAATTGACTCCAATTTAGCAGGGAGGTTAGATAGAAACAAATTAGGATTTCATAGTCACTATACAAGTGTCCCCAAAGACAAGAGTATGTCTTGAAACAGTGTGATGTAATTTACATGCATTTCAAACCAGCACTGGAAACATTTTGCAGCATGATAACGCTATTTAAGGGCCAGCTTCCACTGAAATAAGGAGACTTCTTTGAAAGGAATGCTTGTTCTACTTGAAAAGTACTTCTAATTGTAGGGTGGGATTTGCAAAAGCAGTCAACATTGGACTTACTCAGAAATCAATACGAAGACTCCAAATTATTTCACTGACAGCAGAGTTAGGCCAACACTAAATGCTTCTGGAAATCTCCTCCATAGAGGTGATCTGCAAAAACAGCATCACTGCAATAAAATTAATCAGATGTTTTTTTCCCCCTTCTTCTGTGTGCTCCAACTTAACAGCAGAACTTCAGTAGTAATAGTGGCTGTCTTCTTGGGTAAACCAAAGTCATACCATCTCATACTGGCTTTACTGATAAATCTCACTGGACTGACATCTTGTTGCCTCAAGAATGTTGGATTGTTTTTATTTGCATAGTATTTGTATTTTGGTAAAATGGTGGAAGAGCCTAAACAACAGCTAATGAGACCTTAAAAGCTGCATTCACTGTGGAATAAGTTGTACTATTTTCAACATGATTGTGGCCTGGTCTTGCTTTCTGAAGCCATACTTTTTAGATATTTTATGTTTACCTGCCAAATAAATTACAGGTATACACCTGGGTAATAGCATCTCTAAATACATGACTTGGATCTGCCCTTCAATTATAGATACATGCAATTTTTGCAAGTGCAAATTGCACCTGCATAAAATAGGCCATCCTTTTGAAAAAAGTTAGCCCTGTGCAATTTTAGGTTTTGCCCTCAGCATCAGAGTCACCTTGTGATTGATTCTAGTTCTAGTTAAGTTAAGTCAGGTCAAGTCATCCTATCTGAGCCATACTATGGACAGCCAGTAATTTCTGACACTATGTGGATAATCACACTGTACACATTAATTGCTACCAATCTGTCAAACATTAAGAAAGCACAAATATTAAACTAAGTAATTTAAAGAAGCACTGTTTCTGTCTGAAGGCTTTAAAATTAATAAAAGCCCTGCTCACCATTGTCAGAGGGTCAGGAGAAACTCTCCATGCATCACAATTAACACTATGTTAAGTAAGAAGGCAGAACATTTCCTTCCCTTTTGACTACTGTTGGCCTGTTGCATATATGCAGCACAGTCAACATTATATACTAAATTAAGTTGGGGAGTTTTCCTTTGAGGAGAGGGGGAGGGTGGGAGGGAAGAGAGATAAGTCTCTGTTTTGTATTTTTCTTAATATTTAAATTTGCAATCCATCATATTTTCTAGTTAGCTACAGCATTTACAGATCAATGATGGATTTTTTTTTTTACTGCTGTGAGTTGCAAGAGATGCTGCCTGAAATCAGCCCCTATAACCTCATGATTATCTAACTTACTCATTTGAATTCTTTCATATATAGGGGTATATAGAAAAAAAATCTCATTAGGAAATGGTTATCAATTTTTATAAGCAATCTGTGAGAGAACGAAGTTGTGTCACTCAAATCTCCAACCCTTTGTTACAAGGAAAATATTTATAATAGAAAGAAAAATAGTACTACAAAAATCCACAGTTCTACCAGATTAAATAAGTGACACAGCAAGCAAGTCATTTGCAGACTAACAGTTTTATATCCAAAGCCTCCTTATCTATTAACACAGCTCTGAGGGTGATCATCAAACAAATACTCAGCTTGGTCACATATTGGGAACAGCTGCAGGTTTTAAAACATTGTTCAGTTAAGTAACAGTTACCGATTTTCAGATGCTGTGTCTTTGACCTGCTGGTTCTAGAACTCTTGATACCAAGTATGGAACATTCATTCATAACAGAAACACAGCTTTGTGGAAAAAGATTTTAAAAGTTAGGTACAATATAAGGTTCCGCAACATAACAATATATAAATATTATATATCCCTTCAAAGACGAACATTCAAAAGGGAGGAAACTTGTTAAATAAAACAATGTACAGGACAAACATTGTTCACTTAAGTCACAATGACTGTCCTCCAAGTTTCTGAAACAATTATTTTTTCATGGAATGTTAACTATGAAGAGAGGAAATAAGGGGTAACAGTTAAAGCACAAGATAGGGAGTCAAGAGATGTGAATTTTAGTTCGTGCTCTATCGATGTGCAGTCTTAAGTGACAAGTTTCAGAGTAGCAGCCGTGTTAGTCTGTATCCGCAAAAAGTCTTGTGAGTCACTGCATGACAAACATCTTAAATGCATCTTCATAAATGAACTGTGATTGTTCTGCACCTCTAAGAATCAATCCATTTGTAAATAAGTGCCAAAGTATGGACATCTGTGCCTAACTTTGCACAAGTTCAAAAATGCTGGCGTTGGGGCTTGTCCTCTTTGCATCTCATTTCCCACCATCTGCATGTTTACCTACTCCAGAGGGTTCAAAAATGTGAGTAAAGTGCTTTGAGATCCTCAGATGTAAAGTAGTTTTATTTGCTTATTTCTTTTAGATTTAGCTCTATATGCTATATATGCTATACGCCATCTATATGCTCTAGGTACCCCTAAAATACAACAAAATTAATATGGAAAGCTAAATGCTAGTTTCTTTTTAGCTATCGTTATATTCAGTATTATTATGTCTACCATGATCTCTCTTTTTGCAAGCTACTGTCTCTACATTTGATTGTTGATTTCATGGACCTACAGGTGCAGGAAACACACATCTGTCCACAATAATCAATTCCATAAACAAACAAACAAACAAACAAAGAAAAAGTATGTTATGGGCCTGATTTTTCCATTTTCCTATGGGCCTAATTTGCTGTGCCCATAGAAGTGAAATGATGCAAGTTGAGCGTGATGTGTGCCCTAGTAAGCCAATGGTTAACATGCGAGGAATGGCTGGCTCTAGCATCCGATGACATTATCGTATCTTCTTAACCAGAATTGTAAATCTGAGGAATCAGATGTGTTTATCTAGGTTTTCAGAACATTGCCCATCACCATAATGTCTAAAGCTAATCTATATGTGGCAAATAATTTTTTGCAATTGGCCAAGATACTAGATTTCAAAACAGACTTCATGTTTTTAGTAGCCTTCACAACCTCAATGTTGTACTGCTTATCTTGATAACCTTTTTAACCAGATTTAAGATGGATTTCATTATCAGGTGACATGGTCACATGTCGCTATGAGACCTCATTCTTCATTACCCACTGGCTGGCCTGTATGTACACAGGAAGGCTTGCAGTTAATAAACCATTTACAACCAATTGTCCTAGTCAATGGGAACCATCAAGATTCTAAACCACCATTAATGGTCCACACTTTGCATAATTACAATAGGACCTAAGAGTTAGACTTCATATTTCTAGCTTCAGATACAAGAATGATACATGCATACAAATAGGATGAACACACTCAGTAGATTATAAGCTTTGTAAGGATACCTTACAAGAGACCTTTTGCATAAAGCATATTCCAGTTACATCATATTCACATTCATAAGCATATTTTCATAAATCATATGGAGTCACAGACACCTCCTCTAAAAATCCCGCCGATTCACCTCAGACCAGAACTGTCCTTGTTTGTGAAGCTGTGAGTTTTAGAAGTATTTTTCTGAAGTGAAGTATGATTCGAAGCTTGTTTTCAATTAAATTACATGCACAACTACTACCCTGACTATAATAGTGTGAACACTCCAAACTGGCACAAGAGCACAGCTATGGTACAAATGGCATGGAAAATTAGCTTAGTGCAGCTGTTCAATATCCAGCAAGCCTGTCAGTAGAACAAGGAGGATAAACCCACACCCCGCTTTTTGCCCTGAGGTGGCAATGACATTTAGGCAAGCCAGGAAGCTGGGTGAAGAGGCAGCTTGTGAAATGCTGTCTGATCAGGGACAGGAACTTGGAATTTACTAAATTAACACTTATTTTCCATCTGTTAAGTTCAAGATGGAAAAAGAAATGGTACATTGTTATGTATATCCCTTACTAAGAAGGCTAATGTCTGTTTGTGGATTTGGATGCTATTTTTTTAAAAAATAGTCTATCTACCTGGTGTATTCCATAGTTTGGAGCTCCTCACCTCCACAGGAGGAAAACATTTTCAACCTTTCAAAATATATTGAGTCTGTAAGAGTTATTTTTGTTTGCTTATGGTGCAATTGTAATCCATGATTATGTTTTGAGTGCTAGGTCAAGGTCATTGGCACAGTGGGTCCTCCTGTATAGTCTCCTTTCTGTTGAATCATGGAACCATAAGGTTAGAAGGTGCTGCAAGGATTATCTAGTCTAACCCCCTTCTGCAATGCAGGATTTGTTGGGTCTAAAGTATCCCAACTACACCCTGATGGAACACACTGCTGCACTAAACTTCACCCATTTTGTATTTGACAGGTATACAATTACTAACAGTTAGCTTCAACTATGACCCATTTTTCATGACATTTCTTCAAAATTGTGACACTGGAAAAAGTTATCAAATGATTCCTTCAATTTGATGATTTTTAAATGGGACACTTCTCTCGTGATATATTTTGATGGAATACTATCATCAGACTTGAAACCAGCTAGTTGTCACATGTCTAGATGTAACCACGAATTGTGAATGGTTACTTTCATCCTCCCTTCTTTTTCCCCTTCTATCATCAGTTACACTCACTTGTCACCACGTGCCTTTATTTGACTGTAAGCACTTTAGTGCACAGATTAAAAGACAGTTTCTTCTCCACTGTGCTATGGGACTGATTCTGTGCTTCATTAAATAGAAAAATCTGGATTTGAGATGTATATTATATACTCCTTAAATGCCATTTATCTTTACATGTAAAGAAACTAACGTTTTCATCATGCC
Source organism: Malaclemys terrapin pileata (assembly GCF_027887155.1). Taxonomy (NCBI): domain Eukaryota; kingdom Metazoa; phylum Chordata; order Testudines; family Emydidae; genus Malaclemys; species Malaclemys terrapin. The sequence goes on along the minus strand of NC_071512.1, from coordinate 62,070,652 downwards.
CCTGATTATTTATTAGAACTTCCCATTGAGTTTAGTGGGGGCTTCTTAAAAATGTCTGACAATATACAGCCTAAGGTGTGTACTCTGTGCTATAGCTAGGCAGTGGACATCCAGGTATGACGTATGTACACATTCAATTTTACGCAGAAAAAAAATAAAAGGTGTGGTCTCAGGCTGGACCAGGAATGACTATTGGGCTATTCACTGATTCATGGATAGACATGAATGGATAAATTTGTTAATAAAGAGAAGACTGGGATGGACACATTCAATAAACATTTTCATTTTCTATCCGTGTTGTAAATGTTTCCATAAAGCCAATCTAAAATTGTGGAAAGTTTTAGTTAGTAATTTCTCCCTGTGCCTTGTAATTACCTCACTGGTTATTACCTTAGAGGTTAATAGACAAGCAGCATGATAGCAGGGTAATAGATCCTGAATGTCCATAGCAACTAATATAGCTAATTCTCTAAGGGCTCCGAGTGAATGTTTAGTACCTTCACCAAACTCAAAACAGATGGATTATCAGTAGGTGCTTAAGTACATAAATGACCACAGGATAAGACTTAATTTTACTGCATGGACTAAAAAAACCCCTAATCCTTATATTTTAGTACATGCACCAGATCGTGTCCCCGGTGAGTGAGGGTAATGGAAGGTAGAAGGAAGAAACATTAAGAAAAAACATGTTAATGTTTTTAATGATGCCTCATCACATTAATCAAACACATTACTGTATCTTATTAATGAAGAACTTATCTACCTCTCCCCATAGCAAGCTTGTCCACATCCCGCACATGTTAAAATAATTTACTGTAAATTGTAATCTCCTCAGCACATAGTCTTCATATTGTTATTTGCCTGTAGAATGCCATGCACAATTATGATGTTGAATGAATAATCAATAATGGAATTGCTGGCTGTTGCTGCCATTGAAAGCTTTTGCTTGGACCTGTGGTGTTATCCTTGAGCTTTTTGGGGTCCAGCAGCTTAGCTTTACAATTGTATTGTAAAGAGAAGCTTTACTTTACAATTGTATTCACAAAGAGAAGTTTCACAAAGTTGTCAGTCATCTTGACATTCTTCCAGATGGTATCCCAGTTGATATCCCAGTCAATTAACTGGAGAGCTGGTTCAATACACCCCATTTGTGTCTGATGCTGGACTGTCTTCACTGTCAATTGAGATAGTTACAGCCTTGGCCCACAAAGTAAGAAAGGAGCTCAAATACAATTAGAAGCTCTGCTAGGTGTGAGGTAGCAGGAGAGCTTCTACCTCTTCAAAAGAACAAACTTAGTAACTGAAATTATGAAGAAATAGTGCTATTCTACGAGGGGGCTGAGAAGTTGTCCTGTGGATAATTCTCACATTATTACATACAGTATGTCTATATGTCTTTATTGATACAGATATTGTGCCATACTAATGCTTGGTTGCTTCAGCTGGTCTTAAGCATGGAACTGTGAATAATATTTGATCTAGTAATTTTCAGTTCTTCAGATTGATGCAGTCTTGATGCATTCAGAGTAATGTTTAAGGCATGAGAAATTTGAATAGGAATACATATACACTTCCCTCTCCTGGTTCCACCAAAGGAAAAGTCGTCTCTGACCCTTGAGCAAGGGGCAGCATGTAGTTGGCATATGTATGGCCCCAGGAGCAGACCAGAAACCACATTGTGACTGAGTCACAACCTGTTCCCTCCTTGCGGGGTGGGGGGTGGAGCATCAGCTTTATATGTGGCACAGATAATTCCCCCTGATATTCCAGTTGAGCTTTGCTAGCCAGTGCATTTGGAAAGGAGGTAGGAGCGCTAAGGAGCCTATCCCTAACTCCAGTGCTTTTACTACCAACACCATGGACTATATAGACATCCCTTCTAAGCTCTATTCATGCATATCTGTAGAACTAAAACCTGATCAGCCATACAGACTTTGCCAAAAAATTAATACCTAATTAAAGCAATGCAACTTTCTGGGTTTACAAACCACTCCAGGCAAATGTCCTAATTCATAACCTGGAGATGGCTGACTCGTCACAAAGAGGAGAGAAAGGGACTCTGTAGTTGCAGAGAACGACCTACCACAAAGGCAGGTGGGTTGTTCTCTATTCAAAGGAGGGAAAATTCCTTCCCAGCTCGAAAGGTGACCATGTTTTCTAGTGCAGGCTGCTCAGACCCCAACAGAAATGAGTCAAATCTACCAGCTCCTATTCATAACTCCTTCCTATATAGCCAAAAGCAAACCTCTGAAACCACAGGCATAAATGGAGGGAAAAAATGGCCCTCAATCAGCTGACTGATGGGCAAACAATCTGAGAATAGTAGTGACTACACCTGCAAATCCCTCTAATCCCCAGTCCAGTGGAACCACACTTCCTAATGAGGCCAGTGTGTCAGGATGAAATGGAGGTTGAAGCAAAACAATGGGGCCAGCAACATGAGAACCTCTTCGAGAGCAAATTCTGTTCACTGTTACAAAAACTAAAACAGAACTTTGGACCACTTTTCCACAATCTCATTAAAGTTTTAGAGCTAGAAATATTTTGACAGAACACAATAGTCTGGAGAGGGATGAAGCCAGTCAGATACTTCATTATTGCCTCTACTCTTATCCAAAGCATCCTGCATGACAAAAGGCATCTATTGTTTTTATTGTATTGGGTACAGTAGTTCTGTCGCTCATAGATCACTACCTTTTTTGTATATTTTTTCTTAGGGGGATAGTATCATTTATTTTCATCAAGCCTAAGCTGGCTTCAAGGCAATAGTTTAAAACTCAGTACTATTGAATAACTATTTAAAGCTTCTAGTTCTTGTTATACTTTTTCACTGTATTTGTTCAACTTCAAATTATAAATGTGACTTAATAGTACAGTAATATAGTGGGCTGGAGCTTGTAAGAATTATCTCCGTTAATCAGCTGTATTATTTATAGGGTATTGGCAATATATAGATCTTAGTATTAAAATATCAAATCTAATACAATAACATGGCAAAATGCAATTAGCAAAGCAGTTTGCTAGTATAATCATTGCCATGGGCCCTAATTAACATGGAAATTAATTTAATAACCTGGTAGAAGAGACTGTAATCATGTAAATCATCACTATTTGCCTTAAGACATGGCTTCTTGAAGATGATCATAATAAACCTTTTAAAACAATTTCTTGCTATTTGCATATATCTGGATGATTCATACAAATATCAATGAAATACTTTGTGATAGATGGCAAATACTTTGAATGATAAAGAAACTATAGATTTGCTAGCTATTTCCATAAACAGTGTGTGGTGAGAAAAAGCTAAGATAAGGGAAAGGACAACAGGTCTGCAAAAATGGCTTTATATGGTACACATTAATGGGTTTGTATTATCTACATCGAGATCTTTTATGGACCATATGCAAATTCCATAATGAATAATGTATTCAGTCCTGATCGGAACAGAGATTAATTTTCAATTACTGTAGGCTGTTCAGACTAACACCATTATTTTAGATCATGTAAACATTAAACGTTCTTGATTTTTAGTTACCAGTCACTTGTAGAATAGGCTAAAACAAACAGAAAAAAAGAATTCAACCTGCATCATTATTCTGATTGAGTCAATATTTCTGTGTTTTTTTCTTTTGGCACTATTCCAGTAGAAGAAAACAGTGAGGGTGCTTCCCTAAACCAGGATTTGGGTATTTCTTCTAGAAATGCAAAGCGTCTACTTCATACATACCCAACCAGAGAGTTCACATTGGATCATCAACTTTTTGGTGAGGTAATATCTTTTATTGGACCAACTTCTACTGGTGAGGCAGAGAGGATCTAGAGCTTACACAGAGCTCTTCTTGTTTCTCTCACCAACAGAAAAAAGTCCAATAAAAGATATTACCTCAACCACCTTGTCTCTTTAATATCTTGAGACCAACTTGGCTACAACAACACTGTTTATTTGTTGCTATTCTTATTTTATTTGTATTACCATAACTCCTAGGAGAACTACTGGTAAACCGGGGCCCAACTGTGCTAGGTGCTGTCATTCTGTCTATGTATCTCAGCAGAGAAATATATACTTGGAAAGATCTTTACCAAATGTGGAGGAAATCGGGAAGGGAAATAGCGGTCTAAAGGTGGACATAACTTAAGTTTCTGGTAAAGATTCAGAAAATATTTTCAAAAAAAGTCTTATCCAAACCAGCCCATCCATTCTCATGTATTGCATTAAAAACACCTTATTTTTATGTAATGTTTCCATTTTAACCATTCAGAAGTCAGGAAATGAAAAGGTGAAGGATCTTATCGTAAAAGTCATTTGTTTACGCTGCTCATCATGTATATTTTGTGGTATGTAATCAACTGCTTAAGCTGCCAAATATAAAACTACATGCATAAGACTTAAAAAAAAAAAGAAGATACTATGTATGACTGAAGGGGCTGTATTAGTGAGAGAGGAGAAATTGACAAAGGACTGCTCTCTCCTTACACCCCTATGCTGCAAGTCACCCAAGGGGTGATCATGAAAGGACAGGGAAGTGGCGAGAGCAATAGTTCCTCCCTCACTAACTTGCAGGCCTGGTTGGGTGCATAGGAGGTGGGGGGTGGAGCAACTGTACTATCTTCCCAGACGGTAGTAGAGCTCTCCAATGCTCCCAGGTTATGATCCAACCCCCATTTAAGTCAGTGGAAACGTTGCTGTTAAATGCCATAAGCTCTGAATCAGGTCCCCGCTGAGGACAGTATGTTAGTCATGGCCCTTTATGCTACATTAATGCAAGTATTGGTATCTGATTTCCCTGTGGTTGTTTTAAAAGAAAAAAAAGAAATCCACCTCATATTAAAACCATTTTAGTTTTTCAAATGCATTATAAGTTCTGCGCTGCCTATTCACCTATGATGCAATCTTTCTATTTAAATTTTAGTTTTGATAACATTTTAATATATTCCTACAAATAATATTATAATAGGAAAGTAAGACATTTTCTACTGAATTTGTGCAAAAGTTTTTTCACGCACTTTTCCCTGAGTTCATATTAGAATCTCAGAAGCCCAAACACCAGGCGAATTTTCATAGGAAAAGAATTATCTTTTTAATTGATATGTGCAAGAGAGAATCTAAAAATCTGGCTATGTGAAAAGGCATATAATTTTTCACACATTTAAAACTAAGAAGTTAACCACTCATCTTTTTGCAGAGTTGACACAAATAAACTGTAGCCCAAACTGAGAATATCTGAAGAAGTATCAAGATGGAGGAAAATAGGAGTTTTTAAAGAGAGCCCCAACATAGCTAGTTGTAGCATTTTTACCAGGTAAATACTGTACTGCCTTCTTAAGAGTTCACTTGCATATGAACCTGAACTCACAGGAAGCGTGACTCAGGGACACTCTATTCAAGCAGTAGGTCTGGCTTTCATAAAATAAAAGAAGAACAGGAGTACTTGTGCACCTTAGAGACTAACAAATTTATTAGAGCATAAGCTTTCGTGGACTAGAGCCCACTTCTTCGGATGCATATAGAATGGAACATATGTCCACGAAAGCTTATGCTCTAATAAATTTGTTAGTCTCTAAGGTGCCACAAGTACTCCTGTTCTTCTTTTTGCGGATACAGACTAACACGGCTGTTACTCTGAAACCTGTCATAAAATAAAAGTCACACATGCTTTCTCCCACAGCTGAGAGTAGAAATAAATGTACTTCACTGAGCTAGGAAAGGATGTGCACCAAAGTATTCCAAACACAACCCCCCAAGTTGAAATTTAGGTTCCCCAGCCAGGACTTTTCAGCCTGCAGACTTCCAATGTTTAGCTCCAGCATTAGGGTGCAGGAGGCCTACAGCTTCCAACTTCACTAATGCATAACACCCCCATAAGGAAAGCTGCTTTTTCTAACTCTGCTCTGTATGAAGCCAGCCTCTGCTTTCCTTGGCAAGCCTTACTTAGTCTTTCAGAATTAAAACAGGACAATTAGCCTCAGTCTTTACTGATCAATTGATAAAGCAACCTAATTCATTCCCAGGTGTCAGGGCTCTGGTGCTCATTTGATTCCCAAATTCCACGGAGAAAGGAACTCAGACAGAAAAGTGCTGCATGCATAGACAGACATAAAGCAACAGTGAGGAAGACAATCATTCATTCTCTTCAGTATCACTTTTACTTGCTTAATCATACCACGTACAATACTGAGCTCTATAAATGACAGAAACCTCCCCTACCCCACAAAGTGCCACCCTGTCACAAGGCATTTAGGATGGGATCCATAATAGTCCTTAAGTCCCATTTTTAGGCACCATTATGATGCACAAAACTCCTGCTTGGCCACCTCAAAACCCCGTTGGTGCCTAAACTCACCAGGCACCTATGTTTCTGCCTTTTAATGTGTATTCTGCTGTCAGGCTGCTGGGTGCCTGTCTCCCACCTAAGTCCTAGAGGAATTCATGAACCAGGGCAAAAAGTAGCTGTTCAGCTGATTAAATTGGTGTGTGGGGCCTGATCTGGTGTACATGCTCAATGTCTGCCTAACTCAACATAAAACAGATGGGGGAAGGTGAGAGAAAAACTTCTCTTATAACCAAATCCACCACCTGCCTGCTGAGGAGAATGGATTTGAACAGGGATCTGCCACTTCTCAGGTGAGTGCCAGAGAAAAAGTTGGAATGGCACTATAGCCTAGTGGTTAGGGCCTCATCCCTCCTCCTCTTCCGTCCTGTGGTTTTGTGTGGAGTTAAGCAGCATCTGATCAGGCCTGGCATGTGATCTAGGCAGACAAACACCTATCTACCTCTGGTTCATGAATCACAAGCAGAGATAGGCACCTCCTTGCAGTCCAGACTTAGGCCCTGAACTCCAAAAGAGGGGCCAGCTTAGCAAATACCCCTCTCATCAGCATCTCCTATGGGCTAGATCAGGCAGCTCCCCACCTAATTTGCTGGCTCTCTGGATCCCATTCTAAGGCACATATCTCTTCCCATGCATTGTATAGGCATCTAATTCAGGCTTTGTGGATCACAGTGTGGTTTCTATGAATTTCAAGGTGCCTAAGGTTAGGTGCCGTGACTCTCTGCATCACAACACCTAAGTCCCTTTTGTGGATGGAGATTTCATTTAAAACAAACAAAAAAAAAACAATAACCCTGTTTCTGTAACCTTTCCGCCCTCTCTTTTTGTTTGTTTGTTTGTTTTTGCTAAATATTCTAGAAAAAGCAAACCAATTGCTGTTTGAAAAACAAACAAGCAGCTGGGTTCCAGCTCTACACCAAAAGGCTGGAATGGACCAAAAGATTGTACCCAGGTACACTCTTTAGGTAAAATAAATCAATTGAACATTGGGTGTATCCCAAGGAATCATCTCTCTGACTCTATTCAAAATCTCTAGCCCGGCCCACAGCATTCAAAGTGACAACCGTGGCAGGAAATTGATTGCATTTGGGATAATGACCAACAAATGATTGTTTTACAGGCCAGACCAAAAATGCAAAGGCCAGCTCTGTTTGCTATCTGAAACCTGCAAGCATGGCAAAACTCAAGAATCAGCTATTTCAAATAAAAATAACACATTTTTAGAAGTTCTTTTTTAAATATCACAATCAATTTCTAACAAGCTGTGTCCTAAAACTGAACTTGATGTATTATTTGGCATGTAATAATACACAATGACAAAGCAAGAAGCAAAGTAACTTGTTGATTTGTGTGTGCCAATCACAGGTTTAAGTCAAAGATTAAACAAAGGGGCTGGTTTTGCTGCCAGTTCACAAATAATTTTAACTGTCAGTGTTTAGTTTGGATTTATTTCCTAGAGTGAATGGAGAGAGACAGAGACATGTTGGAACTACTAAAAATGTCAGTCAGTGTGTATTCAGCTAACTTTTTGGTTGCTGTTTCATTTATACTTTTCAAACAGCCACCATCCAACAAACCTATGACCACACATTTACTCAACAGCCAGACATATTCACATTGGCCAAATTCTGTCATGACTGTGTGTGCACAGTTCCCACTGAATCAATTGTAGCTATGTGTATGCCCCCAAAGCAGAATTTGGCTCCGCACATTTGAAATAATTACCATTCAAAACTGCTGTTGTTGCAGACAAACATAGTCACCACTGAAATGTTAGAATTATCTTTCAGCTTATACTTCTCCCCTACACACAAGATAAGTAACAGCATGGATTTGTCAAGAACAAATATCGTCAAACCAACCTAATAGCTTTCTTTGACAGGGTAACAAGCCTGGGAGGAAATGGTAGTTGTGATATATCTTGACTTTGGTAAGGCTTTTGATACTGTCTTGCATGACCTTCTCAAAAACAAACTAGGGAAACACAACCTAGATGGAGCTACTATAAGGTGGGTGCATAACTGGTTGGAAAACCATTCCCAGAGAGTAATCATCAGTGGTTCACAATCAAGCTAGAGAGGCATGTTAAGTGGGGTCCTGCAGGTATCAGTTCTGGGTCCAATTCTGTTCAATATGTTTATCCATGTTTTAGATAATGGCATACAGAGTACACTTACAAAGTTTGCGGACGATACCAAGCTGGAAGGGGTTGCAAGTGCTTTGAAGCGTAGGATTAAAATTCAAAATAATCTGGACAAACTGGAGAAATGGTCTGAAGTAAATAGGATGAAATTCAATAATGATAAATACAAAGTACTCCACTTAGGAAGGAACAATCAGTTGCACACATACAAAATGGGAAATGACTGCCTAGGAAGGAGTACTGCGGAAAGGGATCTGAAGGTCATAGTGGACCACAAACTAAATATGAGTCAACAGTGTAACACTGTTGCAAAAAAAGCAAACACCATTCTGGAATATATTAGGAGGAATGTTGTAAGCAAGACACTAGAAGTAATTCTTCTGCTCTACTCCACGCTGATTAGGCCTCAACTGGAGTATTGTGTCGAGGTCGGGGCACCACATTTCAGGAAAGATGTGGACAAATTGGAGAAAGTCCAGAGAAGAGCAAAAGAAATGATTAAAGGTCTATAAAACATGACATATGAGGGAAGAGTGGAAAAACTGGGTTTGTTTAGTCTGGAGGAGAGAAGACTGAAGGGGACCATAATAACAGTTTTCAAATATACAAAAGGTTGTTACAAGGAGGAAGGAGAAAAATTGTTCCCTTTAATCTCTGAGGATAGGAGGAGAAGCAATGGGCTTAAATTGCAGCAAGGGCAGCTTAGGTTGGACATTAGGAAAAACTTCCTAACCATCTTGCTGGTTAAGCACTGGACTAAGTTGCCTAGGGAAGTTGTGGCATCTCTGTCACTGGAGAATTTCAAGAGCAGGTTAGACAAACACCTGTCAGGGATGGTTTAGATCAGTGGTCAACAGGTCGATCCTAGAGGATTTCCCAGTTGTGATCTATGACCAGGCAGTGTTATTGCCGCTAGGGCTGACTCCCTGCCTACCCCGGCTCCACGCTGCTCCTGGAAGTGGCCAGCGCACCCCAGCGAACCCAGGGGCAGGGGTCTCTCTCCATGTGCTGCTCCTGCCTGCAAGCATCGACCCGCAACTCCCTTTGGCTGTGAGAACTGTGGATGTGGTGCTTGCAGGCAAGAACCACACGCGGAGAGAGACTCCTGCCCCCCACGCTGTGTCGGACCCTTCTGGGAGTGGTGTGGGATCGGGGCAGGCAGGGAGCCTGCCTTAGCCTTGCTGCGCCCGCCGCTGACCAAGAGTCGCCGGAGGTAAGTGCTGCCTGGCAGGAGGCTGCACCCCAACCCCCATCACTGTGCCCCCTCCTGGAGCCAGCATCCCATACCCCCTTCTGCATGACAAACCCCCTCCTGCACCCCAACCCACAGCCCTGAACCCCCTCCCAGAGCCAGCACCCCATACTTCCTCCTGCACCCTGAACCCCCTCCTGCACCCCAAACCCCAGCCCTGACCCCCCTCCCAGAGCCAGCACCCTGCCCCCCCCGCACCTCAACACTGTGGCCCAGCCCAGAGCCCCCTCCTGCACCCAAACTCCCTCCTAGAGCTTGCACCCCTCACCCCCTCCTGCACCCCAACCCCTTGTCCCAGACTCAAGCCAGAGACCCAGCCTAGAGTCTGCACCCCCTGCTGAACCTCCACCCCCTGTCCCAGCCCGGTGAAAGTGAGTGAGGGTGAGGGAGAGCGAGTGATGGGGCGGGGGATGGAGTGAGCAGGGTGGGATGTTGGGGAAGGGACGGGGCCTCAGGGAAGGGGTGGGGTAGATCCTGGGTTGCCCTTAGATTCAAAATGTGATCTTGGGTGTAAAAAGGTTGGAGACCACTGGTTTAGATAATACTTAGTCCTGCCTTGAGTGCAGGGGACTGGACTAGATGACTTCTCAAGGTCCCTTCCAGTCCTACGATTCTATGAACAGGAGGGAGGTGGAACAGAGCTGGGCTAAAAGGTTTTGCTAAAAATAGAAATAAAGAAAGCATTAAGTACTGGGTTGGAGAGAGTGGGAAGTACTTGAATGATAAAAGGTTACAATCCCATCAACATTATTGCTGTGAATAGTGAAAGTTGCATATGGGATTATAGATTAAATAATTATTTTGATTACCTCTGAGATCATAAGGGATACTATTGAAAGAGCTGAACTTTGTAAAAAGGGATAACTTGGAGTAAGGTGAAATAGTTCAAAGAACTTCCAGAAAATCTACAAAAAAGGTATCATTCAAGTAATATAGTTACCTGAACAGCCAACTTGCACATATTTTGCAAGTTAAAAAGCACGTTCCTGATTCTGCTGGAATATATTACTGATCAAGTTCTCACAAGAGTTACTAAATGAAAAAAAATAATTAAAAGTATTGAATTGGAAAAAAAAATTAAAAATCTCTCTGCAAATTCAGCACTAGATTTTCTGAACTGCCTATGTGGAAAACTAGGAAGATAGAAATGGAACAGGAAGGCAAGGGAACAGCATGAGGGAAGGGAAGAAATAATGTGAGCATAAGAGCATCAAAGGCATGGGGAAGAGACACCAGTGGAGATGGAGCATAAAAACAAAAAAGGAAGGGCAGGACGAGGGAGGATAAAAATAGAAAACACACACACACAAATATACCGGGGGTTGAGGGGGGTGGAGAATGTGGAAGACAGCAAGGAATAATAAAAAAAAAAGAACACAGGACAGGACAGAAGTGGGGGAAAAGAGAGAGGGAGAGAAAGTAAACAGAAATAAAGGAAAGATGGGACAATTCTTCTGTAACATGGTGCAAGCAGACATAGAAAGAAGAGGTTGAAAGGGATCACCCACAGAACCATCGCAAAAGGGAGCTCAGAAGAAATTTGTTGGGAACCACACACAAAGGATGGTTTTGGGATTACAGCCCTGGACTGGGATTCAGGGGTTGCAATGTTGGGCAATTTATTTAGGCCCACATTTTTAAAAGTGTGGTGGCACTCAGCATTGCAACACCTAACTGATTTAGGAGCTTAAATATTATTAAAAATCTAGGTCTAAATCTCTTCTCAGGTCTCAGTCTGCAAAATGGGGATAATAGTCGTGCTTTCCCCCTAATTATTTTATGTCTTATGTGCTTAGATTGTAAGATATTTGTGGCAGGGACTCTCAGTATGTGTATGTACAGGACCCAGCACAATGGGGCCCCAATGTCAGTTGGGGACTCTAGGTGCTACTGTAATACAAATAAATAATAATGTGCACGCACACACACAGTTTACATATTCACATTTTCAAATTTGGGTACCCAAATCCAAAGCACCTAAATCCTTATGTAGATCCTGAATAGGTAGCCTGATTTAAAGCTCTTTGGAGGCAGGGACCATCTTTTTGTTCTGTGTTTGTACAGAGCCTAGCACAATGGAGTCCTGGTCCATGACTAGGGCTCCTAGTTGTTACAGTAATACACATAATTTTCAGGGTGTTGAACATGTGCAATTCCCACTGAAGTTAATGGGAGCTGCAGATGTTCAGAGACTACTGATTGAGGTGCCTAAATGTGGATTTCAGTGCCTACACTATTTGAAAATTTTAAAACATAGAATGTATATCCATATGTCTGTATAGCCATGTGAACCAGATTCTAGAGAAGATTCTGGTTGTAAGATTGGCCTCACAGCTCCTAAAAAAAGTCAACCCAGCACAACAGAGATCCTTAGGTTGTGCAATAGCTTGTACACCCCTCCCATTCCTGCTTCTGTTTTAGGGTGGGACCAGAGGAAAGAGATGTGGCTGGGATTCCTTGAATGCCATTTTGGCTCTCTGGGACTGTTAGGATCAGTAAGTAAAGCAGTCTTCATACTGTTCAAATTTACATTGTGAGACTGGCTCTACATACAGCAGCAGGGGTGTGCCATGACAAACATGAGGCCTGCACTGCAAAATCACCTTGCATAACGTGTTATGCTTGCCCTTCAACTACAGGTGAGGACCTGGATTGAACATAGAAAATACCAATATACCAAAATTCAGCAGTTTTTCAAAGCTCTATGCCAAGGAAGAATAATAGGGTTCAAGTCAAGTAGGTAAAGGAGGTTTAGGATGTATCCTCAGAGTTGAATGAACTGAATATAAACTAGTGCTAAGAATAGTGAACTCTAGTCTCGACTTTTGGATTCTGGCTCCTCCATCATAATAATTGCATGACTTTGGGCAAATCACTTAACCACTCTGTTTACCCCTCTGTAAAACAGAACTGGGTATAAAAATACCTAATTAACTCACAATAGTGTTTTAAAGCTTAATTACTTATTGTCTGGAAAATGTGTTAAGCTCTTCACATGAATGGTGCTAAGCACTGTAAATAGAAGTGAAGTAGTGCTATTGTGTTTCATTACTGGACAGGAAATATAATCACCAGTATGCACACACCTGTGTTTGCCATAATTGACTACTAGATGTCACTCTTGCTTCACATAAATAGCTGAAATGACACCTCTCATCTAATGATGAATCATCACCATTTTGAATTTGTAAATGGGGAATCAGTTGCAGCCAAAACAGGATAGGTCATCTTATTGAAGGAGCATTCGAAAGGAGACCATTACCCATCTAAAACCTCACCAGTGTTAGTTAACTCCACAGAAAGTTACAAAATAAAAATAAAAGCCTCTCATGAAGAAACCGGAACTTAATTGAGCAGTTTCTTTGTCTGTGGGAGAGTGCTGTCCATCTATTTCAGCCTGAGAGCTAAACACATTATATTGAAAAGGTCCAGGGAGACCTCCCTTTGCACCAGTCACACAATGCAAAGGAATCAGAAAGAATCCTGTAAGTCCCTTCTGGGGATTCATAGGCCTGGAGCTGCAGCAGAAAATCAGGGACCTATAGCTAGTGTTAGTTCCTAGCATCTCTTCTTTTTCCCAGCTATAGGACTGCCCTGGATGGGTGTGGAGGAGGAGAGCCATTCTTTGCTAGATACTCCTCTAAGTTCAGGTAGCCAGATGACCTCCTCTCTTCCTTTGCCAGGGTAGTGAAAAAGACAATGGAGTAGCCTTCTTTCTGCCCTCTTCTGCAATGCAGCAGATGGCTTGCAGGGGAGGTACTGAGTAACCTCAGCAGGGAACGGAGAGCAGCTGCTCAGAAGGCTTCTGGCATTTTGTTCATGTCAGAGCTCCTCCTGGGGCTGTAAAGGAGGTGGGGTCCTCTAGCAACAGGGCTAATTCAGCTTTTCATAGCAGAGTGGCCAAGGGAACATATTTTCAATTCATAATCAAATACAAATTATCTTAGCAGTCACACAATTTAGAGCCTTGGGAAACACCAGCTGGACACCACTTCGGTTGCAGGTCTGATGAAACATTGCATTAGGTCTGTTTTCATCCCTCGCCAATGAAGCTAACATTCGATCTTGTCCTGGTTCTTAAACAGTTATTTTTCCCTCAGACATCTGAACAGTACAGGAGCTGTATTGCCAGCACTCATGATTTTATCATGAGTCTTGCAACTTTTTTTTTTAAAAGCCCCAGTTCCCAGAGTTGTTTGATTACATGTGAATCACAGCTTTCATATAACAATATGTTTATAGCCCTCACAGTTTTGGAGTAAAGCTTGAAAACATGAAATCTATTGACTCAAAAACTCATAGGCATATAAGACGATTTTTGTAGTTTGACCCAGGCTTGGGACTGGCAGCTTCAAAATCTAGCTCTTATTCAATGTTTATATTTGTACTAGTCTTGAAAAGCCTCCTGCTATAATCACATTGAAGGAAGAACAATGCAGGCTCCCTCAGTTTGGAGGGTTTTTTTGCCAGAAGAGCCAAATGACTTTGTTTAGTTGTGTAGGATGTCACTAACTGCAGAGACACCCTTTCAGGGTACTCATCCAGATTCTCCACTTCTTGCTACAATTTGTCTCCCCCCCTATTTTCCTTTAGTTCTAATGAGACTGGATCTACTCTCTCCCGCTTCCAAGTTTCCTTCGTCATGAGATGAGACATTATTTGGGCTTTGACATACTATTTTTACTAGTCATTGCACTGAGATAAAGAAAAACAAAACAACTTCCCCCACACATAAACCTCATGTGCCCCCCCACCCATTCTCCCCAAATCATAGATGGCCAGGCTAAGAAATACAAATCAGCAAACTGCAAGAAATGACAAGTCCCTGTATTTACTGAGGAAATATATGTCCAGCTCAAGAGGCGGAGGCATCTCCTCTCTTTTAGGCCAACACACTTTACATTAAAACTAGCATTTCAGACACATTGTTACTGAAACTCTACTTCCTGAGAAACATGATAAATGTTTCTAGGTCCATGCTGACACATGCATTCCTTTAATATAGCCAGCTTATAGAATGCTTCCCTCCTCCCTCACCCCCATATCCCAGGGGCTAAAACATGTTCCTTTCTTCCAGGAGTGATATTTGGTATCACAGCAATCAGAGTGGAGTAGATAACAGATTGTGGACTAGAACTGTGGAGATAACCACTCAGTAGAGGGGAGTCCCAGGGGTTGTATGAGACCCTTGTTAATGGAGCTAGTGTTTGGTAACTGTAAAGGTGAATCTCCACTTTCATTTATTATAAAGAATACAAAAACAAGTCTCTAGCCCTTTTCCCAGTGAAGATCCTTGATAGCGTAAACCAATGTGAAGAGATGCAAAGCAATTGTTAACACAGGAAGGAACATACAGCTGGACTCTATTTCTTCAGCATGTGGTCCATGTATTACCCCCACAATGCATGTATCTTTTTATGCAAGATGAGCCAGTTGATGTTGGTGTATCATCTCACTAACTCTAACCAGAATCCTTTTGCCAACCCTGTACATTGAGGTGTAAGCATGATCAGAAACCAGTCCAAAACCTCTAACGTATTCCCCGTCCCTCCAGTGAGCAGGGGAAGGGAGCTGGAGGACACATGAGAACTAAAGCAAGTGTGCTGAATACAACAAGCATGCACTGGACAAAAAGTACACTCATAAGAGTGGAGTCAGTCAGTTGGCTGAGATATTACAGAATGGATGTGAGGTGATGGTCTCAGTTACTATTTGTTTGGTTTTAAGGAAAGGGCCTTTGGGGTTTTTAGTGCCACATAGTTTCCTAGTTTGCTGCGGTGAAATTATTATTTCAGAACATGAAAGATATGGTTTAAAATAGACACCAGCAGTTAATGTTTCTGAATCAGTTCTTCTGGCCCTGGAAGACTTTGATTTCCAGAGGCATTACATTGCAAATTAAATTATAGCCCAAATGAAAGGGCTGTGTATGGTAGATGTTCCCATAGTTATTGTTTAATATTTGTACAAAATACCTAATAGCAAAAATAAAGACATGGACAAACATTATCAAAGTTGGGTGTCTAAACTCAGGCACCTAAAACCATATGTAGATACCTAAATGTGTTACCTAATTTTCAGAGGTGCTGAGGACCTGTAGTTCTCATTGATATCAGCACTTTGTTTAGGTCACTTATTTAGGTGTCTACATTTAGATTTAGGGACTTGAGTTTAGTCACCCACTTATTTTTTGGCCACAGTACCAATCCCATGAAATTTACTACTCCAGTAGGAAGATTTACTAGGTTATCTAACTAAGATGATTGTTTAAGGCCATTTTGTTTGCCGAGTCTTGGAGCATTACACTGTCATGCAAAGATACTGGTGTCTTGCTCCCTGTTCAGAACTAAGGGTACGTCCAGACTACCCGCCGGACCAGCGGGTAGTGATCGATCTATCGGGGATTGATATATCGCGTCTCATCTAGACGCGATATATCAATCCCCAAACATGCTCCCGTTGACTCTAGAACTCCACCAGGGCAAATGGCGGTAGTGGAGTCAACTGGGGAGTCACGGCCATCAATCCCGCACCATGAGGATGGGAGGTAAGTCGAAATAAGATATGTCGACTACAGCTACGCTATTCCTGTAGCTGAAGTTGCGTATATTACATCGATCACCCCCCCTCCCCCCGCCAGTGTAGACCAGGCCTAAGAGTGCAACAGATTTAGAGTACTCAGCTTGTTGGTGGGGCGTGCATTGTTCAAGATGTTGATTCCGTGGTGGAGGTCCTTGATTTTGACAAACATAGACAAACAGAGATGTTCCTCAGGCTCTGATAAAATTACAGGGAACTCCTTCGAAGGATAAATCTGTTGTGGTGCAACACAGTTTGAACAGTATGGAGGGTGCGTGGTACATTCAACTGAAAACTAGTCTAAAGTTCGTATTCATTTCATGGTCTTTTTTTTTGACATGCATAACATATAATCGATGCAGTAAAAACATTTTTACCTTTTTTTTTTTTTACAGATGGTAATAATTATTATTATTGGTAAAGGCAAGATGTACAGAAATACAGCCCTACCTGTATTTCCTACCATGAGTATAAGGGAAACTACTAACATCTTGTTTATTTGTAAAACAATAAAATACAACATTTAACTGCATCCTCTGTAAGAAGTACAATTATGTTGTAGCAAAAGAATTTCCTATTTGCCTTAAAAGAAAAGATAGCGGTAATTATCAGAAGAGTAAAAGGCGAAAGATTTATACGATCTGAAGAAAAAACAGAGTACATCAGAAATGTAAGGTGCTGAAGTGGCTCTAAGTGACTCCATACATATTTATTAAAAATGGCTTGGCATTTAGGCATTTCCCTGCAGAATTATACAAGTCAAAGGTGAAAACTGAGATGATTTATTTCTAGTCATCAGACATGCTGAATCATTGCTGCTACAGCTTACCTAAGGAGGGGAAAATCTGTTTCTCAATCATTTAACACTTAGAAATATAATACTTGTTTTAGCACAGTAGCAAGTACTTCACACTAAAGGTAAATGGGAATGCTGGTCTAAATAGCAGCTAGACACATTATAGAGAAAAGTGAATTACAGAAAAAATTATAAGCGAGTGAAATAGATTGGCAAAAAATGTATCCTGTCAATAACAATGCAATTGTGATTATTTGTTCTTTACCCAATGCCCAAAATTGTGCTAGAATATTACAGACAAATAGAAATACCTGGTCTCTGGACTGGAAAATGTACAATCTAAATAGGGAAAAGACAAATCAGAAGGAGGGAATAAAAAATGGGGGTTCTAGGTTTGGGGGAGAAGGCACAGGCCCCCTCACTCACTCCAGTGCCTGAGTCCTGCGGGGTCTGGCATCTGTGGCTGTGCCGGGCAGACATGCCAAACCCACAAAAAGCAAAAAAAACCCGCAGAAATTGGGCTTGTTTTTGGCTTAATTGGCTTGTGAGTTGCTTGTTGGTTAGTTTTTGGCTTGTAGCAGCTTGTTGCTTCCTTTTTTTTGATTGGCTCCCAGCAAGCAGAGGCAAGAGGGGAGAGAGTCAGGGGTGCACAGCAGTCCCACCACAGTCCCAGACTGCATGCTGGGGGGATCTAATCACATAGAGTGTTGGGGTTCTTAAGGATTGGCTTGTTTTGCCCTTGTTTTGAAATGGGATTAGCTTGATTTTTGGCTTATTGTGAAAGTTGGGGTGCTTATTTACCACGTGAAAGTTGGCAACTGTGGTGCCGGGATCTGGAGGCTTATGAACTCTCCCAGGAACCTTCTGGTCCAGCGGAAGTGGGACCTGGCTTGGAATAAAGGAGGGATAGCAAACCTTCAACTCAGTCCTGGTGCTGCTGGAAATGTCAGCTGTATCTAGAGGATAGCCTTGCTCCCCCAATATAAAAATCTGAATCCAACACTCAGAGCTCCCTAAACTCAGGTAATACCTCTGCTCCCCTTGGTATAGCAGAGCAAACCTACAATCAGCATGTGTTATAGTCAGGAATTTCCCAATGCACTAAACACAGCCCATATATGGGGACAGCCTAGCTCCCATTAGTGTTCCATCCACCAATGATCATCTCCTATAATCTGGGCCCCCTCTGTTCACCAATCACAACCTTGGGGTATATTCTTGTTCAACTCAATATTTCACTACTATCCACACTTCAGAGCATGCTTTATCCCAGGATTCCCAAACCCACTAATCAGAAAAACTGTACTCAAGCCCACCCCAATCATCCAGTCAGACCATCCTGTATTTAGGAAATACTCTTGCTCCCCTCGGTAAACCACCAATCAGAATGTGCTATATCTAGCACTAATATAGTAATAATAATAATATAGTATTATTTAAGCTACTATGTTATAAGAAAGTTTCCCACAGGAAGACATGTATATATTAGTCTGTCTACATGGGAAAAGAGAAAGGAACTCAGTTTAACGTGATAGTTCTCACATTTTCCTTGCATCCCATAACATAATTTGTGTCAAACTCTTCTTGACCTGATTAAAATAAGAGTTCCAGTTGGTTGTATGAGTTAAAGCCAACAAATTCTACCAAAGATATGAACTTTGGGGAGCAATGGGACTTCAGTTGGGAAGTGTGAAAAAGTGGCATTTCTTCACTTCTAAAAGAACTGTATAAAGCACAAAACTGGGATAATGGAATAACCCCAGCTGATTGGATATTGCCCGCATGAGAGAAGTTTCTTTTACTAAAGTTAACCTTGAAAAAGCAGGATGGAAGGTCTCTAGAGTCTCATCTAAAAAGCTTCAAGGAAAGAAAACGGCAACAAGATTGAAGGTAAGACAATGTCCAGAAAGACAGCTGTAAGCCATAATTGTGAAAGATCCAATATACCCAAATAAACCCCCAAGAATAAAATGTTAGACTGCTGGAGAAAAAAATTGTGAAGAGGCATCTGAAAATGTATGAAACAAATGAATGAAAACAGCAGAATTGTATTGAACCTTAAAAACAGTTTTAATTCCACTGATTTCAAAGGATGGGTCAGTTATTTTGTTTGTACTAGACCACTCATCTGTAATTGCAGATCCAAAAAATAAATTCAAAATCTGGTGAGAATCCAGACTCGTTCATAAAGCGAGACAAAGCACTGGATCAATAGTTCAATAATTATTAGACCTAAGCCTGGAGAGACATTGAAATTACTTCAGTGATGCTATTATTTATTGAGCACCACATGTGTTCTGAGTGTTTTACAGTAAGGATAACAGTTAATGCTGTTAAAGAGGGGTTCCAAAATGAGCCATGAATTTGGCCTAATATATTTAACAAACAAGCTGTAGATTCTGTCATAAATATTTAGAGCACAGTGTGCCCAGTGACCACTTAGGCAGAAGAAAGGCAATGTTAAGGGGCATCAAGCATATCAGTTATTGGGATAGATCTGACTGCTCCAACTTTTTCTTTCAGTGGACCAATTCATAAGAGAGAGATCCTCACACACAGGCCACATCCACTCTCAACAAACTAATACCACTATTTGGTCCTGCAAATATTTCTATGTACAGACTACTAAGGAGGATTTTGTTGACCATTGGCGGTCTATGGACCACAGTTTAAGAACAGCTGGAGTAGATTAACGTCTGGTGTTTGTGTTATTGCTCAGATGATGAAACATTCCTTGAAGGGTCTAAAAGATAGTTTTAAAATATCTTGTGGGAGTTTAAGACTAGTCACTGATGCTCAGAATTAAAAAAACCAATAGTGCCACATCCATAAATAGATTACAAGGAAAAAGGAGTTAAGACCAGAGTATGTACTCTTTACAAAGCTCCCATTAATACGGATGCCACATTTATTAATGAGCGTGGTTCTTGAAAGAGTCCTGGAGAAGTTTAGGTAAATTCTTTAGCTTTCAAATATGTTGTCAGGTCCGTAAATGACTTTATTGATCTGGAGTGTTGCTTATTTTCCTATATACTATTAGAAAAAGCAATAGATGTAGTCCATGTGAGCAAGAATAATGTTGAAACCATTCTTCATTTATTAACTTTTAATTATGAAGAAACATTCTTTGTTAATAATTGTATCTTCAAATTACATTTTTTTCTACAACTCTGCTCATGTGCAGTGGTGCAGAAAGCAGAAGTTGTAATAATGTGTCAGTTGGATGATTTTCTACTAATTGGTCCAAGAAGGGGGATATGACTAGGATTTTTTGGGGGGCGGGGGTGGGGTGTGGGGTCAAAAAACAGCTGATGAGTTTGGAGTCCTGTTGTCTGAGGGGGAGGAGGGAGAGAGAAGTCCTACTAGGAGATTCAATATTCTTAACAATTAACTTGGATTCTATAAGTGTGAAGATTTATTTTCCAGGGTTAAAATTACATATTCTTAAGGAGCTGCAAAGTAGCAGGGGATGGAGCTGGATCTGTATTGAATCAAGGGAAATACTTGGTGAGTAATTTCAATTCTGTTTTCAAGGTAACCACAGCAGGTTAGCTATTCAGCACTTACATACTACAGTGAAAAGTGTCTTAGAAATACCTAAGATAGGTACAGACTAACAGATTTACATGTTAGTAAAAATAGAACATTCACAGCACCTACAAGGATGCCTTATGTAGTGAGCAAATCATGTAAAATTGGAATTTTCTTCTAAAGTAGGGACTGTGTCAGAGCAAGGGGGAAAGGAATAGACAGCAGAGCAATGGAAGTCGATAGTGGTAATGAAGGCAAAAGAAGTGGGTTCTTAGGATGGTTTTAAGTGGAAGAATGCAATATTGGCACAGGGGAAAAGGGATGTTATTTCAAGCAAATCAAAAAATGGATTGAAGACTGGAGGAGACAAAAGTTTCTGATCCAACAAAGCACATGAGCATGTGTGTAATTTTAAACACATGTGTAATATGCACTGAAGTCAATGGGGTTACTTGTATGCTTAAAGTTGTGCATGTACTTTAGTGCTTTGCTGGGGACAAAGGGAGCAACAAAGAAAGAAAGGGTTAGGGGCATGGGGGCAAGGAAGAACATCAGATATTATACAGCAGCCAGAGCAGAGCTGAGTGTAAACTTAAAAGTGAAGCTGGTGAATTTTAGGTTCACACAGAAAAAGGCAGTAAAGGGAACTGAGGAGGTGAAGTATAGTGTGATGATGTGATCAGAAGAACAGGAGCTTCTGAATGTTAATAATGAAAAATATAAGTACTAATAACAATACTTGGTACCCCTATGGTATGGTGCTTTTCATCCCTATAGTTTAAAGCACTTTACAAAGGTAGATAAGCATCATTATACTCATTTTATAGATGGGAAAACTGATGCATAGCAAGGTTAACGGCCTGATTTTCAGAGATACCAAACATCTGCAGCCCCACCTCTGAAAATGATGCCATAAATAACTGCCCCAAGTCACAAAGTGAGTAGGTGGCAAAGCTAGAAATAGAACACCTCAGTCTCCTGGTTTCCACTCCAACGTCTTATCTAATAGGCCACACAGTTTTAAAAATCTGGCCCAAAGTCTATCAATCTTTCATTGCTCATTTTTCGAAGGGTTTAGGTGCCTAATTCTCATAGAAATAAAAATCTAACAATCTGTCTCTTTATGTTTTCAAATCCAATCCCCAAAATGGTCATACAGAAAATGATTTTCAGTCTTTCTGAAACCCAACTGTGAAAAGTGCATAACAAGTAAAAGATTGGAGATTACAATATAAATAATAGATCAGCTCAGAAAATGTTAAGTATTTTCTGCTAAATATTTCCAAAAAAAAATTCTCATTTTATTCAGATTTGTTTAAATTTTCCTGGTGTGTGTGTGTGTGTGTGTGTGTGTGTGTGTGTGCTGGTGTTTAGACAATTTAGAAAAAAAACAAATGTTAAGGAAAAAATTTGCATTCCCCCAAAAAGTTTTTTTTTTCCCCCCAGTTGTAGCAGATAGCAACAGACTTGGCAGCTGATGCTTTGTGTGTTGTTCAAGCTAACTCAAAACACTTAGGGTGAAATTCACCCAAACTGGCACCTGCATCCAAACCCCTTGCACTCTTCTTATCATGGGTTTCATCCTTAAGGGATGGAAGGCAGTGTTTCTACCCTCTCAGAGCGAAATCCGGGGTTCTAAGTATCAGAGGGGTAGCCATGTTAGTCTGTATCCACAAAAACAATGAGGAGTGCAGTGGCACCTTAAAGTCTAACTGATTTATTTGGGCATAAGCTTTCATGGGTAAAAAACCCACTTCTTCAGATGAATGGAGCCAGAAGCCATGCATCTGAAGAAATGGGTTTTTTACCCACGAAAGCTTATGCCCAAATAAATCTGTTAGTCTTTAAGGTGTCACTGGACTCCTTGTTGTTTTTATCAGGGGTTCTGATGGTTAGTTACAGAGGGACCACTTTAAATCATGCCAGGGGCTTGACTGGAAACCCACCAGTGAATGCTGTAGCAAGGAAGTATTGTATCAGAACTTTCCCCCAACTGCCTTTGCATTGCCCTCTCCCTGAACAAATTTGATCACTCGTTTATTGGGTTGCTATGGTTTTCTGTGGACCACCTTGTTCCACAGCAACGTTACCCCATCTAACTTTCTGCAGATAGGATACCTGCACCCTGGTTTACTCCAGAAGAAGATGGTATAACCCAGAGTGAATTTGCCCTTCATTTATTAAAAAAAAAAATATTAAAGCTGGTGCTAGCTAGTTTGTTTTTACAACCACAAAGAGCTATTGTTGATGCATGACCCCCCCACACACAGGAGAAAGGGGATGTAGCCAGTGCCAACCTTGGCTTTTCCTGCCAAGCACAGGTTACAGTGAATGCATTTAAAATGTCCATGCCAGTTCTGGAACAAATATCATTTTCTAGCTATATTTCCCATTTTAACTGTAGGGGTATTGCCAGGAATAGGAATGGATCAGATCAGCAGTAATGAACAACAGAGCTACATTGATTCACAACAGCTGAGAATCTGCCCCACATATTTCTAAAACAGGAATTCAGTTTTTAAGTGTTCCCACCATATGAAATTAAATCCTGCTGGCAAGCCTTGTACAAAAGCACAGACATAGTATTGGGAATAATTAAAGCACAGAAAAGTTTTACCAGATTTATTTTTCAGCTCCTGTGACCCAGTGAGAATGTGACATGAACATTAACAAGGGAACAACTAAATAATACTTTCTAATAACAGCACAGGGATTGGAGCTGCCTGTTCACACATACAGTGGGAATAACTGTGTCAAAATACTTAACCTAGTACCCATAGGCTTCTAAACATACTTGTGTGGCTTTGTCACTGTTATTAATATTTATAAAATAGAATATGATATGAACTTTAACAAGGGAACAACTAAACCACATCTTCTGATAACATCACCATAATGACCATGACAGGAATTGCCAGTTTAATTAACCTGAAACTAAATAAACAAAATGCAATTAATAATTAAAGAGCCAGGTTCTGATATCTTTATTCATGTCAGGTCCCCTTACTCCTCCTGTGGTCCCATCTAACACGCAGAGTGAAAAATTTCTCCCCATCAGAGGAACTTCCTGAATCCTGAGATCACATATCAGTGTTACAAATGCTATGTAAAGTCATCTGAAAGAATGTACTCCTCTCAGGAATGATACAGCAATCTGAGGCCAGGTGCTCTGTTTGCAGAAAGATAGCGCAGGGATGTTTCTAGAGCTCCCTCTCAAGCTCTTCTAGAGTCTCACCCTTCCATCCCCCAAATACAGATGACATTCATAAAGTAAAAATATAACCACCTTGTTTTTCCTGTAGTTTACATGAAATCACTTTTAAAGTGATCAAGCTTTTTGATCTTACTGGTTTTCATTGCTGTCACTCTAATGATTTCAATAGTTACTACAGAATTACACTGGTTTACATGAAACACATCAGCCCCAAATTCAGTCCCAGTATAAGTAGGTGCAGCTGAGATTGTGACTGCTTATACCCAGTGGCTGTATTTGGCTGTATTTGGCCAGGTGTGTCTTTTATCAGTTTTGCAGGGTTTTCATTTAAACTCCTGTTCTGTTCTTTCCTATAAATTTACCTGTGCTCTCTCTCCTTCTCTCTCTCTCTCATGTGCACACACGAGGCATTGTACTGCCAGATTTTGTTCCAAATTTCTGTTCAATAAAACCTTGTACTCGGGCAAAGGGACCAAGCCTAGGAGGGCTCAAGAGAAGCAGAACAGCACCAGTCATGAGTTGGCATCAGAGAGGTGAACAGGATAGCACAGAGCAGCCAGGAGGAGGAAGTGTTAGGAACACTTCAATGATTCTTTTAAAAGAAGCAACTGGCTCTCCTGAGAACTATTTTCTTCTGGTTGGGATCTGTAAACATACCTGTTAATCAGAAGACTATGCCTCTTTGGAACAGCAGTGTTCAGGCTTATTGAAGGCACTCTTGAGTGCTAAGCAGAGATCCTCCCCGAATGCTTCACTAAGGGTAAAATCTCCTATGTCCTCCTCCTCCAGCAGAGCACATGGTAGGATTTTGTCATGAAGCTGGGTATTTTCTATCTCTGCTACTTATTCTTATCTTCAGTGTTCCTCCACTGAGCGGCTCATGCACTGTCCTCTGGGACATGAATCAAAGGTCAAACCTATTAGAATTCCTACTAGCCTCCTCCTCAAGGCACAATTGACCAAGATTTCAGTCACTCTCCCCTCAGCCCTCATATGCAGCTGCAGGAGTCCAAGATTCTAGAAAACGGCAGTAGAGTTCAACTTTCAGTCTGGCGAGGCCGATAAGGTCCTCCAATCAGGAGTGAGAAAGAAGGGGCAAGCCAAAGGCAGGACATTTCTCACAGACTCAGACTGAGATCTAACGTGGAGACATAATAGCTCTACTTTGTGTTTCCTGCCTAGGGCCCAAATAAGTTTGGAGATGGCAGGTAATTCTGTATTTCACCGGTCAGGAATCATTCATAGCATTACCTCACCTTGCTTCTCTGTTCCTTCCTGAAAGGGATGAAGAACTCATGGGTAGGAGCAGGAGAAAAAGAAAGTGGATATCAAGGCAGCTTCTCTGCTGTTTTCCATTCCCTGTGTGGGAATCTCTAAGCACTCTCTTTCTGCAGACCCTGGCCTAGTAGCTGTGTCACAAGCAGGGAGAGTTGGAGAAGGTCCCACAGCTAGCTGACACAAGTTGAAAAGCCCTGAGGCTCCCCTAAGTTTGGCCAGAACTGGGGCAGGGGAGGGAATTAGGGAGCTGTTAGCAGCTCCAGCTGCCAACTACTTACAGAATACAAGTCTCATTCCATTGCACTGCAGTTAAACCACTCCCCTTGAACTTTTTCCTGTAAGTTACCTTCTGTACCTAGCATGCCTAGCTCTCAGCAGCCCTCAGATGTCACCCATTATGTTATGTACATGAGTTCCCATTCACCAGTTGATAAGTTTGTAAACTCTTTCAATCCCTAAGGAATTAACACTTCAAGTGGAAGCATAAAAACATAAAATATTCAACTCTAAATTACAGAAATTAGAGGGGGAAATGAAGTAGAATCAAGTCAGAAGCTTTTTCTGGTAATTACTTTACTCAGGAACTATAGGGGAATCATCAGGAAATCAATAGGAAAAGTATAAACACCAAAAAATGAAAAATGATGCACATAGTATGAAAGGCTTTAGTGACTAGCAAAGAGCTATGATGGACAATTGAATCTTAAGGAACAAGGATAAAAATCCAAATGGCACTGCTAATTAGATCTGGGGTTATAGCTTGGTCTTATTTACATTGGTATAAATCCACATTGGTATAAAAACTGATTTACACCAGTGTAATTAGGCTCGTGACGTTGCATATTATAAACAACAACACAGTACATTCAGAGGCTTGTGGTAGTAGATTAAATATTTAAATACCTGTACTACTGCTGTACCCTGTGAATCAACCATTACATGGATGCAATCTCACCCTGAACTCTTAAAGATTTCCATAAGCCATTTTAATCATAAGTAACATTGGTATCTACCAGCTTAGGTGAAAGGCATTCCTGCGCAGTGGGTCAACACAAGGTCTGTGGAGCAATTAAGTCACACTTGAGTCCACAAAAAGAGGTTTAAGGGAGATTTAAATAGTGTGCAGACCTTGTGCTGGCTTTCTGTGCAAGTATAAATTGCACCTGCCACTTGAATGGTAGGATTTCTAAAGGGGATCCCTGTAACATTGCCCTTCCTCTCTTGTAATTATTTGTACTATATTTTTAAGACTATACCTTCCCCTAGTAAAATGAACTCCCCCTGCTTAAATGGGTAGCCTGCCAATCCTGCCTTTGCAGGGAGCTGGGATTTTGAAGCAAGTGCCTGAGACCAAACAGTTGGCCTGGATTTTCTATTTATTGATAATAATAATGAGTCCAATATTTGTGCTCTAAGTTTTTGAGCACAAATATCATAATATAGATAAACAATAAGACCGAAGTAAAAATGAGAATGAAGATGTTGAGGGAGTGAAACAGAAGCTCACAGTTACTACTGTAAATGGTGAATCTACTCAAACACTACAAATGGGCTGTTGGATGCCATGAACCCATCAGTCTTTACAAGCCTTGTTACAGATCTTTCTAATTCTGGATTGTCCTATCTGATTAGGATTCAAATGTGAACATATTAAGGGAGGGGCCTGAATTGAATGCTTTTGCAATGACCTCAACGAGACGCTATAAGCATATATGACTGCAGCCTGTTTCCTTACTACAGGTTATATTTAAAGTTAATACCAGGTGGAGGATTCCCTCATCAGACATCCCTATAAGCATCTGGCATCCTCTGCTAGCAGACTGCAGATGCTTAGGGTATGTCTACACTAGAGCAACTACAGAAGCACAGTTTAGATGCTAACTACTTTGACAGAAGGTCAACATTGACTTACTACATCGACAGAAGGTGTTTTTTCATTGATGTAATTAACCCACCTCTCTAAGAGGTGGTAGCTAGGCCGTGTCTACACTGGGAGTTAGACTGACCTAAATACACATTAAGGGCATATTTTTTCCCACAGCTCTGAGCAATGTAGCTAAGTTGATCTAATTTTTGAGTGTAACTGCCTTAGAAAGAACTTGACTCCAAACACTGCAGAACACTTTCTCTATTCTCCCAAATCTCAGAGGCTGACAGCTTGTTGATCACTATCCCTCCTCGTGGGAGGGGCACTAGCCATCCCTTTCTTAAAAAGAGCTCAGCCTTATTTCAAAGCAGTCACTAGGTCAGGTGTCTGCATCTATTTCAAGGAAAGATGGCAAGAGGCAGAATGAGGACGCAGAAGGTGCAAGGAATACTGTTACTCTTAAGCATTAACAGCCAAACTCTAAACCTTATAAACATACGCTATACAAATCCTTCAGCCACTCCAATCTTTCATCCTGCTCCTCCCCCAAAAAAAACCATACACACCCCAAATTGTGTGTTTGTGTGTTGGATTTTGTGAAGCAGATTTATCTGATTCCACAAGATCTACTCCAGCTCAACTACGAATCAGAGTTGCTAACAAATAAATTAAAAAAAGAAAGAAAATAAAAATTGTAAAAAAAACCACACCTCTGGGCTCCAAGAGATACTGGTTCAGAGACAGAAAATGCCTCTAGAATATCTCAAAATTTAAAGTGTTTTGTTCCCTTTGGGGTTCAGGACAGCACTGAAGTTTGAAAAGCCTTGGGTGATCAAATCAAATGAGGTTTTCTAGGTGGAGAGGGAGGAGGGAAGTATTCTTCAGGATGTCCTGGTGGAGAGAGCTCATTATTCTGATACTGTTGAAACATGCTTTTTTTTCACATTTTGCTCTTCACTCTTGAGTAACCCCTATCAGGGTCATAGGTTAACAAAAAAGGTCATCTCAGATAGTTAAAAGAGGCCAGATCCTCACATCATGTAAATTGTCATTAGTCTACTGACTTCAACTGATGATTTACACAAACTGAAGATCTGGGCCAGGATATTTCAGTGCACTCTACCATGAAAGAAGCTGAAAGGCCTTTTGAATGAAATAATGTTTGCATAGTTCTTAAAATTTTCAAGTGTAAGTTTCTTATTAAAAATAGATTTAATAAAATTAGACACTGATGAGTAAATAAAGAGAGGAAAAATCTGTTGTGAAATAGAAAGGCAGGAAAAAACAGTTTTGAAACTTTGATATGGTCTAGGGTTGCTAATTTCAGTTGGACACAGGGCCGGCTCCAGGGTTTTTGCCGCCCCAAGCGGCGAAAAAAAAAAAAAAAAAAGCTGCGATCGCGATCGGCAGCAGCCCCACCGCACCGCTTTCTTCTTCGGTGGCAGGTCCTTCCCTCTGAGAGGGACCCACTGCCAAAGAGCCTGACGTGCTGCCCCTTCCCCTTGGCCGCCCCAAGCACCTGCTTGCTGGGCTGGTGCCTGGAGCCGGCCCTGGTTGGACGTATTCCTTGAGGTTTCATCACAACATAATCTTTAATTCAAGATTAATCTTCAATTCCTGGAGATCCAGGACAATCCTGGAGGATTGGCAACCCTAATATGGTCTTGGGTACAAATAAATTATATTAATTACTGTGGGCAAGACTGAGACTTTACACGGGACATATTTTGCTATTGCACTACCCCAGTAAGGAATTCTGACTCAGCAAGAAAATTCCCTCCTTGGTCCCCTACCTCCCTTGTTCCCTCTTTTGATCCCTGGAAGAGGGGAAGTGACAAGATGATGCCTTTACTGACATTTAGGATGCTGACACTTGTGGCTTGAAATAAACTAGTCCAGTATTTTTATTCTTGATCTTTTAATATAATACAAATTAGAGGTGGGAAAGTTCTGCTAAAACTATCTCTCTCATCAACCATCAGCTAGTGCAGGATTATTCCATATGCTACATGATCTCCTTTGTTCTGTCTAGTCTGGATTAAAATGGCACAGGAGGGGGGCTCAGTCCACTTATCTTGGGAGACTAGTCCAAAATAAGAGCCAGGAATGTAATGATTTACCATAAAAGTTCATTATTTGTATTCAGTAACACCAAGAGGCCTCAGCTCACATCAGGGTGAAAACCTGGCTCTACTGAAGTCAGTGGGAGTTTTGCTATTGACTTCAGTGAGGCCAGGATTTCACCACAGGTCCATATAGCACTAGGCACTGTAAATATATGTAATCAGAGTCAGTCCTGCAGAGCTTTCATTTTAAATAGACAAGACAGACTAAGGAGAAGGAGAAACAATGGCACAGAGGAATAAAGTGGCTTGTCTAATGTCACATAGCAGGTCACAAGCAGAACCAGGAATTGAACCCATGTCTCATGACTCCCAGTCCATTACCCTACCAAATGATCCACACATCCTATTAGAATCATAATTATTAATAAAAAGAAATATAAGGGATCATGAGCACTCTAAAAGCACAAGAGCCACCACCAAGCTACACAGACCCTAGATCTCTTTCTCTTTCTTTTTTTCCTCAAATGACTGACATTTTTATAGTTGTTAGTGCAGGTTAAGAAAAAGGTATGTTTCAATGGATTTCAGGAGAAAAGTTCATTTTGGTTTACACATTTCTCTATTTATATCCTGCACTTAAGCTGTACACTTTTAGGCACCACTATGGTAAAATATTTAAAAGTGCATACCAAGAATGCATAGGTAAAATGTCAATAGCACCAACCCCCTGCCAAGCTTTATAGTTAAAGGAAAGTGTCCTTTTCATTTAACATCACATCTGAGGAAATGCAACATGCCCTAAAGGTCTTCAAATTTGGGCTCACTCCACTGTAAGACACATTATTTTTTATATTACAGTAGCATCTAAAAGCTCCATCCAAGACCAGGCCACATTATGCTAAGATGAGATGAGATAGACAAAGTGTAGGAAGACAAAGGTGAAGTGCCTGGGCCAATGTCACACAGCAGATCAGTGGCAGACCAGGAATGGAACCCATCTCTTGACTTCCCATCCCATGTCCTAGCTATTGGACAGTGATACCTATGTAATGTTCAGAGCAAATATTTACATTCAGTGTGATTAATAACTTCTTCATAACATTCTTTAGTGCCAATTCTCATTGTAAATAAATTAAGCAGTTATTTTAACAAATTCTCAGAAACAGATTTTATCTAAAACTTTAGTAACACACCTTTATTCTATATATTTCAAAGAGAATTTAAATAATTCCTGGAATAGACTCATAGACTTTAAGGTCAGAAGGGACCAATATGATCATCTAGCATGACCTCCTTCACAATGCAGGCCACAGAATCTCACCCACCCACTCCTGTATCAAACCTGTTTCTGAGCCATTGAAGTCCTCAAATCATGGTTTAAAGACTTCAAGGTGCAGCAAGTGACCAGTGCCCCATGCTGCAGAGGAAGGCGAAACCCCCCCAGGGCTTCTGCCAATCTGCCCTGGAGGAAAATTCCTTCCTGACTCCAAATATGGTGATCAGCTAAACCCTGAGCACGTGGGCAAGACTCACCAGCCAGACACCCAGGAAAGAATTCTCTGTAGTAACTCAGATCCCACCCCATCTAACATCCCATCACAAGCCATTGGGCATATTTACCACTAGTAGTCAAAGACGAATTAATTGCCAAAATTAGGCTAGCCCATTATACCATCCCCTCCATAAACTTACCAAGCTTAGTCTTGAAGCCAGATATGTCTTTTGCCCCCACTACTCCCTTGGGAAGGCTCTTCCAGAACTTCATTCCTCTGACGGTTAGAAACCTTCGTCTAATTTCAAGTCTAAACTTCTATGTATTTCAAAGAGAACTTAAATAATTCCTGGAATGACTTAAACCAGAATGACTGGAAACACTTTTGAAGAGTATGTCAAAAATACTTCCCCCAGAGTACTGAATATGTTGTATACTGACTTCCAGAGGAGCTTACAAAGATCCATTTTCCTGATTAATTTTCAGAACTCCGAGCAATTTAAATTCTCATCATCAACGTCAATCTATTATGAAAATCCCAGCACCAGCAGAACTGTCTTCCAGTCGAGGAAGATATTTGTGGCTCTGAACACAGCACTGCAGTTTCAGTAAAAAGAAATATTTCTTGGCCACTTGCCTATGACACAAGGAGACAAAAAACTAATATAAATTCAAAATCATTATTCTTCATAGACAGGGCTTCCTGCAGAGTTAATGTACGGTATATTTATTTCAAACTTATAAGATGCAAATGTAAATCAATCTATTATTTATTAGACTGCTGAATGTGGTGAAATTAGCCTCATTATAGCAAAACTATCTGAAAAAAGCAAACAGTAAAGCAACCTCAGTATAGCAAAACTGCCGGTGAATAGTGTGATGGGAAGGAAACTATAAAAAGAGTTTTGGCTTTAGTCTGGGTAGGCATTCCAAAGTTTGGAAGCTTATCTGAATAATTTAAACCTACTGAGGCCCTCACCAAATCCTGCAGCAAGCTGTGCCTTAAAACGTACCTTCCATCAGTAGTCCCTGGAATACGCATGCCTTTCACACTGTAAATACAGTGTTGTCTTTTTGGGTGGAAAAGAAGGACCAGTGGCCTGCTGTTCCATCCAACACATTTGCAGGATACCATGCCCCCTCTATTCTGATTGGGGAGGCCCTCTGGTGACCCTCCTCAGTACATTAGGTAGGACTGAGCAGGTCAGAGAATAGGAAGAAATGCTATGGGACCCGAATTATTGGATTTTTACCAAGATCAACTCAAAATGTATAGTAAAAAGCTGCCTCACAATGTCTATGGACTTCTGTGGAAAAACTTTAATCCAGAACTTTGATGAAAATGTCACTTCATACACATTAGTGGAAGCTTTAGGAACTGGAAAATCAGAATAATTTGGATTTTAAAACAAAATATTCAGTATGAATTTTATTTCTTCACTTAGTATATACAATCGGAATATTTATTTAAATCCATAGAATGACATCAAAATGCACCTTTCCTATTCACCCTCTCATCACTTTTTATTGTCAAGGTGATTCTAATTACACAAATGTCCTCTGCACAGGGCATTTTCTGGACAAATGATGACCAGATGGAGTTAATGATCTTTGACATCCTCACAACGTATCAGCTCTCTCCAATGAACATCAATCCTTAGGAAATGGCTGTGTGCTGCCATTGTTATTGACTGAATGAACGCATTGTGTATGAAAATTCTCATATACAAACACATTTTCCCCATACCAATGAGATTCACCTGCAAACCAATTACATATAACCCATTCATAAAGAAACAAGCTATTCTTGTGAAGCCATATGGCAGACAAGCAAATGAAGGCAATTGACAGATCAATTAAATTTTTACAAGCATACCACAAAAATGGTATTCCAGTGGTTGAGTCCGAGACGGCAGAAAGTGGGGGTGAGGAGTTCAGTTCAGATAAGCTATCAGAAATTCATTCCTAGTCAATCTTTTCTGAACCTTTTAAGTCATGCTGCTTCCTTCCAACTGGACCTGATTCTTCTCCTGACCCCCATTTTTTCCTTGCCTCTTAATCCTTATCTAGGCTATCTCTCTGCCCCCAATTTGATGAGGCTTTCCTCTTGTCAACTCGTCTCATTCTTTCCCCATATCTCTTTGTATCCATTTTCTCCCTTCCAAGTCCACTCATCTCCAAAGACTCTCTCCACAAATATCCCTTAATCCTCTAATTGAACTCTTTTTTCCTCACCCCAATTTCGTCTTCTCTGCTCTGTACGCACCTCTCCTCATCATCCATTTTCTTTCCCACCCTCTGTTCTTTGCCCCTGCCCACTTGGGTGAGAGATATATGGCTCATCAGCTCCAATAACTTCAGGACTTTTGGCAGAAGCTGGGATTGCACACTTAGTTTTAACCTTCCCCTGCTCAGTTCAAAGCTCCTTTAAATCCTACATGTTTGAGTTAGGCTATCGCTCAGTCAACTTAGCTTTGAGAGGTGCCAGGTATAAGCTGAGAAGCTTGATACCATGTTGGACTGTCACAGGGGAGAGACAGAAGAAATGTTAGGAAAAAAAGATCAGCAATAATACATTTTCTTATGAGATTATTCAGCTATATACTATGTAGAAGAGGCTAACAAAGTTAGTCCATGAAGAGCCAATATATTCTATGGAGGATCCTATAGTGACCTCCAACTGGTGCAAGATATTAAAACTGATTTAGAGAATTATGTCTTGATTCTGCAATTAGTAATGTTGCTGCAACCCTCTGTCAATTGCAAGTCAGGGCCCTAGAGGGGTCTCTGCATCTGGTGGATAAACTGCAGCTGACAATAGAAACTGGACATATATATCACAATAGCAGCTGCTGTATCTGAAAATGAGCACTTCACACCAGAACCTACATATCATCATCAAATACTATGGCAACTCTGGCTACATAGAATACTGCATGGTTCAAAAATTCAAGGCCTAACCTCAGCTGTCATGATCCTATGAATGATTTTCATGTGAAGACAAACAAAAAAGACAAGAAAAAGAATATAATCATTTTAAAACAGAGATCTCGGTCATATCACAGTTCAATCTCTATCCTTTCTTGTCCACCGCACTAGAGATGTATCAATCTAATATCGATATAGTCATCTAATATCGATATAGTCATCTGACAGAACATCCCTCAATTTTAGAGGCAATAGTCTAACACCATATAATATCCTATTTCCATCTCTGGTTTCCATGACCCGGTATTACTGCATCTGGCATGGTTTCACCCTGGAGTGTCCTCAGTGTTCCTGTTCTGAAGAGTGCTCTCATTTTTCTCAGCTTTTATAACTATATCTCTAAAATTCTTGCTTCACAGCCACAATTGTTTCCCTTGAGGAGGCCTAGATGGTGGTCCAGATACTACAGTGGTCAGTTTCTATGGTGATCAACACGGTATAAACCTAGACAGAATAAAATCCCTGCAGCACTAACCAATAACACAACTTAATCAGCTGGAAGTATTGCCGCTGAGTGACAGAAGGCCCTCTTATCCTCTGAGGAAATGAGCACATGGATTTTGTTTGCAGCTTTTCAGCCTTGTAAGCAAGAGACTAGGTCGATACATTGCTGGAGAGGATGAGAGTGAGGCAGCTGTGTTTCAGTTGGAAACAAATTTTGTTTGTAAAGTTGTATGCCTGTGAAAATAGTGGTTCTGTTACACCAAAGTACCTTCTCAACATTAGTAATACAACTCTGTGCTGGTATTCATCACTATTAATATTGTCACCTCTGGTGCCTAACCCTAAATGATCTTTTATGTTAATGAGTATTGTTCTTTTCCTTTCCTTTGTTCAACACAAACCTTAATTTTTAAACACAGGGAAATATCTTGGTTTTATTCTGCCTGCTGGTAATTGCCCAAGAGGCTATGACTGTATATGATTCACTCCTGTCCCATGCTAATTTTTCTTGTCATTGCACCAATCATGACATGTTTCAAAGGCATATGAAAAATGTGTTTTCAGGGATAGCATTTTGCCAATGCCCTCATACTTCTGCTGTGTTCAAGATTTCCAGGAGGTTCAATTTTGGACCTCAGGAAGTGAGTTGGATAACCTTTAGCAGCACATAAAAATGAAATCTGCCTTCTAGCATTACTCTGCAAGGTTGGGTAGCAGCAGCAGGAGAATCATAATTCACCCAAGAAGGAAAATCAGTATGACATGTAGCCATATAGAGTAACAGTTCGCTTTTAAAACTAGCTTGAGCACAAAGAGATATTGTAGGCTTCACATTTCTTGATAGAAAAATGCCCACTAGTCAGTCATTCACAAAAAGGTATACAATACAAACAAACCAGAATCTTATCAGTCTGCTTCAGGCTGAACTTTTGAAAGCTTCAGCTGCAACCGTTGCACCATTAGAACAAAATTAAGGGAAAAATACATTGTTTCGTCCAAGTTAAAAAATTCTTACAATTGATTTGTTGAGAATCACAAAAGCCTATGTGCTTTGCATCAGGGACTTGAAATTTTGCATTGGCATCACCCTGATGTCAGGAATGTGTCTGTTGCCATCCCCATGAAAATCTACCCACATTTTGCCAAGTTATAAGACTCTAAACAAACAAAACCCCTCAGTTCACACATGTTCAGTGGAGACTTGTTACAGTCTGGCATTTAAATTCTTAGAAGATTCCAACTGCACTGAGTATGTTGTCCCATCCCCCCACAGTGCCTAGTTTGCTGAGTAGGCTGCACATGCATCATCCCCACAGAATCATAGAATATCAGGGTTGGAAGGGATCTCAGGAGGTCATCTAGTCCAACCCCCTGCTCAAAGCAGGACCAATTCCCAACTAAATCATCCCAGCCAGGGCTTTGTCAAGCCTGACCTTAAAAATCTCTAAGGAAGGAGATTCCATCACCTCCCTAGGTAACCCATTCCAGAGCTTCACCACCCTCCTAGTGAAAAAGTTTTTCCTAATATCCAACCTAAACCTCCCCCACTGCAACTTGAGACCATTACTCCTTGTTCTGTCATCTGCTACCACTGAGAACAGTCTAGATCCATCCTCTTTGGAACCCCCTTTCAGTTAGTTGAAAGCAACTATCAAATCCCCCCTCATTCTTCTCTTCTGCAGACTAAACAATCCCAGTTCCCTCAGCCTCTCCTCATAAGTCATGTGCTCCAGTCCCCTAAACATTTTTGTGGCCCTCCGCTGGACTCTTTCCAATTTTTCCACATCCTTCTTGTAGTGTGGGGCCCAAAACTGGATACAGTACTCCAGATGAGGCCTCACCAATGTTGAATAGAGGGGAATGATCACGTCCCTCGATCTGCTGACAATGCCCCTACTTATACAGCCCAAAATGCCATTAGCCATCATGGCAACAAGGGCACACTGTTGACTCATATCCAGCTTCTCGTTCACTGAAACCCCTAGGTCCTTTTCTGCAGAACTGCTTCCTAGCCATTCAGTCCCTGGTCTGTAGCAGTGCATGGGATTCTTCCGCCCTAAGTGCAGGACTCTGCACTTGTCCTTGTTGAACCTCATCAGGTTTCTTTTGGACCAATCCTCTAATTTGTCTAGGTCCCTCTGTATCTTATCCCTACCCTCCAGCGTATCTACTACTCCTCCCAGTTTAGTGTCATCTGCAAACTTGCTGGGGGTGCAGTCCACACCATCCTCCAGATCATTAATGAAGATATTGAACAAAACCGGCCCCAGGACCGCCCTTTGGGGCACTCCGCTTGAAACCGGCTGCCGAATAGACATGGAGCCATTGATCACTACCTGTTGAGCCCGACGATCTAGCCAGCTTTCTATCCACCTTATAGTCCATTCATCCAGCCCATACTTCTTTAACTTGCTGGCAAGAATACTGTGGGAGACTGTATCAAAAGCTTTGCTAAAGTCAAGGAATAACACGTCCACTGCTTTCCCCTCATCCGCAGAACCAGTTATCTCCTCATAGAAGGCAATTAGGTTAGTCAGGCATGACTTGCCCTTGGTGAATCTATGCTGACTGTTCCTGATCTCTTTCCTCTCCCCTAAGTGCTTCAGAATTGATTCCTTGAGGACCTGCTACATGATTTTTCCAGGGACTGAGGTGAGGCTGACTGGCCTGTAGTTCCCCAGATCCTCCTTCTTCCCTTTTTTAAAGATGGGCACTACATTAGCCTTTTTCCAGTCATCCGGGACCTCCCCTGATCGCCATGAATTTTCCAAGATAATGGCCAATGGCTCTGCAATCACATCCACCAACTCCTTTAGCGCCCTCGCATGCAGCGCATCCAGCCCCATGGACTTGTGCTCGTCCAGTTTTTCTAAATAGTCTCTAACCACTTCTTTCTCCACAGAGGGCTGGTCACCTCCTCCCCATACTGTGCTGACCAGTGCAGCAGTCAGGGAGCTGACCTTGTTCGTGAAGACAGAGGCAAAGAAAGCATTGAGTACATTAGCTTTTTCCACATCCTCTGTCACTAGGTTGCCTCCCTCATTCAGTAAGGGGCCCACACTTTCTTTGACTTTCTTCTTGTTGCTAACATACCTGAAGAAACCCTTCTTGTTACTCTTACCATCTCTTGCTAGCTGCAACTCCAAGTGTGATTTGGCCTTCCTGATTTCACTCCTGCATGCCTGAGCAATATTTTTATACTCCTCCGTGGTCATTTGTCTTGTAAGCTTCTTTTTTGTGTTTAAGATCAGCAATGATTTCACTCTTAAGCCAAGCTGATCTTCTACCATATTTACTATTCTTTCTACACATCAGGATGTTTTTTTTCCTGCAACCTCAATAAGGATTCTTTAAAATACAACCAGTTCTCCTGGACTCCTTTCCCCGTCATGTTATTCTCCCAGGGGATCCTGCCTATCTGTTCCCTGAGGGAGTCAAAGTCTGCTTTTCTGAAGTCCAGGGTCCGTATTCTGCTGCTCTCCTTACATCCTTGTGTCAGGATCCTGAACTCAACCATCTCATGGTCACTGCCTCCCAGTTCCCATCCACTTTTGCTTCCCCTACTAATTCTTCCTGGTTTGTGAGCAGCAGGTCTAGAAGAGCATATTCCAGCCCACCGGCTGCAGGGACTAAGCAGAACTCTCCCTACAATTTCTTCCCTTGTACACTGCAGGATGTTGTGGCACCAGAGCTGACAGCAAGGAGACTGTCTCTTTTGTGCGCTCAACACGGCCCATGTTAGTGCCTGCCTAAGTCAATATAGACTGGAAGGAGGAAGCTACCTAATTCGAATGCACATAGTGAGGAATACAGAGTGTTGGTGGAAAGAGATATGGAGTGAAGAGACAGGGGTAGAAGCTGTGGAGGGGAGGTTGGATATAAGCCAAGTGTGGGTAACCATAAATGAGAGCTGCAGATGGGGAATAAGCAGAGGGAGGAGGGTGGAAAGGAGCAGGAGTTGGGTGAGGATGGGCACGTGTCAGGGGGGATAGAAGTCCAGGCAGGGACTGGGGAGAGGGAAATAAAAGCAGAAGAGTCTGTAACCACTAGAGAATTCACCCTTCTAGAACCTAGAATTAAGCCTTTTATTCCTGAGTCTCATCACTCCTTTGCTGTGTAGCAAATAGATGTGAAACCCACTGGCAAAGTGTGAATCTCCATCCCCCACTAGCAGCAAAGAGTCCTGTGCCACCTTATAGACTAACAGACATATTGGAGCATGAGCTTTCGTGGGTGAATACCCCCTTCTTCGGATGCATGTAGTGGCTACCCACTACATGCATCCGAAGAAGGGAGTATTCACCCACGAAAGCTCATGCTCCAATACCTCTGTTAGTCTATAAGGTGCCACAGGACTCTGCTGCTTTTACAGATCCAGACTAAAATGGCTGCCCCTCTGATACCATCCCCCACTAGTTGCATGTCCACATAGATGTTAACAGCTTTATTCTGCTACCAGTTATTTGAGTAGCTCAAGTGGTAGAGGACTGTGACTGATCGAAAAATCCCTACTCTACTGATGACACATGCAAGGAAGATTGTTAATATTGATTCACATATTTAACGTTTTCTTAACTCAATTTTAAAGTTTTTAAAAATATAGGAAATTGCTTTTAATGTAGTTTTTTAAAATGTAAGTTAAGGTTGCAAAGTCATTCCTGATATCTGACTTGTGTCCATTTATCCTCTTGCGTAGTGACTGTCCAGTTTGGCCAATGTACATAAAGGATACATGGACACAAGTCAGATATCAGGAATGGCAATATACAAAAACCTGTAGGAGAACACTTCAACCTCCCTGGCCACACAATAGCAGATGTAAAGGTAGCCATCTTACAGCAAAAAAACTTCAGGACCAGACTCCAAAGAGAAACTGCTGAGCTCCAGTTCATTGCAAATTTGACACCATCAGATCAGGATTAAACAAAGACTGTGAATGGCTAGCCAACTACAGAAGCAGTTTCTCCTCCCTTGGTGTTCACACCTCAACTGCTAGCAGAGCACCTCACCCTCCCTGACTGAACTAACCTCGTTATCTCCATACTGATTTATACCTGCCTCTGGAAATTTCCATTACTTGCATCTGAAGAAGTGAGGTTCTTACCCACAAAAGCTCATGCTCCCAATACTTCTGTTAGTCTTAAAGGTGCCACAGGACCCTCTGTTGCTTTTTTAAAAAAGAGAGTTTATCTTGTATAGCATTGCACACACTTGTTTTTAAATACTGTGAGTTTTTCTATTATTATAAAATCTCACATCTTATTGAACAACAGATTCTTAAGAAATTGTATCTGGTGTTAATTTTAAGAGATTTGAGGGGGGAAGCAGCATTTTATTCAATCATATCTTTACTGCTAATTTATTACTGTTATTATGTAACTGGAAATTTGACCAGAGAAAATATTTTCGATTGTTTCCATAAACTCAATTAGGAATTTTATTATCATAGCCTACAAACAATTGTTCAATAGTATTTAGATTTTCTGCTTCACTGCATGCCTTTATAATGTAGTCTGTTCTTAAAAATGCAATGTATTTTATCTTTGTAATGCATCAAAATTCTTTCTTTCTTTCATTGCATAGCTCTGAAAGCCTGGGCATATGAAATCTGAATTCTTTGTTTTATTGCCAAGGCATAAAGTTGAAAGTAGCATATTTCTGATCTTGAGTAAAAAAAAAGTAGGAATCATCATATGGAACTCATTTTCACTTAGATGCTTGAAATACTATCAGCTTTAAATAATAATTTCACAAAACTTGGACTTCAATTTGATCTTGTCCTATAAAAAGTCTAATCAAACAAGTCACAATAGTGCATGAAAACATCAGTAATCTCATTTTCTGCAGCTCCTAAATTACATGTTTCTTTTTGAAACAGAATCTCATAGGAGTCATACAGAATTTAAATCAGAACTGGGCGCACTTGAGACATGTCTAGGTAGAATCTTGGCCCTATAGTGTTTAACTAACTCCAATCAACTTGTCAGGACAGAGGAACAAGGCATATAGAAGATTTTACAGCCTCTGAGAGGTACACTATGATTTATGGCTTCTTATAAAATTATGTATGGACTGTAAAGAAGTTTTGTTCTTTTATTTACTATATAACTAATGTTACTGGGGATGGGGGGCAGTTTGTTACAGCATATGTCTTCTGACTAGTTTAAGCAATGGGTAGGTTGAGAGAGGGGGACATAGGTTTACAGTACTTTCATATAGAGTAGGTGTTGATGGAGCTGGAGAGAACTGATCAGCATTCATAAAGCAACACACAAAAATCAAGCAGCAATGGCTCATGACCCTGAGGGGGGAAAACAAATGTGAAAAACAGAGAGCTGAAAAAGTCAGTAGGGAAGAAAAGTATCTGTTACCCTTCCATGACTGAAGGAAGAAGAAGAGCAAGGGAAGAGGAAATTAAGCTGGCATATGAAATGAAACTAGTGAAGAAACACATACATCCCTCCCACCTTTAGTTCTTTGGGGACTTGTTTTCTTCATTTGTATCTCACCTGCCACCACAAAACAAATAACATTTCTAAACTGCTTAAACAATGTATAACTGAAAAGGGGACAGGGGTGACATATCATAGAATCATGGAATGTCAGGGTTGGAAGGGATCTCAGGAGGTCATCTAGTCCAACCCCTGCTCAAAGCAGGACCAATCCCCAGACAGATTTTTGCCCAAGATCCCTAAATGCCCCCCTCAAGGATTGAGCTTACAACCCTGGATTTAGGAGGCCAAATGCTCAACCACTGAGCTATCCCTCCCCCCTTGAAATCTTGAACTCCATTTTGTTTTGTGAACTCAACTTTGTATTGTGTCTTCTATTTAGTGTGCTTACTGACATTTTGTGTTCTGTGTTGAAAAGACAGCCTGACTTTGAAAAGACTAGTCTATTCCAGACTTTGACCTGTCTAGGAAGTTGTGGGAGAGAACTATCAGTGAGAGACCCATCAAGGGATATCAACTTTAAATGACTCTCAATGGCTGGTCCGCCTCAGGAGACAATGGTTTTCTTCACATGGGACTCACTGGCTTTGTGTTGGAATTTCCCAGTCTATGCACATGGTGAAACAGAGACTCAGACTATACTGAAGGATGGGAGGAAGGGGTGCTCACTGAGAAAGGGCACCTTCCACCACCACATTGCCAGAAGACCAGGCTACAGAGAGAGAAGGCAGGAGGGACTATACCTAGTCTATAACATGGTCAAGACCTCGGTCTCACAGAAAGGATGAGATCAGACTAGGATGGGAAGCTTCTCAGAACTGTTTGTTATTTTCCAAAGATCTATAACACTCTAGTGTCTTCTTAAGAGTAAGAGTGGCTATCATTAAGAAATTGCTTTGCTAAGCCTGGGTTCCTTGCTTGCCAACCACTTTGTACCTCAAGCAGGTTCATCAAGAAGCTCAGAATGCCCACAGTGCAATGGAATTCTGAGGGCTCAGGAACCACTGACTTTGGGGACTAAGTTGACTAGGCTGCAGAGCCCCATATCCCAACAACATTTGTACCTGAGAGTGTGCCTTAAGAGACCCAAAGCTAGGTACAGAAAGTACTTGGGATCCAGTGGTTGGGTCTACTCACCATAGACTCATGTCTATCCAGACAGGAGGACTGGACCAGGATGAGACAATACACAATACATACATACACGGTCATCCATTAACACTATGGAGAGGTGGAAGTTGCTCTAAATTATAAGTCTAATATTAAAGCCAGATACATAGTGTTTTTTTTATCTCTCAATCTCTCTCTCTCACACACACCTTTCCCTGTATTCCTGTGGTACCTTTCCTATATGTTCTCTCATTCTTTCCCTCTTTTAAAAAAACAAACTACATATCCTTCACATTGTTCTTTCCATTTCCAAATGTCTCCCTGATTCCCTCCCTCCTCTCTCGCTACCCCCTGGTTCCAGAAGATCCACCAACTGCTTTTCTTAAAACCATTCTTTCTGCTCCCTATCTATATTAGCCCCCTTTCCTTTCCCATTGTTTTCTTTATACAATCCATTCCCTTATCCTGATCCCTACTGCCCTACCAAAAATCCATTATTTGGTCCATCTCTCATCCTCTACACCAAAAGTCAATACTTGTTCCCCCAATCCATTCTCCGTGTGGTCCATTCCATTAATTCATCACTTCTGTGTGATTTTCTGTTTCTATTTCAGTGTTGTCTTAAAGTTTATGTCCACACTTCCCCTTGTGGCTTGTTTATGATGCATAAATACATCATAAAAATAATTTATACTAAATTCCTTTTGTATTAGAAA
The DNA here is from genome assembly GCF_027887155.1 of Malaclemys terrapin pileata. NCBI lineage: Eukaryota > Metazoa > Chordata > Testudines > Emydidae > Malaclemys > Malaclemys terrapin. The sequence goes on along the minus strand of NC_071512.1, from coordinate 62,028,395 downwards.
TATCACCTCCCTACTTCCCTCTCTTTGCTGGAGGAGATTATTTCCTTCTGAGAACCTGAGCAATGATGTAAAGTGAGGCAGGAATCTGTGTTTCAACTTCCCTTCCCTGCAACTGGGGTTGGAGATGTGGAAGCAAAAGGTTTAAATAACAGCCTTGTGAGCCATTACTATTCAGGTCCTCCAGAACTCTTGCCAAAGACCTCAGAGTTGCAGTATGTCTGGTGGATAGGGCACTGGGCTGGGAAACAGGAGATGTAGATTCCAGTCCCAACTTTGCAACTGACCTGCTATGAGACCTTGGGTGAGGCATTTCACCTCTTTCTGCCTCAGTTTCACCCCCTCTCCTCCATCCACTCTGTCTGTTTAGATTGGCAATTCTTTGGAGCAAAGTCTGTCTCTCTGATTATGCCTATATACAAAGTGTACCACAATGGAGACCCAATTCTGATTGGGGAATCTAGGTGCTGCTGGAATGAAAACAATATTTAAAAGAATCTAAATGTTCTTTTAAAAACTTTGGAAGGCATATTTTTACATCATAAAGTAAGTTATGATTTTGTTTTTGCGTCATTGTTCACCTTTAATCTCTGTTGAATCAGTTAAACAGGACCAAATAACATCCTTTTTTTAAAGAAGCAAAGAACTGATCAATAAAAACAACAAGAAAAAAAATTACTAGTTTGCTAAAACTCCTGCTAGAAATTGAAAAGTATTAATGCTGACCACAGCATATTAACAAAACATCCAGCTTGACAATATAGTGAAATATTAAAGTGTTGCAGTTGCAACTAATGCATTGCTTGTGGAACACCTGTAAATGTGAGCTCATAAAAGAGAATTCATATCAACTGCTAGCTGTGATTACCGAGAGACTGCTGCACTTAGTTAAAGACAGCTCTGACCACAAATGAATCATGGCTTCTACAATATAATATTGGTTTTAGAAAAAATAAACAATATATTTTATGTCCTAAAATATGAGGGTTTCTAAATGTCACATCAAGTTTCATTAATGTATTTTCTTTTTCAAAACTTCTGAATGTCATTTGTTTCAAAGCTAAATTTTTCTCTTAACTTTAAATGTAATTTATGGCTTTCCCATACCTAATTAGCTTAGAACTTGATTGCCTCCATTTAAAAGGAAGGAAACAAGCTATTAATTATAGGCTGAGATCCAAACTGATGGGAACATCAATACTTTTACTGCAATTTTCACAATAAATCCTAGACCATAAAGCCTTATCTACGTGTTTTGGAGGTGGGACAAGTTTCATATCCATTAACATGGAGACAACACATTGATTGCCTGCTATGGCATTATTAAAATGAACTGATGAGGCAGCTGCAGGAAAAGGCTTGCATAAAGTGGATATTCTCCTAGATCAATGTATGCATCTTAAATTTTAGAAATGATCTATTTGTGCAGTTCATATTTCTGCTTTTACTATATTTTTAAAGCAAAGATCAAAGACGAATCTGGACAGTGATAGCTAACTCCTTTAATCATTACTACGGACACTGATTTCAACACTGCCAATAAATATTGACCTGTGGGCTCCAAATCCTGCATCAACAGTAGATCTAAGATGTAATGTCAATGCAAATTTACAATTTTTTTCTCCTTGTTGCCAATGAGCAACATGTTTAATATTGTTCTCGGGTGTAAATGGACAAAGGCTAAAAAAATGTTTACACAAATATTTGTACAAATTTTAAACAGTTTTGTGTTTGCTGTATTCTTTTCTCTTTTGTGCTGTTTCCATGAAATGTCACCCTATTGAATGGTCTCTCACTTTAGTACTCAAATACTTATGGACAATAAATGTAACATTCTCTTTCTGTGAATAGTGACCAAGAAACCTAGTAATCAGCTAAGCTCATCTACTCAGCAAACAGAAACAAAAAGTGACCTTTGTGACCAATCACAACTTAGCAGCACAGCTTGAACAGCAGGTTAGAGGATAAACAGTTATGATGTAGCAAATTTGCATTCATATGCAGCAGTAGCCTAAATTGAGGGAGCCATCCCAATGTGTCTCTCACCAAGTCCCCACATCCATACCTATTAAAAGTGTGTTGACATAACGTAAATGGAAGATGAAATAATACAATGAATTGATAGGGTGACCATATTTCCCAAAGGGAAAACGGGACACCTCGTGGGGCTAGCCCAAGCCCTTCTTCCACCCCCTGCCCGGAGCTGGCCCAAGCCCCTCACCCGATCCCTTCTCCCGCCTCCTCCCTCCACCATCTGAGCTGCTTGTCCGAGCCCCTCTCCTTATGTGAGACTGGGGCCGGTGTCACTGCTCACCTAAGTTCTGCCTGCCCCCACACCTGAGCCCTGCCTCCCCACCATGCAGGGCTGGCATTGCCACTTCCCTCCTCCCACACGTTCCTCTGCACCTCACTATTTTGCCAAAAATGGGCATTTGTCCCATTTGCTCTTGCCAACTGATTAAGTTGACAAGAGCAAATGGGAGAAATACCCACTTTGACAAAAACATTAGGACAGCCAGAACAGGACATAAAAAAGGGACTGTCACTGCCAAAACGGGATGTATGGTCACCCTATGAATTGATTAAAAACAGATAGGACCACTCCCACCCACTTCTGTGAAAATGAATCACATGCTCGGGAAAACCATCCAAATCTCAGGTTTCAGAGTAGTAGCCGTGTTAATCTGTATCTGCAGAGACTAAGGTGCCACAAGTACTCCTGTTCTTTTATCCAAATCTCAGTCAATAGAACAGAAATGTACATGAAGTATAGGAGAGAAAGAGAGAGCTACAGAATGAGTACCTGGCATTGTACTGTTGCAGAAAAGTGTACCAGAGGGTTTTTCTCTCTCTCTCTTTGGCCTCCAGCTAAAGCAATAATGTTTATGCAGTATGTGTTGTCAAGGAAAAGAATAAATTAAGCTCTTTGGGGGCAAGGACTATACAGTGCATAGCAAAATATCTTGATTGTTCCTGAGGTTACTATTGCAATTTAAATAAATGTGCCTTATTCCTGAGTACTGTGGTTTGCTTTATTATCCAGTTTAGATTGTATTCCCTTCCCCCTGCTGTTGTTTCAGAGTCAACTAATTTATGGCCCTGGTAGGCAGAAGAAACTGTTGTGTGTGTCACTAGAGGGGTGGGCTATGAATCATTATGTTAACTAGCCATGTAAGAAGCAGTGCATCCTTAGTCTGTGTCTGTAACTGGTGATGAAGCCAGACTAGTGATCTCTGAATCATTGCCTGCTGACTCAACGTTAACCTCCACTTCTTCAGTACTGCAGTTAAAGGACCTCTCCTTCCTCCCTCACACACTGGTGTGCTTCATATCATGTGACAGAGTAAAGTATAAGGGTTTTGAGAGTTCTCTTTCTCAGGGTGCTTGTGCATGGTTTACAATCTTTAGTACATTTCCTACACAGCACCTAAAGCTCATATCTTTCCAGAAGTATATTCCAAATCTAACAGTAAAAATACAGCATATGTAAACAGACCACACCAATGCATCTTAAGAAAAGTACATTGTGGAAATATAAATGTAATCAAACCTCTCTCAAACGATATTTCTCATTTTCCCAGGCAGCGTTCTCTCCATCCATTGCATACAAGCAATTACTTTTGACAAGTTACAAACAGAAGTAAAGGAATACTGAGATCACTGAGAAATGATGAGCACAAGAATGCAGTTGTGATTCACAGCGAAAATTCAATGTTCAATGGCCCTCAAACTCATATTTCTACAAGGAGTTGTGGTTTAGTGTCATAATGTGCTGGAATACTGGGTAGCTACAGATTTCTCTTACACTGTCTGTGCTTCTATGCTGCAAACACTATTTAAGTGTTCCTATTTTTCAAGTTATTACAGTGCCTTCTGAAATATCCCTGCTTTGCTTAGCATAGAGCTGTGGTATTGCATATACTACTGGATGGTAATAATTGGTAAATACTGAGAGTCTAATGGCTACCACTTTACTTGTTTAGGCGTAACAAATGCATGGATTCTAGTATTAAATACAATGCACCCCTGTAAGTGGTTTTTTTTTGTTTGTTTTTTTGTTTTTTTTTTAAGAAAAACAAACAAAAACCTTACAACTCATAGATGTGACCTGGGTAAAGCTGGAATGTGCGTCAACTAAAGAGTTATGAAAGAAGAGAGGTAACAAAGTGTTACAATAGAAGCTTTTAGTTCCTAGAGGCACGGTGATTCCTTGTTATTCTGTCTCAGAGTTCAGGACTTTTAAACCCAAGACAGCATTTTGAGAAAGTAAGTAGAGGGAAACATGACAAAGGAAAGCTGGTTTAAGGCTTTTTCACTCTAGTAATCAGGTTTTCAAGTGTTTTGAACAGTTTCAGGGTGAAGGGCATGAATGTAAGTTGTTTTGGGGGCTGAATGGTTAGCAACTTAGGAAAAATAAAAACCAAGGGCAGTGGAGTATGAAATTAAAGGGAAAGAACTGCTGTGAGGATGAGAGGGAACAGAAGAGCAAAATAAAAGAGAACTCCTTTTAATCAGAATATTAGGTACCAGAGATAAGTCAGGACTCAGGGGGCTTGGGAGGAGAAGGTGAGTGGGTCATTTCCCACCCTTTACTGTGGATCTCCTGAAGTCCATAGGAGTGAAGAGTTCTCACTGAGATTTAGAAGGGTTGTTGGATCCCCTCAGAAGGCATATGATGCCTACTGGGGTCCCCCATAGAACACCCACCCCAAGTCTTCTGAGGCTCATCGGGGATCATCCTTGACCTCTCTCAAGCTCTAATAGGATTTTAGCACCCCATCTAGCCAGATAAGGATAATCTTAATTGTTGGGTGTCAGAGCCAATTTGGGGCTGAAGAGGCCACTAAAGATGAGGGGCTCCCAGGAGGTCACCTAAGAGGCATATGGTTGGCCACTGATTAGCCCCACCTAAGATCCAAAGAAGGAATTGGGAGAACCCCAAAGAGCCTTCCAAAGTTAACTGGATTTTGTTCACCAGGAGATTTTTAGGACTTGAGCTTCCTACAGTTTATAGCAAGAAGCAACAGCTTCCTAGAGTGCTACTGGCTGGTCAGGACCCTGTTGAAATTCACCTATGGCACAGGGTAGAAACAGAATGCTGGATTTAAATTTTTCCTGTACAGAACAGTTTCAAAAGTGCCTTGGCTTAACCACTCCCTTTAAACCCAAAGGTTGAACTCCCATTTACTTGCAGTGGGGGGCAGAGTTATTCCCATGCTGAGCAGTTTGGGAAAGCCTACATTAAATCATTCTGGGGCAGAATATCCTCAAATTCCCATGGAATAAGATAGAGGGAATGGGAAATTTAGGCAAAATCGAACTGCCTCAAACTCTTGAAGTACTGAAATATTAGAAATTGTTGCATGTATCTGTGCCAATGAAGTAATGGATATAATTCCTTTGTCTGCAGATAGATTTTAAAACATGAATAGTGAACATTGATATTATGATGACATGGAGTACTGAAGAAATTTTGGGGGGAGGGGGTTATTTTGTGTTTGATAGTTTGGTTTCTTAATTTTTAAAATTCTTTTTTTAGCTCAATCTAATAGTTACAGGGGAGATTTTTAAGTATGTGGGCGGGGGAGGGTAGAAGTGGGGGAAAGTCCAAAGTCAATGTACGTGGTTATGATAATTTTAGCAGGATGTTTTTACAGTTAATAAAAAGCTACATGAAAACAAACAAAAAAGTGTAGGATTGGAAAAGCTTCATGATTCTCCTTTGCCCTTTCCTCCATTCCCCCATTATTATTACTTTTTTTATTGTTGTTTGAAAAACAAAAAACCTTTTAAAGTGAAGATAAGATAGCAGGTACATGGCAGTGGGAGAGGGCATATTACTTTTCTAGAACATATAGTATAAAAAGCACATTAAAAATTGAGGAAACTAAGAGTAAAGGAAGAATTTACAGGAAAATATGGACATTCAGGGTTAAGGTAGCCAATCTACATTAACTCTGCCTCCATAATGTTGTCTTCAGAAAGTCAGAAACTCATACAGTCTTATCCATCCAAAGCAAATAGTCTCACTTTATTAGTCACCACACACATTTCAGTGTCTTCACGTTAAATGTACAGAGGTTGTGCCTCTTCACAGCTTTCTTTATGGACACATGAACTACCATGAATACATTTTACAAATTCTTAATTAGATAAGTAGGATACTGATGACCATCATTCCCTGCTGCCAATTATGGGCCCACTCTTGTTAGGTCCTAAAGACACTCAGCAATTCATAGGACATTTCTGCACCACAAAGGGAATAGGCCCTAAGATTCCATATGCCACTTAATTACACAGGTGTTAGATAAAGAGCTAGCATATCTCCATAAACAAACCTCATATTTTTGGATCATAAAATTAGAGCACTTACATGAACTATATAGACGATATAGTCATATCATATGATAATACTATTTCCATTCCACTAGTTTCTCTGGAGGATGTTAAGCAGCAGCTAGTAAAGTTAGTCAGCAGGTCTCGATAACTTGCATCCAGTGGTTTTAAAAGAGCCGGCTAAGGAGCTTCTTGCACCATTAATGCTAATTTTCAAGATGTTTTGGAACACGGGGGAAGTTCCAGAAGACTGGAAGCAAGGTACTGTTGTGCCAAAATTTAAAAAAGGTAAACTGAATGACCTGATAATTAAAGGCCTGTCAGTCTGACATCGATCCTGAACAAGATAATAGCGCAGCTGATAGATGATTGAATTAATAAAGAATTAAAGGAAGGTAATATAATTAATGCCAATTAACATGGGTTCATCACAAGTAGAGGCTGTCAAATTAACTTAAAATCTGTTCTTGATGAGATTAGAATTTTTGGCTGATACAGGTAATAGTGTTGACATACTATGATTTCTGCAAGGCATTTGATTTGGTACTACATGAGATTTTGATTAAAAACCCTAGAATCTAAAATTAACATGGCACACATTAAATGGACTAAAAGCCAACTAACTTATAGTTTGGTGTTTTGTTTTGTTTTTTTCCAGGGAGGGTAATTAATCTTTGCAATTATTTACCAAGGATCGTGGCAGATTCTCTATCACTGGCAATATTTAAGTCAAGGTTGAATGTTTTTTTTTCTAAAAGATATACTCCAGAAATTATTTTGAGGAAGTTCTATGTCCTGAATTATACAGGAAATCAGACTATATGATCACAATGGTCCCTTCTGACCTTAGAATCTATGAAAAGAGCAAAAGTTCATGCGGTGATTAATTATCACGCTCAGTATTAAAAACATATATGAAAAAAACTATAAAACCAATGATATGGAGTGCACATTTACAATTCTCTACACCTGAAGGAAGATAGAAAGCTGGTATCTCTACAGGAGATGAGTTAAGGTAGCCTACTTCTTCCATTGTGAACTGTCATACTTCCAAAAGCTTGGATTCCTCGTAAACTTAATCTGATCTCTAGATTTCATAGATTCATAGATTCTAGGACTGGAAGGGACCTCGAGAGGTCATCGAGTCCAGTCCCCTGCCCACATGGCAGGACCAAATACTGTCTAGACCATCCCTGATAGACATTTATCTAACCTACTCTTAAATATCTCCAGAGGTGGAGATTCCACAACCTCCCTAGGCAATTTATTCCAGTGTTTAACCACCCTGACAGTTAGGAACTTTTTCCTGATGTCCAACCTAGACCTCCCTTGCTGCAGTTTAAGCCCATTGCTTCTTGTTCTATCCTTAGAGGCTAAGGTGAACAAGTTTTCTCCCTCCTCCTTATGACACCCTTTTAGATGTCTGAAAACTGCTATCATGTCCCCTCTCAGTCTTCTCTTTTCCAAACTAAACAAACCCAATTCTTTCAGCCTTCCTTCATAGGTCATGTTCTCAAGACCTTTAATCATTCTTGTTGCTCTTCTCTGGACCCTTTCCAATTTCTCCACATCTTTCTTGAAATGCGGTGCCCAGAACTGGACACAATACTCCAGCTGAGGCCTAACCAGAGCAGAGTAGAGCGGAAGAATGACTTCCCGTGTCTTGCTCACTACACACCTGTTAATACATCCAAGAATCATGTTTGCTTTTTTTGCAACAGCATCACACTGTTGACTCATATGTTTCTATTTTTTTGTTAAATATGAAATACTTAGAATCCAGTCTTTGCCTATCTGTGCCTCAGTTTCCCCAGCTAGAATGATATCTATCTCCTTTGTTAAGCACTGTGTGATCTGCTGATGAAAGAGATAGATATTATACTACTGATGTCCATTGAAACTTTACCTTCATCTTAATTTTTTTTTAATGTGAATATATAGAGAGTACTTCAGTGACTAGGGCTGTTCATTTTTCATCTCTCACCGGGAAAGAATATGCTTTATTTTTTAAAAGAGAAAATGAAAAAAAGAAAAGATCTAGCATGTAGAAATCTTTAACAGATCTCTTTAAGTCATATGCTTATTATCATTAGTGACTGATTTATTGAAAGATTGAATAAGGTGAAATTAGCTGAATTGTAGAGACACGGTATTATATTACTATTGATAAATATATTCCAAGTAATCATTATGCTTTCAGCAAACTAAGTACAATATGCTTACTCATTTGAAGTGAAGTTTTAAGCCTTTGAATTCATTACAGACTTTTTTGCAATATCAAGCAATAAAGAGTTGGTACATTTATGAGTATGATTTGAAAAATTAGGAATTAATAATACAATTAAATTCACTTAAGCAAAAAATTAAATAAAACAATTGTAATTAACTGCAATCTAGTTGTTGAAAAACGGTTACTTCAATTCCCATTAAACACAGAATTTTGTATGACCAATATTTTACATCTAACTAAACCTGAATTCAGCTCCAATTTTTCTGTGCACCAATGATTGATGCAGTGATTGATAGCTTGACACCAACTATGTGAGTACTGAGATAATCCTATAGCAACTCTCTGCTGGTGGAACTCTGGCCTTTAGATTAGCAGTTCTTCAGTTCTAATCCTATCAATTTGCCCATATACTTGTAAAGAGCATGCAGTATTGAGGTATCCCTGAGTCCTATGAACTGATTAACATTGGTGATGAAATAAAGTACATCAGAAAGAGGACTATCATATGCTAGGGTTACCATACATCAGGTTTTTCCCGGACATGTCCGGCTTTTCGGCAATCAAACCCCCGTCCGGGGGGAATTGCCAAAAAGCCGAACATGTCTGGGAAAATGCCGGTCGGGCACTTCCCCTCCCGCGGCTGCTCTGCTCCTCCCCTGACTCTTCGGCTCTGTTTAAGAGCCGAGCTGCCCGAGCGCTATGGGCTTCAGGCAGCCGCCTTGCCTCCGGACCCCAGCCGCCAGCCGGGCACTTCCCCTCCCGGGCTCCGGTGGCGCAGGGTCCGGAGGCATGGGGGCTGCCCGAAGCTGGTAGCGCTCGGGCAGCTCGGCTCTTAAACAGAGCTGAAGAGTCAGGGGAGGAGCAGAGCCTCTGGCCGCGGCGGCTCTGCTCCTCCCCTGACTCTTCAGCTGTGTTTAAGAGCCAAGCGCCTCGGGCTTTGGGCAGCCCCCATGCCTCCAGACCCTGCGCCGCCGGAGCCCGGGAGGAGAAGTGCCCGGCCGGGGGTGCAGGGTCTGGAGGCATAGGGGCTGCCCGAAGCCCAAGCGCTACTGGCTTCACGGTTTGCCGGGCAGCCTCCAGACCCTGCGCCCCCCGCCTGGGCGCTTCCCCTCCCAGGCTCCAGCTGCGCTGCGGAAGCGCCGGCCGGGGGCGCAGGGTCTGGGGGCTGCCCAGCAAACCGTGAAGCTGGTAGCGCTTGGGCAGCCCTTTTCGTGTGGCTGGGAGTGGGAGGGAGGAGGGGGCAGAGTTAGGGCGGGGCTGGGGGTGGGAAGTGGGCGGGCCAGGGCCCCGTGGAGAGTCCTCTTTTTTTATTTGTTAAATATGGTAACCCTATCATATGCCTCCAAATTAAGCATTTTCTCTGCACATGCTCCTCGACCCCTTAAAGAGTAAATTTTGGGAGCAGTCCTCTCAACTGGAAAAACATTCTGCTGCCAGTGGTTAAACTGCTTTAAAATAGGGCTGAGACAAAACTTTTAAACAAAATATATAAGCTATTCAAGGGTCGGGGAGTGGCAGGGGGGGCAGGGATTGCCAATATCCTGACCAGAACCTGATTCTGAACCTTGTGATAAAGGAAAACAGAGGAAAGACAAATGGGATCAAGTGAGAAGGTGGAAGGAGGTGAGGAGACATAATCGAAGAAAAATATTCAAATAAAGGGAAGAGAAACAGAGAACATGAGAAAGAGGGGAAAAAAAGAAAGGTGAAGACAAATCATCTAGTAATATTTCCCCATTATAATCTGCAGTAAACTGATACTTGGCTGATATTTTCAACCTATTCTGAATGCATTTTTCATCATCATCAGATGATTCTTTTCTCTGTTCCTTTTTGCTGAATTTGTTTCCATATATATTCATATATCCATAAACATTAGAACCTAACATGTTCAAATGGATTCAAAATTAAGCAAAACAAATTCTTCCAACATTAGATGATAATTCAAGATTTTTAAGTGCTTAAGTTATTCTAAAACAGTGTCAATATGTTGGTTTAAAAAAAGTGAAATAAATAGTTAATATTGATCATTGACCCACTGTAGAACCAACAGAAGCAAGAATATTCAAAACTCAAGATTCCCACCCATCCATCCTCATCACCCTTTGTTGTTTATAACTCTTCTGGGACCAATAGAAGCTCTGACTCGCTTGAAACTTGAAATACCTAGATGCAATACCGTGTTAGTCTGTAACAGCAAAATGGGTTAGCAAAGAGCATATGAGGGCTTGACAAAAAAGCTCTGGAAGATTTGTGTTCAGAAAAGGGGATAAGCTTTATGTAAGGGGAGTCCCCTTACTGACATTCAGTGGGGGTGTTTTGGTTGGCTAGCTCCCAGCACTAAAAGGGGAAGGGTCGATGAGAAATCAGGACCCTGAGACTGACAGTCCCCAGGAACAATGGGGAGAGGCCAATGCTCCATATCAGCCTGATTGACAGGGAGGGCAGCTAATCAGGGAGTCAGGAGGCCAGGGTGGGTCCTGTCCTCAGTATAAACTGGAATTACCTGGGTCAGACAGAGAGGGGCTGAGCTAAGAAGAGAGCAGGGGCCCAAGCTGAGCTGAAGAGCAGAGCCTCACTGGCCAGAGGGACCAGAACAGCAGCCCAGGAAGCAGGTCAGAGCTGAGAGCAGAGTCACAGAAGCAGCCCACAGAGCAGACCTGTCCTGGGGGGAGAGCTGCAGCCACAGAGCCAGAGACACATGCCCAGGGAGAACAGATCCTGTGCTGGAGAAGAGCTGCAGCCACAGAGCCAGGTGTGGTGAGCAACTGGGGCCAGCCAAGGCGGGATTCTGGGCAAAGGCCCAGCGCAGAAAGACAACCCCAGCCAAGGGTCCTTGCAGGTCAGACTGGGAGGGGGATCTTAACCCGATGGGGGGCTGTCGCTGGGAAGAAGTGTCCCACCTCCCAAAGCCCAGAGGTGTGTGACTACCATCAGAGCAAGCGTCCAACCTGCAGTATCCCTGCAGCACAGCCAGGGCCTGAGAAGGACGCCTGGGACCGACAAGGAACAGACTGTGAACTGCCCTGACATTCCAGAGACACTGTTTGTAATGTTCCCTGCCACAGAGCGGGGTGATGTGCTTTCCTTTAACCTTTCCCATTTTTCCTTATTCTTTTTTAAAATTAATTGTTGATTAAACAACTTATATTGCCTTTAAATTGTATGTAAATGATCAGTGGGTCAGGGAAGTGCCCAGTGCAGAGAGAGTACCCCGGAGTGGGGAATGTCACCCTAGCCCCTGTCGTAGGCGACCACTGCAGGGTTGGGGGTCGAGCCCCCCAGGAATCCTGGGCCCAGCTTTGTTGGGGTTATGAGGACTCTGCCAGACAGGAGAGTAGAAGGGGAGTCCTCAAGGTCAGGGAGGCCTCTGGGTAAAGGAAGTGGGAGCGAGGACTCAGATCCTTTCACTAGCTCACTTCACCGGGGTAGTGCAGAAGCCAGGAAAGTTCCCCACAATAGCGGGACCATCCCCCCGCTTACATTTAGAAAGAAAGCTACAGATCAACAACTGAGAAATCTGTTAATGGCCAGTGATCAGGAGGCAGGAGCACAGCCCTTACCTGATGCTACAAAAGCTGCAGAAGAAACTGGAATGGAAAAAGAACAGGAGTACTTGTGGCACCTTAGAGACTAACAAATTTATTAGAGTATAAGCTTTTGTGGACTACAGCCCACTTCTTCGGATGCATATAGAATGGAACATATATGCATCCTGTTCTTTTTGCGGATACAGACTAACAGGGCTGCTACTCTGGAATGGAAAAGGCAGCCAATAAATGGCAACCTGAGCATGAACAGAAACTAGCAGAAATTCGATGGCTGGGAAAGCAAAGAATTGCTGCTGAGGAGAGGGTTCACCAGCTGGGACAAGAAACTGCCAGAATTCAGCTTGAAGTCAAAAAAGCAATAGAGAAACTGTATCCTCTAGAAATTTCAGTTTATAACAATGGTGGTATGTTATATTGCTCTGAGCAGTTTTCTGTATTTAACCCATTGTGCTATGACCAGGGGGAGGGGACTCTAACCTGGTGGGAAATAGCTGTTTGTCTGTGCAAAATAGCAGTTTGTCTGTAAATAAAGTTTCTGAATGTCTGTCTAATGTCTCAGAAGTGAATCCGGAATTAGATCAAGCACAGAAAGATCTCATTGGTCAGGAAAATGTTTCTTAGGAGCAGATTAAAGTGGATGGTCAGGTTAAAGCCCTGACTGAGGAAGGAAAGGATACATTTTTGATGGGTGATGGATTATTGGCTAGTACGGCTTGTAAAAGAGAACCTAAAAAGGGTAACTGTCATTTGCTGGAAGTAGCTCAGTGTAGTGAGAAAAGCAGCACTTTATCTGTTGGGAGTGGCAATGTGCCTGGTAAGGAAAGTTTGAGTGAGCCTAGGCAGCCTTGTGAGCTGATGGCTTTATCTAGTCAGAAGTTTGAGAAGGCAAGGATAGTGCAAAATGAGTGTCCCTATACCTTACCTGTTTCCTATGTGGAAAATTGTGACAGTGAAGTAAATGTGCCTGTGTCTGTCAGGGGTATTGACTTGCCTATGGAGGAAGCTACCTTGGTTTCCAAGCAGTTGTCTGTGAACAGCCATGTGTGCTGGGACAAGGGAAATGAGATCCCAAGCTGTGTGTCTGGTAAGGGAGAATGTGTCTCTGGCTCTTCTTTGTCTGTGGAGCAGACAGAAGGTGCCTTTCAGGCTGTGATGGTTGAGAATAGTGCAGTTGTCTCAAAGTTGGTTCTGAATTCAACTAAAGCCAGGGAAGGAAATGGACCTAAGTTTGTGTCCGCTAGGGAGAATGGCACTGTAACTAGGTTGCGTCCAGTTAGTGTCTTAGCAAAATCCCAGAGACCAGACAATTCTGGTACTTGTATTTTGCCTATTGCTAATGTGCGATTGGAAAAGGATATAACAACTCCATCTAATCAGGGTGATATCCTAGCCAGGGCACAGGTAGAGCATAAAGGTGATTTGTGTTACCTACTAACAGTTTGGAAACTTGTAGCAAGAAGGAAAAGATTCCTAAGCTTGTGAGTGGGAAAAGAAAGGAGAATGCTTCTAACCTTTTATGTAGTGAGTCTATAAGATTGCTTGAAAGGGGATTGTGTAGAAATCCGTCTGATGGACCAAAGGTGAACATGAATGTGAGATCCAGAAAGAGTCTGTTGTTGCTCAGGAAAGTGTTCCTTTAGAGCAAGCCCTAGGTGAAGAAGGTAAGGGCAGAATTTCTTTGAGGGGTGAATTGTGGCTTAGGAAAGCACCTAGAGAAAGGAATCTTCATGGTAGTCTTTGCAAGCAGTTTACTGCAATTGAAGTTGTGTGGAAGTGATTTGATCAAGGAAGCTTCAGTTCCTACCGGCCAGAAATGTTCTGTGGTGAATGGATCCACTGACTTTCCTTTTGAAAGATCCATGTGGATAGCTTTGAAAAGGTCTCATATGGCGTAAAAACTGCTAAGGAATTTAAACAGTCCTATGACCAAGTGGCTGTGTTTGTCTCCCCAACAAGCTGGCCAAGGTTGTTCAGAGAGAAATGTCTCCATGCTGATTCTGTGAGTGAACAGTCTGTGTCTCAGGTTCAGAGGGAAGACTGGGCAGCTGAGTCTGCAAAGCAGAACACCAGGGCAGTTAAATCTCTTAAGAATGCAGGGGAGGGGAGGTATACTCTCATCTCTAGATACTTTGGTTATGACATGTAGTCTCTTGTGGACTTAACATCTGATTCCAAGTGGAAGCAGAGGTTGGTAAGGAAAGGACAGCAGAACTTTGAGTCTAGCTTGTTAGTGAAAATGAATTGTTTCTCTTTAAGACAGAGTCAAGCCTTGAAATTGGTAGCAGTGAAGGATCTAAAAACTGGTGAACAGGCTCCTGTCTGTTTAAATGCAAATTACCTGACTGACTGGGAGAAGAAAGCCTTGCTAATAGCTGTTGGCACAGAGAGCACACCCATTCAGCCAGTGAATTCTGTTAAGCAAGAGAAATCAGGGTTTGATCCTTCAGGACAGGGAGGAAAGGTAAAACTTAATTTTGCAAAGGAAAGCCACAGGCTAACCATAAAATGCCAAAACCCCAATGGTATTGAGCCAAAGGTGTGGAATAACAAAAAGGATTGTAAATGGACACTTGCAATGAATTTGTTGTTATTGCTAATGGTAATTTTTGTAACAAATGTGTTGCTAATACCAAGAATTGTAAAAGTATACAATGTGCCCACTCTTTTGGAAAATCCCTTGAACATGTTAAGCGTGATACATAAGAACATACTTTATGTTAAAAGTCCTTGTAATGCTGATATTTCACAGTTAATGCCTGTAAACAGTCTTGGAACTTTTCACAGGGGAAAAGACATTCCGGACCTGATGTGCTGTATTAAAAGGGAAACTGAGGCACACTACCATATTGCTTTCACGGCTAAATGCCAAGATTCCTGTACTATGGACAACAAATAGCTACATTGACTTAATGTTAATTGGGTTCCAAACATTTGTAGCTATGTTCTTTAGCTCTTGGCAAGATCACATGAGACATACAGAAACTATGCTGCAAGAGCAGATACAATCCACTACTGTTCTAACCAAGTTTTACCTTGAGTTTGTAAAGAGATTCAATCATGTTATTGAACATGACTTTGATAAACCATTTCTGTTATACACTGATACGGCTTCTAACCCAATATTAGCTGTAGTAAGACAGAACCAAGGACGGGGAGCTCTTGGGATGCAGTCAGCCATATTTGTGTCATCCCTTTCTGCATCAATTTTGTGTTGGGGGTGTGATGTTATTGACACAAACTGGGACCATATAAATCATTGTTGCAACCAAGGTTATGTAGTTAGGGTTACCATACATCCTCTTTTTCCCGGACATGTCCGGCTTTTCGGCAGTCAAACCCCCGTCCGGGGGGAATTGCCAAAAAGCTGAACATGTCCGGGAAAATGGCAGCTCTGCTCCTCTCCGACTCTGTTTAAGAGCCGGGCTGCCCGAGCGCTACCGGCTTCGGGCAGCCCCGTGCCTCCAGACCCTGCGCCGCTGGAGCCCGGGAGGGGAAGTGCCCGGCTGGGGGCGCAGGGTCTGGAGGCATGGGGGCTGCCCGAAGCTGGTAGCGCTCGGGCAGCCCAGCTCTTAAACCGAGCCAAAGAGTTGGGGAGGAGCAGAGCCGGGGCGGCTGGAGGCTCTGTGTAACTGACACTGTGTCAGTTACACAGAGCCGAAGAGGAGCAGAGCTGCTGCGGCTGGAGGCTCTGTGTAACTGACACAGTGTCAGTTACGCAGAGCCACGGCAGCTGGAGGCTCTGCTCCTCTTCGGCTCTGTTTAAGAGCCGGGCTGCCCGAGCGCTACCGGCTTCGGGCAGCCCCTGTGCCTCCGGACACTGCGCCGCCAGAGCCCGGGAGGGGAAGTGCCCGGCTGGGGGCGCAGGGTCCGGAGGCAGAGGAGCTGCCTGAAGCCCAAGCGCCACCAGCTTCACGGTTTGCTGGGCAGCCTCCAGACCCTGCGACCCCGGCTGGGCGCTTCCCCTCCCGGGCTCCAGCTGTGCTGGGGAAGCACCGGCTGGGGGCGCAGGGTCTGGGGGCTGCCCGGCAAACCCTGAAGCCGGTAGCACTGGGGCAGCCCTTTCACCGTGGCTGGGAGTGGGAGGGAGGAGGGGCGGAGTTAGGGCGGGGAAGGGCGGAGTTGGGGCGGGGCTAGGGGTGGGGAAATGGGCGGGGCCTGGGCCCGTGGAGGGTCCTCTTTTTTTATTTATGAGATATGGTAACCCTATATGTAGTGGCACCAAATCTTGTATAAAGGGGGTCTTGTATAAGGTGTCTAAAACAAGGTTATGGTTTGCTGGTTATAATTATGCTATCTGGGTGCATGTATCATTTTTGTATTTAAAGTTATAAGTATTGGCTCTATACTGTCTGTATTTCAAACTTACGCTATGCTTCTGGGTGACATCCCAGACAATTTGGTGTCAGTTCTGCCTAGCCTGCTTGATGGCCCATTAAGGATCATCAGCTACACAATTGACCCATGGAGAGAAGGCAGACACACCTTGTGACTCAGCAAGGTATGCAGGGACATGCCTATGGACAGAACTCTAAGGTTTTTCTATGCCTTGTGCTGGATAGTGTCCTTGGGACAAAGAAAGCAAAGACCACATGGCAAGAGACTATAAAGGCTGATGCCTCATCTCCATCTGGTCTTCAATCCTTCTTCTTACCTCTGGAGGGACTTTGCTACAAATGGAAGCTCTAAACAAAGTACTGATGACCCATCCCAGCTGTGAATGTACTCCAGAGACTTGATTTGAACCTGCAGTTTATTCCATCACTGCTACAAGTCTGAACTAAGAACTTCGCCATTACTGTATGTAATTGATTCCATATAACCAATTCTTGCTCTCGTCTATACCTTTTTCCTTTCATAAATAAACCTTTAGATTTTAGATTCTAAAGGACTGGCAACAGCATGATTTGTGGGTAAAATCTGATTTGTATATTGATCTGGGTCTGGGGCTTGGTCCTTTAGGATCGAGAGAACCTCTTTTCTTTTACTGGGGTACTGGTTTTCATAACCATTTGTCCCCATAACGAGTAGGGTGACCAGATCACCAAAGACAAATATTGGGACGCGGGGGTGGGGGGGGGTGACGTGGGGGGGGCGTGGCCCCCCCCCCCAAAAAAAAAAACCCTTCCTCCGCAAGCGCTGGAGGGAGGCCCGGGAGACTCAGGGGAAGCGCGGGGCCGGGGTGAGTAACAGTCCGGCCTGGTCCCTTGCAGGCAGGACTCAGTTGGGTGGTAGGGCGAGGAGGGGGGCGGCCCGCGGGGCCGGGCGGTGGCTGTTCTCACCCCCGGCCAGCGGGACTCGGGAGCAGCCGCTGCTGCAGCTCCCACTGCCGCGGGGGAGGAAGCGGCCATGGCGCTCGGTGGCTCTGGTGCCTCCGAACCCCCCGAGCCGGGGCCTGCTGCGGGGACCCAGCAGCGCGCACGCTGCGCCCAGCCCCTGGCCAGGCACGTCTGGGCTGCTGCCCAGCTGGTGCTATCCCGCGGCGGCCCCGGAGTGGGGCAGCAGGCCCCAGCCCCCCCGTCCCGCTCGGGTCCCGCAGGGGAACTAACGGGGCTGGGCTGCCGATGCCTCCGCCCCGGGTCCGCCGCGCGATAGCACCAGCTGGGCAGCAGCCCAGACGCGACTGGCCAGGGGCTGGGCCCAGTGTGCGCGTTGCTGGGTCCCCGCAGCAGGCCCCGGCTCGGGGGGTTCGGAGGCGCCAGAGCCGCCGAGCGCCATGGCCGCTTCCTGCCCCCGCGGCAGTGGGAGCTGCAGCAGCGGCTGCTCCCGAGTCCCGCTGCCCGGGGGGGACAACAACAGCCGCCGCCTGGCCCCGCGGGCCGCCCCCCTCCTCTCCCTACCACCCAACTGAGTCCTGCCTGCTCGGGGCCAGGCCGGACTGTTACTCACCCTGGCCCCGCGCTTCCCCTGAGTCTCCCGGGCCTCCCTCCAGCGCTTGCGGAGGGGGGAGGAATGGCGAGCCTGGGGAAGAGGCGGGGATTCGGGGAGGGAGCCAATCGGCGGAGGAGGGGGCGGAGTCGGGGCGGGGGGGGGGGGGCGCGAGCACTTCCGGGCTCTAGGCTCCAGGGCATTTCCTTGTTTGTCCAGTGTCCCGACCGCATGTCGGTCGGGATGCGGGACAAACAAGGAAATATCGGGACGGTCCCGATAAAATCGGGACGTCTGGTCACCCTAATAACGAGTGGCACTAGTGGTAATACTGGAAAACTGGAGTGTCTAAAGGAATTGCTTGTATGACTTATGGTTAGCCAGTGGGGTAAAACCAAAGTCTTCTCTGTTTTGCTGGTTTGGTTTGGGCTGTAGCTACCCTGCGCTAAACAATTTGTCCTGAATTGGCACTCTCAGTTGGGTCCCACCAGAACCAGCATCGTTACAGTAGACTATTTTAGAGGTCAGGTGGACACTACAGCCACATTTTGAAGGTTCTTGCTTTGATACTTTCTTACATACCTAGGAATGATTATCAGCTACACGAAATTGCTTTTCTCCTCTCCTTCCCCCCAGATAAAATTATAATCAATGGGACAAACTGAGCCACTGCTTAGTTTTTACTCCATCTTTAATTAGGCAGAACTCCACTGGCTGATGGTAGATTTCTTGAGTAAGGTCTGAGTAAACAGTGAGCAAAAAATGGCTTCGGGATTCAGTCTGTTGATTGGACATAGAGGAATCAGATATGTTTCTCTCTTTGTTACCTAATACAGTGAGATCAGCATCATGAGAGCTTGTTTAATACTAAAGCAGCGGAGGAATAGCTCCCTCTTGTTGTAGTTTGCACCACATAGGAAACATTTTTCACCTACTTACGGAGTAAATCACTTTAGAATAATATGTCCACAGAAGATGCCATGGTATATAAAACTTGCCTCTTTTTTCTATTCTGTTGTATATGATGAATGGTGCCATTGCCAATACCATAAGATGGAACAATTGCTCAAGTTATGTTATTACCTTATTATCATCAGTGCACTCATTTCTTTGCAGCAGAAGGTCTCTCCCCCCCCCCACCCCCAAACTCCATTGTCATGTTGTATGTTTTCCTGAATTTGGTACATTTGACATTGCCTAATACCAGCAAGACAGCAGGGGTTATGAACGAATCAAGCAACACAGAATTAGTCAGTTCCTTAATTCCACCCAGTACTACCACAAAAGTTTCTTCTGAGCATGACTAGGTCTTAAATGGGAAGAGCAGTACCTGTGTTATCACTATCAGTCAGTGCATCTGCCTATAGACTCTAATCCCAGATAGAAGATGGTTGTCACATTTTGGAAACTATCTGGTATATATAATGATTCAAATAATCTGGGGAAGGGGTAAAAATCTAACAGCAGATAAGTAGCTCACTCAAAGAAATATGAGAGAGTAAGAAGGAAACTTATGTCTTCAGTAAGAATTTGAAGAAAAGAATAGCAAAAGAAAATATTCCTTGAGGATCTAACCAATACAATAGAAGTGTATTAAAAGGGTCCTCTCTTTGTCTTCAGTTGACGTCAGCTTGCTAGTGTTAAAACATGCCTATAAGGGCAACAAATCTCAGCAATGCTTTACAGTTTCTTTATCCTGGAACCAAGTGATGAGCTGAAAAGCTTGTGACCCTTAGTGTAGAGTAGCAGCTATCATCTTAAACACCGGCTGGGGAAAAATGTTCTAATCAGATACCTACTCAGCAGTCATGGCATTCCATCAGACAGGAAGTGACATTGAGACAGCAGGTATCTGTGACCCTAACTCTATCCTGCAGCAGCTCAAACCATCTACTCCTGCTTACTCTGTTTCACACAGTGTATGTTGATCCCTCCTCTTTCTTTCATCTATGATCTTTCTGATATGGGCATCAAACACACAAAGTAAACTTTCAGAGCCATTAATGGCCATGATAAAGCCAAGGCCCTCCACTTGTCCAGTTTTGGGCACCATACTTTAGCAAAGAGATGGACAAGTTTGAAGGAGTCCAGAGGAGAACAACAAAAATGATAGAAGGTTTAGAAAACATGACCTCTGAGATAAGGTTAAAAGAACTGGGCATGTTTATTCTTGAGGAAAGGAGACTGAAGAGTGACCCAATAGCAGTCTCCAAATATAGTAGAACCTCAGAGTTACAGACATCCTTGGGAATGGAGGTTGTTTGTAACTCTGAACAAACCATTATGGGATGTTCCTCAGAGCAGACCGCTTGAAGCAGGTGCTCACAGCTCTGCATTGGTTGCCCAGTGCGTGGGGGTGGGGACAGGCAGCTGGTTCTAGCCCCCTGGCTGCAAGGGTGATGAGTGAGGCACCCTGGGGAACTGCCGTGTCAGTGGGTATGCGGTGCAGGCTGTGGTCCTTTAAAAATGAGCTGCTCCTCCAGAGTCCAGCCTGCGGGCAGGAGCTTGGGCTCTGGGTCCAGCAGCTTAAACTCCAGGCCAGGTTTCAGTAGCAACTGGGGAAGTTTCTTTCCTGTACTCCGAGCTTGCAGGCTTGTCCCCCTCCCCGCCAGTAAGGAGGGAGACAGGAAATGAGCATCCATCACCCCCTATTGTAAGTGGATGCCCGATGCCGAGCGAGTATGGGGTGGGGATGGGGTCGTCTCTGCTGCTGCCTGATTGGTTACTTCTGGTTCCCCATGGTGTCCAGTTGACCAGTCAGTCCATATCTTTGAGGTTCTACTGTATGTTAAAGGCTGTTACAAAGAAGATAGTCAGCAATTGTTCTCTATGCCTACTGAAGGTAGGACAGGTAGTAATTAGCTTAATCTGCAGCAAGGGAGATTTAGGTTAGCTACAGGGAAAAATTTCTAACTCAGTGGTCACCAGCCCGTAGATAGTGATGGACTGGTCGATCCTGAAGACTCTCCCAGTCGATTGCGATCTCCGGCCACTAAAAGTCCGGTGGAGTAGCAGGGGCTGTCGCTAAGGCAGGCTCCCTGCCTGCCCCAGCCCCAGCCCCATACCACTCCCGTAAGAAGCCAACATGTCCCTGCAGCCTGGAGGGGGGGCAGAGGTCTCCTTCCGCCACTCCTGTCTGCAAACACTGTCCCTAAAGCTCCCATTGGCTGGGAATGGGGAACTGTAGCCAATGGGAGCTGTGGGGATGGTGCCTGCACAGAGGGGCAGCACACGGAGCCACGTCCACCTCCCATCCCCCAGGGGCTGCAGGGATGCATTGACCCCTTCCAGGAGTAGCGTGGGGCTGGGGCAGGCAGGAAGCCTGCCTTAGCCCCACCAACCGGGAGCTGCCAGAGGTAAGTGCCACCTGGTGGGAACCCACACCCCAACTCCCAGTCCTGATTCCCCTCCCGGAGCCTGCATCCTGCACCCCCTCCTGCACCCTAACACTCTGCCCATCCCGGAGCCCCCTCCTGCACCCAAACTCCCTCCCAGATCCTGCACCCCACACCCCCTCCTGCACCCCAACACTCTGCCTCAGCCCAGAGCCCCTTCATGCACCCAAATTCCCTCCCAGAGCTTGCACCCCTCACTCCCTCCTGCACCCCAACCCACAGCCCCAGGCTCAGCCCGGAGCCCCTTCCCACACTCCCAACCCCTCAGCCCCAGCCCAGAGCCCACACCCACTCCTGAACCCCAACCCCCTGCCCCTGAACCCCAACCCCCTGAAAGTGAGTGAGGGTAGGTGAGAGCAAGCAGCAGAGGGAAGGTGGGTTGGAGTTAGTGGAGCGGGGTTTCAGGGAAGGGGCAGGGTAGATCCTAGGTTGCACTTAAATTCAAAATGTGATCTTGTGTGTAAAAAGGGTGGAGACCATTGTTCTAACAAATAGGATAGTTATGCACTAGAATAGGTTTCCAAGAGAAGTTGTGGAATC
The DNA here is from genome assembly GCF_027887155.1 of Malaclemys terrapin pileata. NCBI lineage: Eukaryota > Metazoa > Chordata > Testudines > Emydidae > Malaclemys > Malaclemys terrapin. Next base: position 62,006,481 of record NC_071512.1, on the reverse strand, counting down.
CCTGTCATTGGAAGTTTTTAAGGACCGGTTAGACAGACACCTGTCAGGGATCATCTATGGGTATGTCTACACTACGGGATTACTCCAAATTTACAGAATTTGATTTTTGGCAACCGATTGTATAAAGTTGCGTGCATGCAGCCACACTAAGCACATTAATTCGGTGGTGTGCGTCCATGTACTGAGCCTAGCATTGACTTCCGTAGCGTTGCACTGTGGGTAGCTATCCCATAGCTATCCCATAGTTCCTGCAGTCTCCTCCGCCCATTGGAATTCTGGGTTGAGATCCCAATGCCTGATGGTGCCAAAAACATTGTCGCGGGTGGTTCTGGGTACATCCTTCCGCTTCCTCCAGGAAAGCAATGGCAGACAACCATTTCACGCCTTTTTTCCTGGGTGAACAGTGCAGACGCCATACCACGGCAAGCACAGAGCCCGCTCAGCTCAAGACAGCAGTCATTGTAAACACCTTGCGCATTATCGTGCAGTTTATGCTGAACCAGAATCTGCAAAACCAGGCGAGGAGGAATTGGCTACGGCAGTTCGGCGACGAGAGTGATAAGGACATGGACACAGAATTCTCTCAAACTGCAAGCCCGGCGCTTTGGAGATCATGCGGTTAATGTGGCAGGGTATAGCCATGGAATGCCGATTCTGGGCCCGGGAAACAAACACTTTGTGACTTGCTTTCCCCTGCCCTGAAGCACCAGAATACCAAGATGAGAGCAGCCCTCACAGTTGAGAAGTGAGTGGCGATAGCCCTGTGGAAGCTTGCAACGCCAGACAGCAACCGGTCAGTCGGGAATCAATTTGGAGTGGGCAAATCTACTGGGGGGGCTGCTGTGATGCAAGTAGCCAAAGCAATCACTGAGCTGCTGCTACCAAAGGTAGTGACTCTGGGAAACATCCAGGTCATAGTGGATAGCTTTGCTGCAATGGGATTCCCTAACTGTGTTGGGGCGATAGATGGAATCCATATCCCTATCTTGGCACCGGAGCACCAGGGCAGCCAGTACATAAACCGCAAGGGGTACTTTTCAATGGTGCTACAAGCACTGGTGGATCACAAGGAATGTTTCACCAACATCAACGTGGGATGGCCGGAAAGGGTTCATGACGCTCGCGTCTTCAGGAACGCTAATCTGTTTAAACGGCTGCAGCAAGGGATTTACTTCCCAAACCAGAAAATAACCATTGCGGATGTTGAAATGCCAATAGTTATTCTTGGGGACCCAGCCTACCCCTTAATGCTATGGCTCATGAAGCCGTACACAGGCAGCCTGGACAGTAGTCAGGACCTGTTCAACTAAGGATGAGCAAGTGCAGAATGGTGGTAGAATGTTCATTTGGACGTTTAAAGGGTCGCTTGAATGCCAACAAACACCGGGACCATACGCTGCCAGGCTTTGTCATGCAATGATACCAAATTACTTGCTACTAGCATGACGTGGTCAAGTGTCCTACCATGGAGGACGGAATAAGGCTGCACTGCCCAGAAACCTTCTGGAAAGGCTTTTGGAGTACCTCCAGGAGAGCTTCATGGAGATGTCCCTGGAGGATTTCCGCTCCATCCCCAGACACGTTAACAAATTTTTCCAGTAGCTGTACTGGCCGCGAATGCATCCCAAGTCCTCAGGGCAAATTAATCATTAAAAAACACTTGCTTTTAAACCATGTTTTATATTTACAAAGGTACACTCACCAGGGGTCCCTTCCATGTCCTCATTATCTGGGATAACACCTTGGGAGGGTTGGGAGGGTAGTTCAGTCAGGCTGCGAAAAAGATCCTGGCTGTTGGGGAGAACGGAGTGCTGTGTGCTCTCCGCAAGCTCGTCCTCATCCTCCTCATCTTCCCCATCCACAGAATCCTCAGGCATGGCTGAGATTATCCCCTCCTCGGAATCCACGGTCAGAGATGGGGTAATGGTGGCGGCCACCCCTAGAATTGCATGCAGCTCAGCGTAGAAGCAGCATGTCTGCGGCTCTGACCCGGACCTTCCGTTTGCTTCTTTGGTTTTCTGGAAGGCTTGACTGAGCACCTTAACTTTCACGCAGCACTGTAGTGAGTCCCTATTGTGGCCTCTCTCCATCATGCCCTTGGAGATTTTTTAAAATGTTTTGGCATTTCATCTTTTGGAATGTAGTTCTGCAAGCACGGAATCCTCTCCCCATATAGTGATCAGATCCAGTACCTCCCGTACGGCCCATGCTGGTGCTCTTTTCAGATTCTCAGACTGCATGGTTACCTGTGCTGATGAGCTCTGCGTGGTCACCTGTGCTCTCCACACTGGGCAAACAGAAAATGAAATTCAAAAGTTTGCGGGGCTTTTCCGGTTTACCTGGCCAGTGCATCTGAGTTCAGATTGCTGTCCAGAGCAGTCACAATGGTGCACTATGGGATAGTTCCCAGAGGCCAATACCATTGAATTGTGGCCACACTAACCCTAATTCAAAATGGCAATGTCAATTTCGGTGCACTCACCTCATTGGGGAGGAGTACAGAAATTGATTTTAAGAGCCCTTTATGTCGGTCGAAGTAAATGACTTCGTTGTGTGGACGGGTGCAGGGTTAATTTGATTCAACGCTGCTAAAATCGAACTAAACTCGTAGTGTAGACCCGGCCTACATGTACTTGGTCCTGCCTCATGTTAGGAGGCTGGGGGTATATCTACATTGGTATAGCTATACCTCTTGGTGAGCTTCCCAGCCTGCATAGACAGACTCATGCTAGCCAGGATCATGCCAGCATGCTAAAAGTAGTTGTTTGGATGTTGAGGCACTGCCAGATCTTTGGGCTAGTGACCCAAGCCCAGACCCACCCTATCCTCTGGCTGTAGTCCAGGTCGCTAACCCAAATATCTGGTGGTGCCTCAATGTCCACATAGCTATTTTTAGCATGCTAGCACGAGCCTGGCTAGCATGGCTTTTTCTACCTGGGCTTGGAGATCATTTCCTGCTGCAATGTAGACTTACCCTTGAGGTCCCTTCCTGCTCTGCATTTCTATCCTTCTTTGCTCCCTTCTGCAAAGCAGTAGCAATCTGGGGGATTTGGGAGTGGACTTTTTTCTCACTGGACCAAGAGTGACCAAGACTCAGGATATTTCCATGACAATATGAACACAAGTCCTTTTTACCTGGAACAAAGACAGGTGCACACGAAGGTGATTCCACTCATTTCAATGGGACTACTTTCATGGAACATACTACTCTGTGTGAATAAAACTGGCAGAATTGGGCCTGTGAGAGTGGAAGATTTGATCCAGGGTTGAAGGTCAAAGGGATGTGTTGAAGTTCAGACAGGACATCAGTATAGAAGCTGATGTAACTGAAAATGAGAATGGGGGGAGGAAGATCAAGGAGAGATGGGGCTGTGACGATGCACCCCATAAGGCTTTATGGAAATATGCTTATGAATGTATATAGATATGACATAACTGGAATATGTTTTAGGTTACATATGCCATGTAACATATTTCTGTAAAGGTTATGATCTACTGAATCTATTCATCCTATTTATGCATGTGTCATTATTGTATTCGAAGTTATGAATATTGGCTGTGTACTTGCTTGATTTCTAAGTAGCTTTAGCAAAGCATTTGGTCAGCTTCTTGAGAAAGGAATGTGCAAATTAAGTGCTCAATCAAGAAACACTTAAAGGATAAGGAATCTTGGAAGGCTTCAATCCACACAAGAAGTCTACCTGAGGACGTTCAGGGTAGCATGTAAACAATGGCTGCTGCCTGTAAAAACCTGAGTCATGCATGGACATGTGACTCCAAAACTCCCTCTTGGAGCTGGACTTTGCATAGGAGAGAGGAGGGGGTCTTCACCCACAAGAGAAAGTCTATTTAAACCCCTGAGAGACCCCTCCATTTTGTCTTCAGCTGACTCAAGAGATACCTGAGAGAAACTAGAACAAAGGACAATAACTACAGGGGGTGTGAGTGATTGCTGGACCCAGACTAGAAGGAGACTAGTTTGTAAAAGGAAGCTTACTAGAACACCTCTGAGGGTGAGGTTTTATCTGTATTCAGTTTTCTTACTGTGTTAGATATAGACTTGTGTGTTCGATTTTATTTTGTTTGGTAATTCACTTTGTTCTGTCTGTTACTACTTGGAACCACTTAAATCCTACTTTCTTTATTTAATAAAATCACTTTTTACTTATTAATTAACCCAGAGTATGTATTAATACTGGGGGGGGGGGGGCAAACAGCTGTGCATCTCTCTCTCTCTCTCTGTGTTACAGAGGGCAAACAATGTATGAGTTTACCCTGTATAAGTTTTATACAGGGTAAAACAGATTTATTTGGGGTTTGGACGCCATTGGGAGTTGGGCATCTGAGTGTTAAGACAGGAACACTTCTTAAGCTGCTTTCAATTAAGCCTGAAGCTGTTAGGGGATGTGGTTCAGACCTGGGTCTGGCTCAAACCAAGCAGAGCACTGAAGTCCCAAGCTGCCAGGGCAGGAAAGCAGGGGTAGTAGGAGTCTTGGCACATCAGTTGGCAGCCCCAAGGGGGGTTCTGTGATCCAACCTGTCACAAGGGCATACATTAATTTAAAATATAGTGTAACAAAACTTTACTTTGAGCATTCTTCTTACATGAGAGAGTAGCAGATATTCCCAGAGATCACAGAATAAACTGGCACCTACTTTGCCTTCAGAAGAAGTTAGAGGATATGGGCATAGAGGCTGCTTTTATTTGGCTCATATCTTAGTACAGGTGACAACATAGCTTGTTATGAACATGGAGTGAAATGAAATTGGTCTCTACTGCGCCTACTACTAAGCAATGATCCTACTGAACTTCCCAAAACAAATTCATTTGCTTCTCAGAGAGCACACAGCTGCTTGCTGTAGCCCCTGAGGTGCTGCACTTCCAAAGCAAACCATATTACCAACTACCATACCTTGTGTTGCCATTAAAATGAATACATACTTAGCTCCTTTTAAAACTAATTGAAAATAAAAAGCAGCAGCTGTTCCAGCACACAGCTCACTGTCATCTGTTTGTTGTAGCATCCCCAACCATGACATGTACAGGATTACCAAGCACTACTGCAGCTGAGATGTGCAACGTTTAGGACGAAGGACAGAATTCACCAATCATGTTTCAAATGTTAATGAGAGTATTGCTAGTGAATGAATTCACTCAAGCAAGCAGTTCTCTCTGTGCTCTACTATTGGTTAGTGTTATTGCTGACTAGATGGCTTTTCCCTAGTCCCACTCTTTCAGTCAAATTCTGCACTCGGTTAAACTCCTGCAGCCAGTATGGCTACACATGGAAAAACTTGACCCTTTGACACTGTCATTCTCCTGGAACAAATATTCCTCTCTTGGTTTTCTTTATTTTAAAAGAGCAAGACTGTATTTTAATAAGACAGATAGTGAATGCTGTGCCACTCTGTGTAGCTTCTCTGGAGCCTCCATTCAGGGCATCACTCAAAACTTCTTTATTGTCTGCTTTACTGTTTGATTTAGTTCTCTGCCTCCTGAGACTGATGTACTTATTTTTAGTGAGTTCATTGGTTTTCTTTGCAATCAGTTTGTTTCCTTGTATTTATGAGGATAGATACAGACCTTTGGACATAAGACACCTGTATATAAAATGTATCTTATAATTATCAAAGGAAAAAAAAGACTCTTAAAACGTTAAAGAGAACTTCAGATAAAAAGCCCTTGCATGTGTGGACAAGAGGATTGAGGGGAGGATACAAAGAGCTTAAATTAGGCAAACCATGCAAGGATCAGGGACAACTGCAGGCCCTGCACTCATAGGAGCAAATCTACCTCAAAGATCTGACCTGACCAGTATTAGTTATTTCATGACTTGCCAACCTGCAGTTGGAAATTCCTGTGGTAGGAACTTCATCTGTAGTTGATAAAGTCATGCCACACAGACAGGTTGTTCTTCTGTTCCCCACTCCCAGGATACACACTCCCAAATACAGGTACCCTCTGCCATGCAGTGCGGTGATTCTGTCTGGTCCCAGAGAGGGAACAATGTGCACCAGAAGCATCACTACCCCTGGTGAATATTGAGTCATTTCTTACCCCTTCTTGTGCCCCTTTGCTGCTATCGTAGCATTTAACGGAGAGAGCATGGAGGCATATAACCTCACTTGACTATAGTCAGGTTTGCTATGACTTTCATTGGGATAGCATTTTCTCTTTCTCCCGCAAGTCAATCATAACACTTTAAATCACAAATCTTGAATTTGTATTTTTTTAAATAATCTATAAACAAAGAAATTAAATTAAAACTCTGATACAAAACAGAAAAGAAAATGCACAGCATGCCAGTAAATGGAAAAAAAATCTTCCTATTTGTGTTCCAATATTTAGATACAATAGGCATGATCCTAAACAACATCCTGAATGTGCTCCTTTATGCTTAGATATTAAAAAACAAGTAGTACCTTTCTTGCTTAAATATGAAGTCCCTGACTTTTGCTGCTTTGTGACAGACCATTAACTTTTTAATGTATTTTCACAATGTGAGCTAATATAATGGATCTGTCTAGGAGTCAAGGAATGCTAAAATGAATTCCTTTATTCAGAGAATACAATGAACCGACAAAGATATGAATGCAAGATGTGAAGGATACATTTGCTATCAGCAATAGTGCTAACTACCAGTATTATCTGATAGTATCATACAATAGCTGCTTCTTTTCCACTGTGTGCCTAAACCGAGAACATATTACTAACTCTTCTGGGTGAAAATCTGAAAGGTCAAGAAGAAAATTGACATCTTGTGAACATTTCTGCTATAGTCAATCATTCAACACTGCATTGCAAATGTGAACTCATTAAGAAGTTATCATTAACAGCATATCTTTTACGGCCTTAGGAAAAAAAAAACCAAGCTTCTTTATCTCAAATCATATTCTCAGCTGATGTGCAGTATTATTAAATCTACAGTAGTTATTTTAATGATACACTGAACTATACTCTTGATTACTCTCATTTAAGGATAAGGTACCTATAAATTATACACCTGATTATGCAAAACCTATATTTTACATGTATTATTTATATCCACTACCCTTTACTATCATTCTATCCCAAACTGAGCATATGAAGCACCAGGGTTTTCAATCCCATCTTTTTGTCTACAATAAAGGTGGGGGGGAGTGGAAGGAGGGAGAGGGACATCAGAAGTGCTGCCAAGAACATTTTAAGGAAGAAATGCTAGAGGTGCACAAACTCAGGGCCGGCTCTAGGCACCAGCCCACCAAGCTTGTGCTTGGGGTGGCACCTGGAGGGGGGCGGCGCCGCCCTCCCCCCGGCGCTCCGGCCGGTCGGGGAGAGCGGGGCCCCGGCCGGGATCGCCGCCCTCCCCTGCTGCGCTGGGGGGGGAGGGTGGCGGGAGGCTTTTTAGCCTGGGGAGGCAAAAAAGTCAGAGCCGGCCGTGCACAAACTGACTGGAAAACCAAACTAGCAATAAGTAGGCAGGTGTCTGAAGGTAAATTTGTTAGTTTTGAAACCAGTGTATTTACCTGAAGTCTTAGCATAAATACCTTACTTACTTACTTATGGCTAAAACAAAACAAATACAACAACAAATCATGTTTAATCATGCAGAACATATTTGATGCAAGGGGACTAAACTGTGATTTTATATGAAAATAGAGCTTTTTATCTGACTAACCCAAGAAAAAATGTGAGAAGAAAGTTGATTGTTATATATACTTTTTTCAAACATAGCCTTTTATGATAATAATAGAATGTGATCATGCACATTTATGTTTCCATATCATTGCACATGCTGCATGCAAATCATCAACTGTGCACTGGAAGCCTTGTTACAAATCCTGAGTTTATCTGGGCATAATGGCTTGATAGTGTAAATTCTTAGAAGTACTAATGAATCACAGTCATAGATTTGGGGTCTTATTTCTTTGTGGGAAAAGCCAGGCTGCCTACCTGAAGGAAAAGATTTTAGAGAATTTGAATCAATTACATAAAGATTGGGGGAACCTAGAAAATCTGGAAAGGCCAAATGAAAGACAAGAAAATAATTTTGAGGGGATTTAATCTTTTGGGCAGATTCTACCCTGTACTCTGGTGGCACGCAGGGGAGAGAAATGGCTTCTTTTGATGATTCCTCAGGCCATAGGGTAGTCCTCACTTAACATGGGACTGGCGTGGCCTACTCCTAAGCCACTGCCTCCCGGACCCTGCATGGGGGAAAACACTGAGGACATATAAGAATTATGTTGGGGGGTAGCTAAAGTGTGCTGAACTCTGACTAACCTCAGATGGTGAATGGTTCCTGAGAGATCATTACAAACTGTCCTAGATTAGAGTAGTCCCCAGGCGCAGAACTATGCATACAATCAGGAAGCTGTAATCAGCTCCCTGACACATCCCCTTTCTGTTGCAGTGAGTGGGGAGCTAGTGAAATCGGAGTCCTTGTTTCTACACTTATGGGTTTTATGGCTGACAGTTTCAAAGTCCCCTAAGGAATTCTGATTTACTAATTCCCATTAACAGCATCCAAATCCTCAAAGTGGCTTTAAATATAGCATTCCATATAAAATAGTTTAATATATTAAAAGGCCTGGGTTTCAGCTTTCCTGGAATCTAGCTTGCCTTTTCATTTGCAGTTTTATGGATAGAATTTTTTGCATGCAGTGTTCTGCTCATCGGGAGCAGCTTGCACGATCAGGGCCTATGCAACATTAGAATGTGACAGCAGACTGATCACAAAACAGAAAGCAGTGCATTGACAATCTGGTCCTAAATATTTAGCAGCAACATAATGTCTTTTAGTTTTAGTGGTTTGTACTATTATTTATTTTTGCAGAGCCCATACTTTTTAAAGCAGAAATATTTGAAATGGAAATGAAAGTGGACTTTCATTAAAATGATGCAGGAAATATCATGGGAGCTAAGAAATGATATTACAATAAAGAGGAGTTATCTTTGGAGAAAAGGAATTTTCTTTCTGGTTACTTAAACACAAATTAGGTATTTTTAAAAACACAATTGTATGTTGCCAAAGTAACCTTGCTTATAAGAAATGAAGGTCTGTCCATGGAGTGAGCAGACACAGCATATTACTATTTGTAACTGATGAACTCTCCAGAAGAGCCAAGAAAGCTTCAAATCATGCCAACTTCAGAGGAGAGGTCTAGAGAAGAGTTAATTTTCTAGATTGGTGCTGAGAGGAATATTACCGTTGTTGCGGGCTCTTAAACATCGCTGAGATTTCCTAAGGGTTGGGACGTACAGTAAATCTACGTTGGGAATTTGAACATTGCTAGTCAGCATGGGTGGGATTTTCCAAAAGAAACTAGGCATTGACATAACTCTGTTCCTGCTGAAGTCAGGGCTAACATTCCCACTGACTTCAGTCGGAGTACAGTTTAAGCCAATGCTGACCAGTTATAGAAATCCCATCTAATTTTTACAAGTGAAACTACTATCAAAAAAGTGAGGCAGCATAAAGACTGACTAGCAGTATGGCTAATATAGCTGGTGCTGACATTCAGGGGCTATTTCGAAAGAAGCAAAAATATAGATGATGAGAATGTGGAGAACTGGGAAATATCTATGTTGTTTTTATGAATATTATGCATGCCTATGTGTGTTTATGATGGATTACTGGTTATGAAGTTAGATCGCATGGGGCCTCTTGAGGGAACAGAGCATGGAAGGCAACAGTGTCCTACATAAGGTGCATCCCAACAAAAACTCAGGTACAATAGCCAGGTTTTGCCAAGCCTGAGAACCTGGAGATCAAAAGACACTAATCAGTTAAAATATATGCTCTGGAAGAGGGAGTGGGGAAGCTCTATCAGCTGTAGCAGACTGACATACTGATGGATTGTCAGTCTACAGTAAGCAGGCTGTTATTTGGTCCCAAAGACTGGGGGACACCAAGGCTAACCCATGTCTATCTAGGGACTTGAGGGGAATGCCAAATATAGGTAAGGTAGTATGAGTATAGGTCTGTGTTCAATCAGTTTTTTTGAGTGCTGTGTGCCTTTTGGCAAATAAATCTTGAAGAAACTGCTTCTATGTTAAACTTCTAACAAGATATAGGTAATCACAGACAAATACACTTAGCAACTATTCTTTGATTCTTATCAACACAAAGTGAATGAGTTGGGGATTGCTAGCCTAATTAACAAAAAGAAGAACAGGAGTACTTGTGGCACCTTAGAGACTAACAAATTTATTAGAGCATAAGCTTTCGTGGACTACAGCCCACTTCTTCGGATGCATCCGAAGAAGTGGGCTGTAGTCCACGAAAGCTTATGCTCTAATAAATTTGTTAGTCTCTAAGGTGCCACAAGTACTCCTGTTCTTCTTTTTGCGGATACAGACTAACACGGCTGTTACTCTGAAGCCTAATTAACATTTCTTTGATACCCATATAAATGGATTATCTTGATTACAATTGCAATGCCTCTTCTTAAATTGTTCTGGGTCATACACAGGTTAGCTTGTTTGTTAGCTTCCAAAGGAGGTTGTGGAATCCCCATCATTGGAGGTTTAAGAACAGGTTGGACAAACACTTGTCAGGAAGTTTAGATTTACTTGATCCTGTCTCAGCACAGGGGGCTGGACTTCATCACCTCGCAAGGTCCTTTCCAGCCCTAACATTTCTATGATTCTCTGTCACTACATAGGAGCAGTGGAAGTACCCTTAAAGTGGGAGGACACAGGTTCATGAACCACGGCCCTGCCCCCTGCGCCATCCCCCGAGGCCCTGCCCTCACACCACCCCTTCTCCCCGAGTCTCTGCCCTTGTACTGCCCCTTCCCCCAAAACCCCACTCCTGAACCACATCTTCCCCCAAGGACCTGAGCCCTGCTCACCAATCTTTGCCCTCTCCCCCGTTGCTTGCCCTTACTGCCAGTAAAAAGTGGGAGGGCCAAGGCCCCCTGCCTCCCTCCCTGTTCTGGAACCCGTGGCACTACATACTCTCACTGTTCACAAGCTCAGTGGATTACCCCCAGGGAAAAATCTTGCAGGTGTCAAGCCCATTGCCTGCTAGGTATTATGGTTAACTGGAGCTGTATAAGCTGGAGATCCAGTTGGAGAATGGTTGGATCACAGGTCTCACCTCAAAGAGAAGTGGAGGTACAGGCCTGTCACTTGAAAGGGGTGCACTTGTAGGTCTCAGACAAAGGTCTCAGAAGGAACTGCTTACTCAGGGACCGTGACAGAAAGCATTGTATAACAATTTGACTAACCTACAATGGCTGAGATGGGTGAAGATGCCAGCACTCTGTCATACAATTTATAAAAGGTTCCTTGAAGGAGATAAAACACCCTTTCCACACTATAACGTTTAACCAATTTTGTACACAATTAGTGGCATGTTTGGCTCTAAAAATGATAGATGTCCACATACCTCCTGGTTAAAACTTGGTTAGTACCTAGGGCAGCAAATACTATAAAATGGATTGAATTACCCACCTCATTTCTTGAGATAAGTTCCTTGAGAGCCTCTGTTAAAAGTTCCCATGTGAAGTACGTGTACTCTCTTTTTAAAAGAACATTACTATCCCTAAGGAGCTCAGAGGGAACAAACCTGAGATCTCTGAAATATGATCGAAGTCCAAAGTATTAATTAATGTGCTTGTCCAAAGTCTGAGTACTGACTGAAATTTGACCCATTCTAACCTTTTTTGCACATCCAAAAAGGAAACAAAGGTATCACTTTCAAAGAACTCTTCAGGCTATAATATGTGCTTCTCAGTTCAGTTCTGCCAGTCTAGTTTTGATTCATTTATAGACATAAGTATTGTTCCATACATAAGTTTTTTTTATTAAACCCAAGCACTTAAACCAATTTTTAAATGTAAGTTATTTTACAATCACCACAAATATAAAATTTTGGCATTGCTGATGATTAAAGTTATTTACTGAAAATAAACTTACATAAGTGGGCAACATTCAAGTATGTCTCTCGCAGTTTCAAGACAAGATGAGCTATTTGGAGGAAATATGGTCTCTTTCTATTCTTTACGCTGGCAGAGCCAAGGTATATAGCCCAAAGTGTAAAATAATTTTGTTTGCTTGTTTACTATTTTTGCAGGACAGAAGAATATGTTAATATTTCATATTATATACGTGTGTATGTGTGTATAATTAATTAGGCCTGTTGATCACAGTTAACTGTGATTAACTTAAATTAATCATGATTAATTTTTTTAATCACGATTATCGCACTGTTAAACAATAGAATACCAATGCAATTTATTACATATTTTTGGATGTTTTTCTACATTTTCGAATACATTGATTTCAATTACAACACAGAATACAAAGTGTACAGTAATCACTTTATATTATTTTTAAAAATGTTAAAAAAAAAATATTTTTCAATTCACCTCATACAAGTACTGTAGGCAATCTCTTTATCATGAAAGTGCAACTTATAAAAGTAGTATTTTTGGTTACATAACTGCACTCAAAAACTAAACAATGTAAAACTTTCGAGCCTACAAGTCCACTCAGTCCTACTTCTTGTTCAGCCAATTGCTAAGAGAAACAAGTCTGTTTATATTTACAGGTGATAATGCTGTCCACTTCTTAATTACAAATGTAAATAGACTAATCTGAGAGGGATGAGGTGTGGAACATGCTTTCAGAAGTCTTAAAAGAGCAACATTCTCATTAGAAATCTACAACACCTAAACCACCAAAAAAGAAAATCAACCTTCTGCTGGTGGCATCTGACTCAGATGATGAAAATGAACATATATTGGCCCGCACTGCTTTGGATCATTATCGAGCCAAACCCGTCATCAGGATGGACGCATGTAGTAAGTAATTGAAAAATACTATGTCTTATGTTTTTTACAGCGCAAATATTTGTAATCAAAAATATAAAGTGAGCACTGTACACTTTGTATTCTGTGTTGTAGCTGAAATCAATATTTATGAAAAACTAGAAAACATCCAAAAATATTCAAATAAATGATATTCTATTATTGTTTAATAGCAAGATTAACCCTGCAATTATTTTTAATTGCGCGATTAACTGCGTGATTATTTTTTTTAATTGTGCAATTAATCATGTAATTAATTAGTCATGATTATTTTTTTCAATTGTGCGATTAATTGTGATTATTTTTAATTGCTTGACAGCCCTAATATATATTATTTTTTTCCCCTAGAATTTGAACAGTTTCTGATCTAAAATACAAGGAAAGTATCTTGAATAATTAGCTAAAAAAGTAATAACATTTTCCAAAGTAACCATGAAGTTCACAAAACACTAACAAAAGTGAAAGGAAAAGGAATCTGTGACATTTGATTATACTGGGCAAAGAATCATAACATGGATGAACTTTAGTTTCACTGCAAAATTTTTAAAGGTAAGCCCCAAAGAAGTCTTGCATGGATTTGACTACTGTGACTTGATATTTTGTGATGTGACAAGCAGGTCATCCACGATTCAGGATTGAAGAGAAAGTGGCTTAAATGCATCCTGGGTGTCTTTCCAGTGAAATGGATTTGCACCAGGGATTAATTTGACCCAGCATAATCTAGCAGTTGCAGAAGTGAAGAAGAAAATGTTCAGCTTTTCTTCAATTTTTACAAGGGTTACATAATTGCAGTGATTAACCTATCTGAAGGGAAAAAGCTTTGTGTGGCCCATGACAGTTTAACAGTTGCTTCACATCACAGTCATGGACAGGGGCACAGAGAACTTCTAAGTGACTAGAAAGAAAATGTCATATTTTCCTGCATTCCACAAAAGAATCCTTTATGGAGGACAGTCTATCCCCTCCTACTGGGAAATGATAGACAAAAGAACTGTTAATCACTGTCACCCTATAATAGCCTTTCAATGTCCCACCCACCCTTGCTTTCCAGGTGAGTATGAAAAAGGCCATCAACTACTGCAGAACCTAAGCTTCCACGACAAAAATAAAATAAAAAAGTTTCTATCCCACATTATTGTGGAGAAAACCTTAAAAACATGAACCAACTTGTGAGTGTAGCTGGTGCTATTACACACTCTGGTCTGTACGGGAAGCATCACTCATTCTGCTTCAGTCCAGCAGAAGCTGCTGTGACCCCCATGCCGCAGTGAATCTTGGAGTCCTCACACTCTTTATCCTAAACCAACATGGGAGGAGGAATGAAAAATCTACAGTACCTCTTGTATTCATCTCCTCTCCCTGGGTTAAACTTCCTTACTGTCTGAGGCCATGTCAGAGAATTCCTGCTCTGCCCCCTTCAGCCTCCTTCTCCCCATGGCCAGACAATCCTTCCAATCTTTTCCTTCTGTGGAGATCTTGTATTTCCTTTTCAGAGCTAAGGAGAGGAACAGAAAACACAATGTTTCTTATCTCCCAAAGATCCCTGCAGCTCTCTTAAGCAATGGACAAGAGTAGAGCAAACCCCTAATGACTTCAGGATGGCATGTTACCTACAAACAAGGGCCAGGTCAATTTATTTGTTCACAAGAGCCTACATGACCAAAAAACAACATTCCAAGGATGAGATTGTTGACAGGACTGGAAAGTCAGTGAACCTACTTCCCTTGCTTCTTCCCAGCAGCTGCTCCTTTCCCCAAAGAGCACTCTCATTTTACTTTCTTATTTCAGGCATCTATGGGGAGTATGAAGAGTTGGGGCTTCTTGGGGGAGCCCATCCATGCTTTGCTTTGGATACAGGAGGGTAGAGGGGCTCACTGGCTAAGGAAGCATCTTGGGAAGAGTTATAGGAAGTTCTCCTTGGAAGTCTGAGATTATCAAGCTCAAAAACTCTAAAGAAACCTCCAGGAGTTAGTTCATTTCCAGCACTTGCAAACCAAACTGCTGAGTTAATTTCACTAGGTCTGAAGGGTTCATACAGACTAACAAGCTCCGTGATATCTGTAATTTGGAAATATGGGTTATCCTTTGTATTCTATGTATTTATCCTTGTCATTTATTCTTGTCAAATCCAAATTCTTTTCCGTTATCCACAGAAAACAGACTCATTTTCTTCTATCACTTAAAAAAGGCTGCTTCAGAAAATCTGTTTATATATTAAATAATTATAATGTTAAAGATACCCCTACTAAGCAACAATACTTTGAGTTCAAAAACCAATTAAGACTAAGTTTTTATAAAATATGGCCAAGTACCTGTTTAAAAGAGAACTCTATATCAGTATTGATGTAAATAGCGAATAGATGAGCACCATCTATGAATACCTTAAGAATATGCAGCATAGTTCCTTGGTTCTGTAGGACCAATTAAAACTTGTCATTGGCTTCTTCTTTGAAGCTCTTTACCTGAACTCTTGGTAGTAGCCACAACCTTGTCAAGATTGAAACCCTTTTCAGAACGGATTGTTTCAATTTTTCATTTCAAAACAACTTTGTTTCATTAAAATATATAACAAACTTCATCAACCCAACATGAAGGTGTTTTTTTGGGAATTTTATTTCATGGGAAGTTTCTAATATTTTTGGTGTTGTTCCATTTCAGTATGGGAAAATTTTCAAAAATCTCTGATTCTCCCATGAAAACTCTGCTACCTTCCCAGCTCTAATATTTCTGTGACACTAAGCACCCTGTCAAAGCATTTTAAAGGGCCCAGTTAATGTGAAGGTCATGATGGGTCTTCATAATTCCAAGACTGAGTCAAGTCTGCACTGCTGAATAAGCTATTATGCCAAGAAAATGACCAAATATTGCACTGAAATTCCAGATGTTCCTATGGGTCCAACCTTCATTGGTATGATAGGGTGGAAGGATGCCTAATAAATGAGAAAGGGCATCTTCCTGTCTTTCTTCCAGAAACCCTTTCCCCCCACTGCTTTTAACCTTATCCAAAATGCTAATATAACTCTTGCTGCTAGGACATATTATCAAAAGTTGTGAACCTTCTGAAAAAATCAAGAAATAAAAAAATTTAACCTGAAGGTGATATGCATTTAGGTTGCCAGAGTCCATAATGGATATATTGTGAGAGTCACAACAGTGTGGGTTTGAACTTCTCATGCAAACTGTCCAGAACCATGCAATTACCCAACACAAATACAAGCCATGCACATAATGGAGAGGGGAAAAAAAGCAACAAATACTAACAAGCTCAATTACACCTTCAGCAAAGGATCAAAAACAAATGGAGAGTGCATAAGAGCTGGTATGGGCAACAGTACGTTTGATGTAGAAAAGAGGCTACTGCTACCCGTTCCTGCCCATTGCCCAATCCTAGCATTTGATAGAGCTTCCAAGACTGACCACAGATAGCCTTCCTAACAACGTGAGCCTTCTGTTGGCCAGTAGATGCCACGATAGGAAGGTGTGTCAATTCTTGGCCCTTCTCTGACAAACCAAGCATCAGTTTGAATGACAGGCCCTCCTTTGTGTTTGTATCAACTTGATTGATTTGCCACAGTTTGACAAATATAGCATAGGACATTCAACATTAATTTACAGGATACCGAAGAGGTTGTTGATCACAAAGGTTTACTTGAAACATACCCAGAACCACCTTCATATATGTACCTCACAATATACTATAAATACTCTTGACTCATACTTTGAAAATGTGAAGATTTATTAATGAGTCCCAAGTCAAGATTTGTATTTACAAGTGTGTCCTAGTGATTAGCTGCCCCTCTGAAAAAGAAATACACAGGGATGGTCGCCAAAATTGGATTTCTAAAGTATTTCATATTTACTATTAGCACTAAATAAGTTATGCCAAAAAAACCCAGTGATCATTGTCAACTTTTGCTTTTATACTATGATAACTTGTTAAATGCCCAGTGTTGCCATTTTTTTCTCCTCTTCTCCATTATGCAGGAAGAGAAGGATCATCAGACATCAGGCAATAGTTTTCTCCCAACTTCTGTCAGCGATCAAAACAGCTGTGACTCCCAATTGTAAGTAGTGAAGTGCTGTTAGAAGATAAGTTCTCTCAGTGCCTTTTGTACTTACTTTGCTAAATGCATTTGCATTCCTACATCTTTCCCCTGACACCACCATGGTCAGATTTAGACTATCCTGTCTTTCAGAAAACATAGGGTTGATGTGTCCCACTTGATAGTCTGCAAAGAAGAGCCATGATTGAGACCTAATATTTCTTAACACCCACTCATTTTAGAAGCTCAAGAAAGTTTGGTAATGTTTTTAAGAAGTCTCCCCTTTTTGTTCCTTTGCACTTAATGGCCCTGGCTAGGACCAAAAGCACAAGAGCTATGAAAATGCTTGTTCTTGGTTTTTGCCAGCCAGATCAGAAGCAAGAAATTCCACAAACTTTGCAAAAAGACTGAAATCACCACCACAATTAAAGTCTTCAGGGCAGAGACAGATCTTTTTGTGATGTGTTTGTAGAGTGTCTGTCACAGTAGGGGTCTTCTCCCTGAGAAGGGCTCCTAGGTGATATGGTAATACAAATAAGAAACAACAATTTGGAAGAGTCAAAAGATGTGGGTACTGAGAATCAGGTACCAATAAGTATCTTTAATAAACACTTTTTGGTGTTCACCCATCACTATTTAGAGCTACTGCTTTGTCGGTCAAAAACATGAAATCCTTATGGAACTCAGCAATACCATTTCTTTTTAATCTTACTTCAATGCAATGCACTACTTTCCCATTAGGAGATGATTAATTAGATTATACTGCAAAGTGCAAAAGACCATAATCAGAAAATCCAGATTTTCACAAGGCAATACAGAGTAGATGAGCAGGGAAATGGGTAATGGATTTGAAAGTCAAAGGCGAGAATTATGAAGAAGGATATGTAGTATGGGCTTGTTCCTGCACCCACTAAGGTAAAAGGAAAAATAACTTTATTTCAGAGGTGCACAAATGGATTTCTAAAATGAGAATAGTTGCCTCATGATGATTGAGATCCATTCCTACAAACTTTGGATAAGTATTCAGACATTTGGAGGCTGATCATTTTTAGTCGAATGAAATATTCCAAGTTACAAAAAGCTGATTGACACATTTTTATGTTGAGTCTTCAGTAAGCTCAAAGGAAGAAAGCATTAAAAGCTGTTACTTTAGACAGTAAATTGTACTAGACAATCTGCATAGAATTATGTGTGATCCTTGGAAGGGAAGTGTGTGGGAGAAAAGAGGATTCTTTTTAATGGGCTGCTGCAGGCAATTTTTTTGCAGTGGATCTGTGCAGTGATTCTGATATCAACTTTGGCTTTTTTTAATGGGATTGCTATCTCCTGGATAAAATTCAGTTGCACTTGTCTATAGAATAGACATCCTTCTTGCATAAAGGCAGACTTAAAACTGCAGTTAAAATCTCTCTTCTAAACTTGTTGCAAAGGGAAATGTGATCCACATAGTGTAATTGCAATATCTTCCTTCAATAAACTGCTTAATCTGTAATAATGGCTCAGGTCTTTATAGGTATGTTTTATTTTTTTGTTTTTTAACAAATCTGTAAACAATCACTCTGATGGTTTTCAATTTTTCCTGGGTTACGTTTAACAGTTTTGTTACAATGGCACATAGGGGAAATTATTTTAAAAATAGTTTGTTGCATACTGGGATACATACATTATATATTAATTAAAAGAGACATTTTAATAAGTATTATAATTGCATGGTCACGTTTTCAAAAGTTAGGAAATGTGTAAATTTAATTTGTCCTCCTTATGGGGGGAAAATAGTAGATGATCACATAATTAAAAACTGTACCATAATACACAAGAGGTCCAAATTAAAGGTTGAATAAGCATGTTTGGTATTTAACTTGGAAAACTGAATGTTCTTTTAACGTAAGAAATTACAGCCAAAACCCCTAAGTTTTTTAAAATAATTAAAAATTGGAAAAAAAAAAAAAAAAAAAAAACCACATTGTACCTCAGTTTTCAGAATGGAGAGAGGTAAATAGTGTTGTCCCCCAAGGGTCTGTACTGGGCCCAGTCCTCTTTAACATATTCATAAACGATCTGGAAAAAGGAGTAAACAGTGAGGTGGCAAAACTTGCAGATGATACAAAATTACTCAAGATAGTTAAGTCTCAGGCAGACTGCGAAGAACTACAAAAGGATCACACAAAACTGGGCAACAAAATGGCAGATGAAATTTAATGTTGATAAATGCAAAGTAATGCACACTGGAAAATATAATCATAACTGTACATATACAATAATGGGGTCTAAATTAGCTGTTACCACTCAAGAAAGAACTCTTGGAGTCATTGTGGATAGTACTTTGAAATCATCCACTCAATGTGCAGTGGCAGTCAAAAAAACAAACAGAATGTTGGGAATCATCAAGAAAGGGATAGATAATAAGACAGAAAATATGATATTGCCTCTATATAAATCCATGATATGCCCACACCTTGAAAACTGTGTGCAAATGTGGTTGCTCCATCTCAAAAAAGATAGATTGGAAAAGGTTCCAAAAAGGGCAACAAAAATTATTAGGGGTATAGAACGGCTTTCGTATGATGAGAGATTAATAAGACTGGGACTTTTCAGCTTGGAAAAGAGGCAACTAAGGGGGGAATATGATAGAAGTCTATAAAATCCTGAGTGGTATAAAGAAAGTAAATAAGGAAGTATTACTTACTTCTTCTCATAATACAAGAACAAGGGGCCACCAAATGAAATTAATAGGTAGCAGGTTTACAACAAACACAAGAAAGTATTTTTTCGTGCAACACACTGTCAACCTCTGAAACTCCTTGCCCAAGGGTGTTGTGAAGGCCAATACTATAACAGGGTTCAAAAGGGATTTAGATAGATTCACGAAAGATAGGTCCATCAATGGCTATTAGCCAGGATGGGCAGGAATGGTGTTCCTAGCCTCTGTTTGCCAGAAGCTGGGATTGGGTGACAGGGTATGGATCACCTGTCTGTTCATTCCCTTTGGTGCACCTACCATTGGCTATTGTCAGAGGACAGGATACTGGGCTTGATGGACCTTTGGTCTGACCCAGTATGGCTGTTCTCATGTTCTCACATGTGACATCAACAGGGTTAGTATCTTTAGATGACAATTATACTCCTCTGCCACTTGAGGAAACAGGAGTAACTAGTAGCAATAAATGGCTTTTATCCTCTATGTCAGGGGTGGGCAAACTTTTTGGGCCAAGGGCCACATCTGCGTATGGAAATTGTGTGGCAGGAATGCTCACAAAATTGGGGGTTGGGGTGTAGGAGGGGGTGAGGGCTCTGGGGTGGGGCTGGGGATAAGGGGTTGGGGGTGCAGGAAGGTGCTATGGGCTGGCACCGAGGGGTTCAGAGTGTGGGGGAGGGATCATGGCGAGGCCCCTCCGGCTCCTACACGGCAGCTCTACACACTGTCCTGTCTGCAGGTGCCGCCCCTGCAGCTCCCACTGCAACTTCGAGAACTTCTCAATAAAATGGTTGTAAGAATATTTTTAACAGGGGCAAAACCATTTTTAACAGGCACCGACTCAGTGGGTGGAGTACCCACAGAAAAAAAATAGTGGGTGCTCAGCACCCACTGGTAGCGCAGCAGATCAGCTTCTCCCCCTCCCACCCAGGGCCTCCTGCCCACCACAATCAGCTGTTCAGTGGCATGCAGGAGGCAATTGGGAGGGAAGAAGCAGAGGTAGAAAGAGGCAGGGCAGTGGCAGAGTGGGAGGGAAGAGGCAGATGGGGGTGAGGGGAAGGGGTGAAGTGTGGGCAAGGCTTAGGGAAGAGCAGCGATCGAGTAGCCCCTGGAAACTCAGAAAGTCAGCGCCTCTGGGCAAAACAATGTCTTTTTCCCCTAGCCTCATTCTGAGAAATGGCTGAACCATTTTAGCTGAAACTTCCTCCAGAAAAAAAAAAAAAAAATCAGCTTGAGGCAAACACCAGATGGAGAAAATTTCTGCCCAAGGCCTTTAAATTTAGCAAAGTTATAAGCAACTGAAAACAGGGTCTTTGAATGGAAAGATTTGGGCAATCTTAACAAAAGGCATAGTTACCTGCACTGCCTATAATACGCATACAAAGTACTATCCCCATTTCATAGTGGAGAAACTGAGGTAGAGAGATTAAATGATTCTCAATGTCATGCAGGACACATATTTAAACAAACACACAGTGTAAACAGGATGATGAAAGTTTGCTTGTAATGCACTTGTTCTCAGGGTTAGACACTTCTAGGTTCAAAAAAAAAAAGGATCATCCTGAAAGATGATCCTTTACTCTCACAGATCTTGGGAGACAGACCTGTCCTCGCTTACAGACAACCCCCCAACCTAAAGCAAATACTCACCAGCAACCACACATCACTGAACAAAACCACTAACCCAGGAACCTATCCTTGTAACAAACCCCGATGCCAACTCTGTCCACATATCTATTCAAGTGACATCATCATAGGACCTAATCACATCAGCCATACCATCAGGGGCTCGTTCACCTGCACATCTACCAATGTGATATATGCCATCATGTGCCAGCAATGCCCCTCTGCCATGTACATTGGCCAAACCGGACAGTCTCTATGCAAAAGAATTAATGGACACAAATCTGACATCAGGAATCAAAATACTCAAAAACCAGTGGGAGAACACTTTAACCTGTCTGGTCATTCAGTGACAGACCTGCGGGTGGCTATATTACAACAGAAAAACTTCAAAAACAGACTCCAAAGAGAGACTGCAGAGCTAGAATTGATATGCAAACTAGACACAATCAACTCCGGTTTGAATAAGGACTGGGAATGGCTGAGCCATTACAAACGTTGACTCTATCTCCCCTTGTAAGTATTCTCACACTTCTTATCAAACTGTCTGTACTCGGCTAGCTTGATTATCACTTCAAAAGTTTTTTTTCTCTTAATTAATTGGCCTCTCAGAGTTAGTAAGACAACTCCCACCTGTTTATGCTCTCTGTATGTGTGTATATATATCTCCTCATTATATGTTCCATTCTATATGCATCCGAAGAAGTGGGCTGTAGTCCACGAAAGCTTATGCTCTAATAAATTTGTTAGTCTCTAAGGTGCCACAAGTACTCCTGTTCTTCTAGGTTCAATGTTATAGTAACATCGCAAACACTTCAAAATGTATTGCTTTTTCTATAGGCAAAAAATCCATGGAAAGGTAGACAATATAAACTTACATAAAGCTTTACATAAAATCACTGTAGAGAGCTCTGTGTCATCATAAGCATCAGCATAAGATAAATAGATTTAGGGAGGAATTTCCATACAAAAAAAAGCATGATAACATAATGTCCTACCATATATTGTACGGTATATCCTTGAAGTGAATATTTGATAGACACAGAATTTTACATTTGCCAAACAAGGTTAAACTGAAGGAATGTGTTACTGATGCCTCAAACCAGAAACATACCAGGAGACCACATAACACATAATCTAATATTTTATTTTCTTATAAAAGTTTATAATACACCTATGATTATAGACTCTAGGCAAACTATATATATTGTGACAAAGTTCCTCCTCTATCTTGGTGGGTCCTGCACTTATTGGCGGATTTTCTTGCCTCAGAGATTCACCATGTGGGTTGGGGAACAGCCCAGAGACCTTCCCCTCTGGAAGAACCCACAGTCCAGGTCAATTGGGAGGTTTGGGGGGAACCCAGGCCCGCCCTCTACTCCGGGTTCCAGCTCAGGGCCCTGTGGACTGCAGCTGTCTATAGTGCCTCCTGTAACAGCTGCATGACAGCTACAACTCCCTGGGCTACTTCCCCCTGGCCTCCTCCAAACACCCTCCTTAGTCTCACCACAGGACCTTCCTCCTGGTGTCTGATAACACACTTGTGCTCCTCAGTCCTCCAGCAGCACACCCTCTCACTCTCAGCTCCTTGTGCCTCTTGCTCCCAGCTCCTCACACCACAAACTGAAGTGAGCTCATTTTAAAACCCAGGTGCCCTGATTAGCCTGCTTTAATTGATTCTAGCAGCTTCTTCTTAATTGGCTCCAGGTGTCCTAATTAGCCTGCCTGCCTTAACTGGTTCTAACAGGTTCCTGATTACTCTAGTGCAGCCCCTGCTCTGGTCACTCAGGGAACAGAAAACTACTCATCCAGTGACCAGTATATTTGCCCTCTGCCAGACTCCTGTACCCCACTGGTCTGGGTCTGTCACAATATATATATAGGAAATTCAAGTGCATCCATTTTCCTATGAATGGGAACCAAAATTACTGTACCTGCATCAGATTCCAAAAAACTGCATTTAATAGAACACTTCATAGCACCATCTATAGGTGGCCAGGCTCAGATGTATTTCTTATCAGAGCAATTTTCCAAAATGAGGACCTGTCTTGGAGAATGATCTCCTTTCCTATCAACTGTATTCCTGGGACAAATAACTACAGCATTCTTATGAAATAAAAGTGATCTGGCAAAGCAGAAGGAAGAGAATGTCTCTCAGATAAGTAGGACTTATACATGATGTATATAGTAACCAGTACAGCAAAATTTCCCCAAGAAGTAAACTTGCAGCAGGTGCAGAATATGGATTATGGGTGTGATATATTTTCACCAGCTTGCCTTTCTGAAATGGTGGGCAGCTACATTTTATACTAGCCGAGGCTTCTGAATAGACTAGTAAAAAAGGATATTTCAATGGTTTGGGTGCTAGCCTGGGACTCTGGAAACCTGTTTCAATTCTCTGCCCATAAGCTTCCTGCGTGACCTTGGGCAAGTTACTTTCTCTTCCTGTCCCTCAGTTCCTCATCTGTAAAATGAGGCTCATACAATTTCTCTCCCTCACAGGAGTGTTGTGAAGATGGATACATTAAAAACAGTGAGGTGCTCAGATACTATGATACTAGAGGGTATGTAAGAACCTAAATAGAGGTTCTATCAAGATGAGCCCCAGGCAGGGTACATTGCAGTAGAGTAGCATTGAAATAAGAAAAAGGAATGGATGACTGTGGCAAAGTGCACTTCTGAATAGAAATGATGCAGTGTGACTGAAAATGAGAGATGACATTTGTGGCTGTGCATCCATGAGCAGCGATGATCTTAGTGAACACACTTTTTGCAACAGTTATGAAAAGATAGATTGTAATCTGAATCGTATGTTGCCTGCTTACTTTCTCTCAGTTCAGATTGCTGCCGAAAACTTTGCTAGATTCTGCCAGAATATTTCCTTTGGCAATCAGCCAGTTTATCTGGATTGGGTTTGAGTCTCTTCCCTGTGCTCCTAAACTCTCATTAAGTCTCTCACCCACAACTCTCGCAGATAAACATGTAAGAATATGAACCGGGTACATCAAGTCTGTAGAATAGTAGATGTGGACCTTCGTAAGCATAAGGATGACAATATGCCTCGCCATAGGCTGATGTAAACCTTGAACTAGTGTGGTGACAAGCTGTGTCTGTGGGATACAGCAACTAAAAGCCCTTCGACAGGAAGAGCAATTGTCCAAGTTAACTCTGTGGTTTAATCTCTGATATGAACAACAAATAAAGGACTTCTGGCCACTCTTGCCAGGTCATATAGTGAAAGACAGAAGAACGTTGTAATCAGTGGTATCAAAAGCTGTTGAAAAGTCTCAAAGCATGAACATCTGACTACATTCCATTGCCTTGAGAACACTGATCAGACAGACTAATGATATTTCTGTCTTAATCCCAATTTAAAATCTGAATGACTGGGGTCATATAACTGGTGCCTATCAGATGCTGCTAGAGGTAGCTTATTGCCACATTCTTAAGGACCTTCCACAGAAAAGGGAGATTTGAGATTGGGGTCCATGCACACAATGAAGCTATGTCAATTTACGTTAGTAAGGGAACAGTCCCTGGTTAAATTAAAAAATATGATTGCACAAGAAAATGCCAGCAAAAGTATAGCAATAAAAACAATACATGCACACAAACAATACACAGATGTGTACATAATGGCACAACTGATTGAAAGGGGGAAATGATAGTAATTGCAAGAGCAAGAAGGATTTAAAAAAAAAAGTGACAGCCCATGACCAAAAATAGACAGAGTGAAGATATTTGATATGTACTAGAGCTACTCTGTAGCTAAATAGGATGCGATTGCTTATACAGAAGTCAGCTGTAACTTACATTTTGCAAATGATTTTCCCTCCATTAAATGTTTTATCCCAAGGGAATATTAACTAGTACTTCTTCTCTGCTACTACCTGAAGCAATCTATAGTTCAGATAGTATTGAATATCTCTGTCTCCGAAATTCTAATCTCAGATTACTATGTCCTGTCACCATACTTCTTTTTTCTTTCATGTGCAACTTCATCTCAACCCTGAATCCTGGGAGCCATTAGCAATTCCTACCAAGACTAGATGCAAAATTGTGCATTTCTCAGATCTGCAGTTTATTAGCAGGGTTTTTTCCAGTTCAAATTAGTTCTTCAATTGCCTGATTAGAAATCTTGCTTAAAGCCCTCTTTGCTAAAGAGTAAAATAACTTGGAGCTAACCTACACTTTTTTTGTTTTGTTGACCAGATATTTGAAAATAAGAGTAAATGCTTCTTAGCTCTGAGTAGCTCAGTCTCCAAGTATCATGTGAATTACAGTCTCTTTTACAGTTTTAATTTACTGATTTTTTGCTCTATTCTAATTATTTTCATTTTTCTAATAATGAGATAATTTTTCAATTATCAGAATTGTATTTTTGGTATCCTTGTTAATGTTACCATGCCAGCCTACAACTAGGAAGTAGTCAGGAATTGTAGGAATAGTTAAGAAAAGGAACAAGTCAGATATCATGGTCACTGATATAAAACCTGAGATAGAAGGCAGGCATATTACACTGGTCTACAATTTTTGAGAAGTTGTCTGCTTCAGAGATAAAATGTGCTATTTATTATGTATTTTGATGTGCTGAATTCAAATATGACAATTAAAACAACTGATTGGCTACTGTTTCTAAGATATTTAAGTTTTTACATTTTATGTCTATGTATATTGTATAGATAGTAGAGTTTTAATCATAAATTGTAAACCTAGGACTTTTCATGTGTTTATGGATGCTTTACATGATAATATTTCACCTGTCCTGTTTATGTAACACTTTAAAAATCAGCAAAAGGGTTATATAAATAAAATTTATTATGAAACAAAACATCTCTTGTCACTGTCCAGCAATAGTCTGCAAGCATTGATGGGCTCCATTTGCCCTGATAGCGTTTCTCCATTGTTGCAATGTCCTGGTGAAATCGCTTGCCGTGCTCGTCGCTCACTGCTCCACAGTTCGGTGGAAAAAGTCTAGACGAGAGTGCAAAAAATGTGTCTTTAGTGACATGTTGCAACCAAGGCTTTTGTATGCCTTGAGGAGGTTTTCCACCAACAACCTGTAGTTGTCTGCCTTGTTGTTTCAGAGAAAATTTATTGCCACAAACTGGAAGGCTTTCCATGCCGTCTTTTCCTTGCAACGCAGTGCATGGTCAAATGCATCATCTCGAAGAAGTTCACGAATCTGAGGACCAACAAAGACACCTTCCTTTATCTTAGCTTCACTTAACCTTGGAAATTTTCCATGGAGGTACTTGAAAGCCGTTTGTGTTTTGTCAATGGCCTTGACAAAGTTCTTCATCAGACCCAGCTTGATGTGTAAGGGTGGTAACAAAATCTTCCTTGATGTAGTGGGAATCTCTTGCACGACTATCCCATTCACAGAGAAAACAGCCGTACTTTGTGTATCCAGTCTGCAGACCAAGCAAGAGAGCAACAACCTTCAAATCGCCACAAAGCTGCCCCTGATGTTGGTCATAGTTTATGCACCTCAAAAGTTGTTTCATGTTGTCATAGGTTTCCTTCATATGTACTGCATGACCAACTGGAATTGATGGCAAAACATTGCCATTATGCAGGAAAACAGCTTTAAGACTCGTCTTCGATGAATCAATGAACAGTCTCCACTCATCTGGATCGTGAACGATGTTGAGGGCTGCCATCACACCATTGATGTTGTTGCAGGCTTCTTCCATGAAGAAGAATGGGACAAGATCCTTTTGACGGTCACGGAACATGGAAACCCTAACATCACCTGCCAGGAGATTCCATTGCTGTAGTCTGGAGCCCAACAGCTCTGCCTTACTCTTGGGTAGTTCCAAATCCCTGACAAGGTCATTCAGTTCACCTTGTGTTATGAGGTGTGGTTCAGAGGAGGAGGATGGGAGAAAATGTGGGTCCTGTGACATTGATGGTTCAGGACCAGAAGTTTCATCCTCTTCCTCATCTGACTCAAGTGAGAATGATTCTGGTGCATCAGGAACCGGCAGTCCTTCTCCATGTGGTACTGGGCGTGTAGCTGATGGAATGTTTGGATAATGCACAGTCCACTTTTTCTTCTTTGACACACCCTTCCCAACTGGAGGCACCATGCAGAAGTAACAATTGCTGGTATGATCTGTTGGCTCTCTTCAAATCATTGGCACTGCAAAAGGCATAGATTTCCTTTTCCTGTTCAACCACTGGCGAAGATTTGTTGCACAAGTGTTGCAGCATATGTGTGGGGCCCACCTCTTGTCCTGATTTCCAATTTTGCAGCCAAAATAAAGGTGATAGGCTTTCTTAACCATAGTGGTTATACAGCACTTTTGTGATGCAAAACACCACAAACATAGCAGAAGTTATCTGCACTGTTCACACAAGTACGAGGCATCTCTGCTCACTTTGGCTAAACAGAAATGTGTCCCTTTGCAAAATCAAACACTGACAAATAAGAGAGCACGACACTGTATGATTTCTGGAGCTGATATAGGGCAATTTGTTCAGCAGAGTGATGTAAGCTTCGTTATGATTGCATCATCCATGACTTCTAGGAATAACATGATGCAATTCATATCATGTATGACGCAATACCAGCTTCAGATTGCATCATTCATTGTTTTGCCTAAAAAGCAAGTACTGTCCAAACCCAGTCATAGATTTATCCATAGATCCAGTCAAAGATGTATTTTAGTCATTTCTGGTTTAAATTGAGATCCCTTCCCTTTATAACTCACTTATCCTCCGCCATTCCCAAGTCAAGGGTTGTATATACTGACCCAATAGCATATCTTGAAAACTAGAGCCAATCAACAATTTTAAGCATCAATTTCGTTCTCAGTGACCCAGAATTAGTAAAGTTTGACTACATTTATTTCAGAAGCATTTTGGCTGTAGAGCAGTGTTAATTAATGCTAAGCCAGACATGCTAACTAATGGTGGTTGGAAATTTTCCAGTGGAACGTATTTTTTCCGATCAGGAAATGACAGTTTATCACAATTTAAATGTTTTAGAGCAGCTTGTTGACTTTAATGAAATTCCAGTGGCAGCCAGAAGTTTTCTGACCAAACTCTGCCTGCCAGACCAAGTTCATTTGCCCAGATCTTCACCAGCCCACATGGTGACAGGGAGCCAAGAAAGTCTGTGAGCCATGATTCTAGACTCCCTGAGCTGCCCAGCTCCCCATCTGGCTGGCTGTTCTGGCACCTTGGGGAGCCTTGGAAACATTTCAAAACATTGAAATGAAATATTGGTTCAACGTTTTCAAAATGAAATTTCGGAATTCCCTTTTCAGGGGAAATTTTATTTCTGCTCACTCAGAAATAACTTTCTTTTGAATTTCAGAATTTCCAATGGAAATATTTGAATGCTAACTGACTAATATAACCAACAAAATTTTCTCCTTGGCATTGCTTGCCAATGAACATAATGTGTCATTAATAAAATACATACATACAGGCTGTACAGTACTTGGAAACAGGATATATAGGGGGGAGGGATAGCTCAGTGGTTTGCGCATTGGCCTGCTAAACCCAGGGTTGTGAGTTCAATCCTTGAAGGGGCCACTTAGGAATCTAGGGCAAAATCTGTACTTGGTCCTGCTAGTGAAGGCAGGGGGCTGGACTCAATGACCTTTCAAGGTCCCTTCCAGTTCTAGGAGATAGGATATCTCCTTTAAAATATATATATATATATATATATATATATATATATCCTGATAGATATATATATAGCCTTGAACTGACCCATTGTCATGGCTGTCTTTGCAAATTTGTCCCAGAAGGTGACCATTTTTTCTGTAAACAACTTCTTTCAAACTAATCTCCATATTAACTCAAATTCCTGGCCTCTTGTTTTTGAGGTACTCTATCAGTTTTAGTGTTTAAGCCCTCATAAACATTGCCTGTAAAATGAACAATCAAGAAATATGTTTCATAGCATGTTGGAAAACTTCTAAATAGCTCTAATGTGCTTTTGTTCCCACTGTAGTTTAGAGATCTCACCACTCTGAGAATCTGAGATAAAGGGCAATACCTGGTCTAGAGTATTCAAGTCTTTCAAAATTTTACATTGTTTTTATTTAGATACTTTTTAAAGAGTTGCTTCAGAAATATCACATCAAAGAGCACTTACTCCAACCGCTCAAACCATGAAAAAAAGAAGTTAACACATTGGTATATGCCAAAAGTGTTACACAATAGCAAGGCAGTGTATTTTATATTATACACACCAAAATTTAGTTCTGAAGAAAGATGAGAGAATTTGGGTCTGATTCTTCATGCCTCTTACCTTGGATAGTAAATTATACCAATTAAAAAGTGGTGTCAAAAGATAGTGAATCAATAATTGCATTTTACATCAACCTTCCACAAGTGTAAGTAACCATGCAAGATGCAAGATACAAGTCAATGGGGAAATTGGTCCATCTCTATCTGAGGGGCAAATTCTATCGTTGCATCCGTGCTTGTAGCTGTGCAGTTGGTTTCCTTCATTTCAATGTCAAAACTATGCTACAGTTAAAGGGGAAATTGGCTCCCTCGGTTTTACTTATTTGAACAAAATCCTTTTTATTTCATTCAATTATTTCATATCTGCAGCCAAGTTTTTGGAAAACACAATCAGCACTTCACCCACCCTAAAAGTCAAGATTAACTTAGTGAGACTAAGTGAGGCTAGTAAAATAAAATGGCAAGTTATACTGTACTTATGAGCCAAATTCTCAGCTGGTGTAAACTGACAGTTCCATTGTCTTCACAGAAGCTATTACTGGATCTGCCCCAATATGTCAACAGAGTTGGAACCGTTTTTAGGAGACAGTCTTTTCTTTCTTTGCCTTCCCCCCAGTTCTGTCCTCATTTTATTCATTATAAAGTTATTTTTGTTTATACCATTTGCATAGGCATCCAGCATGTCAAAATGACTTGGTAGCGTCCAGTTAGCACTGTTTTATTGTTACCACCAATTGTGGCACAACACATTTTGCATAGTATTCCACAAATCCCTGTCTAATAATTCTCAGTATCAGGACTGAGGAAATAATCCTATTTTGGGAAATATACTTAAATGATGTTCAACTGGCAAGTAATATAGATGGATTTAAGACACAAATGATTAACCACCTGTTCATTTTGATGAGTTTTGCCTTTTATTCTCCAGACTATTACTAAGTTTATTTGTTTGCTTTTCTTTTGTATTTTCAGTTTTTCCAGTACTTCATAGAAGCTTGAAAACAACATTTCTGCTTCCTTACTAATCTTCTATGTAGGAAGTGTTTTTTGTTTTGCTTTGTTTTGGGGTTTTTTTTTGGGGGGGGGGGGGGGAGAGAAGGGGTCCGTTTTTTCTAGAGTTTGACACTAACATAGCTTCTTTTATGTACTTGCCCTGTCACCAGGGTCACTCAGGGAGCCTGGCAGATGTCATTTCTTGGCTTTATTCTATTATATTATTGAGTCAACAGAAGAAAAGCAAGAGAAGAGCAATTATTTCTAAATAAATTATCCAATTAAAATATACAGTTATAATTTATTTGAATTTCTCTAACAGAGAAGATAGTTTTTTAAAATGAGATATTTAGAGCATTATTCAGTTTTAACAGGTATAAGGAAAGTTAAATCTCAGGTGGAAATCTCTTAAACTCCAGGCCTGCATAGAGCTCTGATCCTCAGGCGGAGCCCATTAATTTCAACCACAGCTCTGTGGGGATGCAAAGATCTGTCTGTGTGAGACAGTTTGCATAGATTCATAGATTCCAAGGCCAAAAGGGACCATAGTGATCATCAAGTCTGACCTCCTGTATAATGCAGGCCACAGAACTTCCCTAAAGTAATTCCTAGCGCATATCTGTTAGGGAAAACAAAAACAATCTTGATCTAAAAATTGAAAGTCCTGGAGAATCCACCATGCCTTTTGGTAAATTGTTACAATGATTAATTACCCTCACTGTTAAAAACTGTATGCCTTATTTCCAGTCTGAATTTGTCAAGTTTCATCTTCCAGATATGCAATCTTGTTATAATTTTCTTTGCTAGATTGAAGAGCCAATTATTAAATATTTGTCTGCCATAGAGACTAATCAAAGCCACCCTTTAATCTTCTCTTTGATAAGACAAATAGATTGAGCTCCCCAAGTCTATCACTATAAGGCATGTTTTCTAATTCTTTAATCATTCTCATGGTTCTTCTTTGTACACTCTGCAATGTATCAAACATCCTTCTTAAATTGCAGAATCTAGAACTGGACACAGCATTCCAGCAGTGGTTGCCCCAGTGCCAAACACAGAGGGAAAATAACCTCTCTGCTCTTACTCTGGCTCTTTATCAGGTATCTGTCCTCTTCATTATTTACCATTCCACCACTTTTTGTGCCATCTGCAAACTTTATCAGCGATGATTCTATGTTTTATTCCAGGTCACTGATAAAAATTTTAAAGAGTGTAGGGCTAAGAATAGATCCCCTTGGGACCCACTAGAAACACGCCCATTCCCCGTTTACAGTTACATTTTGAAACTTATCAGTCTGCTTTTAATCCACTGAATGTGTCCCATGTCAATTTTATACCATTCTAGGGTTTTTTATTAATCAAAATGTTGTGCAGTTCCAAGTCAAATGCCTTACTATATTAGATCAACACTACTAGCTTTGACAACCAAATTGCAAATCTCATAAAAAAATATCGTTAGACAAGATCTGTTTTCTATAAACCATTGTTGATTGACATTAATTATATTACCCTATTTTAATTCTTTATTAATGAAGCCCTATATCAGCTGCTCCATTATCTTGCCTGGAATCAATGTTAGACTGATAGGCCTACAATTACCCTGTCATCCCATTTACACTTTTTAAATATTGACACAAAATCAGCTTTTCTTCCAGTCTTCTGCAACTACCCCAGTGTTCTAAGACTTCTTGAAAATCAACATTAAAGATCCAGCAAACTCCTTTTCTAGCTCTTTTAAAACTCTTAGATGCAAGTTATCCAGACATGCTGATTTAAAAATACCTAATTTCAGTAGCTGCTGTTTAGCATCTTTCTGAGCTACTAGGGGAAGTGGAAGTGTGTTGTCATATGATATCATTCCCCCCGTTCCTCCCCTCCCCCCCCAAAAAAAATACAGAACAAAAATATTTATTGAACACATCTGGCTTCTCCTCCCTTATTATTGGTAATTCTACCATTTCCATCTAGTAATAGACTGTAACGAGGACATTCACCCTCTTGAATGCCTCCTAGTGGCTGGGTGTGGTACTGTAATATTTTCCTGCTCCTGGCACCCTCTGTAGGTTGCCAGCCTCGCTATGCAGGTCTTCAATGGCTCAGCCCTCTGGCCAAATCACACAATCAAAAACAAAATCTTTCTCAGGTAGCAAAGAGTTCAACAAACTATCTGCTCTCACCAGGATCTGGGCCCTTTAAATCCAGTCCTTCATTCAGGCCTCTAAAAGTAACCTTGTCCCCTGCTCAGAGGCTAGGCCACTTCATCAGTGGCTGGTGGGGGAAACCTGGGCCAACCCTCTATTCCATGTCCCAAACCAGGGACCTATAAACAGTAGCCATGTACTGCTTCATATAACTACTTCAATTAGTTGTTGCTACCTTCTCTGGGCTTCTTCCCTCCTGGTCCCTTTACCTCCAGTCATTACCTTAGGGTTAGAGCCCTCATGTTCTCTCGCTTCCACGTTTAGCAAATACAGCCCGTCAAACTCCTTTGGCTAGAGAGTAACACTCTTCCTTGCCCCTCTGGCCCTAGCCCCTGCTCAGGCCCTGCAGTTCCTTTTATCTGAGCCTGCTGGACTTTGATTACCTGTACATTCTTTTTAGGTAGGCCTGGAGGACCTACCTTCATTGCTCCTTCCTGGAGTGGGGTGTAGTAGGACCTCCTGGCTCCCAGCATTGTTAGGATTTTGTTTTGTTCCCAACATCCTTAAGCTCCTTATAGTCCTTAACTCTGCTGGACATAGATTTCTCTTTGTATACCTTTGCTTTCTTTATCAATTTTCTACAGTTCTTAACTTCTGATTTATATTCATTATCATCCACTTCTCTTTCTCAATTTGTTATAC
The DNA here is from genome assembly GCF_027887155.1 of Malaclemys terrapin pileata. Taxonomy (NCBI): domain Eukaryota; kingdom Metazoa; phylum Chordata; order Testudines; family Emydidae; genus Malaclemys; species Malaclemys terrapin. The sequence goes on along the minus strand of NC_071512.1, from coordinate 61,973,278 downwards.
ATATTTTTATAGCTACCTTCCCCTCTAAACTGTGTCAGTTTATTAACCAATATTGTTTTCTTCCTCAATTGTGGCTTTTTGGGCACCTAGTGAAGTGTTCTTAAATAATTTCCAATTATCCACATTTTTTTCTAATTAACTTCTTTGTCCCAGTTGATCTCGCTCAATTGTTTTCAGCTTTGTGAAATTGGCCCTTTTATAGCACCAAGTATATATATATTACTGGCTTGGTCATTAATCTGTTTGCACATTATAAATGTAATCAAGCCATGATCACTTGTAGCTAAACTACCATTAATTTTTAGTTTTGTAATCATTGACTCTGTCAAGAATAGGTCTAATATAGTATTCCCGTGTTTATTTAGGAAAGTATCATCTACAACATTAAGAAATAGCAAACATGTTTTAGCAGTGGCAGAATGAAATCTCCACCATATCCACTCAAATTGAAGTCCCCCATAATCATGCAGCTTTTTTCTCCCCTACACAATATAGAATCGGATGACTGGTTCTTTAAGCACTGTTCTCTATACCAGCAGACACCAACTAATCCCTCATCTTGTGTTTTTTCTATTAGGACATTGATCTATAGGCACACAAGATCATTTTCTTCTGAGTTATCAGTAGCTCAAACTGTTAATGCCATTTTTGATAGAATACCACTCCTACCCTTTTGTCCACTTGATATTTCCTAGATTATAACTGTTGATTTTAACTTTCCTGTTGCGCAAATAATCTTACCAAGTTTCCGTAATACCAGCTAGATCAAATGTATGCTCATAAATGAGCAATTCCAATTCCTCTTTTTTGCTACCCAGGCTCCTGGCATTGGTGTATAGGCAAGTCAAGAATTTCTTCTCTTCATGTTCTTTGGATTCTTTTGCTTTGCATATTGACTCTATACTAAATGCATACTCATATCTTCTCTTTGTACCTTCCCCTTTTGTTATTAGCTTAACACCCTCCTGACTACTCTAGACAGCCTGTCCCTGAGGAAATTGGTCTCCTTTCTACTGAGCTTAAGGCCATCCAAACTACAGCCTCCTCTCCCCATAGAAGGTGGACCAGTGTTCTATAAAACCAAAACCCTATGCCCTACACCAGTGGTTCTCAACCAGGAGTCAGGGGCCCACTGAGGTTCTGAAAGCAGCTTTCGGGGGGTCTGCCAGCCAAGGCTGGCATTAGACTTGCTGGGGTCCAGAGCAGAAAGCCAAAGCCCAACCGCCTGGGGCTGAAGCCGAAGCTAGAGCAACTTAGATTCACAGGGCCGTCTGTGGCATGGGGTCTTGGACAATTGCCATGCTTGCTACCCCCTAACCGCTGGCACTGGCTTTTATATGCAGAAAAAAAAACAGTTGTTGTGGCACAGATGGGCCATAGAATTTTTATAGTACGTTTGGAGGGGGGTGGGTACTGATGTGAACCATCACAAATTGATCTATGCCCATCAACTTTAGAAGTCTAGCCAATGATAGATTAACATCTTGGGAAGACTCTGGAAAGACAGCACACCATCCTGTCACCCACTTGTCCCTTGCAGAATGTTTTTTCAATTCTTCTGAGTTCTGAATCCCAACAAGGATCACCTGTCTTCCTTGGATGGTCGCAGAACTCTTTCAGAGCAACTTGCTTTCCTTATAGGTTGGGCTGAGCTGCTGTCCAGAGGTGTGTTCCATACATCTCTTCATTCCCTTCACCCAGTTGGTTCTTGAGAAGTATCTTCCAAAGTTTCCATGTTGGTGACCAGCTACCCATTGGAAACTTCTAGCTCTAAGGAATTCCTCCTGGTCCTCTTTTCTCTGGTGGCCACAGCCTGCCAGTTCTCATCTGTCTCCAGCCATGAGGAATACCACCATGACTTCCTGCCTCTGGCTGTTATGAGCTGCCAGGCTTCCTCTCTGACTCCTTGGTGGCCATCTCCTTTTTTCCTTGAATCTGGGGTACTGATGTTTCCTGAACCTGGCTGTCTAGGAACTCCTCAGATTCTCGGTAGCATCTCTAACTGCCCCTACAATCCAAGAATCTTTTCCTCCAACACAGCCGTTAACTTGCAGTTTAGCAATGGAAGTCCCTTTTGGCTTCTGATATGGCACATCCATTGCAGATCACCACCACTGTTCCATCACTGAACCACTGAAATCACATGTAGAGCTGAACCTGGAAAGAAAGCCTCTCATACTTCCTCTCTCAAACCCCTCTGAAACTCTCCTTTTAGCTGCCTCTGTTTTGTGGCTTGCCGGCCAAGGCCTTAGCCAGTGTCTTCATTAAAACAAAAATAAACCTATATGGAGTATGAAGGCAAAAGACTTGCTGAAAGATGATTAGTATAAAATTGTCAATGCTTTAACATGGTTCTTGCCCACTAGTGTTAATGTGTCATATGTTCCTTTGATTTAACACTCTGTTAATGACTTCTATAGACAAATGAAATCAAGGGGAGGGGGAAAAAAAAGATGAGTTTTGCCATTCTTAAATGGTGCAATGTGAAATGTGCTGACATTATTTTGACAATGAAAATGTGGAACAATAAAAACATATGCCAAGTCTTGTTGGAAAGGTCTCTTGGAAATGCAGTATATCTTTTTTTATACATGCACTAAAATGTCGAGGAAACTTTATGATGACAAGCAGGCACAGGCGACTTGCTTTACAGTTTATCACAGCATACGTTCTACAGTTATGTAAGAGAATTGGAGCTACCATCTAGGGAAAAAATATCTGGTCGCTGAGACTGTTATCCTGAAAGATTTAAAAATCACTTCTGTTCTTTCATCCTTAAGTCTTAGAAGGGCTAAAAATGCCACTCAGCAAAGTTTTTTTTTTCCTTTTCTGCATTTCAGGCTTGTCATGTTTTTTAAAGGTTTTTGTGCCCATCTCAGCAGAATCACTAGTGGCAATTCTTGTGATAACATGTTAGCTCATTCTCAATAAGATCACACTTGGTGACTGTTAAAAGGGGCTTTTGCTAATGGATCTGGATAAAGGCGAGGACCCACTAGTCATTTGGTTTTCATCTCCAAACATCCTGCTTTCAAACAACCCTAGCCAATTGTACCTGCATATGTAATTTCATTCTTATGTCATACACATGCCTGGGAGAATGTTTGTGTGCTCACTGCTGTCACATGTAATAGAGATGTGTTTTTGTTCAGCAAACCAAGACAGCGAGAGAGAGAACGTGCGAGCATGGGCACAAGAGTACACACTTCTCATATGTGCTATAGGAGTTCAAATTTGATATTATTTAAGACTATACACACTAACATACCTACATTAGATGGTTCCCTGACCTTAAGTCAGGTCATGTTCATCTCTTGAAACTACCATCACAGTTTACAAGAAAAATGTGGCAGTAAAAAGGAGATACAAGACCATTAGAAATCTGTGATGTTAGTGGATAACTGCTGTGTTTGCAGAATGCTGACAATGCTGAGGACTGGCCATTTACTGGACTGGATGGTGACAATGCACACACCTGCATGAAGCAGGCCCAGAAGCAGAACAGTGAGGAAGAGGTGACAAAACTACCTGTGATCTCAGCTGAAGAAAGAAAGATGATGATTGACAAATGGCCAGTTGCTTTGGAGAGTTGTATTTTATTTATATTTATTTATATGTTATATTTATAAGTATGTTTAATCTGTTATTTATATTTGCATTTATTTTTAAGATTTTAACCTTTTAAAAAATCTTTATGCTTTCTCCCTATACCAACATCAGTTTTTCCACTGTTTACCCCTATACTAAAACACTCTGTCCAGAAAATTCCAATAGAACAGAAAGAGAGGAAGGGTGAGTTTTTCAAAAGTGCTCAGTTCACCTAACATTGTTCCTCTTGAAGTCAATGAGGGTTTTACAATTGGCTTCAACGAGATCAGAATTAGGCCATCACTAAGTGTATATCCAATGAAGATTGGATTTTTAACCCATTACATAGACAGAGGTACCATGACACTGGAGAATGGGAGGGGATAGAACGAGTAGTATGTGAATTGAAAATCCTGGTACTTGTGGAGGATTTTCCTTACCACCCCAAACCACCACATTCTCTAGGTCCTGATTCAGGAACTACTTAAGCATGTGCTTAAGTTCCATTGACTGGATCTTGAACTGGGATCTCAATGTCTTTCTCCCTTCCCTTACCAGATCCTTTGCTGAGTCACTCACAAATGGGATCAAAATGGTGAATGTAAGTTAAGTGCCGACTCAGAGCACTTCAGAAATGGGAATGCTTGTTAGTACTACTCGCTGTTGTGCTAGGAAAACACAACCATGGAACCAAAGTGGATTGGCAGCACAGGAGTAATGGGAGAATGCAACAGTGAATGTCTGGGGGTGGAGCATTTTGTGGTGCAGCCTTGGTCACATTCATCATTCAGGTTTCAGAGTAGCAGCCGTGTGGGCTGTAGTCCATGAAAGCTTATGCTCTAATAAATTTGTTAGTCTCTAAGGTGCCACAAGTACTCCTGTTCTTTTTGCATTCATCATTCAGTTCCTCATTTAGTGCCTTCAGCTCTCAGGCTACACTGCTCCACATACAGACTATGGAGGTGTGAATAGCAGTGCACACCAAAGTGTAACTCCGTGTGTGGATGCTGTGGGACCAGATTAAAAAATTCCTAGTTCTCATTAACGTAGTCCCCTTCAAACAGGATTACATTAATGTGAACTAAGATCCCTTTAGTTCATGTCTGCAGCATCTACATAGGTTACAGTGCACACACTGAACTGTGGAATAGCGTAGACAAGCACTAAGTCTTGAGGTTTCTTTTCCTCTTTTATCTGTTGCAATTTTGTCTGGTAGTTCCATAGTGAGTTCATGTCTCAGTAAATTAATATTTGGCCCAAATAAAGCAGGGGAAATTTTGCTGGTTACCACATAGTAACAAATATTTTCCCTTATATAAAATTCTTCTTTGCATTGTACAGTGCTTCCCATCTTGATATTTTATGATACTGCATTATATAGCACAGCTCACAAAAAGTGACACTATCAGATCTTTTATAAGAGTGCCGTTGAAACATTCACACTGAGTTAGAGATTAGAAAATCCTGATGTTGCCATGTTCCAACCAACCCGTATCTTTCCTATGCTTTACTGCCTGGGATCTGGTACAAATATTTCACATTTACTGGGTTACTTTACTGAATCGAATCAGAATACATATCATCTCTTATCTTCTATTTCTGCCCCTTACTTGGATTTGAAATTACTCCATTTTGCAATTTGCTACCAACTCATTTTTACAACTATTTACTGAATGCCAGAAATTACTGATTCTGTGATTTTGGAAATACTCAAGTGTTGCTTAATTCCAATTCTTATCATACTTCAAAGGTAAAAGGGAAATCATGGAAGTAGCAAAGAATTTAACAAAATATTTTTTTACATTTATCTTTCTCCCTTCCCTTAACACCTAAACATCTATCTAAGTAAATAGTGGTTCTAGCTTCACCGTTTTTCCCTCCAGATGTCTCTCTTCTTTTCAGTCATTTATGCTGCTTACAAGCTGTTGCAATGCCTCAAACTCAATTACCCTCCAACATTCTGTCCTTTGAATTCCAGCATGTATCCATATCCTTTGCACCTTTTGCTGGCTTCTTACTGTGACCCTTCCATTTGTCCTTACTGTGCTCCTTCTATTTGTTCTTGTGCTTTGCTCCTTCGCATGTCATTGTCTCAGCTAAGCTTATGCACCTGTCTCTGGATATGGTTTCTTAGTTCCCAAATTCCTTTGACCTCTTGCCTCACAGTTCTAGGAGGATTTATCATTTGGTTATCAGTTGCCCTTAAACACTTCCTGAGATACTGTACATATGATTCACAAAGGCAGAAAAAAGAATTTCCCTATTCCCATGACTTCACCTCTCCAGCCCTGATCAGCTTTTCTTAAATCTCTGGTCCTTCGGTACTCATATCCTTCCTGGATCCATTTCTCATCCCTCTAGCCAAGTGTCAGTCTCACTCAAGAGTCAGAATTTTCCTTTGGCTTTTAAATGCTTGATTCAGTACTGATTTAACCACACTGGGACACACTATTTCCCCCTGTACTCTCCAGTGATCAGAAAAAGGTACTCAAAACTGCAGGAAGAATTTTTATAGACTTACCTCACAATAAAGCTGGTTCTGGGATTTTCCATAAGGTAACAGAGCTGAGTGAATACTGGGGAGGTGGAGAGAATCTACAAATTGAATTTTTAAATCAATTTATTTTGGCCCTTGTCCCATAAACCCTCAATATTATCTTATCCATCTATCTAAATAGGTTTATAGAACATACTTATCACTATGGCATCAGAGTGCCTTATGTGCAATCAAATGTTATTGGTATCAGTATTCGTGGAAGGCTCATTTTAAAGTGGATTTGAGAGTATTTGCAGAAACTGAATTTTGAATGTGAATGTGTTAGTTTTTGAACCAGAATGATATGCATGCTACACCAACAGTATGTCTATACCCTTAGAAAAAGAGCCATTACGAACTGTGGTCGGGAACTTAATTTTATATCCTATTGTAAAACAGTAATGTAGCAATGTCTTACATACTTTAATAAGTAGATTATATATTAATATGTTACACAAAAAAATATGTGAGAACGTTCGGTTGAAAAGTCAAACACTCAAAAGTAGGGAAATGCCAGAATTAAGATTGTCTGTACAATTGCAATCTCCCCTTCCCTCTCCCAGTCATCCCCTTCCCTCAGCTCCTTGCACTCAGTTTCCTTGTCCAGCCAGTCCATTTTCCCCACCTCCAATCCTCATTCAATCTGTCTCTCCCTACAAACCTGGTGTCCAGTTGCACCACCACACCTTCCATCTCTACTGAGTCCCAGTCTCCTTCCCTGGGCTCCTCATCCAATCTCAGCATCTACCCTCTGGCTTCTTGTCCCAATATCTCTGACCTCCTGGGTCCCAGTTTGCCCCTCACACGCTGGCTCCTCATCAGATCAGTCTCTCCTCTCCTGCTGCTTCACTTGCTCCCAGGTTTCTCATCTGATATCAATATTTCCCCATCCCCAACCAAACCAGATCCCAATCCACACAACCTGTTTTCTTCCTTGAATCCCAGTCCGTTTCCTTGCTCAGTCAGTCCCAGTCTCTCCCATCACCCCAACTCTCAGTCCCAGCTTCCCTACCCCACCCCGTCCCCTACCAGCCTCCAGTTCCAATCCCCTCCTAATATTTCTTGTCCTGGTCTGTTTTGCCTGTTCATCAGTCTGACTCTTACTCCATACACATTCAAACCAGGCAGTTTCCTTCTCCAGGCTGCCTGGGCCTAGAAGGAGGTTCATTGAGAGTGCAGGAAATATGGTCTTCAGTTCTGCCTGCTGTCCCTTTGCTGGGCTTGTACCCCCTTACTTGGGACCAGTAGGGGATCCCAGTCCCACCCTCCAGTCTGAGTTTTGGCCCATGGCCCTGTACTGCACAGCTAGGTCAGCTCATTTACCCATATTGCAGTTTTTCCTGGGCCACTTCCTATCTTGCCTCTTAACTTCTACCACTGCATTTCTTCCCTGTTTGACCAGGGTCTCTCCCAGGTCTCCCTGCCCAGAGAACTTTCCTTCCTGCTCTGAGCTTCGTACCTGTCTCTCTTTCCAGCGCTTCCCAGACAGGCTTTATCATCACATAAACCTGGCTTTTTATGGGGAATTGAATGCCCTCAGCTGGGGCTCATAATCAGATTGGCTTAGCCCCAGGCTCTCTGGCCCAATGGGCAAGCCACTCTATTACAGGCAACAAAACTCAATGAAAAACTGGAAGAATGGAATAAGCAGAAGGAATAAAAAAAGAAGTCTCATGTAGCAAATATTCATCAGTGTACCAGATACAGAGAAAGAACTGAACATAATACAACCATCACAAATGATGATTAAAACAGAGGAAAATCCTATTATATAATTTCTTGTTATGAGCAAAGGGTCAAATTTACTTGGTAAAAGGCACAAGATAAAAACTCCAAGAGGAAAAAGAAAAATGGATCAGTTTACGTGTGTGATTGAAAGTAAAATTGTTAATAATGCAATTGGAAGTGGGCTCTGACATTTCTGTGATTTTCCTATGAGAATATGAAATCCAATTTAGATACATTAAGTTAGACAGCATGCTGGTATTTCTGAAATGTTTTCTGGAAAGTAGATTGCACCCATAGATGTGATTACAGTGCATCAAGTAGCTGAAGCACAGCCATTACAATGAACGTTATAGTAGCAGCACTCGTTTGGCATTTATATTGTAAAAATGGAGAATCCATGCTTTGGCAGAAGCACGCTTTCAACCAAGTTATGTAGGAAAAGAAGTGATGAGGCTAGGTATTGATGACATCCTGCTAACTTCCCTTATTTTAATTCAACCAAATAAAGCTCATTAAGATTTAAGATACCAAGTGCTTAAATTCCTAATTATACACTTGTTAAAGCAAAATGTTATTATGCTATTCTTGGTTTTGTTGTAAGAAGACCATAAGCTGGCTTATTATAGTCAACAATGGTATGCCATCGAAGCAAACATTGCTTAGTTCGGTTATTCCTTTCTTTGCTGACTTACAGGGACAGATTCTTTTCTCATATGTACTGTAATAAATCTGGACTATGTGTATGGCTTCTTTAAAATGGTAGATGGAAGCAAGACAGATATACCATTAACAATGCAAAAAACAAAGAAAGCCAAGGGAAAAATCAGGAAAAGATAGTAAAACAGATTATTGAATTGATTATAAGCAGACTAGAATGACCTCTCTGTTTAATACACTGACTGGAAAATTTCAGTTATACCCACAACAAAACACACATACACAAACACAAACTTCACACTGTACACATATACAGAGATTCCAGATTCACTGTCAACTCTACGAAGAGATGCATTTGATCATTACTACAATTACAGCAACATAGCATTGAAAATGTGTTTATAAGGTTAGCCAGAGGTCAATCCTTCTGCACAATTGACCTCCAGCAAAGAAGCTAATTACTCATGACAGACCCTGGTAGATGATACAGCTGAGTAATATAGCTGGTACTGAGAGCGTGCGGAGTCGGGCGATGCTATGCCCAGCTCATGAGACAGCTCATGGTGTCCGACACCATTAGGTGGTCCAGAGACATCTATATGGAACACATCACAGGACACCATCAATACCACGTTGAGTAATCAAGACCACAGACCAGGGAAATAACCCTGATGACAAGGGACGCACCTCACCCATGTACTTATTCGCTACACTGATACTGACTTGGACTTTTTATACATTCCATGAGTGGCGTACCCGAGCCCACTTATCCACTGACACTTTAAAAACTCCCACACCCCAATCTGGGTCTATGCTGGTTATAGGATATGTATATATCTCGTGATCCTTGTAACCGATACTTGTAATCCCTCATAACTCAAGCTTGACCCCAGATGTACAGTACCTTCCCTCTTAACTTGTGTATATTTAATTTTAAACATTCACTTTAATAAAAATTTTAAATCTGTTACTACAGAGGATCTTTGTGTACAATTGTTTAGACACTGATACTGTATGTGATAAACCATAATCACTGACAATGAAAATAGTCTTATATATATCTAATTAAATAATGGAGCAAGTGATGGGTCAAGTTTGGCAGTGACTTACAACATGTGGAATTACATAAACCCCAAAATAAAGACAGATAGTACAAGTTAAGGCCAAATCTGGTCTTATCTATGCAGAAAACAATTTTTCCACCAGTGTTTCGTAGCTTCTTCTGGGAATGAAGTATGGCAATTGTTGAGTAGCACAGAGCAACAATACACAACAGCTTAAGCCAGGAAGTGAAGAAAAATACTATATCTAATTGAAACTGTAGGGGAAATCTAAGGAGGCTAGAATTTGGCCATAATACTGGAGCCAACTCCCCTAAACCTTGTAAAAAGGGCTATTAATTTTATTGACCACAGGTGGTCAGCACTGTATTATTTGAGGAGCCATAATTTGAATGGAGTGTAAAACTAACACCATGCACTGACTCAGAGGAAAAAATGATAAACATGCCTTCAGGCAGAACCTGAATCTTTCCCTATAGTTCTTATGTCCAATGGCTGACTTGGTTTACCTTCTAAGACCTGATGAGATATTGATACCTGCAAAAGTACATTTTCATGTAGGACTATACTATTGTGCTTCAAAATAGAATATGAATATCTAGGAGATACCATAAGTTCCTAAAGACTGCACACATGAGTAGAGAAAATTGGAGGCTCTAGTAATAAATATCCATATGCCACAAAATATTTCTCTTTGCTAATCTGTCTACAGTAGTAGCTTCTAGCCTCACATCTACAACCCTTATTTCCTCTGACAGAACTAGTCATGGAATAAATTGAAACTAGCACTACGATATAGGTAATGGTCAAGCTCTTAAAGGAAAACAACCATTTTTAAAAAGATTCAAGTGACTAAATCTAGTTATATATATTCAAAATAATTAATCATGTAGGAAGCTTTCCTCTTGACAATTGCATGATGTTGGGTGGGACTAACAGATTCAGCTCTGTTAGAATGTGAATGAACACAAGGACTTACCAATGGTTAATTTAAAAATGGTATTGCCTTAAAAATAGAACTTATGTTTCAACTTTGAAAATTCATGCATTCATAAGGGATGTATAATCAGCCCTATTCTGCAGCCTCAGACTGGAGTTCCTGCTGAGAAGTATCATTAAAATAGCAGTTTTCCCTGAGGGACTATTCACAGTTAAAGAAGTAGAGAACAGACATACCTTTTGAAAACATACCTTGAAAATTCATCCACAGTATCTACTGTGTGTATAGTATAAGCAAAGTTGAAAAATTGTTTGTTCTAACCCTGCCAGTCCACCCCCATTTTAACACACATCATTTTGCAACATAGGTACCTTTTGGTTTGAAACTTTCTATGCTTCATCTTTGTTCATGGGTGGATTTTTTGGAAAGTCTCAGCAAAAACCCTTCAGCCATTTTTCATTTATGAGATTGAAAGTTCTTTCATTTAAAAAAAAATCTTTCGTTTAAAAGAAAAAAATCTAACAACTTTCTTTGTTGTTTCAGAAATAATTTTACAATGATTGCTACTTTGAAACATCAGACTTGATATGTAAATAGCTTCACATAGCACTCCCTTCCCTACAGGTACATAGCACTCCCTTCCCTACAGGCAATCAGACACATACATGGATCCCTTCCCCAGAGGAAGCCCCATGTACCCAGGAGCGACTCACCTGCTCACACCCTTTATGGCTGAGTGAGAGGGTTGCTGGGCCTCAGTCATCTCCTCCTGGGTTTTCTGAGCCTGGCCCTCCAGCCAGGTCACTTAAAATTTTAATCCCCTTCTGGGGTATTCAAGTCAAGATATAACTGGTCAGGCCCCAAGCTTGTTTCTCCCAGTGGCATCTTCAAAGTCACTTTGCCCAGCTCCCAGCTGGACCCACAGCAAAGTACTTCTAAATCACCATGGAACTCAATGAAATCATAATCTTCTTTCCAGAGCAGCAGGTACCGGAGCTTGTCCCCAGAAGCCTCTCAGTAGAACTCAGAGCTACAAACAAAACCCCTCTCATGGTTTGAACCCCTCATCCCTCTTAGGTTCTCCGTTCCTTGTGGAACATGGGACCCAATCTTCCTTCTTGGAGCCTGTCTCCTCATTCCATGGGCTTATCACATGAGTTAACTCCATTCTTCTGGATCAGCTGTCTAGCCACAACTGGTCTCCTCCACAGCCAGACCCAAACTACTGGGCTTCTTCCATTTTTAAGTCCTGCACATGTGGCAGGGTGGGGCTAATTAAAACAGGGTTGGCCAAACCCGAGCCCCCTGGCACTTAAAGGGGCAGACCACCCTGTTATACACATAGTTTCCACTCCACTAACAGCCTGACACAGTCTTCAGGGCCGGCTTTAGGAAATGCGGGGCCCAATTCGAACATTTTCGGCGGGGCCCCGGCAGGGATGACTAAAAAAAAAAAAAACACATGTAAAAAAAGCCTTTCATTACTTAGCAACCGGTTCCCTATAAAAAGTTCTGATTTAAGCGATGTGCCACAGTATGTATTTTTTATACCAATAGGGTTATCATACGTCCGTATTTCTTCCCGGATGGCAATTTAAGAACCAAAAAGTCTGACATGTCCGGGAAAATACGGATGTATGTTAACCCTACCTAAAGTTCTTTTTTAAAAAGATGGGCCTGAACTAGAAATGAGCTCCATTTCACAATCCCTGGGGGTGTGCTAGGGTGACCAGATGTCCCGATTTTATAGAGACAGTCCCGATTTTGGGGTCTTTTTCTTATATAGGATCCTATTACCCCCACCCCCTGTCCCGATTTTTCACACTAGGCTGCTCCCTGCCCCCCTCATTGAAGTAGGTGTGCAGGGTTATGCCCTGGGAACTGCAGGGCACCACTGGACATGGGGCTGGCTGGAGGCAGGGCAGGGCTGACTGGAGGTAGGGTCTGGCTGCAGGCAGGGCAAGGGGTGCGAGTCTGGCTGGAGACAGGGGGGCGTGGGGTGGGCTGGCTGGCTTCAGGCAGGGCCACAGGGGTTGGCAGGGCTGGAGACAGAGGAGTGCGGGACTGGCTGGCTTCAGGCAGGGGGGTGCGGCAGGGGTTGGCTGGAGACAGGGCAGGGGGTGCGGGGTTGGCTACAGGCAGGGCAGGGGGTGCAGAGCTGGTGCGGGAAGGGGTGTCTGTGGGGGTGGCTGGCTTTGGGCAGGGCCGCAGGGGGGTGCGGCAGGGGTTGGCTGGAGACAGGGCCGGGAGTGTGGCAGGGGCTGGCTGTGGGCAGCAGCAAGGTTGGGGGTGAGGGCTGCTGCAGGCAAGACGGGGGTGCAGGGCAGGGGGTGTGGCAGGAGCTGGCTGCAGGCAGGGGGTGCAGGGCTGGCTGGAGACAGGAGCTGGCTGCGGGCAGGGCAGGGGATGAGGGGCTGGTGCGGGCAGAGGGTGTGGGCACAGCCCATCCTGTATGGTAAGTGCCCCCTCCTCCTCCTCCCTCCCGCACCGGGGTAGCAGCAGCCCGGGGTTCGGGGGCTATTTAAAGGTCCTGGGGATCCCCTGCTTCCACCGCCCCAGCCCTTTCAATAGCCGTGGGAGCCCTGGGGAAGCGGCGGGGCTCCAACGGCTATTTAAAGGGCCGGGGCGGTAGAAGCAATGGGAGCCCCGGACTTTTTAAATAGCCCCCAGAGGCCCGCAGCCCTACCCCAGGGCTCCAGCAGTGGGGCTCTGGTGGCAATTTAAAGGGCCTGGGGCTCCCTGGGGAAGCCGGGCCACCCGGGTACAGCACACTGGCTCTTGCCGGTACGCCGTACCGGGGCTTGGGCGCGGGGCCCTCTTAGGGGCGGGGCCCGATTCAGGGGAATTGGTTGAATTGGCCTAAAGCCGGCCCTGACAGTCTTGCTCACATGTACACAACCTCACCCACACTTCCTCCCTCAGGAACACAGCCACACGAAGCAGCTTCACAGACACTCACATACAAAGCCTTCCTCTCATCCCCACATCAACAGTGAATGTCTATTTAATAGATATTCAACTGAAGTTGTTTTTAAAAAATGCCATACAACAAAAAACACCAAGAAAGCAAAACAATTCTCTTTTTAACCTGCTGCTTAGATTCGCAGGTGGCACATCTGTATGCAAAGTAAAACAGCTCTTATGCAACTGATACAAAATGGCCTGGGGAAAATGACTAACTTTGCATCTCAAACTTTAATATAGTAATATCTGTGCAGAGCTATGTGAAAACAAAAGAAGCTCTGCTCTGCATATCACATTAGGTGTGAAAAATTTTTAACAGTGTACATAAAAGTGCAAAGCAGTGCTGATAATAGATCAGTAGATGCTTGTATTTATTTTTGGATCAGCTAAACGTAGAACTCATTTTAACAGCTATGCACAACAAAACAAGTGTGGCTTGCCAATCCATGGATTTTCAAAGAGCTGCACCATTCTTGTGCCTCCTCTTACTAGTGGGATGCAGTTACAGCAAATGTGCTCCACAGTGAATTCTCTAAGTTAGAGCTTTACACACATATTTTACTTCAAAGTTAAGGTCTGAATCCTGCAAAGATTTCAGTGGGACTTACAAACATAAGTAACTTTCCACATGTGAATAAGTAAATGCTGGACTGAAGTCAATGGGCTTTATGCATGTGCATATATGCTTTGATGAATAGGGATGCCTTAGGCACAGGCTTATGTGCTTTGCTGAATCGGGTCCCTAAGTAAGTAATATATCTTCAGATTTCATTCATGAAGAACAGAAACTACTTTTGACACCAGAATCATATTGTTTAGAGCTAGTTACAAAAACTTTGATGGAACCATTTTTGGTAAGAGAATAAAGTGTCATCAAGATGCTTTTCAATTTAGTGTCAATTTTGGTGAAATGTTGTTTAGGAGAAAAACCTGAAAAACATTCCTACAATGTTGAAATATCAAGTTTCAACATTTTTGGAATGATACATTTTAATTTTCATTTTGAAATGACTTTTTGTTCTGATTTTGTAAAATTGTACATTATATATGTTAATATAAAATTTTAAAAAAATCCAAATCCAAATGAAATGATTTGATGAATCAAACATATTTTCCCCTGAATTTTCTTTCATGGGGAATTTCAAAATGTTTGGATATCATTCTGATTTGAAATTAAGCCAAATTTCAAAATCTCGAAATTCTCCGTGACATAGAATTTCCATCTTCCACACAGATTTATCATGTGACCTTGAAAATGTCAGATATTCCAAATTGCTGTTGATACTTGCAGTGATGCTGCTGTTGTGAACAATGTGAACAATCTTATTTCTGTGACGTTATTTCTAATTCACACCATTCTAACTGAGGTTAAAAACAGGCATTAGAATTCTTTAGGAAATGGACACTGACCATATGGCATTATCAAAGTGTGGAAGCCGACTTACTGTACTTGATATAAATCAGTTATAATTTCTGAGAGCATGCTGGAGAGAAAAAAAACAAGTCTATTGTCAATGTGTACTCAGTGCAAACCTAAGCGATATTAATCAAGGAATGTTAAAATGTCAGTAACCATTAGTAATGAGAATATTGCTCACAAGCTAAGAGCGGTGGTGGGCTTTTTTTCAATTCCCATGTTTTCTCTCTCTGTATTTTAGACCTTTGAATGCTTGCCTCTTATTTCAGTTATATAATTGATAGAAGTTGAAGCTCCATTGTGTTTGGAGATCAATAAAAATGTAAATGGTCAAGGTCTTCCAACAGAAAATAAAATCTCCTAAAAGCCTCAAACCTTTCATCAGCACAACATTTCATATATATATAGTTAAGCATTTCAGGGGCAAGTGGCATGAGGAGAGTGAGAAAAATCAGATTAAGACACAAGAGAATTGTAGAATGAAATTACTTTAAAAGTGGTGTGGTTTTAGTAATGCATTATCTCACCTTTGCAGCAGTTTGAAAATGATGGAAAAGAACCCTTGTTTTGAATAAATATTGCCTGAATTTTAAATGCACTTATGAGGTCACATCAATAAAGTCTAAAGGAACACAAATACGGGACACTTGAAGTGTCCATGGGATATGATTAAATGCATGGTCAATTACTTTGTGGCTATCTTGTTACTATTAAAAGTTACTAATATCAACCTGTATATATGTAGTGGGACAAACCCTGAGCTGGTGCAAATCAGAATAGCTCCACTGACTTAACTGATACTATCTGAAGAGCTGGTCCATTGTCTTTTGTATTCATATATTGTAATCAGAGTAGTGAGCAAAATAATGACACGACCAAGAGTTCTTTTACACATATCTGCCACAAAGGTACATGTTTGATCACTTGTTTTACTAATCCTCACATTCCCTTGCTCTATGAATCTAGTCATAGTAAGCATTTGCTCCAGAGGCCATCTTCCTCTTAGTTTTCTTTGGCAACCACTCAATAAGTATTGTGACAGACCCAGACCAGTGGGGTACAGGAGTCTGGTCCTATTGGGATCCAGGATGTGGGCGGACGAAGCCCGCCCACTGCTAAAGGATCCCCCCCAGCCTAAGGGGGGGTCCACAGGGCCTGGAGACCAAAAAATTACAGGGGACAACTAATAAAAGAACAGGGACAGGAGTGAAGTCAAAGGGTCAAAAGAAGGGAACCTGACGGGGACACCGAGCAGAGAACCCCGGACAGCGCCCACTGCGCCTCAAAGGTGTCAGGGAGCCAGTGGACGTCGCCCAGAGGAACTCTGCCCGGATACGTGAACGAACGGAGGACCGGAAATAGGCCCCACAGTCACAGGAGACTCCATCGGCCAACTTCCTCTCCCTGGTTTTATAGATGGCCAGTTTTGCTAGGGCCAGGAGGAGGTTGACCAGGAGGTCCCGTGACTTTGTGGGGCGACGGATAGGGAGTGCATAAATAAAAAGGTGAGGGGAAAAGTGCAACCAAAATCGTAACAAAATATCCTTGAGGAGCCGGAATAGGGACTGCAGCCTGGCGCACTCTAGGTAAACATGCGCCAGGGTTTCCCTCACGCCGCAAAAGGGGCAGGTGTCTGGGATAGGGGTAAACCACGCCAAGTACACGCCCGTGCTCACAGCTCCGTGAAGGAGCCGCCAACTGATGTCCTCGGTGGGCTTCGGGATCAGAGTAAAATAAAGGCTGGCCCACCAGGGCTCCTCACCCTCCACAGGTGGCAGGAGGTCCCGCCACTTCGTATCAGGTCAGGACGCGAGGGTGAGGACATGAAGAACGTGGAGCACGAGCGTGTATAGATGTTTCCTTGGCACGGTCCGGAACAGAACCGGCTGCAGATCGTGCAGCCGGCTCATGGCAAAGGGGCGGGAGGGGCACTTGGGTCTATGGGGCAGGGGCCCGATGAAAAGGTCTGGAGGGCTCAGAGTGGAGGGTGGGTGGGGCGTGCCCTCTCGCAGGACCCGGTCGAGATAGTCCCGAGCAGTGGGCAGTAAAGCGGCCCTCACCTCCTGAAGCATGCGCCGGGGAGTACGAGGTCCGGAGAGCCCCATGCGCTAAGTGAGCATCAGGGGATCCAGCCAGTCTCCCCGGTCGTAGTCCAGGAGGTCTGCAACCTTGGTGACTTCTGCCAGGACCAACCTCTGGTGCACCATGGGGACTCCGCCACCTGCACACGGAGCTGGGGGTTGTGTAGCAGGGGCTCCGCGAGGAGATCTGCCCCCACGGTGGCCGCCACGGACCTGGTCACTGAGAACAGTTTCCAGGTCCGGAGGAGGTCCTGGTAGAAGACCGGCAGCCCGGAGAGGTCTCACGGAAGACCTCTCGGATGGAGGCAAAAGAGCTGCCGGTCATATCGGAGTCCTCGGAACCGGCGCAGGAAGGCGTGTGCCAATACGTTCCACGCCGGGCTACCTGTATCATAAAGGAGCCTCTGCAGGGCCTGGAGGCGGAAGATGTGGACCTGAGCGTGCAAACACTTCAGGCCCTGCCCTCCCTCCTCCAGGGGTAGATGGAGAACCCCCGCAGAGACCCAGTGCAGTCCTGGCCAAAAGAACTCCAGAATCGACATCCAGAGGTTGGCCAAGAAACCCGGGGCCGGGACCAGGGTGTTGAGCCGGTACCAGATGGACAGGACAGGATCAGTTGATTGAGCACCAGTGCTCTCCCTCGAAGGGAGAGACACCGGAGCAGTCCTGTCGATTTCCAGAGCCACTCCGACACCCTGCCCTCTAAACCTAGCCAGTTCTCCGGCGGAGACGGATGCGTGGCAGAAAGGTAAACGCCGAGATTGAGCAGCGGAACCGTGCTCCACCAGATGGCCTGAAGCGCGGGTGGGAGGGAGCTCGCCTGCCACCTGTCCCCTACCACCAGGCCAGAGCTCTTGACCCAGTTAACCCGGGCGGAGGAGGCTGCCGAATAGATGGTCTGGCAAGCCTCCACCCACACCAAGTTGCCCGGGTCCTGGACCACGAGGAGCACGTCGTCGGCGTACGCCGACAGGACCAGTCGCAGCTCCGGCTCCCGCAGCACCAACCCTGCCAACCTCCTACGGAGGAGACAGAGGAAGGGCTCGATCGCCAGAGCATACAGCTGGCCCGAGAGGGGGCACCCTTGATGTACTCCTCGCCCGAAGCTGACCGGTTCGGTCAGGGTCCAGTTGAGCCTGACCAAACACTCTGCAGAGGCGTACAGCACCTGGAGAAAACCCACAAACTGGGGCCCGAAGCCAAACGCTCGCAGAGTGCCCAGGAGATACCCATGGTCCACCCTGTCGAATGCCTTCTCCTGATCCAGGGACAGGAGGGCGAACGACAGACATCCCTACACCCGAGTTCCAAGAGGTCCCGGACCAGATACAAGTTGTCGAAGACGGTGTGGCCCGGGATGGCATAGGTCTGGTCTGGATGGATCCCGTCCACCAACACGGACCCTAGCCGCAGCGAGATGGCCTTTGCTACTATTTTATAGTCCGTGCTGAGGAGCGAGATGGGACGCCAATTCCGTAAATCGCGGAGGTCCCCCTTCTTCGGCAATAAGGTCAGCACGGCTCGCCTGCACGAAAGAGGGAGGACCCCGCCCTGCAAGGCCTCACCCAGACGGTGACAAGGTCCGGGCCGAGGACGTCCCAAAACACGTGGTAGAACTCCACGGTCAGCCCGTCCATGCCCGGAGATTTATTGGTGGGCATGCGGCGGAGGGCTTCCGAGAACTCGGCCAGAGTGAGAGGCAGCTCTAGCCGGTCTCGGTCGCCCGCGCTGACCGTCGGGAGTTCATCCCAGAGCATTCTGCAAGCATTAGGATCGGTCGGATCCGGGGAGAAAAGGCCTGCGTAGAAGGCCCTGGCCCTCCCGCACATTTCCGCCGGATCCGTGAGGGGGGTGCCGTCCTCTGCTAGAAGGCAGGTGATGTGCTTTTTAGCCCCCCTCTTTTTCTCCAAGGCGTAGAAGAAGCGGGAACCGCGATCCATCTCCCGAAGGAGGCGGATGCAGGATTGAACAAAGGCACCTCGGGCCCGATGGTCCTCGAGGGTCCGCAGCTCTTCCCGCTTCTCCCGGCACGCTCCGCAGAGGGATGGATCACTGGGGCTGGCGGCCAGACGCCTCTCCAGCTCTAAGACCTCCCGTTCCAACTGCCCTATCGCCGCATCCCTCCGTCGGCTGGCGCCCCGGGTCTAGTCACGGCAGAAGAGCCGGGCGCGCACCTTCCCCAGGTTCCACCACCATCGCGCCGAGGGAAAGGCACGCCGCCGCCCTCGCCAGGCTAGCCAGAACTCCCGGAAGGACGCCACGAAGCCCACATCCTCCAACAAGCTATTATTAAAGTGCCAATAGGCCGGCCCCGGCCTCTCCGCACAGAGAGAGGCTGTCATGGTGGCTAGATGGTGATCTGAAAAAGGGGCCGGCCAGATGCTGGAGGAGTGGGCCCGGGAAAGATGGAAGTGTGACATATAGATGCGTTCCAACCGGGAGTGGTACGACCGATGGACCTCCACCCGGACAAAAGTGAATGTCAAAACGTCATCCGGGTGGTGGTCGTGCCAGACGTCCACCAGGGAGTGATGTTCGACAATCTCCCGGAGGACGTCCACGGCGGCCTGGTGCTGCTCGGTACCCGAGCGGTCCCGTTCCTCAAGAATGGCGTTAAAGTCCCCACCCAGGACCAGGCACTTGCGAGGATCCAAGGTGCCGAGGAAGGTTGACGCCTGCTGATAAAAACACAACCTCTCCGGGCCCAATGTCAGGGCGTAAACGTTGACGAGATTAACCACAAGCCCCTCCATGCGGACCCGGAGGTGCAGCAGGCGGCCCGGCACAACCTCGGTGACCCCCAGCACCTCGGGCCGTAGGTCGGGGGAGAACAGGGTCGCCACTCCAGCCGTACGAACTGTGAGGTGGCTAAAATAGACCCTGTCCCCCCACTCCAGCCGCCAGCTATCTTCAGCGGCCGGATCCGTATGGGTCTCCTGCAGGAAAATCACAGAGTACCCCCCCTCCCAAAGGAAGGAGAGCACCTGGCTCCTGCGGAGACCCATCCTACAGCCCCGGTTGCGAAGATGATGTTAATGTTGCGAAGATGATCGGTGCCATGAGGAAGGCTGGGGGCATCCTCGCTAGCAGAGACACCCACGGCCTCCGTCGGGCCGCGCAACAATCCGTGACCTACCCCATAAGCGATTAAGGAGTCACGGAAGAGGCGGACCTGTTGGTAGGCCGCACCGGCCTGCCTCCCAGTCCTCTTACCCTCCCCCATGAGGGCCTTCGCGGCCCGGAGAATCTGATGGAAATCCCCCCATCGCTGGAGTGCAAGCTGTACCTTGTTGCGGGAGCCATGGACGTCCTCAAGGAAGTCCCATAGCTCCTCTCTCAGTGTATGGGGGGGTGGGGTTATTGATCTATGGCTATCCCCCAGCGGGGCCCCTGTCACAGCCCCGTGGCCCACCGAGATGGGCAAGCAGGGGGCAGACCCTCGACGTGGCGTCCGATGGGCCGGCGCCACGTGGCCCGCCTCAGACCCTGGCTCAATGGGGGGCGGCGGAGGGAAAATAGCAGCCCCTGGTGGGTCGGGACAGGGAAAAACAAAGGCCGCTCCTTGGGGGTCATCCTCTGGGATATGGAAGGAGACAACCCCAGAGGCGGCAATAGCATCATGGGAAGTGGAGGAGACAGGGACGGGGTTGGTGACAGGGGCAGGGTCGGAGTCAAGAATAGGGACAGGGGAAGGGACGATAGTGGGATCGGGGGCCTCAGCAGCCAGGCCACTGGGTGTGAGGGGGGGTGGCACCCCACAAAGGGGCTCAGGGATTTGCAGGGAGGGAGGTGGGCCCTCGGCGATGCCGGACTCGTGCTCCAAGGCAGATGGTAAGGCCACGGCATCCGTAGGTGGAGAATCAATGATGGGGCCCTCACCCGGAAAGGAGGTCGGCTGTCCCTCAGCCATGAGGGAGTCCCCTGGCGACTCGGGACCCGGTTGCGTGGCACTGGCCGTCGCCTCAAGAGGTTCAGCGGCCACTAGCGGGGTACCATCTGCAGCTGGGATGGTGGAAGAGTCCAGGGGCTCCTCAGAGGCGGGAGTGGAAGCAGTGGGTAAGGGGACAGAATACGGGGAAAGGGGGGCCGAGGCGAGGTCGCTCAGATCGAGGCCCGCTGGCAGAGGGTCGTCCTGCCCCTGGGTAACCAGGGTCAGACCCAGGGCTTCGATCTCCTCATAAATGGAAGGGAGATCACCTTCCACCACCCCAGGGTTCTCCCCTCCTGCACCCGAAGCGACGCTCACCTTGGTGCGTGCAGGGGCTTCAGATTGTAAGGGGGCAAGAGGGGCTCCATCAGGGGTTTCCATAGGAAGGGACACCAGAGGAGGGGTAGTGATTTCCTCCGATGCTGCCACGTCTTCCCTAGCCGGCAATGGTGGACAAAACCCACCCTAGAGCAAAGCGGAAGGCTCATCATCGGTTCCCCCCTTCCTGGTCTTCCAGGGGGCTACCGCATCAAATGGAAGGAGCGGAGCTCGAGCCTTCCGCTTGCCCTGCTTCCCCTGTACTAAGGACCAGCCCTCCATGGCATCATCCGGGGGCTGGCTAACAGGAGTTGGGTCAGGGAGCAAGAGCGAAGGCTTAGGGACTCAGGGAGGCAATGGTGGGGCAGCATGTAGGAGGGACGATTCTCTCTGGGGCATGCCCTCTTCTATGCCCGGCGATATCCCTACCTCACCCTCCTCCACAGGCCCCACCAGATCGCAGGTGGCAGAGGCGGGGCCCACTCGCTCGTCTAGGCGCACTGGGGGAGATACCCCTTAGGCCCGAGCGGGAGCATTGGTGGGCCAGAAAGGAGGAGGGGCGGCTTCAGGCACCGGGCATCTAGGGGCGCTGGCGATGACGGGGCCGGCGCCCTGCCGGGGCTCGGGGGTCCCGGGTGTCCCTCCGTGCCGGGCCAAAGGGCAGTCCCTCCGGACGTGTCCCATCGCCCGGCAGAGGTAGCACCGGGCCTCCCCTGTTGAATAATGTACCCGGTAGCGGGCCCCCTGGTAGGGGACCAAGAAGGACCCCTCGAGCGCCTCACTGTCACGTGCCGCCGGCGGCAGTTGTAACTGTACTGACGGAGGGCGGGGTCTTTGCAGCCCAATGGGAGAGGGCTGACCACAGAGATCGGCCTCCCCAGGCTAGAGAGGGCGGGTAACAGGGCGGCATTTGGAAGAAAGGGAGGGACAGAAGTCAGGACCAGTCGGGCGCCCAGGTCTTCTAGGAGGTCCAGGGGGACATACACGCCCCCCACCGCCAGGCCCTTCTCCACTGCCTCCTGGGCGGCGGCCTCCGATGCTAGGAAGAAGACGACCTTTTCGTACATCTTGGAGGCCTCCACAATGGCTGTGGGCCCCACCACCCTCGCCAACGCCCGCACGTAGGTCTCCACGTGGGGCGAGGTGCGTACCAGGAGGCAACGGACGCTGTGCTTCCTGGTCAAGGTGGGGAAGGGGCCCCGGCCGCTATAGATGGTAGCAGAGGCGGTGGATGGGGGAGATGACGTAGCGGCAGGCGGGGGGGCCACCGCCACCTGGGCGTATGCCCTGGGAGCTGGGGGTAGGACACCCATAGAGCTGGTGGAGGGAACAGCAGGGAGGGATGCCGCAGCTTCTTGCGGGGCCGCGGCAGTGGGGGCACCCCCTGCCATGGAGGGCCTGGCTTTTTTAGCGGGGCTTTTACCCTTCTTCGTGCCCTGGCCCTTCCTGCCAGCTGGGGGGACTCCCCCAGAGTCAGAGGGGGCGAGGGCCGTGGCAGCAGCGGAGTTCACCTCGGTACCCACCGCTGCCGGTGCTCCAGCAGGGGTGGTAGTAGGTGGCTCAGCAGCGGCAGTTGAGGTAGAGGCTAGGGGGGATGATGGTGGGGCAGGTGGAGGAAGGGCAGCAGGGTCTGCCCGAGGGGTCTCACTCTCCTCATCCCCTGTCATAATGAGGATGGGGGGAGAGCAAACGCTGGAGGGGGGGGTAGGGAAAGGGGAAGCAGGTCGACCACTCCTCCCCGCTAGGCTGTAGGCAGGGGAGGAGGGTGCCAAAAAAAGGGGGGGGTGGATGGCGGGGGGCTATCAAGGGCTAGGGGTCAGTCACCGACTCAGGGAAGGTTTCCGGCTCCTCATGTTGCACCAAGGAAGAGAGGATATAACAGCATTGGGGGGGGGGGTGCAGTGAGATAGATCAAACTATAACGGGATGGGGCACAAGCGCATAGAAGGGGACATGGGCGCACGAGGGGAGGGGCTAATCAGGGCAAGGGGACTGCAGGGGGAAGGGAGCAACCAGGCGGGAAATGGGGCAGAGGAACCACGGGGTTAGCTTCAGAGGCTGAGGCAGGTCAAACAAAGGCTGCAGAGGGAAAGGGCGGGGCAGGCAAACAAATTGGAGTTAGCGAGGGGCTGGGGAAAGGGAGAGGGGCAAAAGGTTGCAAGGGGCAAAAGGGTAGGTAACAGAGGCAAAGCTGGGGGCTTGCTGCAGGGGGGAAAGGGTCAGTCCAAAAGGCGCGGGGCACGTGCACCCACGTGCGCTTGCAACAAAAAAGAAAGTCCTTGCAAGTTGGCTGCTGCGTCAGGCCCAATGGTGGCAACAGGGTGTGGCAAGCCTTGGGGAGCAGCTGAGTCCCAGAGGCAGGAGCCCGAGGCAAATGGTAAGTAGCCGGTGGGGGTGGTGGAGGGGGCAACGATGATGGTGGTGGTGGGGATCGGGGTGGGGGACACAGATGGACCAGGGGGCAGGCTCCACACCACACCCCCTGTGTCTCCACAAACACAGTCTAGATCCCCACCACAAGAGCACAGTTCAAAAGTTACTCAGTCCGGGAGGGCCCCCTCCATGGTGGTCTGTAGAATTCCTACGTGCTCCCCCACTGGCAGATGGTCCTCTTCTTCTCCTCAGGGCTCCAGCATCTCCCCAACAGCAAATGCAGCAGCTCCAGGCGGCAGTCTGGTGGCCAGCAGGAAGAACCCTTCTCAGGTGGAGGTGGCGGTGGTGGCATCCCCAGCAGCAGGAGCAATGGTTGGGGTCTCTCCCTCCCCTCCTCTGGGGAGTGGGCCAGCAGGACCCCCGCCAGGGGCCGTAGCTGGAGCAGCAGCACCTAAGGGTGTGGGTGGGTCCAGCAGCCAGCAAGCAGGTAGCAGAGAAAGAGGAGGAGGAGGAGGAGCAGCAGCAGCAGCCCCCTCCCTTCCTCCAGGGCAGAGGGCTACAGGAGAGTGATCTATGATGCCCAGGTCAGACAGAGTTTCTGTTCCCTGAGTGACCAGAGCAGGGGCTGCACTAGAGTAATCAAGAACCTGCTAGAACCAGTTAAGGCAGGCAAGCTAATTAGGACATCTGGAGCCAATTAAGAAGAAGCTGCTAGAATCAATTAAGGCAGCCTAATCAGGGCACCTGGATTTTAAAAGGAGCTCACTTCAGTTTGTGGTGTGAGTGTGTGAGGAGCTGGGAGCAAGAGGTGCAAGGAGCTGAGAGGGTGTGCTGCTGGAGGACTGAGTACAAGCGTTATTGGACACCAGGAGGAAGGCCCTGTGGTGAGAATAAGGAAGGTGTTTGGAGGAGGCCATGGGGAAGTAACCCAGGGAGTTGTAGCTGTCATGCAGCTGTTACAGGAGGCACTATAGACAGGTGCAATCCATAGGGCCCTGGGCTTGAACCCAGAGTAGAGGGTGGGCCCGGGTTCCCTCCAAACCTCCCAATTGACCTGGACTGTGGGTTCTTCCAGAAGGTAAGGTCTCTGGGCTGTTCCTCAACCCACCTGGTGAATCTCTGAGGCAAGAAAATCTGCCAATAAGCACAGGACCCACCAAGCTATAGGAGGAACTTTGTCACACTGGTGTTAGCAGTGGGATCTTGGGGTGCACAGCACGACGGAAGAAGGAGGTTGATTTAAAAAAAAAAAAAGGGAGAGGGTTTATTTTTTTTCACCACAATGGATGACGTAGTGCGAGCACTAATACAAGCTACGGCGGCCCAGCAGGAGGCTACCCGTGTCCAGGCAGCAGCCCAACAGGAGGCAGTGCAGCTGTAGCAAGAGACTAGTCGCCTGCGGATGGACCAGGCTGCTCAAGACCGAGCTATGTTGCGGGAACTGGTAAACCAGGTAAAGTCCCTTACAGAGCTGAATCGCGGCCATGATGGGACGCGGCTCATACGGGCCAGCCATTGGCTGCAGAAAATGACATGGGAGGATGATGTAGAGGCATACCTTCTGGCCTTTGAGAGGACAGCCCTACGGGAGGCCTGGCCTCGAGATCAGTGGTCTGGCATCCTTGCCCCATTCCTGTGTGAGGAGGCCCAGAAGGCCTACCATGAGCTGCCTGAAGAGGCTGTGGCAGACTACCTCCAGCAGAAAGCAGAGATCCTGGCCAGATTTGGGGTAACGACAGCAATGCAGGCCCAGCTGTATCACAGTTGGAGGAACCAGGAAGACAAAACCCTGCGGTCCCAATTGCATGACCTCATCCATCTCGCACAAAAGTGGTTGCAAACAGAGTCCCGGAGTCCGGAAGAGATACTAGCAGTTCTGGTCATTGACTGATATGTGAGGGGACTACCACCAGACCTTCGTGCCTGGGTAAGCCAGAACGAACCCTCCACCTATGACGAGGTTGTCGCCCTGGTAGAGAGGTGAAGGACAGAGAGGGAGCTGACCTGACCAGTTAAGGAAGAGGCACCCCGGGTTAAACTAGCAGCACCAAGCCCTAAAGTTCGAGTGATTGGGCCACCAGGAGGGCCCAGGTGGAAAAAGAGAGAGCCTGAAGGCCCATCAGAGGCCACAAAGAGTCGGAGCACTGAGGGAGAAGAGGATCGTGATGTTAGACTGCCCAAACCAAGAGACCGGGGAATGCCTAGGGTTCCATACAGATGTTATGCCTGCGGGGAGTGGGGATACATAGCTGCACAGTGTCCCAATGCTGAGGAGCCTATGCAGTGTAACCTGGGGAACTGGGCAGATCCATGCTCCCTAATCCACCTTGTGGGGGTTTCACTAACCCCACATATGTATACCAGACCAGTGAAACTAAATGGGGTAGAGACCAGGGCATTGGTTGATTCGGGGAGTGCTATCACACCGGGGAGTGCTGAGGGAAACTCATGAAGCGTAGTCAATTGCTGCAGGCTAAACGTACGGGGATAACATGTGTCCATGGGACAGTTAGTTACTACCCCACCATCCCAGTAAAAATCGAGATCCAAGGGAACATTACTGAGGTAGCAGCAGGTGTAGTCCCTAAACTCCCATACCCGTTGCTCATAGGGAGGGACTTCCCAGGGTTTGGAAACTTATTCCCAGAAGGGGGATTGGAGAAAGATGGGGACCCTAAAATTGGTGAGGCATCCACAGCAGACTGTCAACCCCCAATCTTCTCTGAAATATCCTCAGATTTGTTCTCCACTCCCAGACAGGGTAGAAAGACAAAAAGGGAAAGAAGGGCAGCTAAGGCCTTGGGAACCCGAATACTGACCCAAAGCCAGAGGGTCACTCTTGTAATTAGGCAGACCCGCGCAGCTGAAAAGGAGGCCACGCAGGAGGGAGAAGCACCTGAGTCCGACCCCCACCCTAATACTTCTGAACCAGTAGAAGCAACAGAGACTGGGTCCCTAGATCTTGGGCAGATTAGCCCCGGGAGAGGAAATTTTGGACTGGACCAGGCAAAAGACCCCAGGTATGACAACATTAGGAAGGAGGTGACCGAAATAGATGGGGTCCCCGTGGAAGGGAAAACCCAGGGACCAGGACCCTACTTCATAACGAAGAAGGATCTCTTATACCAGGTTGCAACAGTACAGGGGCAGAAGGTACAGCAGATCCTAGTTCCTCAAAAACACCAGAACGCTGTATTAAGTCTTACTCATCTTTTTGGGGGGCATTTGGGGGTAGAGAAGACCCTGGCACGAATCCTACAACGGTTCTTCTGGCCCAGAGTACATGAAGAAGTGCGGAGGTACAGTGCCTCCTGCCCGGAGTGTCAGCTGCACAGTCCCCATCCCCACTTGAGGGCACCTTTAGTACCCCTTCCTATCATAGATGTCCCCTTCGAGTGAATAGCCATGGACCTAGTGGGACCGCTGGAGAAGACGGCTCGGGGCCGCCAATATATACTTGTTGTTTTGGACTATGCTACTCGCTACCCAGAAGCCGTCCCCCTGCAGAACACGGTCTCTAAAACTATAGCCAAAGAGCTGGAGGGGATCTTTGCCCGAATGAGGCTACCGAAGGAGATATTAACAGACCAAGGAACCCCATTTATGTTGAAGCTAATGAAGGAGCTCTGTACGCTGCTCCATATACATACCCTGAGAACTTTGGTCTACCATCCGCAGACTGATGGGTTGGTAGAAAGATTTAACCGAACCCTCAAGGCTAAGATAAGGAAGGTGGTAAGACGAGACGGAAAGGATTGGACACCCTACTACCCTACCTTATGTTCACTATCTGGGAGGTACTTCAGGCCTCAACTGGGTTTTCCCCCTTCGAGTTATTATACGGGCATCATCCCCGTGGCATACTAGATATTGCCAAAGAGATCTGGGAAGAGGAACCCAATGAGGGGAGAAATATAATAGAGCATGTAATGCAGATGCGAGACCAGATAGCCTGGGTCACCCCTATTATATGGGAACATTTGAAGAAGGCACAGGAGGCCCAGCAAACCCATTACAATCGCCGGGCAAAAGTGCGACAGTTCCAACCAGGGGATCGGGTTATGGTGTTTGTACCCACGGCAGAAAGCAAGCTTCTGGCCCAATGGCAGGGGCCCTATGAGGTGGTTGAACCCATGGGGGAAGTAACCTACAAGGTGCGGCAGCCAGAACGCAGAAAACAATAACAGATTTATCACGTTAACCTTCTGAAACCCTGGCATGCACAAGAGGCATGCACAACGGTCCAAAAAGACCTAACCCAGGAAAACAAGCCTTCCAAAGTGTCTCCCGATTTAACATCAGACCAGAAGAATGAGGTGTCTGAGATGATCTTCCGGAACAGATGTGTTCTCAACAAAACCAGGTCAAGCAACCGAGACACATCACCACATCATCACGAACCCTGGGGCCAGAGTAACAATGAGGCCCTATTGGGTGCCAGCGGCAAAAAGGGAGGAAATAAAAGCAGAAGTAAAAAAAAAAAAATGCTGGAGTTGCGGCTCATCGAAGAATCCCACAGTCAGTGGTCCAGCCCAATCATGCTCGTGCCCAAACCTGATGGCACCATAAGATTTTGCAATGACTTCCGGTGACTAAACTAAATATCCCAGTTCGACGCGTGCCCCATACCTCGCATAGATGAGCTAGTGGACCATCTGGGTAATGCCCAGTAATTGTCTATCCTAGACTTGACAAAGGGGTACTGGCAGATTCCCCTTGCAGAAGACGCAAAGGAAAAGACTGCGTTCTCTACACCAGAAGGTCTTTTTCAATATACTGTCCTCCCTTTTGACTACATGGGGCCCCAGCTCCCTTCCAGCGCCTCATGGACAAGCTATTATGCCGGCATAACAGTTATGCTGCTGCCTACTTGGACGATGTGGTCATTCATACCCCAGACTGGGAAACCCACCTGGAGAAGGTGGAGGCCGTCCTCGATACCTTCAGGTGAGCTGGCCTTACAGCAAACCCTGCCAAGTGCGCTGTAGGGTTTATGGAGGCCAACTATCTTGGCTACATTGTGGGAAAAGGTCTGGTAAAACCCCAAGTGAACAAGTTAGAGGCCATCCAAAATTGGCCCTGACCAAGTCACAAGAAACAAGTTCGGGCGTTCCTAGGTGTGGTGGGGTATTACTGATGATTTATCCCCCACTTTGCCACAAGGGCAAGCCCCCTGACAGACCTCGTGAAAGCCCATGGACCTGATCTGGTGAGATGGTTTGACACAGCAGAGGAAGCATTCACAGACCTACGGACTGCCCTCTGCAGTAACCCTGTACTGATAGCCCTTGATTTCACCAAGGAGTTTATCCAGCAGACGGATGCATCGGAAGTAGGGTTGGGGGCTGTTCTATCACAGATGGTCGGGGAGGAGGAACACCCAGTTCTATACCTCAGTTGGAAACTCCTTCCAAGGGAACAAAAATATGCAGTGGTGGAGAGAGAATGCCTCGCTGTAAAATGGGCCATGGAAACATTGCGCTACTACCTGCTCGGGCGCAGATTTGTCCTCGTGACCGACCATGCCCCTCTTCAATGGATGGAGCGGAACAAGGAGAAGAACACAAGGGTGACCAGATGGTTCTTATCCCTCCAACCTTTCCAGTTCCGTGTGCAACACAGAGCAGGGAGCCGTCATGGTAACGCCGATGGCTTGTCACATGTGCACTGTCTGGCATCCCAAGCTGCCCAACCCCTTGGCGTTGAGCAGGGGGGAGGGATATGTTACAGACCCAGACCAGTGGGGTACAAGAGTCTGGTAGAGGGCAAATATACTGGTCACTGGATGAGTAGTTTTCTGTTCTCTGAGTGACCAGAGCAGGGGCTGCACTAGAGTAATCAGGAACCTGATAGAACCAGTTAAGACAGGCAGGCTAATTAGGACACCTGGAGCCAATTAAGAAGAAGCTGCTAGAATCAATTAAGGCAGGCTAATCAGGGAACCTGGGTTTTAAAAGGAGGTCACTTCAGTTTGTGGTGTGAGTGTGAGGAGCTGGGAGCCAGAGGCACAAGGAGCTGAGAGTGAGAGGGTGTGCTGCTGGAGGACTGAGGAGTACAAGCGTTATCAGACACCAGGAGGAAGGTCCTGCAGTGAGAATAAGGAAGGTGTTTGGAGGAGGCCCTGGGGAAGTAGCCCAGGGAGTTGTAGCCGTCATGCAGCTATTACAGGAGGCACTATAAACAGCTGCAATCCACAGGGCCCTGGGCTGGAATCCGGAGTACAGGGTGGGCCCGGGTTCCCCCCCAAACCTCCCAATGGACCTGGACTGTGGGTTCTTCCAGAGGGGAAGGTCTCTGGGCTGTTCCCCAACACACATGGTGAATCTCTGAGGCAAGAAAATCCTGCCAATAAGCGCAGGACCCACCAAGATAGAGGAGGAACTTTGTCACAGTATCCAGATGCATACTGTAGAAATGAGAGATGGTATTCTGCAAGATATTTCATGGAACTTATTCACAGCTATGACTAAAGAAACAATCAAATAAACATCATGACAATTTCACCAAGTCTCTGACAAAGATACAAAGGGGTTTTAAGCTGAAAATTAGGTAAAATATGGTGGAGAAAACAAATGGTTCTAATTTTTAAAGGATTCTGATTTATGAAATTGGTAAATCTACCTCCCAAATGTTTTCAATCATAGTTACTGGTTTGACCGGACAGCAAGGGATTCAAATTAAAATATGCTTGCCTAAAAAACTTGCATTAGAAATCCACTTTTGCATACTTTTGCATTCTAATTAGGAACAAGTATTCCCTCTGGGCTTTATAATTACATATTGAGGGGGAATGTTGTCAAAAAGAACAGCAACAAACATATGTGATATCAGTGTAGTCTGTGATACAGTGCATTTCAGAACAGAATACCTGCATCCAATGTGCCTATATAGTAAAGACAGAATGGTTTAGAAATGTTTTTGAGTTGTAGAGATGAGGAAGGTCCATTATTAAACGTATTTTGTGGGAAGGAAAAAGTGGGGACTGCGGAAGTTGATGAATGAGACTAAGAAAAGGCTGAGTCCTCACCCTGCTATTAAGCTAGCACACACACACACTTGTTTAGTGTCCATAACTTGCCCCACTTTCTGGGGTCTTCTCTTATTCTTAACAACAAAATATAAACTTCAGCCTAAGATCCCTCTTGACATTGGAGTTTTTCCTAGGGTTTCCCGAGGAAATCCTTTTTCCTTTGCAAAGGACATTCCAAACTTTGGTTAGAAAAAAATGGACCCACCTGGTCTGACTCCAAGGGTGAATAGTGTAGTTGTAGCACTGTTGATCCCAGCATATCAGAGAGAAAAGGTGGGTGAGCTATTACCACGTTTCACCTTGCCTCTCCTAGGGTGAGTAGGCAGAAGAGGTCGCCATCTCTCTGTAAAAGGCTCCTAGCACATGCTTTGTTAGTGGAGGGAAAGGAAGTTGACAGAAGGATAACAAGAAAAGTCAATACACAGAAAGGACATCTGGGTCCTAGACACTTACAACCATAAAAATATCCTGAGATCACAATGTTCAATGCTCTGTGCTTTTTAAAGGGGTTAGACTAAGTTGTGAGAGAAACCTTGACAGCACATAGCCTATTGTTAGCATTAGCATCGCTGACATTGCAGAAAGACAATCAAAACAACCTATGAAGATTACTTTTACCCTTTTACTTTCCTTGCTATCAAATCACATCCTTATACCACAATTTCCATCCAGAAACCTAGAGGAAGCAGTGAGAGAGAGACTTAGAAAAACCTTTATGAAGGATACCCTCATGTAACTAAACTATTGCCCCCCTCCCCCACAATGTCAAGATGAATTTAAGGTTGTAAGCACACATAGAATCATAGAAGATTGGGGTTGGAAGAGACTTCAGGAGGTCATCTAGTCCAAGTCCCCTGCTAAGCGCAGGACCAACCCCATCTAAATCATCCCAGCCAGGGCATCAAGCCAGACCTTAAAAACTTCTAAGGATGGAGATTCCACCACCTCCCTAGGTAATCAATTCCAGTGCTTCACCACCCTCCTAGTGAAATAGTTTTTCCTAATATCCAACCTCTACCTCCTCCACTGCAACTTGAGACCATTGCTTCTTGTTCTGTCATCTTGCACCACTGAGAACAGCTGAGCTCCATCCTCTTTGGAACCCCCCCTTCAGGTAGTTGAAGGCTGCTATCAAATCCCCCCTCACTCTTCTCTTCTGCAGACTAAATAATCCCAGTTCCCTCAGACTTTCCTCTTAAATCATGTCTCCCAGCCCCCTAATCATTTTTGTTGCCCTCTGATGGACTCTTTCCAATTTCTCCACATCCTTTCTGTAGTGGGGGGGCCCAAAACTGGACACAGTACTCTAGATGTGGCCTCACCAGTGCCATATAGAGGGGAATAATCACTTCTCTCGATCTTCTGGCAATGCTCCTACTAATGCAGCCTAATATGCCATTAGCCTTCTTGGAAACAAGGGCACACTGTTGTCTCATATCCAGCTTCTCATCCATGGTAATCGCCAGGTCCACATAGGGGGTTTTGAGTGTAAATTACCTTTAACCAACATGCAAGTTAGAAATAAACATGATTTAGGGACTCAGGAAATTCAGAAGTAAGGTTATACTTACAAGTAACCCAGACCTTTATTGGGAAATTGAGACACATTAAAATCACTCTACATGTTATATTGGCATAAGAGTTTGCATTCCAAATAAATATTAGAAAAAAATTATTTTGTCAAATCTTACCAGGTAATACACAATGACACACATCATATGACTTCCATAGTGCATCTTGAATGTGGATTTTGCATGTTTTACTGTTTTGTGCCTACAAAAATAGTTTTTAAAATTACTGGACAAAGCTTATTCTTCAGGGACAATGTTTTAGGGGATGCAAAAATTGTACAGTTTTCTACTGCATGATTATTGTTTAACACATACTTTTCTCTGATCCGATGCTTCTTAGTAACTCTTTACTAGATACAGGTCACTAAATGAGGGACGCCCCTTAAAAGTACCAGACAGCTGGTCAACTTTAAAATCATGAAAGCCAAAACAACACGTATGTAATGAAACTACTGCACACCAAGTCTACTGAGATTTTTGTTCTCATACTCCTAAAGAGTTTTAAAGCTACATCAGGTATTCTGTAAATGATGTGCCATTTCAGACATTTAAAGCAGCAAACTGCACCTAACCAAAACATTTGGCCTCACTACTTTATCTTTCAGATTCTACTAGTTAAATTTCTTTATATTTAACTAGTCAGGCTGTTTTTGATATACTAGTCCAAAAATCAAAAAATCCACATTTTCCAAGTCTACTTGCAAAGATTTAGTGTCATATTATTATACTCATTACTGGTCAAGCTGATCATTTTAACAATCACAAATATACTCTGAGCTGCATGTTTTAGCACTGCAAGAATTACACACTCTGCTGAATGAGCTCCATACTGTTCAAAATGCAATGACATGCTTTATTCATCTAGCTCCATACACTAAATGAGCCAGTTGAATACTGTAATCTTTGTTTTCAGACCCGTCAACTGGGATGCATGCTTTGCTAATTTGGCTGCATGCTTCCCTAATCAAACTTGTAACTAAATCATTCTGCACCTTTTGCTTATTAAGCTCTTTTTTCCCCTTCTTTCCTTCCTTCCTCCACGTGTTTTGATTGTGAGTGTGCTGACTGCAGAGGGTTCGTGATCTGGCATCCATGGCTCCTTTATTATGACTAAAGGTCACATTCTGTGGCATTAGAGAGACCTGATGAAATGGCCTAAGTGCTCCATGATGATGAATTATATGCCTCACTGAATGGTCATTATAGAATGTAACTGACAACACGCTTCTTTTTTGAAATGGAGAGAATTTGTTTAGTATTGGTAAAATTACTTTCGGTGAGTTGACCAGGAAGAGGATTAGCTAAATTGGGTGATAAAACTTAGTTAACCATCAATCAGGTGATAAAAATTTGGCATTTTCTTCTCGTAATGCAAACCAAGAAGGAATGCCCCCAAACTCTTATTAATTAAAACATTGGTCAGATAATGCTGAATATGTTTCCCAAGCTATTCAGAGACGTATTTCTTTATATATTTAATGTTCAAACTTCAGTAGGTCACTTGCAATGTGGGTATAGTGACTAATCACACACACAGAATGGTTTCTGCAACCTGACTGGATGCCCTAACCTTTATACATCTATGCTTAAAGGTTATATAACCTTTACAAACAAGAGCAATGCCCAAAGAAATCATTGGTGATCTCTTGGGGAAGAGAGAAAGAGAGGGAACAAACATTTTAGGAAACAGACAAAGATAAGCAGGCTTAAAATATTTTTAGCCTGTTTAAAATCTTTCTTTGTGTTCTTATGCATAAGAACACATAACACAGTTTAAAACTAGTATATGGGCCTCAAATTTTAAAATAACTGGATTGGACTGAATATGTATTGGCCATCCAGCAGATTTTTTGTACAATTTTATTTAATCTAATTCACTCCAGGTAACTGTACGTGTCTGTACCTGTTCGGTCCCATTTGTGAAGTTACTGACTAGAGACTTGTGTAGCTCATCTAATTGCCTAAGTACATGTGGGCACTGGCTAGTAGCTTGATTGTTCATGGCAAGTTACAGAATAAATTGCCTATGTGTGCGTTTTAATTGCTTGGCCTTTTGACATGTAATATGTGACAACTTTATAGCTTGGTCAGTTTTTAGTCCTAGTACTGACAGCATGGGCTATGCAAATGCATACATACCTAGTAAACTAACTATCATTCTGATGTACTATGACTGAACCAACACATGGCATCTTTAATTCCTCATCTCCTCATACAACGGTCACCATTAAAAAAGTCAGTAAATTTTTTAAATTACCACTGTTTACCTATGTTTATTATAGCATATAATGATGGCATCTCAGACACCACTGCTGACATTTTAATGCCATCACTTGTGTGCCCTCTTTATGTTATGTAATAAAAGAAAGCAATCTTAGGATTGATTTTCCCCAAGCAAGGGAAACTTTACTGGTTGCAACTAGGCTCCTAGAAAACTATATGTAATACAAATAAATCTACATAACAGTCCCCTCAAAGAGGCATTTTTCTCTACTTTTCCCTGGACTTACATAGGTGAGGAAGGAAGGCAAGAACAACAGAACAAATAGCAAACACTCAAAAAATGACTTAGGAAATATCATAGATTGGTCAAAAGGATACTGCAAACATAGATGTTGAGAAGAGGTATAATTTACAGACATTTTCCACTTCCTTTGGAAATGGCTCTAATTTGCTTTGTGTGGTTCTAGTTTGGCTAACTTACCTTAGTCTGCTCTGAAGAAGTACAGAATACATGGGGCTGTGAGCAGTAATCAATGGAGCTGAGGTTTTATTCATGAGAATTTCATGAGAATTTACTATAAATCATTGACTTTTCTTCTTGTATTACACGTTTTTAACTAATAAAGACTGTGTAAGTGAATTTGTAAATGTGGGCCCTCATGTTTATGCACTGTGGGTCATACTAATTTGAAAGGATAATAAAATAAAATGGTTCAGACAGAATTACCGGTGGGGTGGGGTGGGAGAACCTGATATGTGTTTAGCCATATCTTTCTGAGATATGCTCAGAAAAATCATCAATCATTAATGTTGCTAGGCAGACATATTTGAGCTGCTTAGTGTCTTTTTACAAAAATGTTTTATTTCTATCCTCTCATTCTGCACATTTTAGAAATTCCAAGGGCTAAAATCTCAGTCCAAGGCCCAATGACATTAATAACAGTCTTTCCATCCACTTCAGTGGGCAATGGATCACACCCTTAATCATGCAACTAAGCATGTAGTGGCCAATGAGAACTTTATTACAGTATTCTGCATAGTCTGTGCAGATGCAGGCAGAGGAGCAGATCCTCGGTGCAAGTTATTATCACTCCATTGAAGTCACAGAGCTATGACAACTCTGAATGTCTTGCAGAATCTGAGAGTATCCTGATACCCCTAGGTGCTCACAACAGCTTCTGTAGCACCCACTCTCCTCAGGTGCTAGTTGGAGCACAGGAGGGTGAGGCTAAACAATTTTGTTTGTTTCTTTGAGGTAGAGCACCATCAGCCCTCCTGGTCTGTCTACTCTATGCTTTACATAGGTGCCCAAGCAGCCAGGGAAAGAGGATCCGTGGATCCATTTCCCCAACTGTACATGTGTAGAAAGAGACATAGTTACTCCCTAAATATAAAATATCAGAAGTCAGTGCAAGTAAATAGTGTTTCTTTATTATCTGTAAATTATTAAAGAAGATCTGATGTCTCATAAGAAAAATTTATAAACATTTTTGGAAACAATTTTTCCTATGCTCAGTGTCATTACAGTTTATTGATTTAATCTCCAATCAGCCTTTATTACAAGGATATGTTACAGAATTTACTTCCTGAAATTTAACACATCCCGCTACTTAGTACCTACCTGAAGACAGAGTATGCTCAGCTGGCAGCATCATAAGCATTTCTACAGCAACCAATGTGATGTTATGATAATAATAGTATTATGACTTCCAGTAAGAAACAATCAGTGAGAGCAGACAAAAAACAAATCTCATAGTATCCAAATGTCTTTAATCATAAAGGAGAGAATAGAAATAAATAAAATAAACATTTTTTTTCTATTTTTTAAACATTTGTATTAAAAATTTTATCAATACAAGCACAAAATAAGGAGAAAGAATTCTAATACAAAAATGTATTATAAAATAATGAATCACAAAAGCTTGATTTCCCATATCTAGTTGTAATTCAAATCCCACTCAGGTGCACATTTGATTTCCAAAGTGGTTGACTTCTAACCATAACAAATTAAACACTGTCATTTTGTTCATTTTGCATGGTAGATGTTTATATGGAGGCTGCTTCAGCCATTTCCAAATATCAGTGATTTATTGTTGGAACACTGACACCTACCTGCCTTCTCAGAATCAATCTCTTTACAATCTTCATAGATTTCAGCAGCAGAACAGCCAGAGACGCAAAGGTGACATTGATGCCATTTAAAATATTGCAGAAGACTTATTGGACTCCATCCCATATCTTTAAACAGTAATTAAGGGACAATATCTGTTGGGGATGTGGTGGAACATACCCTTGTATAAGTTATTTGATCATATACTCAGACTAAAAGATTAAGCTTAGAAATAGTAACACAACGTAGAATCTGGGGGCCTGATTCTCAGTTGATGAAAACTAGTCAAACTCCATTGAAGTTAAGGGATCTAAAATTAACTTACACCATTTGAGGATCTGATCTTGCGATTAAAATCACCCCCTTTCTCACTACGTAGTTTCCAAGCACTGCATACATAATTATATATAAACAAATGGCTTGATACTACTCTTTCACAAACAGAATTGTTTCTAAATGGAACATCTTTCAAAATGCATCACAAGGTATCAGTAGCTTTTGAAAAGATGCAGTGTTTTGCTGAGACAGTATTATGCACTGAACTTACTCGAGTCACAGGGCTGCTTCTTGATTGTCATTACAATCATTTGGGGGTGGGAGGGAACTATGTCTATACTAACAAGTCTCTAAAATCTGAAAAACACAACCTAACAACAACAGAAAAAAAAGGGGGATATTATTGTAAACCACTTGTCCTTGAGAGAAATGAAAATCATTCCTCATAGCAGCAGGCAGTGCTCCACCCTTGCTCCGAACCCTCCTGCCGTGGTTATAGGTAACCGTTATGCTCTTCTTGATACAGGAAAGAAGGAATCACTCCCTACAGTAAAGGAGGAGAAGCCTCGTACCCCTAAGGCTGGAGAGTCTGCTGCCACCACTGCGAATAGGAAACGTAGGGTAGTGGTGGTCGGAGACTCTCTGCTGAGGGGGACGGAGGCGCCCATCTGTCGCCCTGACATTTCATCTCGAGAGGTATGCTGCCTGCCGGGGGCCCGTATCCGAGACGTTACGGAGGCATTGTCGAGGATTATCCGGCCCTCTGACTACTACCCCATGCTACTCATCCATGTGGGCACAAATGATACTGCGCGGTGTGACACTGAGCGGATCAAGAGTGACTACAGGGCTCTGGGAGCACGGGTGAAGGAGTTTGGAGCACAGGTGGTATTCTCTTCAATTCTTCCTGTTAAAGGTAGGGGCCCGGGCAGAGACAGATGCATCATGGAGGTGAATGCCTGGCTGCGAAGATGGTGTCACCAGGAGGGCTTTGGCTTCCTAGACCACGGGATGCTATTCGAGGAAGGACTGCTAGGCAGAGATGGCGTTCACCTTTCGAGGAGAGGGAAGACCCTATTCGGACACAGACTGGCTAACCTAGTGAGGAGGGCTTTAAACTAGGTTCGACGGGGACAGGTGAGCAAAGCCCACAGGTAAGTGGGGAACATGGAGACCGGGGAAATGAGTCGGAAACAAGAGGGAGTGTGGGCTATATTGGCAGAGAGAAAGGAGAGTCAGGAAAAAACTGGGAGGAAAGATCAAACCAGTATTTTAGATGCCTATATACAAATGCGAGAAGTATGGGGAATAAGCAGGAAGAACTGGAAGTGCTAATAAATAAATACAACTATGACATTGTTGGCATCACTGAAACTTGGTGGGATAATACACATGATTGGAATGTTGGTGTGGATGGGTACAGCTTGCTCAGGAAGGATAGACAGGGGAAAAAGGGAGGAGGTGTTGCCTTATATATTAAAAATGTACACACTTGGACAGAGGTAGAGATGGACATAGGAGACGGAAGTGTTGAGAGTCTCTGGGTTAGGCTTAAAGGGGCAAAAAACAAGGGAGATGTCATGCTAGGCGTCTACTACAGGCCACCTAACCAGGTGGAAGAGGTGGATGAGGCTTTTTTCAAGCAACTAACAAAATCATCCAAAGCCCAAGACTTGGTGGTGATGGGGGACTTCAACTATCCGGATATATGTTGGGAAAATAACACAGCGGGGAACAGACTATCCAACAAATTCTTGGACTGCATTGGAGACAACTTTTTATTTCAGAAGGTTGAAAAAGCTACTAGGGGGGAAGCTGTTCTAGACTTGATTTTAACAAATAGGGAGGAACTCGTTGAGAATGTGAAAGTAGAAGGCAGCCTGGGTGAAAGTGATCATGAAATCATAGACTTTGCAATTCTAAGGAAGGGTAGAAGGGAGAACAGCAAAATAGAGACAATCGATTTCAGGAAGGCAGATTTTGGGAAGCTCAGAGAGCTGATAGGTAAGGTCCCATGGGAATCAAGACTGAGGGGAAAAACAACTGAGGAGAGTTGGCAGTTTTTCAAAGGGACACTATTAAGGGCCCAAAAGCAAGCTATTCCGCTGGTTAGGAAAGATAGAAAATGTGGCAAAAGACCACCTTGGCTTAACCACGAGATCTTGCACGATCTAAAAAATAAAAAGGAGTCATATAAAAAATGGAAACTAGGACAGATTACAAAGGATGAATATAGGCAAACAACACAGGAATGCAGGGGCAAGATTAGAAAGGCAAAGGCACAAAATGAGCTCAAACTAGCTACGGGAATAAAAGGAAACAAGAAGACTTTTTATCAATACATTAGAAGCAAGAGGAAGACCAAAGACAGGGTAGGCCCACTGCTTAGTGAAGAGGGAGAAACAGTAACAGGAAACTTGGAAATGGCAGAGATGCTTAATGACTTCTTTGTTTCGGTCTTCACCGAGAAGTCTGAAGGAATGCCTAACATAGTGAATGCTAATGGGAAGGGGGTAGGTTTAGCGGATAAAATAAAAAAAGAACAAGTTAAAAATCACTTAGAAAAGTTAGATGCCTGCAAGTCACCCGGGCCTGATGAAATGCATCCTAGAATACTCAAGGAGCTAATAGAGGAGGTATCTGAGCCTCTAGCTATTATCTTTGGAAAGTCATGGGAGACGGGAGAGATTCCAGAAGACTGGAAAAGGGCAAATATAGTGCCCATCTATAAAAAGGGAACTAAAAACAACCCAGGTAACTACAGACCAGTTAGTTTAACTTCTGTGCCAGGGAAGATAATGGAGCAAGTAATTAAGGAAATCATCTGCCAACACTTGGAAGGTGGTAAGGTGATAGGGAATAGCCAGCATGGATTTGTGAAGAACAAATCATGTCAAACCAATCTGATAGCTTTCTTTGATAGGATAACGAGCCTTGTGGATAAGGGTGAAGCGGTGGATGTGGTATACCTAGACTTTAGTAAGGCATTTGATACGGTCTCGCATGATATTCTTATCGATAAACTAGGCAAATACAAATTAGATGGGGCTACTATAAGGTGGGTGCATAACTGGCTGGATAATCGTACTCAGAGAGTTGTTATTAATGGTTCCCAATCCTGCTGGAAAGGCGTAACGAGTGGGGTACCGCAGGGGTCTGTTTTGGGACCGGCTCTGTTCAATATCTTCATCAACGACTTAGATATTGGCATAGAAAGTACGCTTATTAAGTTTGCGGATGATACCAAACTGGGAGGGATTGCAACTACTTTGGAGGACAGGGTCATAATTCAAAATGATCTGGACAAATTGGAGAAATGGTCTGAGTTAAACAGGATGAAGTTTAACAAAGACAAATGCAAAGTGCTCCACTTAGGAAGGAAAAATCAATTTCACACATACAGAATGGGAAAAGACTGTCTAGGAAGGAGTACGGCAGAAAGGGATCTAGGGGTTATAGTGGACCACAAGCTAAATATGAGTCAACAGTGTGATGCTGTTGCAAACAAAGCAAACATGATTCTGGGATGCATTAACAGGTGTGTTGTGAGCAAGACACGAGAAGTCATTCTTCCGCTCTACTCTGCTCTGGTTAGGCCTCAGCTGGAGTATTGTGTCCAGTTCTGGGCGCCGCATTTTAAAAAAGATGTGGAGAAACTGGAAAGGGTCCAAAGAAGAGCAACAAGAATGATTAAAGGTCTTGAGAACATGACCTATGAAGGAAGGCTGAAAGAATTGGGTTTGTTTAGTTTGGAAAAGAGAAGACTGAGAGGGGACATGATAGCAGTTTTCAGGTATATAAAAGGGTGTCATAAGGAGGAGGGAGAGAACTTGTTCACCTTAGCCTCTAAGGATAGAACCAGAAACAATGGGTTTAAACTGCAGCAAGGGAGGTCTAGATTGGACATTAGGAAAAAGTTCCTAACTGTCAGGGTGGTTAAACACTGGAACAAATTGCCTAGGGAGGTTGTGGAA
Organism: Malaclemys terrapin pileata; assembly: GCF_027887155.1. NCBI lineage: Eukaryota > Metazoa > Chordata > Testudines > Emydidae > Malaclemys > Malaclemys terrapin. The sequence goes on along the minus strand of NC_071512.1, from coordinate 61,932,503 downwards.
TCTCCGTCTCTGGAGATATTTAAGGGTAGGTTAGATAAATGTCTACTAGGGATGGTCTAGGCAGTATTTGGTCCTGCCATGCGGGCAGGGGACTGGACTCGATGACCTCTCGAGGTCCCTTCCAGTCCTAGAATCTATGAATCTATGAATTCTTCTGTCATGCACATGCTTAGCTAAATACAAATGGCAAGCTATCAGCAGTATTCAGTGAAAACAGGTATATGATGGAGAGAAACTTCATAATAGAGTGAATGAATCAAAGATTATTAGCAACCTTAAAGAAAGGTGAGAAAACATAACAGAACAATACAGAACTCTGGATTAGATTCTATGGTACTTATAGTCAGTACAAAAAAAGGAAATTTTAATTAGAATGCCTTTTTCCTTTCCAGTCAGCATGATTTAGTCATGGTGCAGTGCTATTTATATTTATCTGTGGGTTTGAGAATACATTTTTGGATATTTTGATGAAAATAATTGATTAGCTGCTCATTAAATGCAAACTGTTCTGATCTGTCAAAATAAAAATCTAAGGGCCCTATTCTAACACTCTCTATTCATGCAGAGTACAACCTTATTCCCAGAGAATTACCATTTAGAATAGGTAGCACCCACCATGAGTAGGAGTAGCAGAATCAGACCACATATAACTTTTAAGTCTAATTTTGAATGAAGAAAATTGTATACAATTAGTCTGGTCCATATTGCATATAGTCCAGGATCCATGCTCAAAACTCCCATTTACGTTAATGAGGATTGCAATGAAGCGCTGCCTCGAGCAAAGCAATAGAGTAATTGCACTTTAGAATAGAAGAAGAATTATAAATGGCCTAGTGAACAAGAGAACCAACTGCTACCATCCTGTGTGGAGCGCAGATTACCCCCATCACTCCACTGGTTCTGCTCCACCGGAAGGTTTGGTCAGAAGGCAGGCTCACATTGTACTTCTTGGGGCACATTTTAGGGCACCGTGAATCCATATGGAAATAGGAAGGAGGCAGTCCCTGGTTCTCGATTGGGTTTGCATGTTTGCCTGGCCCTAAATAAGGCAGGAAGGCAATTTGAGTGCTCCATTTCCAGAGGGGCCAGGAATAATCTAGTCCCAGATAAAGAATCCTTATCTAGTAATGTAAAAGTGTATGAACTTGAGAAGATCTGTATTTATGAGTAGCACTCAGGTTACACAGTCATCTAATTAGTTCGAAATGCTAGGCTAATAAATTATATAGATAATTCATGGTCCAATTCACAATTAATTAACAAATCACTGATCAGAAGAAACATTAGGAAATACAATGGTCAAATTTGGGTTCAAATGGACAATGAACATAATGTTAAACATGTCCATCACTACCCACTGCACTCCTTCTTTCCCTCCCCAGTTGTATCTATCTATAATGCCTTTAAATGCTAGTGTTATGTTCTTTTTTCCATACATTACAAAGACTCGACCAAACTCATTCCTGCCTTAAACTGTTTTCAGTCCCCATTTTGCCCATTCGTGTTAAGAATTGGCCTTGGAGTTAATAATTGTGAATGCAGTTGTAGTTACCTTTTTCCAGTAGAAAGCAACAAGTAGTTTTAAAAAGTAAGTATAGTTTCAGTGATTTGGTGGATTTCATGATTTTGCTTATATATGACTTTAACATTAATTTGATTTTTTTTTAACTTAAAAGTAACAACAATATCAACTGAAAGTTTAACTAGGTTTTAGGATAAAAGGATAAAAGGGAAGTTCATTTCAGACATACCTTTAAAAACTATTTCATTTAATACCAGGGAAGCAACCCAATGAAATCTGTGACTGATGCAGAGATTTAGGATGATTCACTTTTGACAGTTTGAAAGGGCTTTAAATGATTCTAGGTTTATAACATAAATATAGAATCCTTGTTCTCTTTATACTCATAAAATGGATTGATTGTAGTCTCATCTTATAAATTGACACTTTAATTTATAAGTCCATTCAGGCAGTCTTGAATTGAAGAAACCTTATTTTTTTTTCTTTTTTGTAACCCTAAGATCAATTCTAACTTTAAAACAATTACAAGAACTAAACAAAGTAGCATCTACTGTTTTTAATACATTGGTATTTGGAGCTCTAGGTTCTTATTTCAGCATTTCCAGCTCTGTCCTTTGACATTTACATCTCAGAACCTTATCCATAAATTTAGGTCTCTTTTAAGGTTAACTCTAATCTTTTGATAGCACTGATGGTAGTTGCTGTGTGTGCACTAGCATGAGAAGGTAATAAAACATCATGTCAAAATGACCTAGGAATGGAGAAGGTATCCTTTTGTGTTTTACACTGTGCACCACTAACTATCAAATAGCAGATGGTTTGAAATGTAAAAGAGCTGTAATAGGTCTCAAGGTATTATATAGCAATTAAAATGAGTGACCAAGGTCAAACAGCCATTGTTAAATTCCTTTGGCATTGTTTATGCTAGCTCATGAAGAAGTACTTCTCCAACTGATAAATTTGAGGGAAAACATTGAGAAAAATGTTAGAAAATTCCTTAATCTATGGTATATGCACTTTTATAATGTTCAGCTTTTAACTCTGAAGCACTCATTTCAAAATCCATTTTCCTACAATATACAGGTCAAAATGTTCAATGCTAAGGAGGAATCTGGTTAACATTAGGCCCAGTTCTCCAATCCATACTCAGAGCAAGCTCCCACTGCCTGAGTAAGAAGTGCAGGAATAAGACACTGCACACTCCATCCCCACCCTCCTTGCCCTCCCCCTCACTCCCTGCACACTCTCTTCTTGCAAATAGGGCAGCCGCATTAGGCTCCCAGTAAGAATAGTTACCTTTGTAATAGCATAACTATACAAAGTGTAAAGAAAGTAAATGGGAGAAACAGACATTTTATAGTGTAACCTACCAGTCATGCTTCTCAATGGCCTTTGAGAAGAGGCATTGAAGGCCAGTGGAAAGGGCACCAGACTGAGCCTCAGGAAACCTGGCTCTGCCATCCACTCATTGTACGATCTTGGGCAAGTTGTTCCCTCTCCTACCTTCCTGTCTTTTCTGTTCTAAGCTCTTTGTGGCAGGCACTGTCCTTTGTTGTGTGTGTTGTACAATGACTAGAACCATGGGACCTCCAGGCGCTATTGGAAAACAAATAAAAAATAAGAGTGTCGGACAACACATTCCCTCTGAACTTTTCCTCTTTGGATGGTCAAATCTGGGCAAGCACAACACTCAGACAACTACACTACAGGAAAGGCTGTGAGACAGACATTAACTGAAGCTTTCTCCCCTGCTGCAGAGTGCTTGGTGCTTGGTTCATTTAGGATTGTGCTAATGAACTGGAGAAGTCCGGTACAATGATGTAAAGTGTCAAAATCACTGACTTAATGTGATGTGCTATTCCATCGTCATCAATGAGACAATATAGTTAATACTGTACATTAATTCTTAATCTGATTCAATATCTGCTTCATCAGGAGGATAAAACAAACAAACAACCCCCCATGTCATCACAGGAAGACAATAAGTTGCCACTTGTGGCCAACAATGGACTCCAGCTACCATGCTTTGATATTATATACAAAGTTAAACTGTATGATATGATATGGTGGCCAGATGACAGAACAGTTGTTACAAATGTGTGATGCCATGTTAGAGCACAGACTGCACCCTAGACAGTCCCAGACTGCTTCCCTTCTGAATTAACCAATTTTACACCAGGGTGAATCCACTGAACTCAGAAACCTTACTCCTGATTTACACTAGAGAGAGAAAATCGTTTTTTTTTGGAAAACACTCTTTCCTACAAAGTTTCACTCCTTATTGTCCTTTAATTTACAGAAAAGACAATGAATTGTGTTTTGGGGTTACATAAATCTGACACAAAACACATAATCGCTTTCTTTGCAGGAAGGAAGAAATTCTTGCAGGTTATTCAGGAAGCTGTAGTTCTTGGGAGTACTGGTGAACAGGAATGCTTTTCAGCAAACTAAATGCAACAGTGTAATAGCACTAGAACTGTGACATTCAAATATTTTCTTTGATTCTGTCCTGCAGTTTGATTCGATGTTTGTGTTGAGTTTCAGGTTCAACTGAATCCAACCTCTCAAAGCAAAACTTAGTCTAAACCACTGAGTTTCATTAGGCTTCACACTCGAAACCTTGAATTTCACATTATTTTAATACAAAACCACAGACTGGGCTCCAGATTCACTCAATGGTTCTCAAACGTTAGTGAACTTGGTCTGACTTTGAGTTTGTCTCACTATTTCCCCATTAATATTCATGAAACTTTGTAGAATTTATTTTGGGGGTATTTACAGTTGTCTAGTTTGTTGCTACTGAATACTAAGTAAGGGGGAAAAAATCAGAACATACCAAAGCATCTGGGGAAAAATATGAGGGACAGAATGTTGGAGAAAGAAAAACAGGTTAAAACAACTACGAGAAAGGGAAGTGAAAGACAAAACAGCAAGAGAAGTTGGAAAATGAGAGAACCAGAAAAGAACATTCAAGTTACAAAATATTAATTTGCTAAATTTAATACTAGGAGCAGAAAACATTTTTATTGTATTTTTAAAAAATCATAAGAGCATATTTGGCAAAGGAGCCAATTTTGCTCAAATTTTTACAATTCTCCCCACAAGTACAAATGCTGAAAATACAGTTTTTAGAGAGTTTCTTGGTCACTCTTCTCTTCCTTCCCCAACACTGCCTTTCCTTTTGTACTATCTGTACTATCTGTAGTAAAGAACTATGGTATTTCTTAGAGTAGGAATTATTTTTATTATTTATATTCCCATAACATAGAGGCCCCACTGTGTTAGACAAGCACATCGTAAAATAGATTCCTTGTCCCAAGTAGCTAAAAGTCTGAATAGACAAGTCAGATAAATAGCATCAGAGGAAACAAGCCCATAGAATGAAGTGACTTAACTAAGATCATGTAGCATATGGGTAGAGGAGCTAGGACTAGAACTCTGAGAGCTCATTCCCTTTCAGGATCAGACTCTAGGCTCTCAGTCCAGCAAACTATTTAAGCCCATGCTTAAATCCATCTCTATTCATCAACGCACTTATGCACATGCTTAGACTCAAACATATTCTTATGTGCTTAGCTGGATGCCTTGTTGAACTTGGGCCCTGATCAAAAACTGTTGACTGTTTCATTTCTCTGGGGCTATACCCATGGTTACATGGTCATGTCTTACCAGTATGATTACAGTTTTCCTTAGAAACAAAGAAATAATACAAATAAGAAAAAAATGATTCTATAGCAAATGGCAATGTTGGTTAAAGAATACATTATAAGCATCTGCTTAATAAATAAAGTGAATGAGTGGATGTATTATTTTTCTTGCTTAAGGTAATTTTTTTTTTCAGATTACTACACTGCTCCCTTTTCAAGTGACTATCGTTTATTCCATGATTTCACAGCTAAGGAGGTTTTTTTTTATGACTGATCTGAAGTCCTTGTTCACATGCATATAAGGTTAAATAGACCACAATGTCTATTGCCAATGGACAGACTCATACTGACTTCATCAGGATTTAGATCAGGCCCAAAATGTGGAGTCAAGAAGAAATGTTCCCCATTTCTCTGCAGAACAGAGCCTTTTATTTGATTTTATACTTTTCCTGCTGGAAAACAGAGTAAGGTCACAAAGATCATCCATTGTGATCATCTATGTGTATCACATATGATAGATGTCTAGCAATTTCAGTGGGAAGACACTGGCAAACCTTAAATCCTTCCCACTTTATGTTTCTAAGGAAATTATTCGGCTGAAGTGATCCCAAAAAAGCCTCTGATCTGAGTTAGCGCAGAGGTCAATATAGATACTCAGCTGATCCACACAAATGCATCTCGTGGTTTTACAACTGGCTAAACTGGAGTGCTCAAGGGAGAAAGGGTCCTCAGGAGGACTATCAGTTTGAAAATGCGACACTATATTCTATATCTATAGTTTGTGAAAAAGAAAACATTCAATTAATGTCTCAAAAAGCATCGAGTTATTTTTTTCTCTTGTTTTCAATATTAGTGTTGACCAAAGAGGAAAACAAACCTGTGTGTTTATCAGTCAGGCGGAAGGAACAAGAAGTCAAGCTGGGCCCAGAGGGAGTGTTTGAATCCAGATACGGATCATATTTACTCTAAGATTATGATTTACTCTTGCCAAATCAGAGCTAAATTCTGGATGGGGACTTAACACCTCTGAAATCTGGAGAGATTGTGGCTCCAAATGATCCCAGGAATTTTCAGTAATCTTACACATGGAAGGCTTCATGTGATTTGCTTTGGACTTGAGACTTCCAATACATGGTGTCAAAAGCCATTCTCAGGACATTCAAACTAGAGCCAAAGAGTAGGTCTCCATATGGTTTTGTACCTGATATACAACCAGATTTATAGGGGAAGGTTCAGCTCCAGTGATTCAGACCCAACTCTCTCGCAACCCAATTCTCCAGTGATTTAAACTCAACCTTCAGCATTTAAAATAGTTTGGAACTGAAGTTTAGATTTTGGCCCATTGGTAATGGAAGATACCAAAAGGACCTGGAGGAGCTTTGAAGAGAGACAGTGAAGCAAAGCAAGCAATTTTTTCTCTATGCTACATATCTTGTTAAGCAAAGTACATTCTATATAACTATAGGTATTCTGATTAGTAAGGCAGTCAATGATAGTTTTGTCTGAAGACTGATGGTAGGATATACTATACAGCCTTGTTTAATATACTACCATCTGTCAGCATGTCTGCTGCACAGTTTAATCTTCTTTCATCCCTACCCTACCTATCTCTTTCTCTCCCTCATCTTGTACTTGTTAAAAAGTTCTCTTATTTAGCTAGAATATGTATCTTTTCCAAGACCCTTGTGATAATTAGCAGGCATCTTCTCTTCATTTGGATGTGTAAAACTCAACCTTGCTTTTAGTTCTGATTACAACCAGTGACACACAGATTAGCAATGACTCTACATGTGTGGATCGTGGAGCCCCAGCTGGTGTTGATTTCAACAGCAAGAAAAGAATCCAACCTGGAGACGATCAAAGATCTCATTTTATCTCATTACAGATTATAGGCAGCATTCATGACTGTGACACAATTTTCATTTTCACCTGGCTACCTATTGCTTAAAAATTAGAAAACAGACCAAAGAGGGTTAAGAGAAAAAGATAAATCTAAAACTATATTAAATCATATACTTCATACACAATTTTAACTCCCGATTTTCTTCTCTGATCTAATTTACATAAAAAGTAATCTGTAAAAACACTGCTTAGGTAACAGACACTGTACTTCTACAACAAAAAAGACACGAGGGAAAATATGTTTGCAGGCTTGATCAGTTCTCCTGAAAATAAATGTAATCCTTTTCAAATCAGACACTTTAAAGTTACGTATACTACTTATAATCCCCACTAAATACACAAATGATATGATATGGAGATATGTGACAATAGAAAATCATCAAACAACTTTTGGGGACCTCCTACTACGTACCAATTTCTTTCCACTTGTTCGGTCGCTACCTCAATCTTCCAAATCTTTGGCTTCAATTTTAGAAAAAACAGAAGGAATGTAGATAATCAAGGAATATTTTGAGATTTATATTCAGGAAAATGAGATACTGATTACACTGCTCTACAGCCAAAATGCTTCTGAAATAAATGTAGTCAAACTTTACTAATTCTTGGTCACTGAGAATGAAAATGATGCTTAAAATTGTTGATTGGCTCTAGTTTTCAAGATATGCTATTGGGTCAGTATATACGACCCTTAACTTGGGAATGGCGGAGGATAAGTGAGTTATAAAGGGAAGGGATCTCAATTTAAACCAGAAATGACTAAAATACATCTTTGACTGGATCTATGAATAAATCTATGACTGGGTTTGGACGGTACTTGCTTTTTAGGCAAAACAATGAATGATGCAATCTGAAGCTGGTATTGCGTCATACATGATATGAATTGCATCATGTTATTCCTAGAAGTCATGGATGATGCAATCATAACGAAGCTTACATCACTCTGCTGAACAAATTGCCTTATATCAGCTCTAGAAATCATACAGTGTCATGCTCTCTTATTTGTCAGTGTTTGATTTTGCAAAGGGACACATTTCTGTTTAGCCAAAGTGAGCAGAGATTCCTCGTACTTGTGTGAACAGTGCAGATAACTTCTGCTATGTTTGTGGTGAAGTGACTTTTGCATCACAAAAGCGCAGTATAACCACTATGGATAAGAAAGCCTATCACCTTTATTTTGGCTGTAAAATTGGAGATCAGGACAAGAGGTGGGCCCCACACATATGCTGCAACACTTGTGCAACAAATCTTCACCAGTGGTTGAACAGGAAAAGGAAATCTATGCCTTTTGCAGTGCCAATGATTTGGAGAGAGCCAACAAATCATACCAGCAATTGTTACTTCTGCATGGTGCCTCCAGTTGGGAAAGGTGTGTCAAAGAAGAAAAAGTGGACTGTGCATTATCCAAACATTCCATCAGCTATACGTTCAGTACCCCACAGAGAAGGACTGCCAGTTCCTGATGCACCAGAATCATTCTCACTTGAGTCAGACGAGGAAGAGGAAGAGGATGAAACTTCTGGTCCTGAACCATCAATGTCACAGGACCCACATTTTCTCCCATCCTCCTCCTCTGAACCACACCTCATAACACAAGGTGAACTGAATGACCTTGTCAGGGATTTGGAACTACCCAAGAGTAAGGCAGAGCTGTTGGGCTCCAGACTACAGCAGTGGAATCTCCTGGCAGGTGATGTTAGGGTTTCCATGTTCCGTGACCGTCAAAAGGATCTTGTCCCATTCTTCTTCATGGAAGGTGATCTTGTAGCCTGCAACAACATCGATGGTGTGATGGCAGCCCTCAACATCGTTCACAATCCAGATGAGTGGAGACTGTTCATTGATTCATCGAAGACGAGTCTTAAAGCTGTTTTACTGCATAATGGCAATGTTTTGCCATCAATTCCAGTTGGTCATGCAGTCCATACGAAGGAAACCTATGACAACATGAAACAACTTTTGAGGTGCATAAACTATGACCAACATCAGGGGCAGCTTTGTGGCGATTTGAAGGTTGTTGCTCTCTTGCTTGGTCTGCAGACTGGATACACAAAGTACTGCTGTTTTCTCTGCAAATGGGATAGTCGTGCAAGAGATTCCCACTACATCAAGAAAGATTGGCCACTCCAACGGTCATTGGAGCCTGGGAGGAAAAGTGTTCAGCATCCACCACTTGTTGAATCAAGGAAGGTTTTGTTACCATCCTTACACATCAAGCTGGGTCTGATGAAGAACTTCGTCAAGGCCATTGACAAAACACAAGCAGCTTTCAAGTACTTCCATGGAAAATTTCCAAGGTTAAATGAAGCTAAGATAAAAGAAGGTGTCTTTGTTGGTCCTCAGATTCGTGAACTTCTTCGAGATTATTCATTTGACCATGCACTGCGTGGCAAGGAAAAGACGGCATGGAAAGCCTTCCAGTTAGTGGCAATAAATTTTCTCGGAAACAACAAGGCAGACAACTACAGGTTGTTGGTGGAAAACCTCCTCAAGGCATATAAAAGCCTTGGTTGCAACATGTCACTAAAGATACATTTTTTGCACTCTCATCCAGATTTTTTTCCACCGAACTGCGGAGCAGTGAGCGACGAGCACGGCGAGCGATTTCACCAGGACATTGCAACAATGGAGAAACGCTATCAAGGCAAATGGAGTCCATCAATGTTTGCAGACTATTGCTGGACAGTGACAAGAGATGCTCCATTTAATGAATACAAGAGACAAGCCAAGAAGCGCCGAGTAGACACTGAATAGGACTAAACTATGTACATAATAGTTTTTTGCCTTTTGTTTCATAATAAATTTTATGTATATAACCCTTTTGCTGATTTTTAAAGTGTTACATAAACAGGACAGGTGAAATATTATCATGTAAAGCAACCATACACATGAAAAGACCTAGGTTTACAATTTATGATTAAAACTCTACTATCTACACAATATACATAGACATAAAATGTAAAAACTTAAATATCTTAGAAACAGTAGCCAATCAGTTGTTTTAATTGTCATATTTGAATTCAGCACATCAAAATACATAATAAATAGCACATTTTATCTCTGAAGCAGACAACTTCTCAAAAATTGTAGACCAGTGTTATAGGAAGTTTTGATTATGTTTCTTTGGTTAATTTCAATGACATCTGTAGCATAAAATACAGTATATTAATACATCCAAATATTTTACTACAGTTTCCTTTATTGTCAATGTGTCCTCTTCACCACATTTGTATCATTACCTATAGCACATATTAAGAGAGTAAGGCCTTTAAATGAAATGTGAAGAAGTTTGGCATGATGTACATGACTTTGTTTTCAAAAACCTGCTTTGAATGTTCTGTTCATTGCTCTGTGAAGTTAGATTTATTTTCCATTTGAAACGTGGATCAAGAATTGCTACCATTACATATTCATTTCCCCTGCCATGCCTTTTACTTATTCTAATTTCTGAAGACAGCTTAACAGCCATGCCTTTTGCAATTATTATAGAAGTGGTATCTCCTCTTTCTTTAACTGAATTCTTTTCTGTTGCTGCACAATAATGCAATGTAAACAATTTCTCTTATATCTGCCTTAACCCTTCTGGTCTCAATGAATGGTATGCAGCCAAATTATCCGAATGCTATTTACAGTGGTCACACAAACTTTCCAGTCATGCCTACCATATATTTAAATATTATACATTATAAGGTCATTATTATACATAATATAATATTTAGAACATTGCTTTGGTATTTTCAGGATTCCCATACTTCCCCTATACATTGTATAGAACATGCTAGAAATATTAGTATAGGTCCCTTATCCACAAAGTACTTTACACCATATGTGTCCCACTAAAATCAGAGTCAGTAGGCCTACTTGTGGAATATGATACCACTCAGTAATAAGGGAATTATAATCTGGCTCATTATTTTAGTCAGCTACCGTAGGCAACTGACAATCTTCAAGTACAACCACTGCCGAATTAAACTAACATACATATACTCTTTCTCTATATGTTATTTTATATTGATCAGTGACAAACTCTGACATGGATTTAATACAACATATGCAATGGCACTACTGCATTACTGCTAACCCCAAGTGTTTTAAAATAATGATTCAGGAGCCCGCAAAAGTGATAAGATTGACTTAAATATCACAAGATTTAAAATACTAATAAAGGAGAAGTGGAACATGAGTTCTTGTGATGGTATATAGCATTTATATCTAGCTCTGCTGGTGCCGAGAGATAATACCTTGAAATTCAACATCCTAATTTTATAGGAATATTTTATATCAGGGTCTGAAGATGATTCTGAGAAAGAATTGAAATCCAGATATCTTCAGCAATAGTAGAGGACTTGAGAATATTTATAGTGAGCTATATTTTGTGTTATAATAAAAATACTTTTGTTTCTGTGCATGCCACCATTAATTAAAAATGATTTGTAAATATTTTCAAGTTTATTTATTTCCTTAGTTAGCATGGAAGTGAAAAGTTGTTGTATGTTCCTGGGTACATTTTTGTATCCAAGGCAAATATAGATAAGGGCCACAGGTGTGTTCAAATTACAGACAAAATGACAATCATGGCCCAGCTGGTGACCTTCACAGAAGGGCATTCTGCTTGCATACATGCAGAGGATACATCATGTAGCTTCTCTGCAATAGGTTAATGGTGGTTTTCATTTTGCTCTCTGTCATTTTCAGTTTGTAATTAGCGACAGAATCATGAGTTATAGTGCACTTCTAAGACTACTTTTTTAACATTAAAACGAATTCTAAGTTTTGCCAACAAAACTTTTCTATTTATAAGACAGAACATGGATCTCTGGTCACATTAAATTAATCTAAATACTTACAACATGTGATGCAGATTCATGGGTCTAGATGACTTAAAGATGCATCAGTGTCACTAATTTCCCTAGTGACCAACACAAACAGTTTGAGAAGGGTAACCTAACTACCTATCACATTCCAAGGCCATCTGCTTTGCTTATCTTCTCTTTGGCTACATACTCATGCATGTCAAGTATCAGAGAGGTAGCCGTGTTAGTCTGAATCTGTAAAAAGCAACAGAGGGTCCTGTGGCACCTTTAAGACTAACAGAAGTATTGGAGCATAAGCTTTCGTGGGTGAATGCCATTGCGTCTGATGAAGTGGGCATTCACCCACGAAAGCTTATGCTCCAATACTTCTGTTAGTCTTAAAGGTGCCACAGGACCCTCTGTTGCTTTATACTCATGCATAGCACTCTGCTGTTACAGCATTGAAGAAGAGTTTCAATTAGTTGTTTTCTAATTCATTCAGAACAGTTCAGTCAATATTTCTTTAGCCTTGACAGAATAAAATAAAATCATCATTACTTTTTGTGTCATTTCTAAATACTTTTCAATGACCCAATTACACAAAAAGTCAATGATGTGAAAACTCAAGAAAAATACAATCAATACATAAGCAGATGAATATATATCTGTAATCTTTCACAATATGCACACATATGTTATCTACCAAGTATGAGACCTCAAAATGCTCATTCCCCGAGCAAAATGTTGAACAATATGATTAGGGCCCTACCAATTAACAATCCATTTTGGTCAATTTCATGGTCATGGGATTTTTAAAATAGTAAATTTCACGATTTCATCTATTTATTTAAATCTGAAATTTCACAGTGTTGTAATTGTAGGGGTCCTGACCCAAAAAAGGAGTTGTGTGTGTGTATGTGTGTGTGAGGGGGGTTGCAAGGTTATTGTACGGGGGGTTGCTACCCTTACTTCTGCGCTGCTGCTCCTGGGCAGCTGGAGAGCAGTGACTGCTGGCTGGAAGACCAGCTCTGAAGGCTGAGCCGCCGCCAGCAACAGTGCAGAAGTAAGGATGGCATGGTACGGTATTGCCACCCTTATTTCTGCACTGCTGCCTGTACAGCTGGGCTCTCAGTCAGCAGCTGCCACTTTCTGGCTGCCCAGCTCTGAAGGCAGCAGTGCAGAATTAAGGGTGGCATGGCATAGTATTCCCACCCTTACTTCTGTGCTGCTGCTGGAGGAGCACCTCATTCAGAGCTGGGCACCCAGCCAATAGCTGCTGCTCTCAGCCACCCAGCTCTGAAGGCAGCACAGAAGTAAGGATGGCAATACCACGACCCCTCTGCAACTCTCTTTTGGGTCAGGACCCCCAATTTCAGAAATGCTGGTCTCCCCTGTGAAATCTGTATAATATAATGTAAAAGCATACAAAAGACAGGATTTCATGGTCTGTGACACATTTTTCATGGTTGTGAATTTGGTAGATCCCTAAATATTGTCATCAGATGCTCCTGGTGTGCTCTGTTTTAGTCAGTGTTGATATTAATTGGCTGCGTGCGTGTGTTCCCTCTGTGTGCTACCCCAGCTCTGCGCAGATAGCTGACCCAGCAGACCCCGAGAGAACCCCCAATGACTCTAGTAAGGTACGAAGGCACCTGGGCCAGGTTTATTGTCTAAGAGAAACAGAGTCTCCAGCTCCCTGGCATAGAAGTCTAAGGTGCTGCTAGCTAGTACATATATGCTCCCTGACAATGGACTCAGCTCAGTCAGTGGCGGGACTTTCCACTGCCCCCTAGGCCGGACAAAGATGTCCACTAGGGATGCATTCTTATACACAGGTACAAACAGATTACACATCACTCCTGATGTATTGAGGTGCAACCACTCTACGTAGCAAGGTACAACCCCTCTACGTAGTAAGGTGCCGCCTCTCACCTTGTACATGTTGGTTCGAACAAAATAATTCTATCCATCAGATTACCCTTTTGCCTCTGTCCTTGTTATCTGTGTGGAATGTGCAAATATCAGAGTGTTCTGGTATCTCTAGTGTCCAGTACCTTTTAGGTATGTTTATTTTTGCAGCATCAGCTCTTTCCTTGCCAGCTTCTGTGAGCAGGGCCTGTCTCTGGCTCACAGCTTAACTTTGCTTTATGTTAGCAAATTCTTGACCATTACTTTAGTTCAGGCCTTAGGCCTCATACTGGGCCTCTGATACCGAGGTTTATATCTCAGGGCCTCCTCTTACTACAAATACGATCTTCAAAAAATGTTGCATGTTTCCTTTGTTTTGATAGTTTTTTTTTTTTTTTTTAAAACCCGAGGAACTGGGCCAGATCCTCAGCTGGAATAAATTAATGTAGTTCCACTGACTTCAATAGAACTATGCTTATTTACACCAAGTGATGAGCTGGCAACGTCTCCCCAAAACCTTCACCGACTTCTAGAAAGTTACTTCAACCAAACCTTTTCTTATCTGAAATGTTTATTATATTAATTCCTCTCCACCTGCCTCCTATTTCTGGAACTGGGCAAAGTCCATTATCAAAAGAGGTGTCAGAAATCCCTTCTAAGTTTTGCAGCTCTATTTTGAAGTCAAGAGGTTTGGATAGGGTCCGTGCAGGATCCAGTTCTTAATCACAGTATCTGTTACTGGATTATACTGCAAATATTTTTTAAAACAAAATACAATAGGCATTTAAATTTGAGAAATAGCTACTAAATATCAGCAGTTACTACTTTTCATATTTTCACATTTTTCAGGACACTTATTCATGATTTACTCCACTGTCACAGTGAAATCCTGATGCCTGAACCTGTCAATTTAAGTTTATAAAGGCTAAATTGCCATGTCAAGAATAAATTATGTAACTTCCAGTCAGTGGAAATTTATTAAAACTTAATAATGCCAAATTATGATGGCAAGACAAATTGATGCAAGACCATGAGACTATCTTACAGTTTCAAAATGTGGGAAAAAACTTTCAGTGCAATCCCATGATGTCACACTACTAATATCAAGACAATGGCAAAAATATTTCAATGAAGCAAATGGCACAGTGTCAAAATATAAAGGTAAAGCCCTATCACTTTAAGCATGTGGGGACCATATTGTGATGACAAGTGGTAACACAAGAAATTCAGCTAAAGTAATGATCTTCATAATTTTATCCTGGCAAAGCAACATCACTAAGAGACTATAAGGCCCTCAGGACAACTCCACAGTCACTGTTTCCTGTATTCATGCCACCAGAACCTGGAGATAAAATTTGTATTCAGAGACTATTGTCCAAACAACATTTTCTACTTTTTTACTGAGCAGATGGTGGTCTGTGCACCTTCTTTACATCCTTTCAAGCACAAGGTAAATTGTAAAAGTTAACAAAAAAGTAAACAAACAAAAAAACCCAGCATTTATTTTCTTACACTTTGCAAAACTGAAACAAAGATAACAGCCAAAGGAAAGACAATGAAAGTATCTGGTTCTTAGGAAGTCATGACTTATGTGAATATGTTTGGAAAGGTCTGCAACTATTAATTAGTGTAATCCATGGATCAGATGACTTCTACAGTTTCAGAAAGCCTCCCATCTTTGTGAAATCAAATCTTCCTCCGAGAGACCAGTTCCAAAATCTAAACATATCAAAATGTTTGGAAAAGATTCTTCCCCAAGTCCTGTATTTACATCACACTGGCAATGGAGTTTCAGTAAGCCACTTTGTACAGCTCAACTCAAATGTAAAACTGTAGTTTTGCGGTATTATTAACTATTACTGTAGTTCTATGACAGATGTAATTTAAAATAACAATATTGGAAACGGAATGTTAATATGAGCTATACTACAATTAAAAATAATTACCCCAAGAATTTCAACAAAATCAAAGATGCCACAGCTTTTAGACCTTTCTCATAAAATCTCACAATATATTACATTCAATAGAAATGTGAAAAATATATGTACTTTCCATCTACTTTAATGGATAAATCCAAGTTTGTTGGGCATAGTGGTATATAAAGAGGACTCACTCCATCTGCCTGATCCCCATGGGAAACATCAGAAGTCGTTTTAGATCCAACCTTTCATGTAAGACACCATTCTCTCTTGCCTATATTGGTACTTTAGAGTATACCTTCCAAAAGGAGCTAGCTCTTGGTATTATATAACTAACAGCAGGTATTTTACAGATACTGGCTGGGATTTTCAAAGATGCCAAAAGGAATTAGATGCCCAGTGAATTTCAATAGAATTTGGACATCTAGCACTCTATACTGGGCTCCTTTAAAAATCCCACCATACACAAGAAGGTTAGAGCATAAAACAAAAAGTGAAGTTATACAAGTGTGAATAATTGTCACCTATTTCTTAAGGCGACTATCTGAGCCATAATTAATACAAGCAAGCTTCTAGCCTTAATAGTGTGAGACCTATCTCATAGTGATGCAAGTTCATTTCACTGTACCCTTGGTCTTTGCTTCCCTGCACACTTATTTTTACTTTTGATTGCATTTAGGCCTGGTTGGAGCTTGAAAGTTAGGTTGACATAGCTACAGCACTCAGAGGGGTGAAAAGCACTGTAATTAAGCCAACCTCACATCTGGTGTAGCAGTGGCTAGGTTGATGGAATAAATCTTCCATTGACTTGGCTATCACCACTCAGGAAGGTGGATTACGTACATTGATGGAAAAATCCCTTCCATCACTGTAGGATGTATCTACACTATGGTGCTGCAGCAACATATTACAGAGCTGTAATTATGTCACTATAGTGTACACGTGGCCTTGTACATTACTTGTTACATGGGTGTGTGCTCTTGTCTTACAAACAATCAGGCAACTTCGATAGGACATGAGCTTACTACAGTGCCATCAGTTTTCCATTCCACATATTTCTTGCCTGCATCACATTCAATAAGCCACACCCTAAGGACAACTTCACTCAGGTCTGAACCGTTCAGTTAAAGCAGATGAACACAATGAAGAGAAACAATTGCAACAGTACTCACCACACATTGGCAAAAGAGGGTATTGATCATCATAACAGGGATTATATCAACAGGCCACAGCCTAACTCATTAAAATGGGGATGGTGGGATGAGAGAATCTTAACACACAACTTCATCATTATTAGACTGTTTGGGGAGGGGGGGAGGGAAGCAGGGCTGCTATGACTGCTATGGCAAGGAGTAAACCCTGTGCCTCAGCATTCATTTGAGGTGGGGATAGTGATGTCCCCACACTGGGTTTGCTGGGGAGAAGGATGGGTAAATGGGAGGGATGGAAGCAGGCCCCCAGGGATATGTAAATATTATGGAATTACCTGCACTGTACAATTTTATCTGCCAGGTCCTACTCACTGACATTTAGGAGTAAACTTGCAGCCTAATTAAACCACATCCGCTGTCTCTGGTCCTTCTTCCAACATAGCTATACAATAACTGTTGCAGAATAAGGAGAGGAGGATTGTCTTGGGGAGAAAACATGATTCCATGGTTATTCTGGCACAGGAGGATGCTCCCAAAACACTTTTGTCCATAAGGAAAAGTTTTGCACTGAAGTCAATTTTCATAACCCAATATGCAATAGTGTCTGAGTCCTAGATATGTTTCATGAAATTCTGAGGACAAGAAAACAAGCAAAATGAACTGATTTTTTTTTTATCAGTTTCACCCAGCACTATCTATAATCAAGTTGTAGGCAGATACTGAATGGGAACATACATTTATATCATAATGTAAAGCAGGGGTCGGCAACCTTTCAGAAGTGGTGTGCCGAGGTTTCATTTATTCACTCTAATTTAAGATTTCATGTGCCGGTAATACATTTTAAGGTTTTTAGAAGGTCTCTTTCTTTAAATCTATAATATATAAGTAAACTATTGTTCTATGTAAAGTAAATAAGGTTTTTAAAATGTTTAAGAAGCTTCATTTAAAATTAAATTAAAATGCAGAGCCCCCTGGACCGGTGGCCAGGACACGGGCAGTGTGAGTGCCATAAAAATCAGCTCGCGTGCCACCTTTGGCACGTGTGCCGTAGGTTGCCTACCCCGATGTAAGGCCTATGGAATATTCTGACAGATGTAGATGTTTCCCTGTACAGATGTAAAGGAGTATTCTGAAATGCCAATGTTTAAAGATAAAAGTTGGTATATAGACAAACTCCTTTAGTGAAATGTAGTGTGGATTTCCGACTGACAATTCTGAGGATTCAGATGTGCTTTCAGGGATAATAATCATTTTGCAGACCAAAGCTAAAGGGATATACAGTGGTTTTGTTGCTTTTGTTTTTCAAGAAAAGAAAAAAGGTCGTGTTTTTTGGGGGGGTTGGTTTTGAAGATGAATTTATTGAATATAGTAACTAAGTTGCACAAGTCATTACAAGTAATACCTAACAAACCCACAATAACACCGTAGACAAAAAAGGCCTGCATTCTATACTATTACCTCAATGCAAAGGAATATATTGTGAAAACAATGGTGTGTGTGTGTATTTATCTGTACGTGAGCATGTGCATGCACATGTACACTCTCCAAAGCCCCGACCCCTGTACATAGGTTGTTTGTGTGTATGCACATATGCATATAAATAAATAAAATCTGAGAATGGGTTTCCCTTTCCCTGTTAGTTAGGTTGCATGAGGATGTAGTCTGAAGGAGGCTGGGGAAATAGAAAATGAACTTGTGTTGTCTGCCTATCTCCATCATGATGTTGTGAAGGCCAAGACTATAACAGGGTTAAAAAAAGAACTAGATAAGTTCATGGAAGATAGGTTCATCAATGGCTATTAGCCAGGACAGGCAGGGATGGTGTCCCTAGCCTCTGTTTGACAGAAGTTGGGAATGGGTGACAGGGGATCACTTGATGATTATCTGTTCTGTTCATTCCCTCTGGGGCACCTGGCATTGGCCACTGTTGGAAGACAGGATACTGGACTAGATGGACCTTTGGTCTGATCCAGAATGGCTGTTCTTATGTTTCTATTTCTAAGTGGGCCCTGCAGTGTGAGGGCTCTGGTATATTAGTTCAGTGGTGTACAGCATTCAGAAGATATAAAGAACTGTGTAAATACTATCTTTATTGTATATTGTTAAATGTTATGAATTGAAGGAATGATTTGACAGTTAATCTAATGCAGCCTAAGATAAAAAGTTCAGTACAAATATTAATGATGCCCATGAAACAGACAGGTAAATATAGCATTGCCAGATTCATTGCGCTAGGTGTCTATTTTAGTATGATTTTACATGCATCTCCAACGGTACCATTCATTGCAATGATTGCAGGAAGTCCAACCACACAGTCCATAAAGCATTCTGCACATCATTTTGTTGAACAGTTAAGAGATGTCATGAAACACAAAACCAGCAATTTCACCGTATCATCAGCAGCTGAACTTTTCTATGCAGATTGACACAATACTGATGATATGAGAGCCCACTGGATGTATTACTGCTGCTAGGAAACAAAACAGGAATCTATCTTCAAATCAGGGATCTCGGTTCCTAATGGGATTAATTTTCTCAAGAATAAAACATTATATAATCCTTAACAAAGCTATAAAAACAATCAAAAACCTAGTAGCTGTCCTGTGACAAAAGACATTCAATCCAAATGACATTTTACTTTTTTGTTGTTGTCATTTTCAGAATAACGGCTCTATATTCCAAATGGCTCATCTGTCTCTCTTAGGGCTTTCCATAGCATCTAAACAATTCCTGGGTAAATTAGCTCTGCACAGTGAACTTCATGGTTATCCAAGCCTTCTGTTGTGGGGCCCTCCTGCTATGGAGGCCATAGGTGCTGGGCAAAGCTAAGAGGACAGGGCTGTGATACCCTTATTTTATGGGTTTCTGAATTAATCTAATTTTAATTTTCATGTGTGCATTTTCTTGATTGATCTTGGTATGATAAACTGTCATCGTCTGTATTAACAATAGAAATTAGCTTTTGTAGGTCCTGCTTCCTTTGTGAGTTAGGTGGCAAGATAATGAAATTCACACCGAAGAGCAAGGTACCTGAAGTAGACTGAAATCATACACTTTATTATTTTGCTTTACTACTTTAAAAAGTCATTCTGCAGCTGAGGATTGAAATCCATAACTAGAGACGAAGACCTGTTTAAACCATAGTACATGGACTCCTAGAAGCAACTGGCCCAAACTCTATTCCCAGTTATACCAGTAATAGAAGTTCAATGGAGTTACTCCATATTCACACTGGTAATAGCAGATAGCTACTTTGATCCCAAGTCCAAATATCCAATAGGATTAGTTGATATTGATAACAAATAGGCTATGGTGTAATATACACAGCAGAGCCAAAATATTTGAAAAGGTGATTTTCAACCCTCATCTGCAGCACAGCACATTAATTGTGAAGTTTCAATGGACGTACTATGAAATGTCGACCTCTTTGATTTAACTGCATTGTTTTTCCAACAAGCAAATGTTCACTTCTCTTGTACTCCTCGTTCCTTTCCAAAAGAAATCAAAACACCTTTTTTTCCCCAGGATATCCTTTTATATTGATTTTACAGCCAAGTTTCAGACTCACCCAAAACATAGTTTTTGAACATCAACTAACCATCTGGCCTAGCCTTTCACTTCTGATATTAATTAACCACTCTTTGTTAATTATTATTTTCCTATTTCTAGAGGCTTTTAAAATGGAATAATCAAAATGTATCAATGTATGTACATAAAACATCTAAAGATTCCTGATAATACAATTTTATCATAGTAAATTTCCTGACATTTAAATTCTACAAGAAAGAAATTGTCCTGACCTCACTGGGCTTTTATTTAGAGTGGAACAGATAGCAGGCACTTCTTGGAGGATAATGAACATAATGGAAATACATATAATTGATTTACAGATAGTACAGTATCCCTGCTGTGATAACAATCCTTACTATGGCTTTCTTTGTTACGTGTTAAATGTGATTTGCCTTGTTATTTTGTATGCTCACATTACATAATCAGATGGGCTGGAAACATAACCTCAGAACCAAATATTTCCATTCTTTGGGAGGATTCAAAATCTGGATCTGAATTTTGTTGCTTGGGCCTGTGGCTAGTATAATTCATTCCAGATTTTAAATCCTCCCAAAGAGTGGAAATATTTGGTTCTGAGGTTGTGTTTCCAGCTCATGGGGATTTACACACCCAAATTCCTGTTAAGATCAACGGGAGTGATAGTTGTAGCTACACGAGTCAGATGACAATGGCCAGTCCTGGGTGCTTAATTACACTGTAGATATAATCTGGGAATTTTACAGATTGGATCAGAGACCTTGAAGTGTAGCTAGGACAGGGTATGAAGCCAATGTAGTACTAGTAAGAGTGAAATGTGCTCTTATTAGTCTGAGTCTGCCCTACTAATAGATGAGTTTCTGAAATTTTATTCAACTGTGGCATGTGTGTGACCTTCACATTCAGATTCAGAACTGTGTAGTGTTCTAGTCTGGAAGTGAAAAAATACCCCACAAAATATTGTGGCTATGTCTAAATCCAAGATTCAAGTTTGTGACCTTTTGGGAACAGGCAGATGGAAAGAGGAATTTCTGATCAGTGCTGGTATTTGTGTGAATAGGAGCTGTGAAGCAGATGAGATATCCTTGACAATCAGAGGTCAGAAGGGTGAAAACGCATCTTTGCCCAGGTCATATAATTCAGATGCACTGACAGGAAAGGCCAACATAAAGATGGCTACAGCAATCTGACTGCAGTCTTCTCACTAGGACCACACACACACACACCAGTTTTGTGATCAGTGACAGATTATTGGATTATCAGTTAAAATAAATGTGTTTGGCAAATTTTGTATGAATTTTGTTTTGCCTGTAGGTCATTTTTAATAACCCATGGCACTGGGACACTGTATTTATCACTAGCTATTTAGTCATTAGAACTGACTGTGACATCCTTATGTTCATCCTTTTTACAAGACTATGATAAATTTTGTACAAAGTATGCCTTGCAAAGTATCTTTTGAAAACTCAATTTGTGGTCATTATTGTCCTGGTAAAATATGCGATGCAACATTTTATGTAAAGTTATAAGTATGACTTTACTGAGATATGCTCCAAGTCTAGAAAAGCAGGCACAAATCAGTTCCTTGGAGACAAAAGCCAGACAGACACCTCAGCCAGGTGTCAACAATATCAAATGGACTGTCACCTGGTTAAGCGACCATTCTTTGGCAGGAAGAAGGGTGTGAGCGAGATATGTATATCTTGGCAATGGAACAGCTGGCTGTTCCCATGTAAACAGAATGACCATCACCTGAGATCCAGCTGGAGATGATTCTCAAGGAGGAGGAAAAGATATAAAAATGTGGTACAAAGGCTCCAATTCACTTCTCTTCCCTCATTTCTACTCATGGCATCAATGACCTTTGAAAGACAAAGGAAACATCATTGAACTGGGGGAGGGGTCCTGACTGAAGGAATCTAGTCAGACTTCTTTAAGCATGTGGTTAGAGAAACCTTTATGCTTTAAACTAACTTAGCTTGTTAAGTTAGGTATTAGTTTGCGTTCTACCTTTAATTTCTTTGTAACCAGTCCTGACTTTTATGCCTTGTTACTTGTAATCACTTAAAATCTATCTTTCTGTAGTTAATAAACTTGTTTTATTGTTTTACATAAGCCAGTGGGTTTGCACTGAAGTGTCTGGAAACACCATTTGAGATAACTGTGTTTGTACATATCATTTTCAATTAATGAAATAACAGACTTTCTATGAGCTTATATAGTCCAGAAGGAAAGAGCTGGACAGTACTAGATGCACATTTCTGGTGACAAGTCTGGAACTGGGAATTTGCTGGTGTCACTCTAAATATAATTCAGGAATGGCTGGCTAGAAGCACTCGTATAACTCAGCTGGGAATAATTTACATATTAGAGGCTGTGTGTGAGCAACACCAGGAGTTGTTGCTCTCACAGCAAAGAAGTGTAAAAGGCACCTTTGATTGGAGAAGTGGAGGGACACAGCTGTTCAGCAATCCAGACTGGAAAATGTCACACTGGGTGAATAATTGATTTTTCAATTTGGTGGGGGGAAAGCAGGGGGTGATTCAAGTGGAACTGAATCAAAAAATTCAAAATTGTTGAATGGAAAAAGTCAATTTTGAGTTGAATGAACCACACAACATTTTAAAAGGGCCAGAATCATAAAATGTCTGGAGAAAAGCACACTGGTTAGGGCACTCTCCCAACCTGTGGGATACCCAGGTTCAATTTTCCCCTTTACTTGATGTGGGCTAGGACTTGAATTTGGGTCTCCAACATTTCAGGTGAGTGCCCTAGCCACCAGACTTACTCTCGCTTTCTGTCCCAATGACTATTCAAATATTTTATACAAAGTGGGACAGCTTTAACAGAAGAGAGTAAGAGACACTACCTAAGAATACCTTATAGCCCACTGGTTCGGGTACTCAGCTGAATGTTCCCACTCCAATTAATATTTAAATTATTGATACCAAGTTCAATAGCTTCAATAGGAGAGATTGAAGGATTCTACTTGTCATAGAATACCCTATAACCCAGTGGCTAGTACCCTCTCCTGGAATGTTGGAGATCCAAGTTTAAATGCTTGCTCCACAGCAGGCAAAGAAGGAATTTGAAGGCAGATCTCACACACCCAGGAAAGTGCCCTAACTTCGGGGCTAAAAGTTACAAGATGAGCACCTCCTCCTCCGGCCATTTTGTGAAGCTTGCCTGAACTCTCTCTCTCTCTCTCTCTCTCTCTCTTTTTTTTTTTTTAAGGATGAAAGTATTCAACAAATGTGTCAAATTCACAGATAGTTTCAGGTTGATCAAACCTGCATTTTTCATCCAATCAGTTATTTGTGTGGGGGAAAAAAATCCATTTCAATTGGCCATGGCAATGAACACACACAGAGCTGCCCACACCCTTGCCCAATATGACTCTCTTGATATACCCATACCATGCTCAGTAATGTATTGGTGGCATGTCTGTGAACAGTGATAAGTAACAGAAAAATAGAATTAAATTAATGAACTTGGTAGATATGAAATATTGTTGTACAGTGTTTAACAGCACAACTTGGGGAGCAGTTGTGCTCCCAAAACTCTGTGCCTGTGTCCTGGCATAGAAGTAAACAAACAAGCTGGATAGGGATCGGTCTACATCCACTGGGACTAGAAATCTGAACACACGTGTAGAGCTAAGTGAATAACGGATTTATCCGCCAACTCCTTTAGCACCCTCGGATCCAGTGCATCCAGCTCAGGACTTGTGCTCGTCCAGCTTTTCTAAATAGTCCTGAGCCACTTCTTTCTCCACAGAGGGCTGGTCACCTCCTCCCCATACTGTGCTGCCCAGTGCAATAATCTGGGAGCTGACCTTGTTTGTGAAGACAGAGGCAAAAAAAAGCATTGAGTAAGTTAGCTTTTTCCACATCCTCTGTCACTAGGTTGCCTCCCCCATTCAGTCACTTTCCCTGATCACCTTCTTGTTGCTAACATACCTGTAGAAACCCTTCTTGTTACTCTTAACATCCCATGCTAGCTGCAACTACAAGTGTGATTTGGCCTTCCTGATTTCACTTCTGCATGCCTGAGCAATATTTTTATACTCCTCCCTGGGGTCATTTGTCCAATCTTCCACTTCTTGTAAGCTTCTTTTTTGTGTTTAAGATCAGCAAAGATTTCACTGTTAAGCCAAGCTGGTCACCTTCCATATTTACTATTCGTTCTACACATCAGGGTGGTTTGTTTCTGCAACCTCAATAAGGATTCTTTAAAATACAGCCAGATCTCCTGGACTCCTTTCCCCCTCATGTTATTCTCCCAGGGGATCCTGCCCATCAGTTCTCTGAGGGAGTCAAAGTCTGCTTTTCTGAAGTTCAGGGTCCGTATTCTGCTGTTCTCCATTCTTTCTTGTGTCAGGATCCTGAACTCGACCTGAACTCGACCTCTCATGGTCACTGCCTCCCAGGTTCCCATCCACTTTTGCTTCCCCTACTAATTCTTCCATGTTTTTGAGCAGCAGGTCAAGGAGAGCTCTGCCCCTAGTTGGTTCCTCCAGCATTTGCACCAGGAAATTGTCCCCTACATTTTCCAAAAACTTCCTGGATTGTCTGTGCACTGCTGTATTGCTCTCCCAGCAGATATCAGGGTGATTGAAGTTCCCCATGAGAACCGGGGCCTGTGATCTAATAACTTCTGATAGTTGCCTGAAGAAAGCCTCGTCCATCTCATCCCCCTGGTCTGGTGGTTTATAGCAGACTTCTATCACGACATCACCCTTATTGCTCACACTTCTAAACTTAATCCAGAGACTCTCAGGTTTTTCTGCAGTTTCATATTAGAGCTTTGAGCAGTCATACTGTTCTCTTACATACAATGCAACTCCTCCACCTTTTCTGCCCTGCCTGTCCTTCCTGGACAGTTTATATCCATCCATGACAGTACTCCAGTCATATACTCACTTTACCCACAGAGAGCAGCTTCATTGACTTCAAAGGGACTATCCACAGTGCATAAAGTTAAGCATGTGCTTAAGTATTTGCAAGTCTACACTGACCAATCACACCACCTAACAACAAATAAAGAATACTATATATATATGCATTCAACATAGTTCATGAATAATTCATTGGGTGATATGTTCCTATTAAATATTTTTAAATAATTGCAACCAAAAAGAGATATGTACAGAAAAATATAGAGAACATAAAAAGGAGAATTTCAGTGAATAATTACTCTTTACAAAGAGTTTATATAGATGCAGAATCAAGTAGCCAGCTGATCAGGTAATCAAATGTCTGAATACATCTCTAATAATAGTTATTTTGAATAGAAAACAGCCTTTAGAATCTATTCTATGCATTCTTTTTTAGATTAGTCTTCAGTTTGGGAAAAAAGAAGTATCAGAAGCCTTCTACATGTAGTCAGTTCTATTTGTTCAAAAGACAGCATAAGGTCATAGACCTCATTTTTATTGCCATCAATGGTAATTTTCTTAGTGGTACATTTCCTACCAGCAGCAAGGTCAGTGGAGCCACAGCTCACTTGTTTACTGTCCTCTGGAAAATGTGACCTACTAGACACAACAATAGCAAGCAAATTGCCAGCATTTACATCAGATGGGGGTGGGGGGGGGACAGGGAGGAATCACTTCACCGCTTATTATTGTTCAAGAGTATCTTAATTCAGATGAAATATCCCATTAGTATCCATTTAATTATGTTACCACATATACTTTATCAAATAGACATATATATCGCATAAGGATTAGGGTAATCCTTATTTGCTTGTGAAAAATATGAAATCATATTCAAAAGTTCAGCTATATAAGAACTTAGAACTCATACATTCCTTTCTTTGCTAGGTTTCTTTCTCCATAAATCATCCTTTAGGCAATGCAGTTCCTGTAAATAACAATTACCAGTAACTCAGAAAACAAATGATACAAATAGTACATTAGGCAATATACATAATAGTTCAAATGAAATTGAATGAAGTAGTATAACACACTGTATAGCTTATTTGCTCTGTGCAGTCCACTTGATTGTTCTTTGGGGACAGGAGGCAGAGAAAAAGTTTACCTGTGTCTCCAATCTCTAGCGGTGACCTTTTTGTTAGTAACCCTTCTGCAAGGTGGTGAACAGCAGGAAAAAGGGCCAAATTCAATATATCTAGGATCTCTCTTGACAAATAACTAAACCAGCTCATGACCCCACCTAGACACACACCCTCCCTGCATACCCTTAACATGTATACAGCAAGGAAATCTTCCCTTAAAGAAAAGGGAACACAATCATAAACTGGTAAATCACAGCAATAGAGTCTATCTATGCAGTAACTTTGGCAGTTGGCAGTTTAAGTCCCTTCTCACACACCACAGGCAGCAGTTCCTTGACTGTACCACTTCACTCATCTGTTATACCACACACAGGGTTTGGATTAGTAGTCCAAGTGACTCTTTGCAGGCTTGTCTCCACTCTCCAGCTTCATAGGATCAGCTTGCCTGGTCTCACCTGGAAGTGACACCAAACTCAGCTAGTTATTCAGCTTCATTAAGGCGCTTGATAGGTGGGACCTCATAGAAATATCCTCAGCTCTGTTGCTGTCCTCTGTGTCATGGTTTTCTGTGAAGTTCTCAGTTTCCTTTTTCTCTCACTGAGGAGCCAAGAACAGTTATATCCCTTGAACAAAGTCCTGGATGCCTGGAAATATGCTAACAGATTTAAGGTGCCACCAGACTCCTTGTTGTTTTTGTAGATACAGACTAACACGGCTACCCCCTGATACCGGAAATATGCTCTTTGCCACAAAGTAAGAACTCTTCCTCTCTCAAAATATCTTTGCAAACCCACCACATGCCATAATCCAAATTCAACGCACAGTTACAGTGACTTCCCAATTGTCTTTAAAGGAATTGTGGACAAGTAGCCTATACAAATAAAGCTCTCTGTGGCAAAACTTTTACTTTTTCTCAAATAGAGTGAGGAGAGAGCTCTTTCCCTTCTGGAATTTATAGCCATAGCACCTGCATGTCTGGGTCATACTGCTCCCGTAAGCCCTGTGACAGATCAGCGTATGTTAACATCAAATTATAAATCCCATTTTGTTTGTGTATGTCATTTTGATTGCAAGATGCATGTCATCTTCAATATTGCCTTTTAATCTCCTTATTGAACTGTGGAGGGGTTAGCAGAGACCTGGTATGCTCAATAGCAGAGGGTTAGCAATGAAGAACAATCAAGAGTCAAATGGTCTTCCATTCAAATGGAAGCATCTTAGAACATTGTGTTGGCTGCAGCTCAGAAAAACCAGCTCTCCCAGGTGGACTGTAGCTAAGCAACAAATTGCCTGACTAGGGACTTGAAGCCACTTACTGGAGTCATCTGACAAAGGGGAATGAAACTTTCAGAGGCTACTGTGCAGTGAGGTGGGGAGAAGACCAGAAGAGATCTTGGAGTGACGGAGTCAGTGTGACTAATTCTCTGAAAACATGCACTCAATGTGCAGCAGCAGTCAAAAAAGCTAACAGAATGTTGGGAATCATTAAGAAAGGGATAGATAATAAGATAGAACATATATTGCCTCCATATACATTCATGGTACACCCACATCTTGAATAGTGTGTGCATATATGCTCACCCCGTCTCAAAAAAGATATATTGGAATTGGAAAAGTTTCAGAAAAGGGCAACAAAAATGATTAGGGGTATAGAATGGCTGCCATATGAGGAGAGATTAATAAGACTGGGACTGTTCATCTTAGAAAAGAGACAACTATGGGGGGATATGATAGAGGTCTATAAAATCATTATTGGTGTGGAGAAAGTATTATTTACTCCTTCTCATAACACAAGAACTAGGAATCAACAAATGAAATTACTAGACAACAGATTTAAAACAAACAAAAGTCAACCTGTGGAACTCCTTGCCAGAGGATGTTGTGAAGGCCAAGACCATAACAGGGATCAAAAAAGAACGAGAGAAATTCATGGAGAATAGGTCCATCAATGGCTATTAGCCAGGATGGGCAGGAATAGTGTCCCTAGTTTTGTTCTGTTTGCCAGAAGCTGGGAATGAGTGACAGGGGATGGATCACTTAATGATTACCTGTTCTGTTCATTCCCTCTGGGGCACCTGTCATTGGCCACTGTCAGAAGACAGGATACTGGGCTAGATGCATGTTTCGTCTTGACCATAGGTCTGGCTGTACTTATCTTCTAATCAGAAAACAAGGCCAGGCAGGAGGGGAAGAATAGTGTACCCTCTGGAAGAATTGTGATTAAAATCCAAAGGATTCGTAGGTGGGGTGAGGAAACTTAAGCAGGGATTTGCCTGCAGATTTTATTAATTTCCATAGATCTGTAAATCTCATGTGTTTCACTAAGGGTAAAATATGATTGGTTTAGAAACTCCTTTGCAAAGCCAGTGGGTTACTTGTTTTAACTGTCATGAAGAGCACCTTTGCATGAAACAGTAATCCAGAGGGTTCACAACGTTGGTGGAACTCTGGGGGAGTTACAATTGAGGCTTGGGTGAGTCAGCACTAGTTTCAGGGCCTAGGCAGTTGGACTGCAGCATCCCTGATCTCTGGGGTAAGTGCTGGATAGATGACCTAGACCCTGAGAGTGTACTTAGAGGCCCAGAGCCAGAGCCTACACTCTGCCCAGTCCCAGCAACCTAAGGGCCTATGGAATCCAAAGGTTTGGATCCAGACCCAGTACAAGCAACCTGGCAAACATTCATTGGGGGAGCTCGGCCAAGATTGTAACACAACCATTTTCGGGGGGTTGGGGAGGAATCCTCATTCAGGAAAGCTCTTAGCCTTGTTTTTAACTTTAAGCACAGATGCAAATGCTGCTGGAGTAGTTTGCTATTGACATCAGTGGGGAAAGAATCAAGGCCCCAAAAGGAAAGAGAAATGTTTAAAATACTAGTTTAGTTACTCTATCATGAATAAGCAGACATCTAGGCAACACAAAGGAGGTCAGAAATATATTAGAGCGGCAAACCTTTCTAACCTCAATCATGGAGAGTAAAATATGAATTTCCTTGCTGTGTTCCTACATTGTATACAGCTTTGAACTTTCTCTCACTAGACAGGACTTTTGAGTCATTTTACTTCTTTAATTTATATACAGTATTCTTAGAATTCAACAAACACAGAGAGAGAGAGAGTCCTATTGTGTGCCATTTCTCTTCCTCCCTTCATGCTGTTCCTTATGTGCAGCACACAGTAGCAATCATGGCGTTCTGGAGGAACACAAGGATTGCTCTCTTCTGCTTGTTCCTTTGGGAGCAAAGTGGTCATAGCCTCATCCATAGTCTTCATTAACTGCAGAACAGAGCTGGTGTGCCGGGGAAGCTCTCTTTGCTACCATATTGCTAATGCACAATCCAACCCAGGCCCAATTATATGAAAAGAGCAGCACATGGAGAGATGGAACCTACTTGAGGAACAAACTCCTCATTGCTCTTCCTGTGGTGGGAAGGATCCATGCCATCCCCTACCCAGGGCTTATGGTTAAATACCACAGTCTAGGTCTTAGCATTGTTTATGGAATAAAGTACATGGAGGCCTTGGCTACACTCGCGGATTCACAGCGCTGCCGCGGCAGAGAGAGAGCTCTCTCGCAGCGCTGCAAGTATTCCACCTCTCCGAGGGGAATAGCTTGCAGCGCTGCAGGCGCTGATTACACTGGCGCTTTACAGCGCTGCACTCGGGGGGGGGGGAGGGGTTTCACACCCCTGAGTGCAGCAAGTGCAGTGCTGTGAATTGCCAGTGTAGCCAAGGCCGGAGAGAACAACAAATCTAGTTGTGAAACTTAAATGTAGCCAATTGTGCTTTAACCATATGCCAAGCTGTGGCAAAATAGTGTCATCTCTGAGCACTTCATTAAGGATTAAAATGCTGTGAAAGTCTATTAAGAAAGTATTTAGCTCACTAATTGACTGCCTAGAACATGGCAGCTCCTTTAAAGCCATTCACTGCACTCCATTGGGTACAATGAAAGTACTAAAATTTACATATTTTATGTGGAAGTAAAAATTGGTTTGGTTATATAGTCTCACCTATTTAACACCCTGGGAACTTGCTTCCTTGAACAAAGCCAAGACTAACTGATCTTCAGGCTCATCCATTTTTTCAGAGATTTTTGGCGAGGAGTGAATAAGAAGCTTGGGGTGCTTCTTTTTATGGTGCATCATAGCCTATGACAAGATTCCTAGTTGTTAACTGGGCAACTTGCAATATTATGGGATACTGTGAAGCCTTTTTTATGACAACTATTTTTGTCTCAAGAATGATTAAGGTACTATATGTACAGGTGCAGAAACATAGAAAGGCCCTAAAAATATCTAAATTATAAAACCACCCTCCTGCCCTTCTCTCTTTTTACAAGTCAACCAATTTGGTCAGCCTGAATATGATCACAGTATCACATCCTGACACTTGTCCCTATTACTTAACAGATAACAGCATTTACAGTGGTGAGCAGGTAGAGACATACAGATGCTGGACATGTCAGATGGCATTTTCAAAGGATCCTATGGGAGTGAGACACCCACATACTATTGAGTTTCCAGGGGATTTGGGCACTTAACTTCACAGTCTGCTGTTTAGAAAATCCATAAGAACATAATAGCAGACATACTGGGTCAGACCAATAGTCCATCTAGCCCAGTATCCTGTCTTCTAACAGTGGCCAATGCCAGATGCTTCAAAGGGAATGAGCAAAGCAGGGCAATTTTCAATTGATCCATCTCCTCTCCTCCACTCCTAGCATCTAGCATATAATCTCTGCTATAACCAAACAAGATTTTCTTTGTCATTTAATTTTTCTTCCCCTCATAACGTTTATTTCACATTCCCACAGGATGAGATTGTGATGTCATTAATCCAGTTTACTCCATGAATAGCCTTATTTCTTCAGTGGAATTACTTGTAGTGTAAGGTGCTATTCGGTGTGAGTATAGCAGGCTTCCCTCAGTGGCTAGCATGCCTAGTGGTCAGTGTGGCTTGTCCAGGGGGCTGGTGGCTCCAATCCACAGTTCCTGGCCTGTCCACCCTCTGAACTTCTCCAGAAACTCTCAGGGGGCTGAGGGGAAAAGGGTAGGAGAGGGGGACCCAGGCCATCCCCCTCCACTGGGTCCCAACCTAAGACCTAAGGGAGAGAGGCAAGAGGTAGCTCATTCTGGCTGATACTCCACATCAGCCTCCCCTGGACAGCTTCCTATCTTCCCTGTTGCACTTCAACTCCCGTTAACTAGGGAGTAAGGGGATCCCAGGAGTAAGTCTTACTCCCAGTCCATTTCCTTCCCTTGTAGAGTCCTTCAGTCTAAGCAACTGAAGCCTGTCTGCCTTCTTACAGCCATCTCTCCTCTATGATCCCCACTGCCAGACTATCAGAGCTCCTGTTTCAGCAGGTGCTCTATAGGGAGCATGCCTGGCAGCTGCTGAAGGGTGGGAGCTTCTTGGCCCAATATTGTTCCATCACTCCTTTCACCTTCATGTGGGGTCTCTAACCCCCATCACACACCCTCCCCCTCAGGCTGAGCTCTACAAGGACAGTCCATGCAGACAGGTCTCCTCCATACCATGAAAAGAAGCCAGAATTTTTGTGGTCATGTCCTGCTTGATGCCATACTTCAACCTTGCAGGGCTGCAGTGAGAGCTACCAGCGGATAATCCACAGGTTATGGTCTTTTATGGCATTTTGCAACCACAGGGGTGTCTCATCCACCATGAGATGGAATGGCTGTCCCCATAAGTAACAGTGAGCAAGCATATCACAGTATGACTGTATCATCAGTCCTGTGACATTTGTTCTAAAAGAAACATTTGTTGAATGATATTGAGGTGCCAAATATTATATATTATCTAAATGTTAAATTCATTTTGCTGAGCTCTTAAAACACAAGAACTATAGTAATTTCTCCCAGATTTATGTACAAATGTCCTTTAAATAGAGTCTACATCTGCCAAGTTTCACCCTAGAGTAAATTTTTGACTAAACCTGTAGGAAAAGAAAATGGGAGGATTTTATAACTGAAAGCTTGACTATATCATCATTAACATAATTATCTCAGCAAGTCATCTTCTCTGTGTAATCCACTTAATTCTTCATCACTATCATATCCATAGCCATATGTAAAATCTGGGCAAAATGAGTTGCTTCTTCTCAAGTCTTGCCTTATTCTTATAGGTAAACCCAATGAGACAGCAAAATGCTTCCAAGATTCATTACTGCAGCCCATTCTCACACCATATCACTTCTTTATAGAAATAAGTAAATGCATTATTTGCTTTCTAAATAAAATTCATTACAAGTGGGACTGTGTCTTTGTTATGGTTCTAAACTAATTTTACAGACGTGTCAAATCTCATCACTGCTTAAATTCCCCTGACATTCAACTTTTTTTTCCCAATAAATCTGCATGAAATTTGTGCTTTTCCTTACAATTTCCCATCAAATTGCAAAGATTAACTACGTTATCCATCTGCCATTTTGATCAACAGTATTTTCTATATTTTGCTAGGGTAAGTAAGAGGATGGCTGTATAACTACAACTCATTCATTATTTTCCTATTATAAACTGAATCAATTATTAGAACAACAGAAAGAGACTCCATTAAAACATTTCTGCTTAACAAAGTTTTTGACACATGTGCATCACGATTTCCATATGGGGCTTTTCACCAAGATTATGGAGCAGAAAGCTCAGAAGAGTTACACTTGGGATTTCATGCTGAGCACACATGCAGATGCTGTCGGGCCTGACTCACAAACCAGGGATCTTGATTCTGAACCCCCAAAGTCTGGAGATGTTTGGAACTTGGGCTATACTGCATTTCTGTCTCTATGGGTAAGAATCATAAAATCATAGGACTAGAAGGGACCTTGAGAGTCATCTAGTGCAGCCCCCGCACTCATGGCAGGTCTAAGTATTATCCTTCTAGACCATCCCTGACAGCTGTTTGTCTAACCTACTTTTAAAAATCTCCAATGATGGAGATTTCACAGCCTCCCTAGTCAATTTATTCCAGTACTTAACCAACCTGACAGTTAGGAAGTTTTTCCTATTGTCCAATCTAAAGCTTCCTTGCTGCAATTTAAGACCATTGCTTCTTGTCCTATCCTCAGAGGTTAAGAAGAACAATTTTTCTCCCTCCTCCTTGTAACAACCTTTTATGTACTTGAAAACTGTTATGTCCCCTCTCAGTCTTCTTTTTTCCAGACTAAATAAACTCAATTTTTTCAATCTTTCCTCATAGGTCATGTTTTCTAGACCTTTAATCATTTTTGTTGCTCTTCTCTGGACTTTCTCCAATTTGTCCACATCTTTCCTGAAATGTGGTGCCCAGAACTGAACACAGTACCCCAGTTCAGACCTAATCAGTGTGGAGTAGAGTGGAAGAACTACTTCTCATGTCTTGCTTACAATACTCCTGCTAATACATCCCAGAATGATGTTGGCTTATTTTTTTCAACAGTGTTACAATGTTAACTAGTATTTAGCTTATGGTCCACTATGACCTCCACATCCCTTTCCACAGAACTCCTTCCTAGGCAGTCATTTCCCATTTTGTATGTGTGCAACTGATTGTTCCTTCCTAAGTGGAGTACTTTGCATTTATCCTCATTGAATTTCATCCTATTTACATCAGACCATTTTTCCAGTTTTTCCAGATAATTTTGAATTATAATCCTATCCTCTTGCAACCCCTCCCAGTTTAGTATCCTCCACAAACTTTATAAGTGTAAGTATATAAGAAAAAATCATAGTGTGAAAGCAGTGATGATCTGCCAAAATATTAACAACCAGTTCCCTCCTCCTCACCCCACGAGGGGGTCGTGCCCCTCCCACGCCCCCTGGGACTCCTGCCCCATCCAATCCCCCCCCATGTTCCTTGACACCGCACCCCCGGGAAACCACCCCCCTTCCCTGTCCCCTAACTGACCCCTGCCGCCCCATCCAACCCCTCCTCTCATTCCTGATGGCCCCCCGGGACCCCTGCCCCATCCAACCACCCCTTCTCTCTGTCCCAACTGCCCCTGGAACCCCTGCCCCTGACTGCCCCCCCAGGACCCTTGCCCCCATTCAATTCCCCTGTTCCCTGCCCTCTGACCTCCCCGAGTCCCGACCCTAATCCACCCCCCACCCTCTATCCAACACCCCCTCCCTGCTCCCCTTACTGTGCTGCCTGGAGATGGGGGCCGCGCCGCCTGGAGTCGGGGCCGGGAGCCGCAGGCGCCGGGCCACAGTCGGGGCCGGGCCAAAATCGGGGGGGGAGGGTGTTGGCCCAGAGCTGGGGAGCCGGCCTGGAGTCGGGGCTGGGGGCCGGCCCAGTGCTGCTGGCTGGGCCGAAGTCGGGGACTGGCCCGGAGTCGGGGCCGGGGGCTGAAGCCTGGGTCCAGCTCAGAGCTGCAGGCCGGCCCGAACTTGGGCCTGGGGACCGGCCCAAAGGTGGGGGCCGGGCTGGAGCTGTGGGCTGGGCCAGAGTTGGGGTTGGGGGCTGGCCCAGAGCCGCATCGCCTGGCCAGCCGGAGTCGGAGTCAGGGCTGGGGCCGCCCGGAGCTGCGCAGCGCCTGGAGCCCTCCTCACACCCCCCACCCCAGCTCACCTGCAGGAAGCTGCTGCTTCCTTCTCAGCCCTCCCAGGCTTCCCGCGCTAACAGCTGATTCGTGGGAAGCTGGGAGGGGGAGCCTTCAGGGGAGGAGGCAGAGGCGGAGCCGGAGCCAAGTGAGCTGGAGCCGAGGGCAGGGCAGGGAGCTGCTGGAGCTTTTGTTAAATTTAAAAGCCCTTTTAGAACCGGGACAACCGGTTCTAAAAGGGCTTCTAAATTTAACAACCGGTTCCCGTGAACCGGTGGGAACCCGCTCCAGCTCACCACTGGTGTGAAGGTTGTCTTAACTCTGAGTTCCATAGCTATGCTAACCTAATCACCGGTGTAGACGCAGCTTCCATCAACCTCACTGCCATCACTGTGGGAGGTGGTGTTCTTATAGAGGTGGAAAAAACCTTTCATTGCCATAGGCTGCTTTGACACTACAGGGTTATGGAAGCATAGCTACTCTCACTCCTAGAAGGGATCCCCTCCATCCATAGGTGCTGGAATTAGAGGTTCTGGGGGGTGCAGCAGAACCCCTGCTTTGAAGTGGTTTGCAGCATGTACAGGGTTTACAGTTTTGTTCAATGGCTTTCAGCACCCTCACTATAAAAACTGTTCCAGCGCCTATGCCCCCATGGCTGATGTGGTTAGGTTACTTATGGGGAAATGTGAAGTGTTGCTGCTCATACTATATCCCCTTCTATGGGTAAACAGTTTCCAAGACTGTTAATTTAGCATTTTTTCAGAAGCATTACATTTACAAAATAAAAGATCATTTCTATAACTCAATTCTCTGTGACAAATTCTGTCCCCAGATACTAGTCCACCACTTCCATTGGCATCAACAGCAGTTATACATGAGTATTGGAGGGCAGATTCTGGCCCCATTATTCAGCAGTATTTGTTGTGGGAACTTCCCTCTGACTGGAAGAAAACAAAAGTTCCTATTGACTTTGATGGGATGGAAAATGAGATTTAATATCATTAGCTCAGTGCTAGGGTAGAATTCCTAGCAGTATGGCCTTCAGGAGGCAGTACTCTTGGCAATGACAACTCTGCAGAGGATCCAGAGGATATGTTGGAGTGCTTCCCCAATCTGTTCATTTCCAATAAATATGCAATAGCAGACATGAACCTCTGAAATAGTTTTCAGAGTGGGGAGTAAGGCATTATATTTTTGACTCTGGCTATGTCCTAGATTATAGGTTTGAAAAACTGTTATACTTTATAATCTGCAATAAACTGTAGAACACCAGGTACAGTGTTTCAAATACCTGCTAAGAAGTAGGGTCAAGTACATCTAAAGCAGTTATTTACTTCCAGAAGCATGAATATTGGGGACTTGGGAATAACTACCTGTGTTCAAAATGAATCTCAACATAAGAATTTTCCCAAAGTATAAAAGCAACTTACTGAATACAATAATGGCAAATATTACTGAGTTGAGATTATTATAATTTTTATGTTTAATGCTGTCCACAAATATAATTAAACTGATATTGCAGTGCAATACATGTCACTACCTAAAATCTGTGTGAACAGTGATGAGTAAAAATGAGAAACCCCAGGTCATATAAACCCAATTTCCTAAGGATACAAGTGAAAACTCAATATAATTTAAATGTAACCTGCATAACCAGAAAAATAAGCTCCATGGTTTTTGCCTTGAGTTCTCTAGCTACTACTTAACATTTCACCTGAATTACCACCATTCAACACAATATTTAAGATGTCAGAACTAATTTGGGCTACTTAGAAATCCTATCCCTATGGTAGTGGGGTGGGAAAGAACCAGTATAGAATATACTTTTCCTGTAACTTAGATGTTCAGTATTATAGAAGAGGAAGCAAGAGCCAAACTGTCCACAAGAGAAAATATGCAACAAAGAATGAAGAAATGAAGTGAGGCAAGATATGTTGTTCCAAAGATTGTAATAGAAAATTATAAACAAAAATCTAAAACCTAAAGTTTAAGTTTAAATATTTAGGGTAGACTTTTCCTAAGTGATTAGTTTTGGCCTAAATTATCATATTAAAGTTAACGGTAACACTTCTACTGACTCTAATGGGAGCTAAATTAGGGCACCACTGAACACTTTGGAAAATCTCACTCTTTTTGAATTGTTTATATCTCCAAAGCACTAAAAAGAAAGATATACAGAAGGAGGACTATTCACAGAACACTTCTAATTTGCATCCAGCTCTAAAACACTGCTATAAAACAGAAGAGTGAACGTTTTTCATGTACAATTCCATAAAGCGAAACTAAATATCACATAGCTGTTTGCTAAACTTTGCTTAAATTTTGGCATATATCTACTGAGCATGATCAGAAATGGCTTTTCAGTTGCCTATATATTGTTCCTAATTGGTGAAGGAGCTCTTCCAACAAGTGCCCAAGTTGGACCCTTGCCAACTCTGTGCAGCCATTTCTATGTCACATTTGTTTAAAGCTGAAAAAGTTTCAGCTTCTCTCCCTCCCCCCCTCATCCATATCTCTAGACTGTCTAGAGACTTATCAAACTTTCAAAAAGTTCAACCTTGACCCTGGACTAAGCCTGGAAAATTTCTGTACAAAGTGTATTTGTTTGAGAAAATTATGAACATGTGAATACAGCTGATTAAAAGGAAGCCAGAACATCACTCAACCTTAAGTCTGTGCTGTTGGAAAACTTGTAGCCTTCTATTTTGAGGTGTAATTTCAAAGTATACAATTATAATTTCATTTACTAAAAGAAATTTATTTTGTTTTTTTCCCCTTAATGTTTTCAGGATGATGTGTTGCATTAGTTCATTATGTGTACAGTGATATTGGGGATATAATGGAATTTGATTAAGATAGCAGTAGTCAGTCATAGAAGTGGATTGTATGACTGATTATACTATATACACACACACACACACACACACACACACACACACACACGGATTCCTGGAAGATAAAATTGCTGAGTTGCTGAGGTGAAACTGAAGAAGTACTAGAAAATGTGGTGACATGAGGCTAAACATTTATGACTACATGGTCATACGGTTACTTCTCACTCATACATAACAGCACTCACTCATGCTCACGTGGGTAGACTGGCTAACTAACTTCCATGAGTTTACTTGTATAATTGCTCATCAAGTTGATTAAGGGTTGCACAAACCAGATCCTAATTATTTCTCTATTTCATTATGGACCTGCACCTGATGTAGTAGGAAAAATGAATCACTGTCCCACATACCACATAAGTCATCTCTAAAGCACTGGCATTCCAGTGAAGTAATGGCACTATGGAGGAACACCTCTGCTTTCTGCAGCGTCATAGAATTTGGAACAAGGACCATTAGTGAAAGGGTTAATCAGAGACAAGCATATTTGTTGGTAAGCAAATTGTATTTGCATAATTAATAGCAATGAGAAAAGGCAAGTAATGAATTCATAAACCAATAACAATAACTGCAATGAAATAGCAGAGTAATTTGATTTTATAATGTAATTATATAGTAGATTAATAACACACAGCAGAGTTCAATCCAGTATTAAACTGCCTCAGCAACTGTCAGCATGCAGAAGCTCCAGGGCTCCACAACCACTTTATACATGGAGGCAATTTGCCAATCTTTACGAGAAATGTAAAAACTTACTGCTTTCAAGAACGTCTCTCAGTCCAGAAGCACTCTTGGTAAGGCAGCTAGATGTTTCCTCATGGGTGCTGGAGTCATTCTGGGATGTCATAGTCAGTGATCCAGGGCTAAGAGTCTTGAAGGGGCAACTGTCCAAAGATACATTTCATTGGGGAGGACAGGCTTCTCCAGTGAACTATAGGACCAACAGATATGATTTTATTTTCTTTATTGTCACTTCCTGTTAGCTTCTTCTGGTTCTTTTACTGGATTTTACTTAGCATCTAATTAGCAGTCAATCCAAGAAAGCGTTGTTCTCCTTGTCTTAAGTGACCTTAAACTTGTCTGAAAACACAACTGAAGCTTCAGCGCTCTCTCGTCAGTCAGCTTTTGAGTTTAGCTCAAGGAAAGGAAAGAACAGACGTTTAGCTCTGTCAGACAGGATTTCTTTGATAAAGAGGGACACTTAGTATTCAGCAAGGTATCCTGATACGGAATGTCAGAAAGGGTGATCTGTACTATGCACTCCAGATTTCCTCTTCTCCTTGTGGAGATTCTATGTGCACATATAAAGTGCATCTGATCCTCCAATGTTAAATTTTGGAGCAACTGGGTTATTAAACCAGGTGTGACTTTTTCAGCAATGACACACACCAAGACTGAGAGTGCATTGTGGCCTTATTCTTTACATTCTAAGGGCAGTGGTGTCTTAGTAGTTTTTCCTTTATTAGGTAGCACAATCCAGTCTCAGGCAGAGTATTTTATCTCCTCTTTTAAAATTTATGTTTTCAATTTTCACTTGTTCCCCTTTACCAGATGTATTTCAAAGTTACCAACGTTATCAGATAAACCTCTTTTTGATTTAGAAGTGATTAGCTCTAGCAATGCACATCTTGAGTGCATGTTTGGCTGCAATGAAGACGAATATGGATAATACATTGGAGAAAAGTATGTCCCAAGTTCCTGAAGAATGTGACCTGAGACATTTTCCCAGTATGTTTTTACTTTAACTTTGACATTGTGTGCTGCCAGATGCATTTTTTTCCTGTTTGTTTGTTTATTTAGTATCCACAGATAATTATTTCCCAGCCTAATGAAAGGGACAGAAGAGATCTCACTGTAGAAACTCTGCAAATAAAATTCTGTTTCCTCCTTCCTTTGCAGACCAAGTTCTCTGGCTCCCCTCCTGCCAACTGCACATTGATAGACAAGGCTTTTGCATCCCCTTGCAAGAAAAAAAGGAGTCAAAGGATGGTGCATCTTCAAATAGAAGAGATATAATGGGACAGCTCTATGCACATGGCTTAGTGAGTGATGGACCCATCTTTGTGGGCATGTTATAGCCACTGACAATTGTATTTGTTGTCTGAACTTATTGCAGGCAGGGAACCAAGCTGTGCTGCTGCTTGCTATGCATAGCTCTGCAGTAGGATGAGCATTCAAGGGACTAGCTACACTCAGATACTGGCTGGGAGCTAATGGGTTTGCCAAAGATTTCAGTCGCTAATGGAGTTTGTTTATGATGTCTTTCTGATAGTGCACATGATATGCCTACGTTATTCCTATCAAAGATATGATTAGGGACTGTCATGATAAATTAACTTGATTCAGCTTTGCTTCCATTTCTTTTTAAATCTTTTAGTGAAAAGAGTGAACATAAAAAGCAAAGGCTAATTATGGCCCCTCCCTAAACTGCTTCATTTACTGCTACAAAGCCTGTGTACAAATTATTTCTCTACCATTGTTTCATGCAATTTCTCCAGAATACAAAAGCAAAAAGTCTTTCATTTTTGCATATTAATTTCCTCTGGAAAACCAAAACTTTCTAGGAACCACTAAATATTACCAAACTTGCTATTTCATTCTGTTAGCTTAAGAAATAAGAAAACATTCTCTCCATACTTGTATTCTGTAAGTATAAACAATCATGTTTTAGGATCAATGATAGATAAGTATAGCACACCTCTTCCAAACAAATGGTTCCATCCTGTAAGGTGCTATGGACTTTCTCTGTCAAGAGAACCCTCACTGACTAAAATTGGAGTTGTGGATGCTCAATTCTTCCGAGGATCAGGCTTTAAAACCTCAATCCTGCTCCCACCGAAATCAATTAGAGAGTTTTGCCATTGATTTCAGTGTGATCAGGATGAGCTCTAAAAATGTATTTTACTCTTGAATTGGCAGAAAATTGGTTTGAAAATCTATCGGACTCAGGCTCTTAAATCACTTAGGTGCTTTTGACATTTTACCTCCAATCCTGAATTCTTCAGGCAAAACTCCCATTCAACCCTATGCTGAGGAGCAATGCAAGGTCTGTAGTATTCTTAGGCCCCAAGTTTTCAGCCTCATTTGTAGTGTACTTGGTGACACATCAGTATTATTGCTCCACAAGCAGATTTTCCTCCATGGATAAAATGCATTCCTCTGTAGGGACAAAGCACAAAGGTTATGCACCACTTGAGACTCACACCCATATGGGTCTTAATTTGTAAGTAGGTCTTATACTAGTCTGGATAAAGTGGGACTTGTATAACATGTAGATCTTGAACTGGCCTTCCATGTAGAGGTGAATGCAATCCACAGGGAACACAGTCAGTTTTTTGTCTTTATCAGTAGTTATGTCCTAAATGATTAGGGATTAGCACAAATATTTCCCCCAAAAGAATCTGCAGAATGCTACAGTATTTTCTAAGTTCTAAGTACACAGTAGAGAGAGAATAACATTTCCTAAATCTTAGTGTATGCTGGAGATGTTAATACATAGATTGCAGCAACATCTTTAACATTAGTAATATATTGCTAACTGTTTTGTATAAATGGTAGATGAACAATCTGGAGTGAACTGAATTTCTCTTTTGGGGACAGTACAAATTATGAAAATGGTGTCAAATACATTATTTGCTCAACATGTTGCCTTTGGTTTTCCAAATCTTTTAAAAAATATATACTCCTCAATTAGAAACTCTTTTATGATATGTTAAAAAAAATGACACAACATTTCAGGCTGCATCACAAAAGGGTGACTTCTTAAACAAATGTTAGATTCCATGTTTCCAAAATGAATGTTAAGTAATAAAACATTTGATGGGAAAAGCTCTTAACACATAAAAGGATATTGATGTCAACTCATGAACCTGCCAGAAAAACGAAAGTGAGATGAATACTTGAAAATACGGCATTGCTATCGCAGGTTATCAGCAAAGTTTAAATTAAAAAATAAGGACCGAAGAATAATTATAGCTGTTAGAGAGCATGGAAAAGCAAGTGTACTGCAGAACATATGACAGTCATGTTTATGGAATCAACTTTTGTGGGAGCAAATTCTTGTTATTACATTTCCAGCTTTCTGGTACCTAATGCAATGAAATACATTTTAGAATGATTTTAATGAAATGATACTCCTACAAAAGTTGACTGAAAACTGAATTTGTATGAATTATGGCAAAAACAAAGAGGGAGAATCCTGTAACAACTTTTCAAGATTTTGATTCTTTTGAGCAATTTATTCATACATTGAATGATACTCTTT
Source organism: Malaclemys terrapin pileata (assembly GCF_027887155.1). Lineage (NCBI taxonomy): Eukaryota > Metazoa > Chordata > Testudines > Emydidae > Malaclemys > Malaclemys terrapin. Next base: position 61,890,412 of record NC_071512.1, on the reverse strand, counting down.
CAAAATACAGAGGTCTTGCAAACTGCTACTTGTGGAATGTCTGGAATCCTACTCACTTATCGGGGCTTTCTACAAACACAGAAATCAGCTCATATAGACCAATTTACAGGATCAGAGCCTTGGACAGTAACTGAATGATAATATATATGTAAATTTGTCAGGTAATATTTTTTGCTTTGGCGTTGTGGGAAGGCATGGCCTTTCTATTTACTTCCTGCTCTTTTTTCTTATGGTTTTATGTTCTCTCTTCTCTGTCTATATTTCCCCATCTATATTTCTGATTGAAGTGGTTAGTTTTTAAGAATTATGGCACAAGCCCTCTGCATTGCAAACCCTCTATATCCTTCCATATTGTAGTTATCAATAGGTTATTCCATTGATTACCCAGAGGTTACTCTCCATCTCTCTCTCTCTCTCTCTCTCACACACACACACACACACACACACAAACACAAAATAAATCCTTATTTTTTCATTAAATTTTCCTATTTAACTCATAAAAGAAACATTTAAAATGTTCTCTGTGTTAATCTTTGTGAAGGATCACTTCTGTTTCTCTTTTTATTTTAATTGTATTTTCCCCCTCTAAAATGTTTAGTAACCACAATTTTAAAAAATAATTTAGCAATTCTATAATAGTACTTAGCACTTACATACCACTTTATAACTTCAAAGCACTGTAGAAAAATTAATTAATCTTCACAACACCCCTGAGGAAGTTAATGGCCCGTACGAGTGTTAATGGAGTATGTTCCTTGATAATCCTTAATGTTCTTCCTCTAGAAAATCTTAAAATTAATAAAATGCTACCCACATTTCCCTAATTTTATATTTTTATCAATCCAATTGCTCAATGGCTGCTCCTGTCCTAAACAAATTAGATCTGGGGAAATGCTAAAAAAATCTGACAATTTGGCAAATAAGAAATTGAATTTAGAGTCACTAGACTAAATCCTAAAACAATTTATTCCAGTTAAGGATCTGGTCCACCATGTTTTCACTCTCTTTCTTGTTGTTCATTGACAAACATTCATGCAATTAAGGTTTCCTTTGTAAAATGTTCACAATCCACATTAAGTTTCAAACAATTACAAAAAGCAAACAAATCAGTAAAAATAACCAATTACCCAAAAATGTTAAATTTTGTCAGTTAAGCTGTTCACTGTGAATTTATGAATCTCTAAAAGGAACAAGAGAAATTAATCTGCAGAATGGTTTCCTGCTACTTCCAAGATTCCTTCCCAATACTTGGCCAAAATAAAGACAATTCACTTACTGACACCAAGAAGAGATTTTTCAATCCTCGTGCTTATTAGAGGATATAAGGATAAATTTTGAAATGGACAGAAACCTAGTTCCATAGATCCTTTTAGACAAGATCCACTCCTCTTGTGGCCCATGTGAAACTTCTGAATGTGTACTTTCAACATGTCTCTTAAAGAAATGGTATTCTGACACAATACCTTTAGAACTTGTATTGCTCTTTTGCTTAGAATTGGCAAGTTTTATGGACCTAAATGTTAGAGCAACAGGTCAACTATTTGCTTATAAGCCCAGCTGTCATATCAGGAGCAACGGCTGTCTCTGCAAAACACCCGCTGCAGCCCTCTGTGCAGCAAGATTATGTGATAAGACAAGGTGGCCAAACCACCAGCCTAGGTGAGACAGACAGGCACTGCTATTTTAGTCTAACATATGCCTCAGAGTGGAGTGCGGGGGGGGGGGGGGGGGAAGAGGGGTGCTAAGGAAAGAGGTGATGAGTTCAAGTAAAATGTTAAACCGCATCCTGTTATGTATCCATTCCCTTGCCCCTCTCTCAATCTGCATACAATGCCCTTTGAAATGTTCCTTCCGCATATACATATAAGGTATGCATGCTAAGTTGTTTGTTGCTAGGTATAAAAAAGGCTGCTCTGTACTTGTAAGGGGCTCTCTCTCTGGCATTAGCCGAGGAGAGCACCCACTCAGCTGACTGGTCAATAAAAACTTAAAGCCGTCTTCTAGACTCCCGTGCCTCCTTGGGGTAATTGGGCAGCTCCAGGGGGAAACGAGCCCATTTGGCTAACATAAAGAAAGACTCAAAATATCAGGAAGAATAAGGCTATTTCATACATTACACTTTACTAAGAGCTTCAAGCAGCATTTAAAGATTCTCTTCTCACTTCCACTGGTGTAAATGCATTGACTTGAATAGAGTTGCTTCTGATTTACATCAGTGTAGGAGGAAGAATAATCAGGCTCACACCGTAGTCATTTGATGTGCCATGGTCTCTCTCATTAGGTTCTTACCTCACTCAAATCTTCCAATATTTTTCTGACTTATAATTAGGGTTGTCAAACAATTAAAAAAAAAGAATCGTGATTAATCATGCAATTAAAAAATGAATCATGATTAATCGCACTGTTGAACAATAGAATACCATTTATTTCAATATTTTTGGATGTTTTCTACATTTTCAAATATATTGATTTCAATTAAAACACAATACAAAGTATACAGTACTCACTTTATATTCATTTTTTATTACAAGTATTTGCATTGTAAAAAACAAAAGAAATGGTATTTTTCAATTCACCAAATACAAGTACTGTAGTACAATCTCTTTATCTGTAAAGTTGAACTTACAAATGTAGAATTATGTAAAAAAAAAAACCTGCATTCAAAAATAAAACAATGTAAAATTTTAGAACCTGAAAATCCACTCAGTCCTACTTCTTGTTCAGCTAATTGCAAAGAAACAATTTTGTTTACATTTGCAGGAGGTAATGCTGCCCACTTCTTGTTTGCAATGTCACCTGAAAGTGAGAACAGACATTCTCATGGTACTGTTTTAACCAGCATCGCAAGATATTTAAGTTGCAGCTGCGCTAAAGATTCATATGTCCCTTCATTCTTCAACCACCATTCCAGGGGACACACGTCCATTCTGATGACGGTTGCTGCTTCATAACAATCCAAAGCAGCTTTCTTTTTTGGTGGTTTGGGTTTTATAGTTTCTGCATCAGAGTGCTGCTCTTTTATGACTCCACACCTCATGCCTCAGATTTTGGAAGGTGTTTCAGATTCTTAAACTTTGGGTCAAGTGCTATAGCTATCTTCAGAAATCTCACATTGGTACCTTCTTTGTGTTTTGTCAAATCTGCAGTGAAAGTGTTCTTAAAATGAACAACATTTGCTCAGTCAACATCCAAGACTGCTATAACATAAAATCTATGGCAGAATGCGGGTAAAACAGAGCAGGGGACATACAATTCTCCCCCCAGGAGTTCAATCACAATTTTAATTAATGCATTTTTTAATGAGCATCATCAGCATGGAAGCATGTCCTCTGGAATGGTGGCCGAAGCATGAAGGGACATATGAATGTTTAGCTTATCTGGCATGTAAATATCTTGCAATGCCAGGTACAAAAGTACCATGCAAATGACTGTTCTCACTTTCTGGCGACATTGTAAATAAGAAGCAGACAGCATTATCTCCTGTAAATGTAAACACACTTGGTTCTCTCAGCAATTGGATGAACAAGATGTAGGACTGAGTGGACTTGTAGGCTTTGAAGTTTTACATTGTTTTATTTTTGAGTGCAGTTATGGAACAAAAAAAACTCTACATTTGTAAGTTGCACTTTCACAACACAGAGATTGCACTACAGTACTTGTATGAGGTGAACTGAAAAATACTATTTCTTAGGTTTATAATTTTTACAGTGCAAATACTTAGAATCAAAAATAATATACACTTTGATTTCAATTACAACACAGAATACAATATATATGAAAATGTAGACAACCATCCAAAATATGTAATCATTTTCAATTGGTATTCTATTGTTTAACAGTGATTAAAACTGTGATTAATCCTGATTAATTTTTTAATCACAATTAATTTGAGTTAATTGCATGAGTTAACCTCGATTAATCGACAGCCCTACTATAATAAATACTAACCAAGCTATACACTCATTGGAATAGAAGGGTCGGCCAATCAATATTCATAATGGCATAGCAGAAGTAAAATGATACACACAAAGAAACAGAAGAAAAATAAACTACATACAATTCTATATAGGGTGAAATTTTCCAACTGAACTCTACATAGCCTCTAAATAGTTTTGCTGCTGTTGCATTGAAATTCCCTAATGGAATTTGTACTTCACCAGCATGTACCACTTACATTGGTAGACCTTCAACAAGCATCATGTATTTAGAAATTTAACCACCGGTTACCACAAATACCTACTTTTGACCACACAGAGCAGCAAAGTGAACTACAGGGGTGCGATTTGTAAAGCACACAAATGTGTTACATAGTAATTGGTCTATGTAGACTCTGCTTGTGTGCATGAAAAAGTGCTTTAGTGTGCTTTAGTGTAGTACTGTTTCAAACACATACTTAGAAATCTCACCCCCACGGGCAGCTCTATGTATTTGTTGCCCCAAGTACGGCAGTAAGGCAGGCTTCAGCGGCATGCCTGTGGGAGGTCCGCTGGTAATGCGGATTTGGCGGCATGCCTGCGGGAGGTCCACCAGTCCCGCGCCTTCAGCGTACCCACCGCCGAAATGCCACCGAAGCCGTGGGACCGGCAGACCTCCCGCAGGCATGCCGCCGAAGGCAGCCTGACTGCTGTCCTCAGGGCGACCGGCACGCTGCCCCCCTATGGCTTGCCACCCCAGGCACGCGCTTGGTGCGCTTGTGCCTGGAGCCGCCCCTGCCCACCCTCATGTGTAATATCTTACCATGTAAAGAAGCCTTACATAATAGATATGTCTCCAGTTTGTGGGCAATGCCAACAGCAGGTCTCGAGTCCCAAAACAATATAAATTCTAGGGCACTAAGGAATTAGAGAAGGGTAGCTTTTAAGAGTTTGTAATCAGTAACTGGAAATAAACCCATTTAAATGAGAAAAGCAGTTTGTTGTATTCAAATGCAATTTGAGTACAACACACCAGAATGTGACTTAATCCACAAAGATTCACCACAGAAAACCTTTTACTACCTTAAACTTTCACAGTGACACACCACATAGCAATTTAGCCAAGAGAGTCCTATGAATATCAATGGCAATTGGGACTGATTGGCTAGACTCTCATGCAGTGTGCTTTGGAAATATAAATAATAAACTAATTCTGAATTTGTTAGGTGCTGATTGATGGGCTCCATTGAACTTGCTGCCCTGGACCACCCTCTAAAGAAGAGTCTCAGCTGCTTTTAAAGAAAAAGTTTCAAGATCTTTTCATTGCAAAGATAACCTTGAAAATACAAACCAAGCACCAGGGTTGGACGCATACTGCACTTTCACAGCAGAGGTGGCTCTCCTGAACCCCACACTTAATGTAAAATAAGTCATTAAGTTTATAGTGCTCCCCAAAGAATCATCTGACTAATTATCCTCAAACAACTTACACCAGCCCTGTGCATAGGGGTGTGATCCCTCTCCAGTATCATCAATTATGTTTGGCAGGTCCATCTCAGAGTGTGAAGGTCAGCTCTATTTCTTTGCTTAAACAGCCCTCACATTCTCTGAGAGAATGGGTGGAACAGTTATACCACACACACAAAAGAGATCATTAACTTAAAAAGCAACATCTCTAGCAATGATTGATTGTGGCCTGGGACAGATGGATATATTCCATTTTGACAAAGGCAAGAATCCTGGCGTTGTTACTGCTGACAGACCAACCTAGCTCCTGAGCTATTAACCCTTTCTGACCAACGCTCTGATCATGGAAAAATATTCCAAAGTGTATTCTTATTTTTATGATGCTTTCCTCCTTTCACAATTCTGTCCATCTTTCTGAAAACAAGAGAACCTGAAAATGAGGGCCAAAGGTTGTTCCTCCGCCCAAATAAATATATATATTTTTAAACTGTCATATATCAGAGTCATAAAGCACCACAAATATCAACCTAAACCCCAGGACCTTAATTTAATGCCTTCTGTTACCCCAAAGACATACTTTTTTTTTTTACACAATTAAATCTTTCAGTGGAAACTATAAATAAAATACTATCTATACAAACCTGGCTGGTGATCCCCGGGTGCACAATGATGTAAACAGGTGCCCTCAACTGGATTTATTATCCATCTTAATTCAATACTTGGCTGTCAATGACTCTTCCGAATCAGACTTAAAGTTCCATTGGGGAAAGAGCTCATTAGCAGGCTATTAGGTCATCTCTGCCAATTACCAGCTCTCTGCAGAAGGCACACATAGATAACAATCAAATCAGAAGTAGTTTTCATAAAGGGCTGGAGAAATATGTAAAGTATAAATTAAAAAAACATCTTTCGTGCTTTTAAGCTTTATTTCTAATGCATTTTAGAACATATTGGAAAATGTATTTAAGGATTAATCTTCAAAAATATTATGTATGCACATACGTAGAATAGACTGTGTCTATTGCATGTGTGTATTTTGTGTATATGCAAAAATATATCACCTTACTTCTTCTCCCATGTAGATAGGAGTGAGCTCACTATCCAGGCTCCATAACAAGAGGACAGCCTCTGTATCAAGTGAGGCTAGGCACTGTAAACTGTCCTCTAAGTGTTGAGTTGGGCACTCCTGCACTACATGAGTTACAATCTACAGCACTGCCCCAAAGTCACAGTATAGAGAAGAAACGAAGCCAATCTGGTGCATAGTAGAGAAAAATAGATAAGGAAGTGTTGTTTACTACTTCTCAAACACAAGAACTAGGGGGTCACCAAATGAAATTAATAGGCAGCAATTTTAAAACAAATTATCATATTATATTATTTAAAAGGAAGTATTTCTTCACATAATGCACAGTCAACCTGTGAAACTCCTTGCCAGAGGATGTTGTGAAGGCCAAGACCATAACAATGTTAAAAAAACAACTAGATAAGTTCATGGAGGATAGGTCCATCAATAGCTATTAGCCAGGATTGGCAGGAATGGTTTGTCAGAAGCTGGGAATGAGCGACAGGGGATGGATCACTTGATGTTTACCTGTTCTGTTCATTCCCTCTGGGGTACTTGGCACTGGCCATTGTTGGAAGACAGGATATGGGGCTAGATGGACCCTTGGTCTGACCCAGCAGGGCCATTCTTATGTTTATGTTAACTCTGGACAAGTCAGAATAGCCTGTTGAGCTGGTCTAGGAGCTATGATCAAGTGACCAAAAAGGCAGGTACAGAGCTGAACTCCTAAATTTACTTCGTGTACTAGACTCTCTTTCCCATAGAAAATATGGAATCACCTTACCTAACAATAGATATATTTTAAGCCCTCTATTATATACATATTTTAAAATACACAGTAATGTAGCATTTTGACATGTTTTAAAGATATGCATTCGTAATTGTCAATACCATTAGAAGACTGGGGATTACAGTGGATGATAAGCTGGATGTGAGTCAACGATGTGCCCTTTATGCCAAGAAGGCTAATGGAATATTGGGATGCATCAGTAGAAGCATTGCCAGCAGATCAAGGGAAGTGATTACTCCCCTCTATTTGGCACTGGTGAGGCCACATCTGGAGTATTGCGTGGCCAGAAAGGATGTGGACAAATTGGAGAGAGTCCAGTGGAGGGCAACAAAAATGATTAGGGGGCTGGGGCACATGACTTACGAGGAGAGGCTGAGGGAACTGGGCTTGTTTAATCTGCACAAGAGAAGAATGAGGTGGGATTTGATAGTAGCCTTCAACTACCTGAAGTGGGGTTCCAAATAGGATGGAGCTAGGCTGTTCTCAGTGATAGCAAATGACAGAAAAAGGAGCAATGATCTCAAGTTGCAGTGGGGGATGTCTAGGTTGGATATTAGGAAAAACTATTGCACTGTGAAGATGGTAAAGCTCTGGAATGGGTTACCTAGGGAGGTGGTGGAATCTCCGTCCTTAGAGGTTTTTAAGGCCCGGCTTAACAAAGCCCTGGCTGGGATGATTTAGTTGGGGTTGGTCCTGCTTTGAGCGGGGGTTGGACTAGATGGCCTCCTGAGGTCTCTTCCAACCCTAATCTTCTATGATTCTAATACTCAAATTCATTTTAAAAAGTCAAAATGGTAACTGAACTGTAGTTTATAATTTTCTCTCATAATTCAAGTTTCCATTGTATTATTTTGGTTTAAAATATAAATATATTCACGTTAGTTTTATGAATGTATAACAGATGTGTATCCCAAGAGAAATGGGATACGATTAATGATAAAATAAACATGAATAGTGCAGAACTTGGAGGTAACTGACTCTCTAATTATAACCAATTATTTTTTTTCCTGAGCTGTGAAGTCTTTATCTTTAAATATATCAGAGGGATAAATACAAGGGAGGGAGAGGAATTATTCCAGCTTAGTACTAATGTGGACACGAGAACGAATGGATATAAACTGGCCGTGGGGAAGTTCAGGCTTGAAATTAGACGAAGGTTTCTGACCGTCAGAGGGGTGAAATATTGGAACGGCCTTCCGAGGGAAACGGTGGGGGCGACGGACCTGTCTGGTTTTAAGATTAAGTTAGATAAGTTTATGGAGGAAATGGTTTAATGGTAAAACATAGTAGCCAAGGAAAACCAAGCAATGGTACGTAAATAGTATAATGGCCAACAAGGGTCAGGCTAGAGACTCTTGCCTACATGCTCGGGGTATTACTGATCGCCATATTTGGGGTCGGGAAGGAATTTTCCTCCAGGGTAGATTGGCTGAGCCTCTGGAGGTTTTTCGCCTTCCTCCACAGCATGGGGCAGGGATCACTAGCAGGAGGGTCTCTGCCGATTGAAGTCACTAAAACACAGGATTGGGGACTTCAACAGCAGAGTCCAGGGAAGGGTCTTGTGGCCTGCAGCATGCAGGGGGTCAGACCAGATGATCATAATGGTCCCTTCTGACCTTAAAGTCTATGAGTCTATGAGTCTATAAGTCAAACAGGGAGAGGGCCTAAGTATAAAAACACACATCTTGGTTACTTTAATTGACTCTACTTACATGAACTGGATTACAGATGTTACACTTAATAAACTTACAGGTCCCTAAAGAATCTGATTCCTTTCCTTTAATCTATATTTCAGTTTTAATTAGTCTGATGGAAAACTCAATTACTAGTGAAATTATATCATTATAAATTATAACCCAAAAGAATGGAACAAGGCCTCTTCATTTCCACATCTTAGGGTATGTCTACACTACGAGAGTAGTTCGATTTTACTTAAAGCGAATTTGTGGAACCGATATTACAAAGTCGAACGTGTGTATCCACACTAAGGACAGTAATTCGACTTTGTGAATCCACACTAATGGGGCAATTGGAAGCGGTACACTGTGGGCAGCTATCCCACAGTTCCTGCAGTCACCGCTGCCCATTGGAATTCTGGGTCGAGCCCCCAATGCCTGCTGGGGCAAAAAATGTGTCGAGGATGGTTTTGGGTAACTGTCGTCATTCAACCGTCACTCCCGCCCTCCCTCCGTGAAAGTGCCGGCGGGCAATCAGTTCGCACACTCTTCTGGTGATTGACAGCACGGACGCCACAGCACTGCGAGCATGGAGCCCGCTGCGATCATTGCTGCAGTTATGGCTGTTGTCAACACCTCGCACCTTATCATCCACCTTTTTCAGAGGCAGATGCTGAGAAATCGGGCGAGGAGGCTATGGCAGCATGGTGAGGACATTAAGTCTGAGAGGGGCACAGACCTCTCACAAAGAATGGGACCCCGTGCCGTGGACATCATGGTGGCAATGGGTCATGTTGATGATGTGGAACGGCGATTCTGGGCCCAGGAAACAAGCACGGACTGGTGGGATCGCATAGTGCTGCAGGTCTGGGATGAATCACAGTGGCTGCGAAACTTTCGGATGCGTAAGTGAACTTTCCTGGAACTTTGTGAGTTGCTGTCCCCTGCCCTGAAGCGCAAGGACACCCGGATGCGAGCAGCCCTGACTGTCCAGAAGTGAGTGGCCATACACCTGTGGAAGCTTGCAATGCCAGACAGCAACCGGTCAGTCGCGAATCAATTTGGAGTGGGCAAATCTACCGTGGGGGTTGCTGTGATGCAAGTAGCCAACGCAATCGTTGAGCTACTGCTCTCAAAGGTAGTGACTCTGGGAAACGTGCAGGTGATCATAGATCACTTCGCTGCGATGGGATTCCCAAACTGCGGTGGGGCTATAGATGGAACTCACATCCCTATCCTGGGACCGGCCCACCAGGCCACCCAATACATTAACCGAAAGGGCTACTTTTCAATGGTGCTGCCAGCACTGGTGGACCATAGGGGACGTTTTACCAACTTCAACGTCGATTGGCCAGGCAAGGTTCATGATGCACACATTTTCAGGAACTCGGGTCTGTTTAGACGGCTGCAGGAAGGTATTTACTTCCCGGACTACAAAATAACTGCTGGGGATGTAGAGATGCCTATAGTGATCGTTGGGGACCCAGCCTACCCGCTAATGCCCTGGCTCATGAAGCCCTATACAGGCGCCCTGGACAGTGAAAAAGAACTCTTCAACTACCGGCTGAGCAAGTGCAGAATGGTGGTGGAGTGTGCTTTTGGACGTCTGAAGGGGAGATGGAGAAGCTTACTGACTCGCTCGGATCTCAGCGAAACCAATATCCCCATTGTTATTGCAGCTTGCTGTGTGCTCCACAATCTCTGTGAGAGCAAGGGGGAGATGTTTATGGCGGGGTGGAAGGTTGAGGCAAATCGCCTGGCTGCTGATTACGCCCAGCCAGACAGCCGGGTGATTAGAAGAGCCCAGCGGGACGCGCTGTGCATCCGGGAAGCTTTGAAAGCTAGGTTCCAGAGTGAGCAGGGTAACCTGTGACTATTACGTTTGTTTAAACAGAAGCTGAACCTGCCCCGTTTCTTTACCCAGTTAATGTTGACTATCCTCTCCAGTTACCAACCCCCCTTCCCCGCTTCCAACACACCTTTAAAAATAAAATAAATGAAACTTTGTTCATTAACACCGTTTTCTTTATTAAGGATTTAGTGGTAAAGTGTTGAAACTGGGACGCAGACTGTGGTGCAGAGCGGGTGTAGTGATGGAAAGGACGCTTCTAAACTCGAGGAATGATAGGCTCCTGCTCCTAGAGCGGTCCGCAGTGGTGGACTGGTTGTTTCAACAGAGCCTGCCCCCCCTCCTTTTCGGGCCTCTGTGTGTGGGGGCTATGTGAGTTTGTGGCGGGGGAGGGCGGTTACAGATCCCCTGCTGCGTGGCTTTGTCATCCAGGCTAAGGACCGCGGCATAAGATCTGTAACCGCCCTCCTCCGCCACAAACTCACGTAGACACCCGCCCCCCCCAGAACATGAAAACCATCTCCCAGACTGACCAGGGTGCCTAGTGACTGCAATGTGTGTGTGACCTTCTGCTGAACCTGCCCCTATGTCTGTACCCTGGTAAAGGTGACTCTCCTCTCCAATTACCAACCCCCTTCCCCCCCTTCAAACACACTCTCCTCTAAAAGAACATAACGGAAATAGTAATTAACAGAAACATATTTTTTATTAACAACTACACAGTTAGGGGATGAAACCGGGACGGGGGCTTGGGTGAGGTGCTTTTGGAGTGAAGGAAAGGACTTATCAGATCTTTGGGAATGAGAGCCTTCTGTTACTTGAGCAGTCTGCAGGGGTGGAGTGACTGTTTTCACAGCCCCTGCCGCCCCTCCTTCTTGGGACTTTGGTGAGGGGGTGATGGGACTTTGTGGCGGGGAGGGCGGTTAGAGAAAGAATGCAGCGAGGCTCTGTCCTCCTGCTCCAGTCCTGCAGAACATCTACAAGGCACCGGAGCGTGTCCGTTTGCTCCCTCATTAGTCCAAGCAGCGTTTGAGTCGCCTGCTGGTCTTCCTGCCGCCACCTGTCCTCCCGTTCGCTGTGTGATCGCTGGTATTGCAACATGTTTTCCCTCCACTGGGTCTGCTGTGCCGCCTCGGCTCGGGAGCAGCCCATCAGTTCTGAGAACATCTCGTCCTGTGTCTTTCTCTTTCGTCGCCTGATCTGCGCCAGCCTCTGGGAGGGGGATGCTGGGGTAGCTCGGGAGACACTCGCAGCTGTGGGATGGGAAAAAGGGACTGAATTCCTCAGAAAGATACAGTTTTGCGAACAATGAATATAGTCTTTCTCTGTGAACAAGACCATGCATAGCACCTATCACATGCGCACTCAGTACAAGGTCGAATTTTCGGCCTTCCCATTGAGTGCCTGGGGTCTTGCTGTACAGATCACACAAGTGGGGCTGGACAACGGAATTCGGCTAGCGGGCGGACATGGTAAGCCGTAGACTTTTGGCTGCTTAAAGCTTAATTTATAGCAGTGCCCTCCTTTCACGTTCCAAGCAATGCTCCTAGCGTTGGCTAGTTCCTGCTGCCAGCAAGCCGGCCAGCATGAACTCTGCCCCTGTCCCACCCCACTCGCGGCTGTCCCCGGGAAAGATCCCTCCATGCTGCCTCTGTCATTCCTCCATCGCGTGGCTGTAAACAGCCGGTTACAGTTATGTAAATGAACAGGCAATCAGTCCTAATACTAACATTCCCCTAATTCAAAGCAGGTCACCATGAGTGATATCACTCTGATGAGGATTTCGGAGACACAGAAAGACCGCATGCTGCGTGAATGCCAGCAAGCACCAGGGCCGTATGCCGCCATGCTTTGTGAGGCAATGATCCCGGAGTACTTGCCGCTAGCCTGGTGCAGAAACATTTCCTACCATGGAGGATGCAATCAGGCCGCTCTCCCCAGGAACCTGATGCAAAGGCTTTCACAATACCTCCAGGAGACCTTCGTGGAGATGTCCCAGGAGGATTTCTGCTCTATCCCCGGACACATTGACAGAATTTTCCAGTAGCTGCACTGGAAAGGACTAAAAACTAAAGCGCCTAGGTCAAACTAATCATGAAAAACTGCACATGTTGACAAACTTTTCCAGTAGTTGCACTGGCAAGGAGTAGAAACTAAAGCGCCTAGGGCAAACTAATCATGAAAAACCCATTGTTAAGATACCATTCCTATTCTGTTCAAAATAAATGTTTAAAACACTTACCTACTGATGTTTCCCCTGATTCACGGCCTGGGTTACCGCCTTGGGAGGGTTGGTAGGGGATCTCCGTGAGGGTGATGAAGAGATCCTGGCTGTCAGGGAAATCAGCGCTGAAAGCGCTGTCGACTGCCTCGTCCTCCTCACCTCCTTCCTCATCTTCCCCATCTGCGAACATCTCCGAGGAAGCGGCCATCGACAATACCCCATCGTCAGAGTCCACGGACAGTGGTGGGGTAGTGGTGGCGGCCACACCTAGAATGGAATGCAGTGCCTTGTAGAAACAGCATGTCTGGGGCTGGGATCCTGAGCGTCCGTTTGACTCTTTGGTCTTCTGGTACCCTTGTCTCAGCTCCTTAATTTTCACGCGGCACTGCATTGCATCCTGGCTGCGTCCTCTCTGCGTCATGGCTTTGGAGATCTTCTCGTAGATCTTCGCATTCCGTTTTTTCGATCGTAGCTCCAAAAGCATGGACTCATTGCCCCACACAGTGATCAGATCCAAGACTTCCTGATCAGTCCATGCTGGGGCCCTCTTTCTATTCTTTGATTGCATGGTCACCTCTGCTGGAGAGCTCTGCATCATTGCCAGTGCTGCTGAGCTTGCCACAATGTCTAAACAGGAAATGAGATTCAAACTGGACAGATAGGAAAAGGAATTCAAATTTTCCCGAGGCTTTTCCTGTGTGGCTGGTCAGAGCATCCGAGCTCAGACTGCTGTCCAGAGCATCAACAGAGTGGAGCACTGTGGGATAGCTCCCGGAGCTATTAGCGTCGAATTACATCCACACCTACCCTAATTCGACATGGCCATGTCGAATTTAGCGGTACTCCCCTCGTCGGGGAGGAGTACAGAAATCGATTTAAAGAGACCTCTGTGTCGAACTAAATAGCTTCGTTGTGTGGACGGGTGCAGGGTTAATTCGAGTTAACGCTGCTAAATTTGACATAACCTCCTAGTGTAGACCAGGTCTTACTGAAAACAGAGAATTACCTTTCAAAACTGAAAGCTCTGGGGAGACTCCAGGGAGACGGCTTGTATCAGAGTGTTTATATTCAGAAGCTGGATATACACACACACTGCACGCACGCACACACACACGCACACTTACTCTCATCTTACTCTCCTCCCTTCCCCAAAAAATTCCCAAGACTTTTCTTGAATGGCTTCCATACACCATTTAGTTACTATTAACATTGATTTCCAATGAATTTTTTTTATGTGTTTAACTTTAAAAAGGTTTTGAAATAGGCTGGCTGTTTTTGTGGTTCTGACTCAGGTTTGCATGCTCCATATGAGTTCAAGCAAGGGTGAAGCACCACTAAGTAGAATCTCCCATTTTCCTTGTCATGGATGATGTTTGTTAGGGTAGAGGCTATCGCAGCTTCCGGTAGCAATGCTGGTCATGGGAGGAGAAATTGTTTTTACAGTTTCTGATCACATCTTCCCAGCGCTCACCCAGCTACCACTTCGTAATGAGATTAGATCATACTTTTACTGGAATTTTACCAGGACTCTGGGACAAGCACTGTATAGTGTTCCTCCCCTCCCCAAAAAATGTGCAATAGGATCCAATTACCACAGGCAGTTAAGACTTCAGCTTTACATCTCATCCAACAGATGGCACTTCTACCACCATCCAGGGGAAGAGCTCCATAGAGACACCAAGGGAAGTGTGCAAACTCCAATCACCAGAACCACTTCTTTTAGCATTTACCTGGATGGAAGTCCTGTATGGAAAACCCAAGTATTCCTGAAGCTTAATACCAGCCCAAGGTAGTGAAGCCACAGATCAAATGGATTTGATTGAAAGACACAGTCTATCACATAGAAAGACCACAGACATAGCAAAGCAGGATCCTCTCTCTAGGCCTTACCACCACATAATCCAGCTGGCATTTCATACATACCAGCTACTACTGATGGAGGAAATTAAAAACATACAAACTTTGACGCAAAAAATCATGGTGGTGTGTGTGTGTGTGAGAGAGAGAGAGACACACATACGCAGAAAAAGAGAATTCCACCATGGAAATAAAAGGTCTTACGTAATATGTAACAGAATGTCCAGCTTGAACTAGAAGTGGCAGATGAAGAAGACAATAGAATGTCACCTTCCTTCCCAACATGATAAAAGAGCTGAACCAAAAATGCAATGATTAGCAAGCTGAGCTCATTGGAACATCTACAGAAACACAAAAAGTGAAGAAAAGGATGACAAGTACTTGATCACCTACATCTCTCATATTCTTCCTCTAGAAGCCCCTAAATCTAAAACCCAATTACTGTGCTGAGACCACAGTGAGAGCACAGGTTCTGTGTGAATGCATGCGCACACACACATACATGAGAAAAATAACACTCTTCCAAGAACCATCTGTTTTTGAACAAGTAACAATGTCTATTGCCTGGGTCATCTGCAGGGACAGAACCAACAACCTCCAGTTCAAAGAAACCACAGGCTATAACTGCTTGATCTAAAGAATAAGTAGCATTACGGCACAGGCAGAACCAGTCTCATAACCTTTCTTAAGGGTCTAGCCACTAGAGGGGGACAAAGAGCTGTATTGTGTTAGAATCTGGTACATAAAACACAATCGGTGTACAAGCCATTTCAGAGGTGAGGGGGATTATCTCTGCTCAAACTGCTGTGAATGAAAATATTTTGCGCAGTTAGGTGGGAATTCTTGATTGGTTGAAACTACAGAGTGAGTAGGAATAAATAAAATAAGGGCAACAGGAAGGAATAGATACACACTGGGCTTTAAAGGTGAGGACTGGTAGCTTAAATGGAAGGTAAAGGGAAGTTGGTGAAAGGATTCCAATAAAAGGTTATAAAATGTCATTAAAGCAGCCTGGGCCAAGCTGCACAGATGCTAAGAAGGTCAGGCCACAACAGAGAAGAGCTAGAAAATCACTTGGACAAAAGAGACGCTGTTTATAAATAAAGCAAAGTGAGAGATCGGAGGCTCAGCTGCTACAGAAGTACTTCAAAGTGCCATGGAAAAGGAAATGGCAGATAAAATGCTAAAAAAAAAATAAAATCCCCCATGGAAATAAAGTAACAACTATGAAACTTTCCAGTAGTGATACATGAAAACCTAAGGGAGAAAGATCCCCTCAAGACAATTGTTCTCTCAGAGAAAAGAAAGGAGCAGAGCACAGGTGTTTCCCTGAGTGGATGATGTTCAACTGGAGGCCTGGAGGTTCGATTAGGGTTGTCAGAAGCAGGCACCAACAAAAACCACAGCCTGTTTGTTCTGTGCTTTAGTAGGAGGGACAATCACCAGTAAATTATCTGGAGTAGTGAAGGGCCTGTGCCTGAGAATGTAGGCCAGATTTTCAAAAGAGCTCCACTCCCATTTAGGAACTAAAATAAGTAGTCAGATTACCAAGCAATCTCCACACGTTGAGTATTGAGCTCTTTAGAAAATGAGACTATAAAAAGTATCCCAATGGGAGCTGGTGGGTACTAAGATAGTTTGAAAAAATGGCCTTTCTGTAAGTGTTTAAACAGGAGCTAAACCCAGTTGGGGGCATAGGTGGTGTGCGAGTGTTTTGTTTGGGGAGGCTACTCCATAGTTTTCCTTGTATTACTAAACCAAACGATATACAGGAAGACTCATGCACAAAGGTGGTGGGCCGCCTCCAATCTGCTTCCAAAGCTCAGTTGAAATGTGGAGTAAATCAGTACTGGTGCCAGATTTCGAAT
Organism: Malaclemys terrapin pileata; assembly: GCF_027887155.1. NCBI lineage: Eukaryota > Metazoa > Chordata > Testudines > Emydidae > Malaclemys > Malaclemys terrapin. The sequence goes on along the minus strand of NC_071512.1, from coordinate 61,873,701 downwards.
GCAGCCATGCTGGCTGGGATGGCTGGCTGCATGGGCAATGCCAAAGCCACCCTCTGGAGCAAGAAGGCAGCCTGAGCCTATGAGAAGGGGGGCAGCAAGGTTAGAGGCAGGCAGCAGGCTGGGGAGAGCCAGGCCACCCACCCGGCAAAGTCAGGAAGGGGAAGAGAGGTCCCCTCCCACCCCACCTCTGTAGCTGGGTGGTTGCTGAAAAGTGAAAGGAAAAAAACAAAAAACAAATGATGAGCCTCCCAAGAGAGGTGACCTGCATCAGGCATTTGCTCCCTTCTTGACCAGCCTTATTTTTTTTTTCTGGTCTGATGATTCAGATAAATTATTTTGGGGAGACTTAGCCTCCCCTAGCCTCTTATACCCGCCACCCATGGTTGTGGATGATGTTAAACCTGTTTCACAATGTGTAACTAGCTGCTGTTGGATTCCATTTGTATGCATGACAAAAAACCTACTTCAATAAAATCAAGTTTATTAGCTGGAGTTTAAAGTATCTTTTAATGGTAATTTAAGGTAACTTTTGCTGTCAAATTCATGACAGGGTGAGCCTGCAGAAAGATACAAGTTGGTGAAGAGAAGTCTACACTAAACCAAACTGTGATACAAAGTTTGCATATAAAATTAATCACAATGATTTTCAATTTGTAACTGTTTTTCTTTCCTTCATCATTCAGTCTTTCAAACTTCTTGGTGATGCTCTATTATCAACTGCAGAACCCTGTGGAGCTGATGGTATAATTTGCTTGTAAAGTTTGGATTCATCTGTCTTCTATATCTTGAGGCAATGTAGGTTTTTTGAAGATCTAATGAATAAACAAACAGCTTGTAGTCACTGGGTAGCACACATTGTTAGTACTTACATATGTATGATAGGATCTTTATGACTAAAATAAACTATTTCACGTTATTATTTTATAGATGGTAATTTATTTGATCAGATTTTATTTATTCTTCATTTGAGAAATAAGATACTATCTGGAGAGGATACTATTTTGCACTCTAGCTACTTCTAAGAGATTTGTTTTTGTATCATCTGATACTTTTGAACCATTTTTGTATGGAAACAGAATCATTCTGCTAGCACCACAGTCTGGCATAAGATCCCTGGTGTCAATAAGTTAGCTATGAGGGCGGTTTTGGTGGCATAAGATGCTGGCAAACCTCCCTCCACCAGGAGGCTTGCAGGCACCCGAACAGCATGGCCCAAGAGGGGTTAGCCAAGTGTGTGCTGATTCAGCACATCTGCTTGGCAGGCTCTACAAGTGGGACTTACATTTTCCCTGAGGGTGCGATGAAAGTGTCCCCACAATTTACAGAACCCATGGATAGGGTGATAGTAGCGAATCCTCGCAAGAGAACAGACTTACAGAGGACTGTGAATTTGTCTCTAATCGGTGATCTACCATCGGTATTCTCAGCAGGGTTGTTAGGGCTAGATTCCATCCTCTTCATGACATTCTTGACGCTATTGTTGAACATTGTTGTATATGTAGTAGTCACCTAATGGTCTTAGAGAACCAGTGTCAGGATATTTCTCCTATTAAATATAGGGGAGTACAAGGGAACAGTGCAAATACTTAGGTAACCATAACTATTCATCTGATGTACAATTGGAAAGTTTAAGGTGACAGTTCATTAATCACCCTATCCTTTATACAAGACTAGTTTCCCAATCAGAAAAATCTTCATTTTTATTAGATTTCTCTGTTGTGTTATTTACAAATGGATAGGTAATGCCTTGGTGGCACTCACTGAAAGTTATAGCCACCTACAAAACTGCAGATCATATTAGAAACTGACATACGTAGATCTGTACAACAACCTAGTGTGAATGACATTAAAACAGTATTCCTATACAAGGAATAAACAATACTAGGATAACTGCATCCATACTGGGGTGTTGTTTCAGTTTACCTACATCGGTATAAAAATAAAATTCATATCCCCTAACTGAAATTGTTAAATCAGTACAAAAACTGTTATTTGCATAGGAAACAATAAAAATATACTGGGGCTAGCATGTGAGGGAGACATAGCAAGGTAACATTGTTTACAAGTCCAAATATTATTAGAGCTATAGCTCTACCAAACAAAAAGATTAAAATTCTTACACAAGTTCCTTTAACATTAGAGTGCTAGCAATGTTGCATGATATAAGCCTCACTGTAGACAGTTCTAGCAATCTCTCATTTCTAAGAACAGTAATTACATGTTTAGAGATGGTACATTCTTAAAAGAAAGGTTTACTGTTTCACATAGAAACTGAAATTAGCGTAGCCTTTCTGCTAGGCACATGCACACACACAAACTGTAAATATGTTGCATTATATAGAATGCAGAAATAATCTTAAACCTTTTTTCTTTAAGAAGCTATGTATTTAAGGAAGTGACGTAGAGTGATAATTAAGAATGGAGAAACTTACCTATATTAATTATAGGCACATTAAGGACAAACCTACAGTCTTGTTTAATTTGAAATGCAACAGCAGATGCTCTGGGTACTATGGGTCTATTCATTTCCCTAGTATTACTTTTGCCTTTTTTTTTAAACAATCAAAATGCTTTTCATAAGAAAAAAAGTCTCAAGATCCCAAAGCTTCCAGGATAATCCTAACAAAGGAATACATATTAATTATAATGGGCACTTTCTGTCTTAGATTATTTTAAAACCTTTTTGCATTACAAATGATTTTCTTGATTTAATTATAATAATTGCCTGTTTGTACAATCTGTCACTGGAAATATGTATTTTAGGCTAAGTCATATGGGAACTTTTTACACAAGTCAGGCATAATATTGACACATATCAAGAGTTCATATCAACCTTGTGTTGATTTTAAAAAATTAAATTGAATAAAATAACCCCCCAAAACCTTGACCTGTAAAAACTATGAGCCAATTATACCAGGACAATTTAACGTGGATGAAGCTGTAACTTACATCCGCCTTCAGGCTTCTTTACTCTGTCATAGCATAAATGAGAATTTGGCCCTTTGAGCCAAAATGTATCCTGGGGTTCAGGGGAAGTGAGAGAGGGAAGGACATAGGAACCTGTGATGGGGTGTTCACTCCTCACTAGCCTAGAAAGGATTAATGAGGCTGAGAAGGGGCCAATTAACTGAATAACCCCCTACTAAGGGGAATTAGGTGGCTTAAGTCACTGGCTCTCAACCTTTCCAGATTACTGTTCCCCTTTCAGGAGTCTGATTTGACTTGCCCCCCAAGTTTTACCTCACTTAAAAACTTACAAAATTAGACAAAAATACAAGTCTCACAGAACACTATTACTGAAAAATATCTTACTTTCTCATTCTTTACCATATAATTACAACATAAATCAATTGGAATATAAATATTGTACATACATTTCAATGTATAATATACAGAGCGGTATAAACAAATCATTATCTATGAAATTTTAGTTTGTACTGACTTCACTAGTGCTTTTTATGTAGCCTGTTTTTAAACTAGGCAAATATCTAGATGAGTTGATGTATCCCCTGGAAGACCACTGAGTGCCTCCAGGGGTACACGTACCACTGGTTGAGAATCACTGGCTTAAGTAACCCATGAATGAAGATGAAGCCCACTTGGGCAAGAGCAGGCTGGGTTTGTATAAAGCCAAGATGCTGAGAGCGGAAAGGGGCTGCTGGGAGGAACTCTGCAGTTTCTCCCTAGAGAGGAGGGGAGATGGCAACAGACAAGGGGCGGTAAATCCTGAGATCCTGCCTTGGGAGGCATACTCTGGCAAGAACCAGAGAGTGGTTAGATAGCCATGGGGAGCAGAGGAAACTCCACTGTTAACCCAAGGACTGGCCAGAAGGTAGGAAAGGAAACAGAAGGAAACACAAGGAAGCAACAATGTGGTCTATGAGTGAGCAGGCTGAGGTTGCTGGATAGAGGTTCCATGTACTGGAACCTGGAGTAGTGGACAGTCCCGGGTTCCCCCTACCAGCCAGTAAGGAAGTAGCACAGATTGGGCAGTGGAGGTGAACACTGCCTGAGACAATTCATCCAATAGTTGATTCCACAGAAATAACTTGATACCAATTTATCCAGTAGTTTGATATCCCAGAAAGAAAGGACTATAGTGACCCGGCCAAAGGACCAAGCCATGAAGAAGGAGCAACCAAGCCATGAAGAAAACAACTATAAAGGGAAGGGTAACAGCTGTCCTGTGTACAGTACTATAAAACCCCTCCTGGCCAGAGACTCCAAAATCCTTTTCCCTGTAAAGGGTTAAGAAGCTCAGGTAACCTGGCTGGCATCTGACCTAAAGGACCAATAAGGGGACAAGATACTTTCAAATCTTGGGTGGGGGGAGGCTTTTGTTTGTGTTCTTTGTTTGGGAGTGTGTTCGTTCTCGGGACTGAGAGGGACCAGACATCAATCCAGGTTCTCCACATCTTTCTAACAAGTCTCTCCTATTTCAAACTTGTAAGTAAATAGCCAGGCAAGGCGTGTTAGTTTTCCTTTGTTTTTCTCAACTTGTAAATGTACCTTTTACTAGAGTGTTTATCTTTGTTTGCTGTACTTTGAACCTGAGACTAGAGGGGAGTCCTCTGAGCTCTTTAAGTTTGATTACCCTGTAAGGTTAATTTCCATACTGATTTTACAGAGATGATTTTTACCTTCTTCTTTAATTAAAAACCTTCTTTTTAAGAACCTGATTGATTTTTCCTTGTTCAAGATCCAAGGGGTTTGGATCTTGATTCACCAGGAGTTGGTGGGAGGAAGGAGGGGAATGGTTAATTTCTCCTTGTTTTAAGATACAAGGGGTTTGGATTTGTATTCACCAGGGATTTGGTGAAGGTTTTTCAAGGTTTCCCAGGAATGGAATCCATTAAAATGGTGGCAGCCGAACCAGAGCTAAGCTGGTAGTTAAGCTTAGAAGTTTTCATGCAGGCCCCTACATTTGTACCCTAAAGTTCAAAGTGGGGATCCAGCCTTGACAAGTTGATTCCACAGAAATAACTTGATACCAATTTATCCAGTAGTTTGATATCCCAGAAAGAAAGGACTATAGTGACCCGGCCAAAGGAGCAAGCCATGAAGAAGGAGCAACCAAGCCATGAAGAAAACACTCCAAGTCTTAGAGAGAGAGGTTGTGGGGGATGAGCAATGGAAGGGGTGTCACACCTGGCAGGAACTAATCCTCAGAGCAACCAGGAAGAGGCAACCCAGTGGTGAATGAACCATGTGACAGGACCACAAAGCTCCTGCAGCATCTTTTAAATCTTCCATAAGGTAGAGCCTTGCTGTGTCCTCTCCCCAGAGAAGCAGCAGAGAGTTTGGCCTACAGAACTGCGTGATCTCAGAGGAGTTACAGAGACCAGGAAGATCTGCATGTATGCCCTGCATCCAAACCCCCTTTAATGACCTCCTGCTGCTCTCCCCTGGCTGCTTGCCTGTATGACTTCATTGGATCCATGCTGACAACAAGGCTTTCCGTGCCAGCTGCTCCCCCTAAAACCTCCCTCTAAAGGGGAGTTACATAGTGCACAAGGGACTCTAGTCACAAGTTAATGAAGCCTCAGGTACATAAACTGATGAGCAGATTGACTACAAGGAATCATGCATGTCTCTCATTGCCTCTTCTTACCACATAACCATTCACAGATCCTGGGCCCACAAAGGATGGACGAGCCCCACTATCTGCCCTTTGCACAGGCAGGGAAAGTCCACATAGAAGGCTCTTTCTATGCAGAGACCCACACGGCATGATCTGGGCTTATCACTGAACAGCTTCAAGAAGCTGACAATATAAAGCAGTGGTTCTCAACCTTTCCTGACTACTGTAACCCTTTCAGGAGTCTGAAGCCCAAGGCTAACTTCCTGGGGCTGAAGCATGCAACTTAGCTTCATGGGTCCCCCTGTGGCATGGAGCCCCAGGCAATTGCCCTACTTGCCACTCCCTAATGCCAGCCCTGCAATTGTAACCCCCCCAACCCATCCCCAAACCCCCAGGTTGAGAAACACTGATCTAGATGAGTTGACATATACGCTGGAGAACCTCTGCATACCTCCAGGGGTAGATGTACCGCTGGTTGGGAACCACTGGTCTAAAGCATAGTCGTTTCCCATACCAAATCACACAAACAACAGAAGTAGGATGAGGGGAAGGGACACACAAGTTCCTGGGGAGGTAACAGCAAATTATACTAAATTAGGTCGCCAGTGACAGTATGATGGACTTTAGATATGAATTGCTTAGATACTAAAATATTTGCCTAAAACATGTTAGATAAAGATTAAAATAGATAGACGTTAAATGATTAGATAACTATCCTTATAAGAGCTAGACTGAATATAGGGCTTGAGACAAAGTAACAGTGTTAAAATGGAGGGGAACAGTAGCATTATCCAACAATGAATCGTAAAGGTAGCACCATTGAATGTGAAAACTGCACATAAATGGGAGAAAACTCTAATAGTGGTCCCCAGGAACAGTAAGTGAGAAGGTTGCCCTGCACCTACTGAGATAATATTCTCAAGCACTTGGATGACTAGTTACCCTCAAATGAGCCAGACAGTATGACAAAACAGAGTGACTGGAATGGAGTCCTCCAGAGATGGAATGGAGGGGGAAAGAAAATGGTTTAGCTCAGGAGCGCTGCCAGCTTTTCTGCTGCCCTAGGCGGCAGAAGGTCCCACCCCGAAATGCCCCCCCCCCCCCAGAGGTGGCGGAAGGTCCCGCCGCCGAAATATCGCCATGGTCGCCGCTCCCCAAATTGTAGCATAATGAGTTGTGCCGGCCCTGGTTTAGCCTAAAAATGTAAAAAGAATTATGAAAACAGTTTGGTTTTGTGCAGTGCCTAGGAGTTCCTGACATAGCTCCTGAGGATTTCAAATCCAACAGACATATACAAATTTCTAAAATTGCAGAGAATAATTGTTACAATTCTTACTTTGTATATCCTGATCATTTCCTGGCAATAAAGCTTCCCATTAGCATGAACATTACAAAAAGCTAATGGGAAGCAAAAAAGCTAATGTGGTTTCTGTATATTTCCATTTTATGTGATTTTCTTTTCTTTTCTACTGGATATTTGACCTACTCTAAAGAATGGGAAAGAGTGCTATACATTTAATTTTCTTTTATTGGTGTTCTCTGTCAGCATGCCTCTCGGAAAGGTAATATCACGGAAAATGTTCAGTTCATTACAGATGGAGCTGGTCTTTTCTCATTAGCTAGAAAATAGGAGTGTGTTTGAATCACAGCACCAATGCCTAGGGGACCTCTTGTTTAGTCTCAAAACAAAGTAGGGAGTGTGCACTGGAATGTTCCAACAGTAAAGAGACGCAGTAAAGCAGCATCTGAAATCTCCAACAATTAATATGAAACTGTCTGTTGTCTGTATATGCTCTTCGTCTTTCACGGACATCTTCTGCCTTTTGCCAACATTTCAGCATCTCACCTGTAAAATCTCTAGGAACAAGTTCTAATAAATTTACTAAGGTAGTGTGATAGCATATGTATCACCTTAAGGTTCCAACACAACCAGATATGTTCCTTCTTATTTTTATTTATTTAATTTACTATTTACAATAGCATCTAGCCCTAACTTGGACTGGGAGATTGTACTAGTCACTCTGCAAACACATTGAAAACAAAAATGCAGTCCAGGAAACAACAAGTTTCTGATCCTTCAACTAAACAGCAGGCAGGTGAAGTGCTGCATCCATGTAAAGCCCCATTGACTTCAGCATCTGCCTGCTAGTAAGAATTGCAGAATCAATGTCTAAGAAATTGTATACAATTAGAGCTGGGTAATTTTATTTTATTTTTTAATTCAGAGATGTTTCATCCAAAACATTCTGCAAAACATTCTGCAAAAGTTGAAGTGTTTGTTACAATGTTTTTGAAACAAAAAACAATTTGATTTTTCAATTTGAAATTATTTTCATTTCAATTGACAGATTTATTTATAAAAATACTGCCCTCCACTGCACGCTTGCATTCCACAATTATTCTGCTTCCTCCCAAAATCTGATTCATCTAAGCATGATAGATCTTAAGGTGCTGGTGTGCTGTGGAAGCATCTTAAGATCGATCATGCTTAGATGAATCAGATTTTTACTATTGCAAGTATTAGTATTTATTTCTATTATCATTGCAGCTGAATCTATAGATTTAACCATGTGTCTATGGCTTGGCTTTACATTTCAGTTTTCTTTTAAATAACAGAAGTGTTATAGAAAAGTCTATACCAAGAAGAAAAGGGATACATACTAAACTTTGAGTTATAATATAGATATGTAGCTCCCAAAGATGCTTAGGCAATAATTATATGAGCTACTACACCACATTTGTATATCCATTTTCCTAAAGAGAGACAATTTTTTGTTAAAAATTGGATTTGACAGTTCAGGCTTCTCATGAATCTTTAGAATTTATTTACTTATTTGCCATTTCACAATATGCAACACACCACATTAATATACAGCAGAAAGTGCTTACATTGGTCCACAAGCTCCATTATCGTGATTGAATATATTTGTCTATGTCTATTCTAATATCTAAGCCTTACATTACAGGTTAATGAGCTTAAAAAATATATTTTGGATCTTCAGTAAAATAAAACCATTGCATCAGTATCCATTCCCAATACAGGGGATACAAATAAAATATTCTATGCTGAATATATTTGCAACTGAAATGTGTTTTATCATTAAAGTGTGCTTATGAAAAAAAGGGTCACTTGTCATTTTTAGCTGTGTCTTCTCAGTACAAGTTTCTAATATTGGCTACATTTTAATCTGTCACTTTTCTGAAAGCAGCACTAACTTTGAAGCAGAGTTTGTCTTACACCCACCAGTTTGCAAAATGTTCAGCATTTGGTTTTGGGTAGGATAGTCCACACAGTGGTGGATTAGCCACTGGGCCAATGGGGCCCATGCCCAGGGGCCCCAGCCAATTGGGGTCCCCCCGGAAAAATGGGCATGCCTGTGCCCCCAACTGCTCCGCCCGCTGGTGCTCCTGATGGGAGAGCGGGGGATTGAGGTGCAGAGCTTTCCCCGCTCTATCTGCCTGGTGCTCCTGCCGGGGAGCGGGGGAAGCCCCTGTGCCCTGACCTAGCTCCCTTGCAGGAATGCCGGGCAGGGGGAGAGGTGGGGCAAGTCCCCGCACCCCAACCCCATTTCCCTGGCAGGAGCACTGGTGGGGTGGGGGTGACTTCAGGTGGAAGGGGTAGGTAGGGGCCTCCACTTGTGCTGTCCCAAGACACCACAAACCCCTAATCCACCTCTGAGTTCACGGCCAAAGTTCTGTTTTGTTTTTAAAGTAGAGACAAGTGAAATGATTCAACAAAATAAAAAGTATTGCACATTACATTCAAATTAAGGTAAATGCCAGTCTAGAAAGTATTTGACATTCCTAAACCATAAACTATTTCAATACCAAAGTCTTATGTGTATATTAATAGGAAGATTGCTCTGGGCTCTAGGGTTTCAGAACTAAACCATTTCACAAACAATGATCAAGTGCAATGCTTCTCAATGAACCAGCAGTTGTTCTTTCCCCTCCTGCTTCCAGGAGGCAGCAGTGGCTGCTGGAGGTTCCCCTCTCAACTTGCAATTCTAACCTCCCTCCACTGGTGCCACCTTGCACCAGCAATGATGGGAAGAGAGGCAATGCGCCTTCTCACAGCAAACAGTAATGGGTTTGGGCTGATCTGATGGAAGGTATCAATCAAGTCTGGCTATTCCCTCTCCTTCTTTCTAATGGCTGCCACTTTTCCTTCTGGTGGACACTGTCTGCAGCCTCAAACACATCACTACTTTGAAAATATGAAGCAAATTTAACCCAAGTTTTTCTTTACAACCCAGGGAAAAGAATTCTGCGATTCTGATTTCATCACATGACTCTGGGAAGCTGAGGCCTTAAACACATGCCAATTGTGCCTATGTCAAAACCTGGTCCTGATTCAAGTGCCCAGGTTTACATTTGTGGGAAAGTTTGCACTGTGTAAAGAAACACCAAACTATGCCTGATTCAAACTCAAGTTAATTCCTTATTCTTATGAGAATTGAAAAACAAACTATTGAGTATTGTGCTTTAAATTCTTTTCATTTGTTAAGATATGAAAATTGTAGAGAGAAAAATCAAACCCACAAATCAGATCTGCCAAGATGGCACTTTCAGAAAGCAAGAACACTATAAAACACAAGGCCCTGGTCTGGCAGTTCACTGAGTGCAGACACAATACCTTTCTCTCCAAATCAATGGAGGAGGAAATTATGAATGGACTGCAGGGGAGAATTCAGTGCCCGGATGAAAGGAGGCAGACATGAGAGAGTGTGCATGACTGTATAGTGTTGCTGCTGCTGTAATTAGAATGCTGACTGATCAGCCAGTTTAGAATCAGGAAGGAATTTTTCCATTGGACTAAACTGGCAAGAATTCTGCTTTCTTTCCAACACCATGGTGGTACACCTTAGGTGACAGCAGTAAGACTTCAAATGTAATACTGGGGTGGGGGATGGGAGACTGCTTAGCTTGTCAAAACTGGCAGCTGATGTCCAGGATGAATAAGGTTAAAAGGAACCTGCCCCCAGAGTAAAATGAGATCTTGGAGTTTGCTGGTGGTGCTTTTATAGGGTTACCATCCGTCCGTATTTCCCCGGACATGTCCGGCTTTTGCGTCTCTAAATAGCCGTCCGGGAGGAATTGGTAACAAGGTTAAAATGTCCGGGGAGGTTTTCTCCCTCGCCTCCCTCCCTCCCTTCCATGCAGAGTGTGGCTGCTAGGCCGATTGACCCACTCCCATTGGCCTCCAGCAGCCAGAGCCCTCCCCTGCTCCCCCTCCCTCTCTCTGTAGTCCTGTGTAACACACAAACCGACCCACATGGAGCCAGAATGGTAAGAGGAGTCGGGGGGGGGGCAGTCAGGGAGCGGGGGAGTGTTGGATGGGTCCCCAGCCTCCACCTGCCATCCCCCCTCTCCGTGGGTCCCCCCTCCCTGTCTGCCTCTCCCTTGTCTGCGTGTACTGCCAGAGCCAGCAGCAACTGCTGTCTGCTGCCCCCGGGTCCTAGTGCCCCCATCCACTAACGGGAAGACAGGCTGCCCTTACCCTGCCCTTCCACCCTAGCCCTGAGCCTCTCCAACACCCCAAACCCCCCAGCCCCAGCCCTCATCCCCACACACCCTAATCCTCTGCTCCATCCCTGAGCCCCCTCCTGCATCATGAACCCCTCATCCCCAGACCCACAGCCCTCACCCCTGCATCCCCTCCTATCCCCAAACTCCCTCCCAATCCCCCTCCCCCTTCCCACACACCCCCTCCTGCCCTCAAACTTCCTCCCAAAGCCTGCACCCCCTCCCTTTGCACCGCCTCTCACCCCCAAACTCCATCCCAGAGCCTGCACCCCTCACCCCCTCCTGCACACCCACTCCCTGCCCCAGCCCAGAGCCTGCACCCAGCACCCAAACTCTATCCCAGAACCTGCACCCCTCCTGCACCCTAATCCCCAGCCCAAGACCTGCACCCCAGACCTCCTCCCCCCACCCAACCCCCCTCCCAGAGCCTTAGGCAGGTGGGGTGGGGGGTTCTGGGCACCACCAAAATTTCTACAACCCTGCCACCCATGCGAGTGGATAAGGGTCAGGGCAGTCAGGGGACAGGTAGGGTCCTGGGGGGGGCAGTTAGGGTAGGGGGTTCTCAGCAGGGGGCAGTCAGGGGACAAGAAGCAGGGGGAGGTTGGGGTTCTGAGGGGAGCAGTCAGGGGGTGGGAAGTGGGAGGGAGTGGATGGGGCGGGGCGGGGCTAGGGCAGGGGTTCCCCTCCCCCCCCAGTGTCCTCTTTTTTGTTTGTGGAAATATGGTAACCCTAGCTTTTACATACAGGAAAAAAAAGGGAGAGATCTGAATTCTTTGCTGACTGAGGTCCTCCCTTGGTATCTTTAGTCTCCACCCCTTCATGTTGGGGGAGATGGAAAGAATTCAAAAGGAAGCTGAGTCCTAAGGGTGGGTCTAGGAAGGCCTGTTTGTAAGGTATGACGACACTGCACTGGACCCAGTTAATTGCCTGGTATGTAAGAGCAGAGTATGGGGCACAGTGTCAAATAAGTAAAGTGGTGGCCTGTTGATTTAAATCCAGCGCATGTGTCTTGTTGTTCATCTACCTGTGTGTCCTGATCAATGATGCATCTGCACAGAGTCTGTGGTGATTTTCAGAATCAGGATCTAAAATTGTGCAGCAAAGAGTTCGGTTGTATTTACAGGAGTGGATTCTAAAATGGCATGGTCTGTGCCATCATATTATTTACCATCCATCAGAATAGGTGGATATGTAACTTAGAAAATTCAGCTACTAATACAAACTAAATCAGCAAGATTAAATTAAACTTGACACCCTACTCTTAGCTAAAGTGCATTTGCTTATAATGATAGTGTTTTCTTTTTGTTCACAGTAGTTAACACTATGTCTCTATCTGTTCTGAAACAAAGTTGTAATTAAAGTCTCAGAAGGCCTGTCAGATTTCTTTTCTCCCTCTCATGTAGCATGACCTGGACATTTGTTACAAAATCAGAATCTAAAAGGTTTCATTTTCTTTCCAGGCAACGTGAGGATCAAATTTCTATTCTGAAACTCAGACAGAAGAGAATGGTTATATGCCCTTCAGATCTTAACCTTCCAGACCAGAAGTCTGTCCTAGAATCCTTAAGTTCCAGGGGGAGGGGTGAGAATTAATTGCATTCTCCATCATTTCAGCTTTTCACTGCTAACAGGAATTCTTCTTTATCAGTGCACTTTTTCCACCTCTTATTCTTGTCTGAAAAAAAAAAACCCCAGTAACCAATTTAGTTTGTGCCTCTAAATCTTTCAATTTACTTTCTGTTCCAGCAATAGCAGATTTTTAGGTGATTTGAAGATAGGGTTGTCAATTTTGGTTGGATGCATTCCTGGAGATTTCATCACATGACAATCTTTAATTAAAGATTAATCTTTATTTCCTGGAGACTCCAGGCCAATCCTGGATGGTTGGCAACCCTATTTGAAGATATACTCAAATAATACACCTCAGGACATACATTCAGTTACCAAACTCTGCTCTGTTATACCTTCCTTTCTGCTTTCTTCTCTGTTGCAAAAAAACAAAAACAAAAACAAAAAAAAAAAGAAGTACTAGGAAGAAAATGTCCAGGTTTCTATTCCTCTTCCTTTACCCCAGAGCTATCATTTTTCCAAAGCCCAATTGACTTACTCTCTTGAGCAGGTAGCAAAGTCACAGAGACTGTAGAGATATACAAAAACTGAAGTCAATGAAGATAAAGACAACAGTGAAATGGTATCTTACTTCAGTATGCCACTTACAAAAATAAGGCTACTTAATAGGTGCATAAATAATTACTCCTAAGAAAAGTTTTCCAAGCTTTTTACAAGCCCTTAGAGTTCACAGGCAAGCTCAGGGAACCCCATTTCCTTAATCTAGGACTATCGGAAAATGCTAGAAATCAGTGTTTAATGTACACCCAAGAGGATTTTTTTTGTTAAATTCCTTAGCAATATGACCAAATTTATAATTTAAAAATCCATTCACTGCTCCATGTATCCTTTTCTTCTGCAACCTTTTCTATACCTCTTCCATATTGTTATCTCTGAAGAGAATGTCCTTCCTATCCCAATCTGCCAAGACACCACACACACTTCATTCATATCGCTGCTAAAGACTTTTCTGTGATACCCTGAAGAAGTGAATCAACAATACAATGAATAACAAATATTAAGTCCTACTCACTCATTTCACAGGCCTTCCTGATGTGTCCTGTCTATTCTAGCTAATCCTTTTTAGACTGTAAACTCCTCAGGGCAGGGACCGACCGTAATGTGCATTGTATGTGCTGAGCACATCAGCACTTATCAAATATATCTGAAAAACCTTAAGATTTTTTTCAAATGACTTTTTAGGATTATGGGGACCTTGTCCAGACTATCATATTTAGTTCAAGATGTTTCTTAAAAATAGAGTGAGAGTACCATTAAACTTGCAAAATCAAGATATCCCAGGACATCCTACTTTAAAATGAATTGTTTTGAGTTGTAAGTTCTAAATAGCTAAAAGCATACACCCTGTGGTTTTAAGAAACTCGTATTCTCAATTTAAGAAGCTCCAGGTAAAACAGACTGAAATTTATGTCTTTTCAGCATCTGTAATTTTAGTTTGTGTGCTCTGTATTATCTTGTTTTTGTTGTACTTAAGTACACTGGAACAAAGCTATAAAACTGTTGTTTCCCCCAGGACCGCTGTGAAAATGGGGTATTTATGTCATCAGTTTATCCTAAACTTTAAGTTACATATATGTGACAAACATTCACCTCGCTAGCCGGGCTGTGAGTTTGATGTGTGTGGAGGCAATAAAGATCCCTCTCCCCGACTTCATGGGTTGGAGGATGGAAGCAGAGATCACCTAGCAAATATGGCTGAGGCAGTCCTACATGTTCTCTTTCTGGTTTCCCTTCCTCCCTGAAGCCTGAGTGAATGGGGGTGGAGGAAGGTGCTGCTCGTTTCTTGTTCATACCCCTCCTCCTCCTGAGCATGTGTGGAGGGAAACCCACATGGCAATCTCGTATCCACCTACTCTTGCTGCCATTGGATGGAGGAGCCAGTAGGAGCTGGTTGACAGGTTCTCGATTGCCAAGATGGGTGAAGGGGGGGATTAGGAGAAGGTAGCTCCTGCTAGCTCTTACTGGTCGGAGTAGCCATTTTGAGATCTTTTGCTTTATGAGGCTTTGTTCCAGCCCCACCCTTATTGGGTTGCTAGGTGTCTGATTTTCAACTGGAACGCCCAGTCAAACAGGGACCCTGATGGGGCTGCTAAAAGTCCGGTTGGCACCAGCACCAGCGGGGCAGGCAGCAGAAGCAACCAGTATGTTCCTCCGGCTCCTAGGCAGAGGAGCGCTCCGTACACTGTGCCCACCCGCAGGTGCCACCCCAAGTGCTGTCTCCACACTTCCCATTGGCCAGGAACCATGGCCAACAGGAGCTGCGGGGGTGGCACCTGTGGGCAGTGACAGTGCATGGAGTTACCTGACCGCTCCTCCACTTTGAAGCCGGAGGAACATGCTGCTGCTTCTCGGGAGCCGCACAGATGTCCTCCATCCTCGGAAGATGCTGGGGCTGCCTGAGGTCAACGCTGCTCAGAGCCTGCACCCCAATCCTCCTCCTGCCCCCCAACCCTGACAAAGCTCAGAACCCCCTCCTGCACCCAAACTCCCTCCCAGAGCCCACACCCCCTCCCACATTCCAACCCCCTTCCCCCTAAACCCACTCCTGCACTCCAAACTCCTCAGGCCCATCCCAGAGCCCCTCCTGCAACCCAAACCCCTAATACCTGGCCCCACCCCAGAGCCCATACCCCCTCGAGTACCCCAATATCTGCTGTAATTTTAATGAGTTCCAGTGCAGTTGATGGGTTAGAAAAGGTCCAATGTGAGTTCCCTGCAACTCAATGGACTGTTAGCCATGGGTCCCAAGCATGGCATTGCACCGTGAAAGGGTTTGCATTTATGTCTTACATGGACTGTGGCTCCCCTTAACTAATTTCTCCTACTTCCTACATGGAGAAGGGGAGAGGGTTGGGATTCTGGCTTCCAGCCAGGGTCCCTGAACAGGCCTAAGGATGTAGAGGGGCCATTGTCCTTATTCCTGCCCTCACATTTGTAGAGTCCAGAATCTTTGTGTCCAATTGATATCTGCACTGGAACAGCCCTGTTGGATAGCTGGGGGGAGGGAATAGTTAAGGGATTCAATAAAATTATAGTCTCTGCATTGAGTCCTACTATGGCATGCATCTTATTGTTTCTGTGTCCGTATAAAAGTGGCTGTTATTTTCATAGAGTATATTGTATGGTAGCTGCAAATTAATGGAACTGTCCTCTACAGCATTAGACTGCAGAAAGATTATAAAATCATATGTTATTAGATTAACTTCTATCAGCATATCATGGCTCTATATTTGCCCAGAGTTAAAATGTCAACCCTGGTTTTAATGAAGAAATTCACTGTACATATATGGCAATATTCAGTTTTAGAATAGAAGGAGATAATGCAGACAAGCAAATTAAAACTCCTGGAGCCTTATTCCCTGCCACAGAGAACTCTCACTGACTTCAGTATGAGATACTTATATCCTGAGGGGAGACTATGACTGAAAATAGGGGGGGTTGAGCTATAAATTGTCAAGGAAATGAACAATGTTCTATAGTTTTCACCTATAACCATCAGACACCCATTAGAGAAAATCTGGAACCATGTCATGAATTTAAAGCATATAGCTTTAAAGTAACAATAACTTGGATGGCACTCATTTGTAAGCAGTGAGAACTACTTAGTGATTGATCTAGTAAAAAAAACCAAACATTCTTTTGAGAGCAAAATGGTGTAGAACAAGAGGAGCACATTTGTATATTTTTTCTTTATCTGAAACTAAGAAAACAGATTTAGTTGATGAGAGCATACTGAAAACAGACAAAACAAGTGTGAAAGGTCAGGTGGAATGGAAAACAGTAATGACAGTGCATTCTTGACATTTCACTTTTCAGTAGCACAGCCTTCATACCTCTCAGAAACATTTTATGTAGAAAATAATTCTCATTTAGTATCTATGACTCATGAGTCCCTGTATCCCTGGGTCAGATAAAGTATTCCTTTTCTTGTTACAGAGAGAGAGAGAGAGAGAGAGAGCGAGCGCAGTGCAGTGCAGTAGTAGACACTGAATGAGATAACAAGAAACAATATGTTTAACATGGATTGAAACAGTAGCTTGTCATGTCTGACAGAACAAGAATAATTCTTTTGCATAAATGTAAAGCCACCTAATAAGAGAAGCCTCAAGTAATTTTTATTGCATTACCCTTGAATAAAGGGGTCAAATAACTCATAATATTAATTCTACTATTTAGTGTATAATATGTTCATGTTTAGGATTTCCAAATGTAGGACCTGATTCCATCTCTTACGCCAAGTAGTCTCACGGGTATGTGTACACTGCAAGAAAAGACCCACAGCATAGCTACAGCTGGCCCAGATCAGCTGACTCAGGGTCATGGGGCTTGAGCTGCAGGGGTATAAAATTACAGCGTAGAGGTTTAGGCTCAGATAGGAGTCCAGGCCCTGAGGTTCTGCAGGTGGGAGGGTCTCAGAGCCTGGGCTCCAGCCTGAGCTAGAATGTCTACATTGCAATTTTATAGCCCTGCAGTCTGAGCACTGCAAGCCAGAGTCTGAGACTTGGGGCTTGGCTACACTTGCAAGTTAGAGTGCATTAAAGAAGCCCCGGGTGCCCTAACTCATGACCCATCCACACTGGCAAAGCAATTAGAGTGCCTGGACTCTGCAGCTGGAGCACTCCTGGTAATCCACCTCCATGAGAAGCGTAATGCTTGCTGCGCCTCGGCTGAAACACCCCAGTGTCAGTGTGAACGAGGTGTTGCACTACTGTGCTTTGATCGGCCTCCGGAAATGTCCCATAATCTCCTTAAGTCAAATGGCCACTCTTGTCATTGTTTTGAACTTGGCTGTAGAGATGTGTATATGCCCTTGCAAAGCTCCATTTCTGACAGCTGGCATGCTTATCTGATCTGGGACAAAGCAACCATTAGTGTGGAATGCTGCTGTTAAGAGTGTGTGAGAGAGAGATGGGGGAGGGAGAGGGGGTCTGCTGCTTTCTGACCTTACAAGACAGCATGCTGACATGCTCTCAGACCCCCAAAACCCCACTCTCTCTCCCCCCCCACACACACAACACACTCCCTGTCACACTCCACCCCACCCCCCCATTTGAAAACCATGTTGCAGCCACTTGCATGCTGGGATAGCTACCACAATGCACTGCTCTTTGTGGGGTTGCAAGAGCTGCTAAACTGGCCATGCCAGTGCACTTGAATCTGACAGTGTGAACACACTGCAGTGCTTTCCCTACTGCACTCTCTGAAGTCTGGTTTAACTCACAGCGGTCTACATCTTTAAGTGTAGCCATGCCCTTGGTGCCACAAGTTTATCAGCACAGTGTAGACGTAGCCACTGAGTTCATTGAGGCCTCGACTCAGCACTTAAACTCATT
Source organism: Malaclemys terrapin pileata (assembly GCF_027887155.1). NCBI lineage: Eukaryota > Metazoa > Chordata > Testudines > Emydidae > Malaclemys > Malaclemys terrapin. The sequence goes on along the minus strand of NC_071512.1, from coordinate 61,855,632 downwards.
CCAAAAGTTAAACATGTGCTTAAATTTGATAGTTTTCAATGGGATTTATGTGTGTTTAAAAGCACAGCCCATACCTAAATGTTTTGCTGTATATGGATGGAATTAATCATCTGGTTAAATGCTTACTTGAGTGGGATTCAGACCCTCAGTCCAGAGATATGGAACTACTGAAGTCTTTAAGTACTACTCACCATGATTAAAGGTTGCAAAATCAATCCCTTGATGAGTATTCTTACTCTTTCCCTAATCCTATGACATATCTTCTAGTGCATAAGAACAGCCATACTGGGTCAGACCAAAGGTCCATCAAGCCCAGTATCCTTTCCTATGACAGTGGCAAATGGAGGTGCCCCAAAGGGAATGAACAGACAGGTTATCATCAAGCGATCCATGCCCTGTCACTCAATCCCAGCTTCTGGCAAACAGAGGCTAGGGACACCATTCCTGCCCATCCTGGCTAATAGATTCATGGAAGATAGGTCCATCAATGACTATCTAGCTCCCTTTTGAACCCCGTTATAGTATTGACCTTCACAATACCCTCTGGCAAGGAGTTCCAGAGGTTGACAGTGCATTGCGTGAAAAAATACTTTCTTGTGTTTGTTTTAAACCTGCTACCTATTAATTTCATTTGGTGGCCCCTTGTTCTTGAATTATGAGAAGGAGTAAATAACACTTCCTTATTTACTTTGTCTATACCACTCATGATTTTACAGACCTCTATCATTTCCCCCCTTAGTCGCCTCTTTTCCAAGCTGAAAAGTGCCAGTTTTATTAATCTCTCCTCATACAGAAGCCATTCTATACCCCTAATAATTTTTGTTGCCCTTTTCTGAACCTTTTCCAATTCCAATATATCTTTTCAGATGGGGCAACCACATCTGCATTCAAGGTGTCGGCATACCATAGATTTATATAGAGGCAATATGATATTTTCTGTCTTACTATCTATCCCTTTCTTAATGATTCCTAACATTCTGTTTGCTTTTTTGACTGCCGCTGCACACTGAGTGGATGAGTTCAGAGAACTATCCACAATGACTCCAAGATCTCTTTCTTGAGTGGTAACAGCTAATTTAGACCCCATCATTGTATATGTATAGTTAGGATTATGTTTTCCAATGTGCATTACTTTGCATTCATCAACATTAAATTTCATCTGCCATTTTGTTGCCCAGTCACCCAGTTTTGTGAGCACCTTTTGTAGCTCTTTGCAGTCTGCCTGGGACTTAACTATCTTGAGTAGTTTTGTATCATCTGCAAATTTTGCCATTTCACTATTTACTCCTTTTTCCAGATCGTTTATGAATATGTTAAATAGGACTGGGCCCAGCACAGATCTCGGGGGGAAACCACTATTTACCTCTCTCCATTCTGAAAACTGACCATTTATAACTACCCTTTGTTTCCTATCTTTTAACCAGTTACTAATCCATGAGAGAACCTATCCTCTTATCCCATGACTGCTTATTTTGCTTAAGAGCCTTTGGTGAGGGACCTTGTCTGAAAAGGCTTTCTGAAAATCTAAATACACTATATCCACTGGATCTCCTTTGTCCACATGCTTGTTGACCCCCTCAAAGATATACCTATAATTAGTGAAAATCATATAAACTGATATTCTTCATACTTCACTCATATTTCAAAATATAACAAACTTCAAATGTATATCTTATTACATTTCATGGTTAAAATATAGAGCATGCAATCCATTCACATGTACCCATGTTGATAGCTTTGGTGGGAAGAGAGGCGGGCATTTTCTAGAGGGAGGGGATACAGTACTAGATTGAGGATGCAACATTGCTGGCAACTGTTCACCACCACGTGAAATTCTATTGAAAATCAATTGTTTGTAAAATGAATCCAGTTGAATTACAATGGAATTTTAATGGGAAAGCTGCATGTTACTAATAAGCATTCAAATACTGTGACAACTCATAAACACTCTTCTCAGCACAAAGTAACTTATCCTGTGATTTGTAAAACAACATTGTATTGAGGGACACCTATGCATTGTTTGATAAACCCATTTTAAAAGCTCCACTGCAGCTCTCTATACCAGTTACAATATTACTAAATGATGTGATAAAAACCCATAAAAGAGATTGTCCCTTTAGACCTATTATGGCTCTAATTGGCATCCTATTATACAAAGCAATGAACTCTTTCTCAAACCTACTAAAGTTTTATGTACTTTTCATTTTCAGTATGGTTTAAGTATCTGAAATGACAATACTGACAGAAAGATATATGAAAAATGGCACCACAATATTAGTACTAAAATGGAAAGCCTCCAGTCCTCAAAGCCAAGAGATAAACCAACATCTGCATGAACAGAATAACTGGCAGTGGCTTTTAATTCTGAATATATTAGTAAAGCTAAGAAGGGGTGGGGGGAAGAGCAGTTTACAAGTGCAAACTGACAAATATCATCAAGAAAAGTGCAGCTATAATAGTGGAAATCAGGGAACACACTCTATTAAGCATTCAGTACCACTGCTTTATTTACTCACACATTTGTGTTTAAAAAAAAAACAAAATCTTATTTTTATCAACATTGTTTAATTTAGTTTCTGATCTAGCTGTAAACTGAAATACTATGTTTTAGTTAATTTCTTTCTTTAATGGATATATTGGATTGTATTAACATAACAATGGGATGGACAGTAATGGGACAGTTATACTGCAGAATAATGTTATACATACTACCCCATGCAGACCTCAAAACCTTACAAGCAGAGTGGAAAAATCAAACAAAAGTCTCAAGGCTGCAAACAAAAATACTGTCAGTAGTTTGTTCTAATACAGTTATTAAGTAATAATGCAAACATAACAAAAACAAAGAAGAAACAGATGGAAGAGAAGAGAGGAAGGTCTATTTCCAAGGCTAGAATTATTGACAATTTATAGCCAGGGAAATAATAGTTTAGAGAGGGAAATTTTCTGGCTTGCCCCCTTAACAACAACAAAAGTATTTGCTGACAGTACCTCTGACAATCTCATTTAAGACTCATGAACAGCTACTGTAATGCAGTGGTTCTTAAACTCTAATGCACGGACCACAGGTGGTCTGTGGATCACTATATGGTGCTTCCTTGAGATCTGTTTGATACCATAGTGTCATTGTGTTGGCTCCTCTTCCTTGTTTCCTGCTGATTTTATAGGTTTGCAGACTCTTCCCAAGACAGGACCAAATAAATTTAGACCATTTCTGACAAGTGTTTGTCCAACCTGTTCTATGATGGGGACTCCACAACCTCCCTTGTAATTCTATTCGAGGGCTTAACAACCCATTGTAGTTAGAAAGGTTTCCTAACATCTAACTTAAACATTCCTTGCTGCAGACTAAGCCCATTATTTCTTCTCCTACCATCAGGGACATAAATAACATTTGATCACTGTCCTCCTTATGACAGCCCTTAATATATTTGAAGACTGCTTTCATAGATTCATAGATTCCAAGGCTGGAAGGGACCATTCTGATCATCTAGCCTGCCCTCCTGTGTAATAGAGAATATTGAATTTATGCCAAATAATTCCTAGATCACATCTCTTAGGAAAACATCCAATCTTTATTTTAAAATAGTCAGTGATGAAGAAGCCACCATGAGTCTTGGTAAACTGTTCCAATCGTTAATTGTTCTGACAGAGGATGACTCAGAGTAAGGTTCCACTCATCAAGAATAAAGGATTTGGGCCATTAGCTTACCTCCCAAATACCTCCCATTAGCTTACCTGTCCCATATTAATAATACATTTTTAATTTGACCACTGCAAAGGGCAGCACAAAGCTGAACAAAAGGAAATTAAAGTTTAGCCCAAGCAAAGAGTAATTCAAAGAGAGACATTACTTGGTCTGTAAGATGGAGGTATATTTGACAATAAAATACAGTGGCAGTTGAGAGGTCCCAGTTGTTAACATAACTTTTTTTGTCATGCAGTTGCATACCTGCACTTGTGTTGGTCTCATTTCTGTGCACACAAAAGCAGGTTAATGCACACGTAAATGAATTGTTAGGTGCCTAACTCTGTATGCACATTCTCCTGATCTGCATGTGCAACTGTGATACTTGATAGGGCTTTTTGACATTATCAATAATGGCAATTATTAATATTGATATGGGAAACCATGTAACACCAATTTAACCATAAATTCCTTTATTAAGTCCAAAGGCCAAATGGTATTTTATACAGTTTCTCTAAACATATCTAACAACCTAAAATACATAGTCACTACACCCAACACAACAACAAAACATTTATAAGCATTTGATCAAAATACTTACAAATGGGAAAAACCCAGGGGTGCTTAGACCCACATTGTCAGCTGCAGCGTGGTCTGTCAGGTATTAGCAATGAACTCTTTGAGAGCTTCCTTTTTATACCCTAAAATAAATGAGTGATGTCATTGCCAATTACGGACTTCAGCTAAAAAACAATTTGAGGCAGTTCACCCTTATTTCCAGTCTTAATGCAGATAAAATGTATAACCTCCTTTCTCCCCAAGGCCTTTCCTCCCCTCCTTTTTGCTGACCAACAGTTTTTCTTTTGCATCTGGGTTCACACAGGCCCTAAATTTTGAGATAACACTGGTTTGTGCGGTGGGAAGGGCCATCCTGGCTCATTTTAAGACAGCTTCATCTACAGTCACCCCTACTGGTCAGAGGCTGCCTTTTTGGAAATTTCCCCTTATCTCATGAGTTATTCCTTGTACCAGCTATCCTCCCTATATCACTCCTTCTTGCCTTCTAACTCATTATTTTCAAGGCCCTTCTACTTGCAAGTCAGGGTCTTTCTTTAAAAGACATATATATTTCCTTAAGCCAACCCTTATTCTTAAGGGCAGGTGAGGGAAGGACACATTATGGACGAAACCCAGAGATAGTACTTCACACTTCGATGCAAGATTAAAGCGGGGGTGGGCAAACTACGGCCTGGGGGATGCCCTCCAGACATTTTAATCTGGCCTATGAGCTCCCACCAGGGGGCAGGGTCAGAGGCTTGCCCCATACTGTGCGACTCCTGGAAGCAGCAACAGGTCCTGCCTTTGGCTCCTATGTGTAGGGGTAGCCAGGGCGCTCTGCACACTGCCCCCACCCCAAGCGCCACCTGTGCAACTCCCATTGGCTGGAAACCACGTAGGCTGCGCCTCCACGTAGGAGCCGGAGTGGGGACATGCTGCTGTTTCTGGGAGTTGCTTGAAGTACGCGCTGCCTGGAGCCTGCCTCCCTGACTACCTCCCAGGCCCCAACCCCCTGCCTCAGCCCTGATCCCCCTCCTGCCCTCTGAACCCCTTGGTCCCAGCCCAGAGCAGCCTCCTGCACCCCCAAACCCTCATCCCCAGCCCCATCCCAGAGCCTGCTCCCCCAGCTGGTGCCCTCTCTCCCTCCCGTACTCCAACCCACAATTTCGTGAGCATTCATGGCCCGCCATACAATTCCCATACCCAGATGTGGCCCTCGGGCCAAAAAGTTTGCCCACCCCCAGATTAAAGCATGAATCTCAAGCCTCAATTCTCATGTGTGAAATATTGTGGAGGAAATCATCCAATTCTGGAAGAGGTAGGAAAGGAAGCTGGAGGACTTGTGCTGCTTCAAAGATAGTCTTTCTTAGTGGCTTGCAGAACTCCTGCTCTTGTCTCTAACTGGAGATATTATCAGAGTGCCTGACAAACCAATCAGTTTGCTTTTTTTTTTTGGAAGTCTTCTGTTGTGACCTGCCAGGCAGAAATGAACACTCACACAAGAGAGGACAGTGGCATCTATATAGGGAATAGGGAAAATTCATGAAACCACACAAGTTACTGCCTTTTCTCTCAACCAGGAATCTGTGATATCAACTGGGAGGAAAGATGCTCCGGTGAGTAAGGCACTAGACTGGCACATTGGACAGCTGTGTTCTATTCCTGGGCTGTTGACAAGTTTCCTGTGTGACCTTGGGAAAGTCATCTAACTCTAGGTGCTCATCTGTAAAATGGATAATAGTTTTTCTGCTTTGCATGGAGTTGTGGGAAAAATCCAACAATTGTGAGGTGCTTAAATACTGTTGTGATGGAGCCCATAAAAGTAACTGGACATCTAGATAGAACTAGTCAGCTCTGAAAGGCACTGCTAAGGCAAGCAAATTACGGGAGAGTTCAAACAGCACTTAGGTTGGAATGATAGGCTTTGCAAACTTCCAAACCTTAAAGGTTCTTTTGAGCTAAGTTGACTATAAAAATCCAAAAGAAATCAGGGAAAAAATTCTTTGAGACAGCTGTCATACCTCTAACTATATCATTATATTCAGACATAGTTCTATATGACATATTCTGGGGAATATCTGTATTTAAATAGACCCAGCTATGTACTGTATGATCATGACTAACCTGCACTCTATAAATTCAGGTTTCAGAGTGGTAGCCATGTTAGTCTGTATCAGCAAAAACAATGAGGAGTTCTTGTGGTACCTTATGCCCAAATAATTTTGTTAGTCTCTAGGTGTCACAAGGACGCCTCATTTTTTGTTTTTTTTTTCTATAAATTCAGAAAAACAATGGAAAGAAACACATAGTAAATTCCAAAAGACAAATTTTGGCTATAAGAAATTATTTTCCTGAAGATCTCCCCACCCAAAAAAGTTCCTTCATTATGATTTCATTTTCTTTTCAATTAAGCTGTTTGCAGATTTGAACAAAGGAATTTGGGGGCCTTCTAAGCTTTGAGAACACTTTTCTTTCACAGTCACTATGTCAGTTAACAATAACTCCCTATTTTTGACTTTGTTCAAGTGCAGTACTTAACTTTTAGTGTTTGGGAGTGGGAGGAGGTGGATATGAAAGAAAACCTATTGAATTTTAAACCTTTTGTCTGAAGGGCGAAGGGATTGTTTAAAGAATTTTTTAAAAAAATCCATATGTACTAACAGCAAATTTTCAAGGTTTTCAGAAAGACACAAAAAGTTGGTGACATTTAAATTGTTTTCAACCTGTTCCAAACTGATTGACGAATAAAGCAACGAAGGAATGAAGATGATTTTTTTTTAAAAAGTTTGCATTCTATCAGTTGATGTTACTTCATCTGCAATGACACTAGAGAAGGCCAGGTTTCAAAGAAACATTGTCAAGATGTCCTCTTTACTGAAAAAATATGTTTTTTTTTTATTTACAGTCAATAGGATTCCAAAAGCTTTTTGTCCCTGCAGCGTTGTTGCAGTGCAATTACCGTTTTTTTTTTTCAATTTGATTCCAAAAGGACCCTTCATTAAAAGCTAAAGTCAGCTTAATGATACAGATCTGGCATTAAACAATCTCATTCTCCTATTGTAAGAGGCTAGAAGGCAATAAAAGTCACTGTCATTTTCATATTAGTAATAACATCATATATATCACCTTGCCACAAGCATTTAGCTCTTTTCCAAGAACAATAGTCTCTCTCTGTCATAGACAAAACAAAGAGGAAAAACTACAGACATGAAGAAAGTAGTAATGATGGGAACAAACCCCAAAGTATGGCAGTTGGGGCCAGATCCTTAGCTGGTATAAATCAACAAAATCTTTTAAGTTCAATGGAGCTATATCAACTTACACCCCCGGTGAGGATCCATCCCTCCATTTTGATAAGCAGCTCAGAGAGTTTATGCTTATTCAAAGTTTATTCCCATTACTCAGACTTGGTATAAAGTGTACTCAAGAGGCCACATCATCACTGCTAATGTTAGTAGTCTCTTAATGTTTAATATTAACTGTGTAGGGAAGAGAGAAGAGGAGGACTGAAAATTAAATTTCCATCCATTTCTGCTATGAAAAATAAGTTGGCAGAGGTCACGGTTTTCCTCCACATTTTTTTCTTCCGTCTGTAAGAGGATGAGTGGTTTAAGTGGATTTAATGATGCTTTACAGCACTGACTTCTTTGGCAGCATTACAAAATATGTAACAGGTGTTCCAGCATGGCCCATTGAGCAGGATGAAGAACAAGGTCCTTCTTGAGATCACTGACAATTGAAAATGATGTCTTCAATAACTATTACTTTCTGATCAAGAATACATTCAATCATGTAATAAGTAGAATACCATCTGCGTAAATGAGTTATTTGAAGTTGAGATTTTATGCTTAGTTGAATTTGGGCCAGAGTCTCTTAAGCTTATGTACAATGATTAAAACGGGGGCAAAAAATCTTCCTGACTTGTGTTGAGTGTGTCAGGACATGTCCATCTCAGAAGCAAGAACAACTAACATCAGTAAGGTTTTGGCACATATGCTTGTGGGGTGTAACCTGTAGGTAGTAGCCCCATGTAGCTCAAAAACTTGTCTCTTTCACCACCAGAAGTTGGTCCAATAAAAGATATTACCTCATACACCTTGTCTCAGGGAGATATTCAGGTACAATATAATTTTAGCACTATAGCTGGAACTGATTTGCTCAATTTATAGAAGAATTGCATAATCTTCTACAACAGGCATTTCTGTAAGATCTAATTTCTATACTTTTAGTTAAATAGAACTAGCAAGGCATTCTCCAATGGCCACAATGGTACCTCCCATTTAAAAATAAATACATGTATAAGGTCTTGCTGCTTTTTGTAATTATAAACCAATAACATAAGCCATGCAGGCAATACCAAGCATTACAAGCCACTAGTAAAGCTCTAACCTGCAAATTTATCCAGAAGGAGATTTCCACATCGGCAGATTACTGGAGCACCGAACTTGCGATTTTGTTGTTGCATTAATGTAAATGAACAACACCATCTCAGATTTCATAAACAAATATGGTAATCTAATAAGGTCCAACAAACTTGGGAATGTCTTACTTTTAGGGTAAGTCCCTGCTGGCTCTACAAAATGTCCTAGTGGTTGTAAAACACAGTCGACCAACCACCTGAAGGAGCTGACTGCCAGCTGTACTTGTGAAACTAACTGGAGGCTGGGTGGGCACATATAATGTTCACTTCAGGTACCACTTCCAGATCTGTTATACAGCAATATTAACGCTTTGCCTTCCATTAAGCCTCCTCAGGAACACCTTTTTCAACCTTCCTCCACCATTCCCCTCCTGCTGTATGCACAGAGAGACAGGTCCATGTAGAGTCAGACTCTGCATGCTGTTGTAAAGTTCATTTCTGGTATTCAGGGACATGAATTCCCTATTTATTAAAAACAGAAACTGCATATTTCATTTGCATTTATGAAATTGCATTTGTGATACACAAATAATTTGGGAGGATAGCAGGAGGTGGGAGGAATAGAAATTAATGTGTTTTCTTGGTTGGGTAGGGGAATTGGGGCAGGGAGAGGGGACAGGTTGGTGGAAAAAATGTTAAGGTCAGCTCTGAATGTGATAATACAAGCAATTAAAGAGAGGGCTGCTTTAAAGACGAGGATGCCCTTCTGCAATAGGCAACTGGTAAATAATCTCAAGGGGAGCATTAAGAAATAGAGCAGAATAAATACACTATTTCAAGGATGTACACTAAGTACAATACCCTAAGTATCAAGAATATCTGTGAAATGGAAACAAGTATGGGCTCGGATTAAGAGGAAAGAGCAAATTTCTAGGAATCAGTAATGAATGTGTTAGCTATTACTACTGCTTCTCCTATAATACATCAATCACAGATTGGCACTGATAACTAATATAATTTTCTAGCTAGTTGGATGGTCTCCATTATCATCAGATCTGAATGCCCATCAATATCAATGTTAGCTAACAGAGGAATATTTTGTGCACATAGCATTCTTAGGAACTTGTGGATAGGTCTTTCTTGTAGCAGATAAGTGTTGAAAAACAAGGTACAACACTTTAACCTTAGGGCTATACTTGTTGAGCCTTTTGCAGTTGTCAATAACTTTTCAATTTCAATATATATATATATATAACTACAAAAAGATAGATTTCAAGTGATTATAAGTGAGAGCAAACAGATCAAAGCTGATTTCTTAGAAGGAGGACATGAGGAAGGTTGGTGCCATCTTGGAAGACACACTTGACAAAAATGCTTGGAAAGGAAGAAAAAGAGACGCCAGCCCCAACTGATGGGATAAGGTGAAGAAAAAGGTGATCCTGTTGGGAACAGAAACTAGCAGTGCCTCCATAGATTGGGAATAATCAGACTTTGTAGATGGTGATGATTCAGAGGCTAATATGATGTGTATGGAGACATAAGTGTAACTACTGTTTTCTGTGTACTTCATCTTTACATTTCAAAGGAGTCACCTCCATCTTCAGCTGTCACCAGTGAGGACCTCAATATGAAAGGCGGTTTCAGATCAGGATGGCTGCTACTACACCACCATACTCTCTCAGGGAAACTTCATTTTTCCCTAATCCCTCCCCATTTTTTGTTTATTTTTACTTTCCTTTAATCTGCAATAAAAATAATTTTGACTGAAAGTATATCATTACTCTGTGTATCCATAGATTTATACTACACTTATCACCATGGTATCAGAGTGTTCTAGAAAGTCTAAACGCACATGTAACAAGTGGACAGCCCCAGAATCTCACATATATTTTATTATATTATTGGTAGACTTGATTGAAGAAATGGGTTTTGATCTGAAAGCAGCAAGAGTCTTGCTTATTCTTTGCTTATGGAAAAGCACAGTCCAATTACAGCACCTATAATGTCGAACAAACTGGTTTATGAGTATCCTTTGCACCTTGACAACTATTCTGAGCACTGTATGCATGTGGGGTCACAAAACAAAAGTTGTAATTCAGGTTTTGCTATCAACATATCAGCTAGGGGCAATAAGTTGGTAATCACATACCAACACACACACACAAAACTTGACACACTGTCTCCAGGAGGTGCTGTGAAACAGGACCATTTTTGCCCTGTATGTCCCAGAGAGCCTAATGAAATCATTCAATTTTAAACTGAGAAGAACCAGTTCAAATCACATTTCCCCCTTTAGTTCTATCAAAGATTCACACTAACCCTCAACCTGAGATTCAGTTCATTCATGGGCCAATGCTTACAAAACAAACAGGGATTGAGGTCGTTCTTACAAGTAGAAAGGTCATGAACCCCCCGGGGACCCATACTCACTCAAATGGCTTATCTTGTTCTCCCTTGCAAAAATCCCTGGGATTCTCTCTGAAGATAACTAAAATGATATCGGCTGGTGCAGCCTAAGAAGTCCCTCCCCCACAGCATACATACCAGGGAGATTTGGGGAGGGTATATGCCTTCAGGAGCCAGCGTGGCTCTGCCTGAACTCCAATGCAAGGCTATGTCTAAATGACACAGCAAGAACATGTGCAATTTATACAAAACTGAAACCTGTACATTTGAGTACACTGAAGTTTTCCTTATAGCAATGGATCACTGTTTTCCTGCCAAACAAAAATGGGGCTGAAAGACCCCCCAGTTATGAACCAGGACCCCACTGTGCTAGTCCCTGTAGATGCACAGAACAAAGACAGTGTCTGTTCCAGACCTCATGCTCCCTCCCCTGGCCCTGGAATCTTTCACCTCAGTTCAAACATACAAGTTCTCCAAGAGAATAAATCACTGGGCTAGCAATTGGAAATAACTGGCCCAAGAAGAGAGCTGTAGATCCTTGAGGTCCATCGGTCTTCTGGTTATTTGTCAGTGATAAAGGGCTGTTAAATTCACTACTGACCATTAGGATCTTTTTGTAACCAGCTGGACAAATCATCATCCTTTTGCATGGTTTTCCACTACCATTGCCTTAAATTGTTCTGCTTCATGCCACCATGAAAAAAATGTTAGAAATTCAAACAGAGAAAATAAATTGTCACTACTTATCTATAAATCATGGAGGTGAATTGCAGGCCAGTGGAACTGGAAGTGTGAAGGGATCCAAGCTCTATGAGTTCTGCTGCAGAACAGTGGATCACTCTAAAGCTGGCATTCAATAGTTTGGCATCATTATTTTTCCTCAGAAGCGACAACTCCAAGGTGTTCAAGATTGTGAAATCTGTTATGCGTCTATGATCTATGTTCTCCTTCAGCTGACTACCCTGTCTTGCAGATAACAAATGACAGCCCTAACCCAAATCCCCAGAACACAACTTTTCTGCTGTAGGTCTATCTTTATAGGTAACTTAAGCAGATTTTAACATTAAGATTGCAATTATAGAGGAACCCTTCCCCACCCCCCAATTCATAGTCATTTTTCATTATTGCTGAAAAAACAATCCTTGCTTTATTTATGCACAAACTTCCCAATTTAATACTTTATTTGTGTACACCAAAGCAGTTTGGGTTACCTTTATCAAAATGTTCTGACATACAATGCAAGCTTGTAAAATTGTTAGAATAGAATGTGATTCTATCAAACAAAGCCAGAAATATGGTACTTTGAATGTTTCTGGAAAATGATTGTTAGTTGTTTATGCCTAATATGTAATTTTGAAAACTCACAGAGCTTGCAGGACCATAAATGTCCTTGGTAATAAAAGTGTGGGGGGAAAACAATGTTGTAAAAATATAACACAATGCATTAGCAAGATTCCATCTTGAGATCTTCAGCTAGAACACATGCTACCACATACATTGTTTCTAGTTTTAAAACCAGCCTGTACTACAACCATATATCCCAAGACCTCTAGAAGGGAAATGTTAATGTTGTTCACTGAGTGCCAGCTTCTGAAGACACATTTAAATTCTGCATTGAACACAGAGCTGACAAAGCAACCAAACAACTTACATTCATAGAAAGGTGATCACTTAAAGCAATATAGAAGCCAGAAGAAAAATATCTTCGTTTTCTGATATGCTTGTCACAGAATCAATTGTATGATCTATATTTATACAAAAATGACCTTTAACTTTGATCTAAGGAGGATTTGTTTCACGTACCACAATGTAGTCACTACTACACGTTGGGTGCAGTGCTGTTTTCTCAGTTAATTATGATAGTGCTGGTTTTTTCTCCCCAGCAAATAAGTCAATGATCAAGTACAGGATCAAGAGTTCAGTGAAGTTGTTAGCAGAGTAGCATCGCCATTCTGCCAAATCATTCCTTTTTATGTCAAACCAAGTCAAAGGATATGAAGCAATCACAGGAAAATAAATACAAGAGGCATACATATTAATCATCTTTTTACAGTGCCACTTTTGAAAACCTTGTCCCTGAATTCGTTTGCTAATTGGTCCTTGCTAGAATGGGAAAGACTGTACAATCAAGCTATTTTGTGTAGCTTTTCTCAAACTAGACATCCTCTCAAGGCTCTGAATGAACGTCAGCACAATGATGATACAGCTATGTCCTTCCATTTCTTTGTTGTTGCTTTTTAAATGATGACAGGTCATTTATCACTCTTCTCCCCTCAGGTAATGCAGTTCTAAACAGTTGTGATATATTATCAATTATTTCTGTTATGGTAACTCCTAAAGGCTCCAGGCAAAATCAGGGACCTAGGCTCAGTACAAATATACAGTAATGGAAGAGCTTACAGTCTAAAGAGACGAGGAAGTATTAACCTACGTTTACCGAGTGACTTGCCTAAGGTCACAAGCTTATAGCTGAGCCAAAAAGTGAACCCAGATATTCTTATCCCCATCGGTGCCTTAGTCACAATACTATCCTGCCTCTGAGCATATGCACCCTTCATTCACACTACAGTGTGACTAGGTACTTACTATAGGAAGAGGGTCTCCGAATAATTTTATGTAGTTTCACCATTTGTTGCTTGAGTACATACAAGAACCACAGAGACATGCTTTTTCCATCAGGAAAGATCCCATTGAGATGTATCATCTTTTTATGAGGGGAATCCTGGGGAGGCACAGGCAGAAGCAGTAGCACCAACACAGTTATATGGAACATAGCAAGCAGTCGCCAGGGCAAAAATCTCATACAAAATGAAATGGTTCCATATAATACAATGTTAATACCATGATAGCTCTAGCAGTACTGAAACACAGCATTCCAAGCTGTAAGTATTTAGTTCTTAAAAAGCTAAGGAAGCTTTTTGGAAAATATTTTTAAATCATTCCAGTTCCCCATGTACAGTGCAGCCAAACTCTGTAGTTTCACTGACCAGAAATCTGCTCTTATTGAACATCTATGCTCCATGGTAACGCTTTCCTCTGCTTTTCTGCTAAAAATCTTTGAAGAAGCTAGACAGCTCTCTGCACTAGTTAACAGAACCACAATTAAACTAGTTCAGCTTTTATTTTCTTTCCCACTGCTAATGGGATTTCAGATGTTGCACGTATTTTTGATGGCACACTGGGTCTGAGTGGTCATGATGTTGTGATCCAGGGACCTCTTGATGCCAAACTGGAAGAGGGCATACAGGGTCTAGTTCATCAAAGAGTGTCATGTGAGGTCTCTAATAAAAGGCTGTGTCACACTGGTCATCAATATCATTGTGAAATGTATGTAGTGTAAGGAGTTATGTATTTACACTGAAAATTATGTTCTTAAGGTCTGTTTTTAGAGACTGGTCACCAGTGTAGGTGAAAAGCAAGTTTTCTTTCAGACATGAAATGTTTATCTGGTTGTGCATAAATTAAATATTGTACAGTTCACAATGGGCATACACTGACAACTCTAAGACAAATGCTAATGAAGGATTGTGAAATCTTCAAAAAGAGGAAAGTAACAGAAATAGATAAACAGTAGGAGTAATTCTCTTTAATGGTAAACCAATGAACTTTTGAAGATATATCTGGGGTACAGATGAATCCCTCAGTATTCCTTCAATCTATGAATATAAGTTTTTCCTTCAATCTATGAGGGCTTTATCTTATGAGAAGCAGTCTCAACCAAACTGATTGAAAATGCTGGTGAAAGAACTGGGGTACCTTTTTTGCAGGAGATAGGGGAATGATTTGTTAATTAGGTTTAATCTCTAGAAAGTGGATTATGATTTTGTTTTATATGTAACTATTTGTTTCCAATATTCTTACTTGCTATCACTTGAATCTCTGTTCTTTGATAACAAAATTATTCTTGTTTTCACTATGAATATATTAAGTATAGCAAGTTCAGCAGAGCTGTGTTCTAAGGTACAACTGGTAATCTGCAGTGTAGAGTTTCTTTGAGAACAGCAGGCCTGGTAATTCTGCAAATGTTCAGTGGATGGGGGCTGGACACTACAGAGAATATCTGGAGGACTTGGGGCTTGGTGTGTGCCTATTCCTAACCTGTACAAAGATAGGGAGGCCTGGATGGTAGTGCCTGTGTTTACAGAGGCTGGTGGTTTCAGGGAGCTGATCCATAGCAGGCACCTGCTCATACTAAGGGCAGGTGGTGGTGAGGTGTCTCACCACCCCGGATACCCATGGAAAGCATCACAGATGTATTACAACCGTAATGGATGTCACTCTGTTAAACACTTGGGTTAAAAATTTCAGAAGCATCTAAGACAGTTAGGAGCCTAAGTCCCATTGAAAGTGCAGCCTACTCCCTGGACAAGTCACATGTTTATTTGACTATCTGCATTTGGAACTGTTTCTCAACCCAACCCTATTCCACTGCTTCAAAACTCTACCGAGAGGCATCTGCCACAATATAGACATGCAAGTGTGGATTTGCCACATGGGTTCATTGTGACCACTCTATGAATACAGCCATGGGTGGCGGGTGGAACCCCTCTTCGGGGAGGCTAGCCCCCTGGCCCCACCTCTTGTGCCCAGGGCCAGCTCCAGGCACCAGCGCAGGAAGCAGGTGCTTGGGGTGGCCAACGGAAAGGGGTGGCAGGTCCGGCTCTTAGGCGGCAATTCGGCGGCGGGTCCCTCAGTCCCTCTCGGAGGGAAGGACCGGCTGCCGAATTGCCGCCAAAGAATGAAGCAGTGCAGTAGAGCTGCCACCGAAGTGCCGCCAATCGCGGCTTTTTTTTCCCCCACCACTTGGGGTGGCAAAAACGCTGGAGCCAGCCTTGCTTGTGCCTGAACCTCCCATTCTCCAGAGGCTGGATCCTGAGTCCCCCTGCAGCCAGAGGATGCCCAGGCCAGCCAGAGCCCCTCCTCCCCACCTCCAGCCATGCTGCGCCTCCCCTCCTGAGACCCCAAGCTGTCCCATGGGAAAAGCTTGTCTCTTGCCAAAGAACCTGTGCTTTTAATATACACCATGCAGGTTCCACGGTAGCTGAGGAGGCAGTATGTGTTAATCAGTTTCCTGGGTTCATCAGTAATCTTACCACCTCCTCAGCCACCCCGGAACCTGCATGGGGCAGCATAATGAGCAAAAATTTCCCGTGCAAATCCTGCAACCAGTGGCCAACAGTTGCAGCTATGCCAGGGGAAGATTAGCCTGCCCTGGCCTATTGTACCTGCTGCCTACGAATACAGCTTAGTTCTCAATTCTACTTTTTTATTTGTTTTCCCCCTACTCCAATTTATTTGCAATACTGCAAACCCAGCTGCTGTAAAAATAAATCTGAGACCCAACAAAGACCTTTGTTAATGTATCTGAGATCTAACACACACAGCTGCCTATCTATCTATATATATCTATTATAGATATACATATACATAGAGACATCTATATATAGATTCAACTGTACCTATTCATATTCAACTGTACCTTTCTTGCAGGAAAATAGTGTCTTTATTACAGGAACTGTGTTATTCAATGGAATTTACTCAGGGAGACATTTGAAAGTTGTAGGATTAATATATGCAAAAAACCCCAGATCAAAGATGTTAGTCAGTGTTATATGTACATGTACACGTGCATGCACACACACACACACACACACACACACACACAGAGTTCATCCCACTGCAGTAGTGTATATGCTGCACACTAGCTGCTTTACTTTATGGAATTAACAAATCAGCTTTATGTGGATTAACAAATTATTTCCCCACTTCATACTGCTGCAGACTGGACAACAATGCATGAAGGCACAGAACATCATTTTCAAATAAAGAATTTGGGGATTTTAAGCAAATAATTTCCTTGTTTCACAACATGATAAGAAAAAAATATTTTTTGATATTTTTGTTTATAACTGATATTTTGACTGAAGCAGATTTCTAATTTAAAACATTTAAGTACATACTTCAATTTTAATTCCCTGTATGTTAGCATGGCTAATTAATTTGTACTTTTAATAAGTAATTTAGTACTTTATAAAATTTGGGGACATATAGTACACCTTTCACTTAAGGTTTTATTTTCCTCACTATTCTTTTAAGCAAGAAATATATCTATTAAAATGCTTTACAATGAGCACTTACAGTATTTCTTTTCTGTGAAAGTTTATGAGAGACAAGCAATCTATCATGAGGGAAGATTTTATAGGAGATAGTTTTAACAATACTAATACATTTCTAACTTGACTAATACCGGGATCTCCTTTCTTCAATTAGAAATTCTTTTTGCCTTCAGTTGCCTAGAAAATGAAGTCATCAAGCAAATGCAAAATCAATCAGCTTAAGTCATTTCAGCAGGCTATGGCGAAGCTACCTACCTCCTTCTTCCTTCTACCCATCCATCTTTTTTTTTTTTAATATCTGATTAACAACTCACTAGCAATCATTTAAGCTACCATACTTTCTCTGGCCTTTCATAATTTACTTAAGGATGACTTCAGTCACTTCTTTCTAGGCTGGAGTCAAAGAGATCTTATGGCAAAAGGTCAAGGTATCGATACAGTTCATAAGTTTTCTATAAATGGGGACACTAAAAGGAGGCTTTAGCTTGGCTTCATATTGCAGAGACGACTAGTGCCTGTCAACAGTAGAGGCGGCAGAGTGAGGGCTGCAGGCTTCAGCAGTGTTACTGAGCATACTTAATCTGTGTGAGCATGCCCAGTACAAGCCAAACAGCAAATCTGGGTGGGAGGGCATGTGACCCCACATGCCCCTCCCCCCTCACAAATGTTGCCTCTGTGCATATGTTTATCATTCCAACCACATTTTCATGAAGACCTATTTTTAAATAAATAAATAAATGCTATAGGCTTGCATTCTCTGCTGGTACCAGTGTTAGCTGATAGCTTTTGTCATTCTTATTGCATGAATGTTTTCTGGGTGAAAGGATTTCTTTCATGTCGTTAGTTGATTCATCCTTAAGGATACAACACATTGATCTGTTGTCTGATCTTCTATTGATTAGTCTCTTTCGCACTGAAACACTCCTCTGCATTTTCATCTCTGAGACAATGACAGACATCATTAATTGACAGATTTTGACTAGCAGCTGATTGACATTGAGAACAAGTGGAACCACCCACTCCTTATCTGTGTTACAGAACTAATTTATACTACATGTAGACAGGTCTGAAAACACTTCCACAGTTCAGTCACTTACAGGCATTTGCTAAAACACACTGGGAAAAATAGGATAGGACCTACAGACCATGGACTTCAGAAAAGCAGACTTTGACTCCCTTATGGAACTGATGGGCAGGATCCCATGGGAGGCTAATAGGAGGGGGAAAGGAGTCCAGGAGATCTGGCTGTATTTTAAAGAAGACTTATTGAGGGCGCAGGAACAAACCATCCCAATGTGCAGAAAGAATAGCAAATATGGCAGGCGACCAGCTGGGCTTAACAGTGAAATCTTCAGTGAGCTTAAACACAAAAAGGAAGCTTACGAGAAGTGGAAACTTGGACAGATGACTAGGGAAGAGTATAAAAATATTGCTCAAGTATGCAGGGGTTTAATCAGGAAGGCCAAAACACAACTGGAGTTGCAGCTAGCAAGCGATGTGAAGGGTAAAAAGAAAGGTTTCTGCAGGCCTCCTGAAGTCTCTTCCAACCCTAATATTGTATGAAAGGGATAACTAATTCCTTTGCATTAATTGTATTAATTTCCTTACAAATCTACATGGGATGTGAACTAGTGAGGAGTTAAACTTGTTACTAATGAAATATTATTCTTATTCTAAAGGCTGAATACTGCCCTTGAGAAGTATTAACGAGAAAGCCAGGTAATATCATTGAGTGTAGAACCTGCAATAGTGGACTGGCAACTTTCTTATTAGCGACTCTAGGAGTCGCAAATACAGTTTGATAGATCTTGCACAGGACCACAATTCTGGCAGCAATCTGAGAGGAGATCTTTGTTGGTGAGCAGTGTCGATTCAGTTTTCAGTACTCAGCCTCAGCTGTGATTGGCTGGAGTTCAGTTGGCCTATAGTTCACGTAGGTCCTGTATTCCACCAAGAGATTTTTCTTTCTCGCTACTTGTGTCATACAGGAGACAACTGCTTACCTCGGGGGCATGAAAATAAATATCTGCACACATGATCTGCAGTGACATGGTGGCACAGTTGCCAATGGGGGATAAAAATAAAGGCTGCTACTGTGTCAGTATGAACACAGCAGTACAGTAAGTGTCCATTCTGAAAAATCCCATCACTTTTAGCTGCGGCATCATCTCTGGGTATTTACCTTCACATCCTAGCTCTGTTAATCCAAAACAACTTCACTGATTTTTCCTGTAATTTGGGAAAATTTCATTTTAAATAGCACTTTTATTTGGAAATGTTTTTTTTATCAAGAGTAGCTAAGTCATTCATCCTTGTTCATTGTGTGTTGTGTTTAGGGTAAATATATACAACCAGAGCATCGCTCGCATTTTTTCCTCCTAATCCTATAGGCACACTCACTGAATCGGTGTTATGTTCTTACATTTTAAAATTCAGACTGGTTCATAGTTTAACTTAACATTGTAATTAACCCTTTGGAAGAGCCGTATACAATTTGCCCGGGTAAAACTAGTAAGATTCCATTAAAAATATTTAAAAAAAAACTACAGAATTTAAAATGAGATAATTTCCATAGGTTTTTTTTTTTTGTTTTTTAATGTTAGAAAAAAGAAAAAGGTCAGGGAAAGTGTGGGACCCTTCATGAATGGTTGAGGCAACTTAGTGACAGATGATGTGGAAAAAGATGAAGTACTCAATGATTTTTTTGCCTTGGTCTTCACAGACAAGGTCAGCTCCCACACTGCTGTCCTGGGCAACACAGTATGGGGAGGAGGTAAGCAGCCCTTAGTGGTGAAAGAACAGATTAAGGACTATGTAGAAAAGCTGGACATGCACAAGTCAATGGGTCCAGATCTAATGCATCCGAGGGTGCTGAGGGAATTGGCTGATGTGATTGCAGAGCCATTGGCCATTATCTTTGAAAACTCATGGCGATCTGGGGAGGTCCCGGACAAGTGGAAAAAGGCAAATATAGTGCCCATCTTTAAAAAAGGGAAGAAGGAGAACCTGGGGAACTAGAGACCGGTCAGCCTCACCGCAGTCCCTGGAAAAATCATGGAGCAGGTCCTCAAGGAAACCATTTTGAAGCACTTGGAGGAAAGGAAGGTGATCAGGAAGAATCAACATGGATTCACCAAGGGCAAGTCATGCCTGACCAACCTGATTGCCTTCTATGATGAGGTAGCTGGCTCTGTGGATATGGGGCAAGCAGTGGACATGATAGATCTTGACTTTAGCAAAGCTTTTGATACGGTCTCCCACAATATTCTTGCCAGCAAGTAAAAAAAGTATGAATTGGATGAATGGACTATAAGGTGGTGTAGCGGGGCGGCCTGGCTCCCAGGCGCCCCAGGAAGGGACGAGCCAGAACAGCCGCCAGAGTGGGCGGAGCCACCCCTGCCTGTCAAGGAAGTCAAGGGGCGGGACAGGAAGTATAAAGGCCAGGCCACAGCGCTCAGTAGCTGGCCGGCAGCGGGAGAGGACAGACGCTGGTACCCGAGCTCCCGCGGACCTGAGCCTGCCGAGAGCCCGGTACCCTGAGGAGGACTGGCCGAGCCTGCCGAGAGCCCGGTATCCTGAGGAGGACTGGCCGAGCCTGCCGAAAGCCCGGTATCCTGAGGAGCGGTCTGAGCTTCCCCCTGCCGAGGGCCCAGAGGGAGCGACAAACCTACCTGCTGCTCGGGGCCCGGAAGAGCCCATGATCTGCGACCCAGCAGACGAAACTCAGGAGGAACAGGTACCCATGGAGGAGGAGATGGGAAGTGGCCCGGGGATAGCAGACCCCGAACCCATGTCAGTGTGTTGCGGTCAGGATCCCCACTGACTGCGCGGCAGATGGACTGCTGCGGATAGGGCCCCGGGCTGGAACACAGTGGAGTGGGTGGGCCTGTGTTCCCCCCTGCCACCCTGCGCCGGGTGGCAGTCTCTCCTCCTCCTTGTCCAAGGGGCCTGGGCCTCTGACAGACTATTTGTTGGCTGCCCCGCCCTGACCTAGGGCCTGGGCTAACCCAAACTGACCCAGCCCCTGCTACAAGGCCTGGGCCACTGACTGACTATTGGTTTGCTGCCCCGCCCTGACCCAGGGCCGGAGCTGTTAATTGTGTGCTCAGCCCCTGCATAAGGGCCCGAGCTCTGAACTGCTAATTGTGTGCTCAGTCCCTGCATAAGGGCCTGAGCTCTGAACTGCTAATTGTGTGCTCAGTCCCTGCACAAAGGCTGAGCTCTGAACTATCAATTGTGTGCTTAGCCCCTGCATAAGGGCCTGAGCTCTGAACTGCTAATTGTGTGCTCAGCCCCTGCATAAGGGCCTGAGCTCTGAACTGCTAATTGTGTGCTCAGTCCCTGCACAAAGGCTGAGCTCTGAACTATCAATTGTGTGCTTAGCCCCTACCCAAAGGTCGGGGCCCTAACTGTTATTCGCTTTGTAGCGGGGCGGCCTGGCTCCCAGGCGCCCCAGGAAGGGACGAGCCCCATCCCGGAACTACTACAGGTGGATAGAAAGCTGGCTAGATTGTCGGGCTCAACGGGTAGTGATCAACAGCTCAATGTCTAGTTGGCAGCCGGTATCAAGCAAAGTGCCCCAGGGGTCGGACCTGGGGGTGGTTTTGTTCAACATCTTTATTAATGATCGGGATGATGGGATGGATTGCACCTTCAGCAAGTTCACAGATGACACTAAGCTGAGGGGAGAGGTAGATAAACTGGAGGGTAGGGATAGGGTCCAGAGTGACCAAGACAAATTAGAGGATTGGGCCAAAAGAAATCTGATGAGGTTCAACAAGGAAAAGTGCGGAGTCCTGCACTTACGACAAAAGAATCCCTTGCAATGCTACACGCTGGGGTCTGACTGGCTAAGCAGCAGTTCTGCAGAAAAGGCCCTGGGGATTACAGTGGATGAGAAGCTGGATATGAGTCAACAGTGTGCCCTTGTTGCCAAGAAGGCAAATGGCATATTGGGCTGCATTAGTAAGAGCATTGCCAACAGATCGAGGGAAGTGATTATTCCCCTCTATTCGGCCTGGAGAGGCCACATCTGGAGTACTGCGTCCAGTTTTGGGCCCCCCACCACAGAAAGGGTGTGGCCAAATTGGAGAAAGTCCAGCGGATTGCAATGAAAATGATTAGGGGGCTGGGGCACATGACTTACGAGGAGAGGCTGAGGGAACTGGGCTTGTTTAATCTGCACAAGAGAAGAATAAGGTGGGATTTGATAGCAGCCTTCAACTATCTGAAGGGCGGTTCCAAAGAGGATGGAGCTAGGCTGTTCTCAGTGGTGGCAGATGACAGAAGAAGGAGCAATGGTCTCAGGTTGCAGTGGGGGAGGTCTAGGTTGGATATTAGGAAATACTATTTCACTTGGAGGGTGGTGAAGCACTGGAATGGATTACCTAGGGAGGTGGTGGAATCTCCATCCTTAGAAGTTTTTAAAACCGGCTTGTCAAAGCCCTGGCTGGGATGATTTAGTTGGGGTTGGTCCTACTTTGAGAAGGGGGTTGGACTAGATGACCTCCTGAGGTCTCTTCCATCTCAGATATTGATCCATATTTTACTATCAGTACTAAATGAGACACCAGCTAAAGCAGAAAATTGCTATAAATATAGTCTTCACTTATTACAATATATATTTGAACTTTTATACATTGTGGAAAGTTATGCCATGATTCTGATTCAAGAAAGCATTTTTAAAACAAGGTTAAGTCCACCATCCTTATTCAGGGAAAAACTTAATTATTTTCCTACAGAGCATATAAAGGCAAGTACAAAATAGACAAGTGACTCCTAGAGACTTACAGCCAGCAATTGCCATATTTTCCTGAGAATTTCATAGCCCATGAAAAATCAGGTAAACACATCACCCATGGAAAAAAAAATATCTTTTCAGAAGCACTAAATGTGCTGCTTTAAAAAGGAAAATGAACATATTAAAAAACCTGTCAATATTCTTGATTTTCTGCTCCATAAACTCAACCAATTTCAAACAACCAGAAGAAAAATCTAATGCTTAGACTTCCAGGTTTTCAACCTCTAATCACTGTACTCATAAATCAAAACGCATATGTTAGACTAAAAGGGTTACTTATCATGGAGTTTTTCATAAGTTGTGTTAAAAAAACAAATACCAGTTATATAAAACCCTGGAAACTCAAATCTGATTTTGTCTCAATGTTTCTCCTCAGTCATTTGTTGCATGCTAGTTCAGTAATGCAAAGCTGTTTATCATTATTTGAATACAATGCAAACTTTTGAAGGACTCTTTAAAAAGATGAACTAAACGAATTATTACAGGTTTCAGAGTAGCAGCCATGTTAGTCTGTATCCGCAAAAAGAACAGGAGTACTTGTGGCACCTTAGAGACTAACAAATTTATTAGAGCATAAGCTTTCGTGGGCTACAGCCCACTTCTTCGGATGCATATAGAATGGAACATATATTGAGGAGATATATATACACATATTGAGAGCATGAACAGGTGGGAGTTGTCATACCAACTCTGAGAGGCCAATTAAGTAAGAGAAAAAAAACTTTTGAAGTGATAATCAAGATATCCCAGTACGGTTTGATAACTCTAAGGTGCCACAAATACTCCTGTTCTTTAAACGAATTATATAGACTTTGCAAAGAGATATAAGTGAGAAAAGTAGGTTAAGTTTCAAACAAACTAGCCTCAGGTCCATACATTCCCTTTTATTTATTTTTAGAATAAAAATGTGTCTAACACTTTTCTTCTAATAAAGAAATTAGAGAAATCATAAAGGAAATTGACACTTTTTATTGTGAAGGAATCACAAGGACATAGGCTCTTTGGTTATAAAGATTAGGGATGAGATGGGAGTCAGTCATTGCCACTAATTCCAGCACGCAATCTTCCCCTCCATTCTTACAAAATAATCCTTACAATAAATTCATACAGCTATATGAAAACGCACAGAGTTTCACCACATTACAAACAAATTCTGGATGTAAATGTAGATGGAGGTGTTTCTGAGGAGCTGCAGGGGAGGGCAGAAGGGTTTACTATGCTTTAAGCTTCCCTGGAATAAGCAAGGGCTCAGGGTATTTGCAGAACCAACTCTGCACTTCCTTCTGGCCCCACTCCCATCACAAAGTTTTTGGTCCAAAAGTGTTTCACAATATGGACTTCAGTGATAGTGTGGGAAGGTTTATTTTAACACCTGTACAGCACAGTGGGATTGAAATCCTCTCTTTAAACTCTAGACGACCAGCAACATGAGGCTTTGCCCTGGAGGGGAATTTTTCTAACAGCAGCTTTGTGAAACATAGTCCAACACACAAACTCACTCCCTCTCTGACAGTGTTTACTAATGTTTCCAAAAGAATTAAATGATTGTTTTCAGCTGATTCTATTTCCTTAATTGAAGTTCCATTATTGATTACGGTTAAAGAAGCCTAGAAACTGGGAAGGAGAATAGTGCAGCACATATAAATATCTTTCCATTAGTTGTCTTTTAAAAATATGTAATAACACATTTGCAAGCTATTCAGAATCAGTGAAACCAGCTATGGACAAAATATTCCAAAATAGTGCTTAGTCTGGATTACTGCTAGAGCTAAGCAAATAATTTTCAGTTAATAATTTACAATGATTAGCTTCTTTGCTTCCTCCCTCTCCCTTTTATTTATGTATATGGAATGTCTACAAGTAGATTACTATAGCCCAAATATATATTTGATATTAATATTCATTCCCCCTTTTTAAACACTCTACAGTTCACTGCAAGCACAATCCCTATGAAATTCAAGTTGAGTGGGTTGGTTAGTTGAGACTGGTCACATACAGCACATGGTTTTGCTTCTGTTGTTTGATTGGGCATGCATAACTCCTCAAATCATAAACCCTTCAATAAACTGCAATTTAGCAATCTTCTACCGTGAAGGCAGTCTGTCCTTCGGTGTAAGCAATGTGCTATTTGGCTACAAGCACTGCTCTAGAGGAACAGAGTTTCCATGATGATGGGATATGTTCCCAAACAGTTCTGAGAAGTAATTTTTAAGGAGATAGTCAAAATGACTGTATCCTAGGGAAGTCTCAAACATGTGAGCCAGCATAGCTCTGGGAGACCCACATCTACAGCAGCAGTCTCTTTTGACAAGGTCCATGCACCATAACTTATGGAAGCACCAGCAACTTGACTAATTGGCAGCTGAAGAGTGGGTAGTGTTGTTGAGAAAATGGACCTTAGACAAATTTAGTCCGACTTTTAAAAATCTTTGATTAATTACTAGTGGATCGAAAACAAGGTGATGCTTTCCTTTCCCCTCCTTGCTCGCCTTCCTTGTTTTCCATTCCTTCCCTTTTTGCTCTGTGTCTTTTTTGGGTTCTCTCCTTATTTCTGAAGGAATCAATACAGTATGAAATAAAATAAAAAGAGAAACTGCAGTTTAGAGTAGCAGTTAAGCAGGATTAGGGAATTTTAGAAAATATTAATGCTTTTCCTATGTGGGCTATGCAGGCCTTGTTAGAGGCATCATTCCTAGAAAGAAATAGGCTACTGTATGATTAGTTAGCTGGGTGCAAAGTATGCCATTAGTTTCCTTTTGTCTCCTTCACACCAAGGATGTGTGCGCGCATCCAGGTCTCTACCTTGCATACTGTCACTGAATTATTTTTCTGTGCCAGGCTCTAGTGAGGGGTTTAAGGAACCTTGTCCCCCTACTGCATTAATATCCCATATGAAACATACCATAAGAACATAAGAAAGGCCGTACCGGGTCAGACCAAAGGTCCATCTAGCCCAGTATCCTGTCTACCGACAGTGGCCAATGCCAGGTGCCCCAGAGGGAGTGAACCTAACAGGCAATAATCAAGTGATCTCTCCCCTGCCATCCATCTCCATCCTCTGACAGACAGAGGCTAGGGACACCATTCCTTACCCGTCCTGGCTAATTAACCACCATGAATTTATCCAGTTCTCTTTTAAACTCTGTTATAGTCCTAGCCTTCATAACCTTCTCAGGTAAGGGGTTCCACAAGTTAACTGTGCGCTGCGTGAAGAAGAACTTCCTTTTATTTGTTTTAAACCTGTTGCCTATTAATTTCATTTGATGACCTCTAATTCTTGTATTATGGGAATAAGTAAATAACTTTTCCTTATCCACTTTCTCCACATCACTCATGATTTTATATACCTCTATCATATCCCCCCTTAGTCTCCTCTTTTCCAAGCTGAAGAGTCCTAGCCTCTTTAATCTCTCCTCATATGGGACCCGTTCCAAACCCTTAATCATTTTAGTTGCCCTTTTCTGACTTGTTATCAGCACACATTGAAAAGAAACTAATAAGGTAGCAGTGCCCTCTCCTCTTCCTCCTGGAAATTATGCTTTTCCAGCCTCCCTCATCTGATCTCTGTCTGAACATGGATTTCTTCTCACATTCTCCTCCTTCAAATATTTCTAGATTCCTGGGGCTGATGGAACAAGGGTGCACACACACAGCTTAGCCCCTCCAACTATTGAAGTATCTCTGCCTATGCCTTATTCCCAGAAGAAGGGTAGAGGGCAGTTTATCCTTCCCAGGCCCTGGCTGGCTGTCCCTATTTAGGGTATGTTCTCACAAGTTTCCAACCCCAAATAGTCTTGCAGGTTGTTTGAGGGGTGCCTGCCCATTCCCTCCTCCCCTTTCTTCTTAGAGTTGCTGTTCTTCATGGTATCTGCAGCTTCTTCAGGTAGCTTTTCTTTAGTCAAAGGGCAAGAAATAAAGAAGGGCTTTTCTGGATCTTCTTATGATGCACTGCAAAAAGTGAGTATTACAGAGAAGATATTTCCAGCAGGAATTTATATGCATTATATGCAGGTGAAATCCTGACCCAATGTAAGTCAACGGCCAAGCTGCCACTGATTTCCCCCAATAAAAGGGCTTGATCTTTACCATTCAGTTAAATGGGATTTTTTCCATTGACTTGAATGGAAGTAGGATCAAGCCCTTAGTATGGTGCATGTATTTGAGAAATGAAAAGCAGACAAAAATATGCTGAAATCTCAGCAGACACTTAAATCTCTATATAGAAATTACATCCAAATTTTACTCCAGGAGTGACAGATATAAAACTACTATTACAGTGCCTGCTTCGCAGTATGCTAATATACTACTTATTATTTAGAAAATATTAATGCTTTTCCTATGTGGGCTATGCAGGCCTTGTTAGAGGCATCATTCCTAGAAAGAAATAGGCTACTGTATGATTAGTTAGCTGGGTGCAAAGTATGCACCCATTCTGTAGTAGTACAAAGGTAGACTTTGTACTACTACCAGAATTAAATAAATTATGAGTCATTTATTATGAACGATGTAGATACATTTTGAATTGCAATATGCAATATGAAATATCATTACAATAGGTATAACATGCTAGAACTAGTTATTGCTCGAAGACAGGTTAGGTCTCTTTTGTAAATTTATTTATAGGTAGATTCCAGAATTTGGCCTCATTGAAGTAATGTACTGAGAGTATAAATAAGTACTGGAACAGCCTTCATTAAGTGAACTGACATTTGTTGTATCCAGTATAAAAAAAAGACTTATGGGATGGATAAAAAAATACTGAGTTTGAGGACTGGGCTGCCACTAAGTGGAAGGTGCTTTGCAAGTCATTTAGAAAAATGGACCAGATTAATATTTTAAGGATGATTTCTATTAAATGTGCCAAAAAGCATGTACTGTATGTGTACTATACTGTGGAGAATCAAGGTAGCAGTCTAAAGAGACAGAACAAGGAGTAATTGACAGAACAAGAAGCAATGGTCTCAAGTTGCAGTGGGGGAGGTTTAGGTTGGATATTAGGAAAAACTTTTTCACTAGGAGGGTGGTGAAGCACTGGAATGGGTTACCTAGGGAGGTGGCGGAATCTCCTTCCTTAGAGGTTTTTAAGGTCAGGCTTGACAAAGCCCTGGCTGGGATGATTTAGTTGGGAATTGGTCCTGCTTTAAGCAGGGAGTTGGACTAGATGACCTCCTGAGGTCCCTTCCAACCCTGATATTCTATGATTCTATGATTCAGTTGTATGATTTTGCTCCAGTTATGAACCCAGTTAATTCAATTGATTATAATCCCTTACGTCTATATAACAAACAATAAGGTAAGTAAGTTACTTAATAGTGACTCAATCACTTAATATATTTTCCATTCTTCTTTCTAGTTTTCATTAATTATCCAACGTACTATTCTCTTTTTTGTAATGTTCCAGATTGTGTCTATTTTTCCAGTATAACAGCAGATCTCCAGTTTATCTGAACTCTTTTTTTATTGTTATGAGTTTGTTCCATTTATTCTGTTTTACTCTCTACAAAATATGTATTAATACTTTGCACTTCCATAACACACAGCACCTGGGGAATGAAGTGTTTACAAACATCATTTAAGTCTCTCAGCATATTGGGCTAGATTCTCATCCAGTGTCAATGATTCAACTCCACTGACTTTAGTTAAACTATGCTGATTTGCGCCAGATGAGAACCTGATCCACCACATTTTAAAGATGGGTATATTGAGACACAGAGGATGAAATCTTGGGTCATCTGAACTTCTATTGACTTCAGTACATTTGAGCATTTCTGTTTTCACTACCTAGCCAGTGCTTGTTTTTTTTTCTTTACCTATTTTCTGTCTTCTTATCTCTTTCCTTTCCTACCTTGCAATTGTACTAACCTCACATTTGTAGATGAAGATAAGCAATAGATAGTGCCCTAAGAACCTTATGGAATTTGACTGACCTTGTCAATACAATTTTTTTCTCATTTATATTATTATTTGTTTGTCCAGCATTCAGAGATATTCATATAGAGAGCAAATGTTACCCTGGGAAAAAATTAACCACCACCAACTATCCTTTAAATTAAGAATCCTGTGTGAAAGGAGGTAGCTATTTTAAACACTGGAATAACTTTTTGCTTGAACAACTGAATTTTCTTTTTTCTCAATCAAACTTTGGCATTCAAGTATTTTGAGACTTTGAAAAACTACTTCCTCCTTTCTATATTGTTCAAAGACTCAAATATCTTTTTTTCTTGAAAGCAAGTTTGATGACACCTAGGTCCTTCCTCATAGATAAAGCAGAATAAAAACCACCAGAAGATATCCCCACCTCTATAAAATATAGACATCTGTCTGATAAGAGTTCTAAGAAGCCATAAAAGGCTACAGGGTATAATGCTATGAATTTATGCCGCTAAGTAGTAGCAATGAAAAAGTCAACCCTAAGACACCTAACAGAAAGTTCAGTATCTTCAAAGATTTCTTGTCAAAAGCTACATAATTTTTTGGAACTATATTCCAATGTGAGAGAAAAGGGAAGTCTCTTCAATCACCAAAGAACTGTACTAAAAAAGTAGCTACTTCTAGCTGGAGGGAAGACTACATATCTCATCATGGCACTGGAAAAAGAATTAAAGCTTTCTATTTGCTTCAACCCAGCCTATGATGCCCTCTATAGCTGAGGGTAGAGGCAGCAGTTGGTGAGGGTTCCCTTACACTGGAGGAATCTTCAGTTGGCTTGTTTGATGTGGCTCTAAGTCCTCTAGTCAAGGCCTAGAATCTGGACTAGAGAGTCTGATTAACACAAACTTTGCTGTTACTTATTTACAGAATTTACCATCAACAGCAACACGATACTGAGGTACTCATTTGTAGACTGGGCTCACCACACACAGTGTTTCTCTAGGCCCTGCTATTATTTCCATACTTTCTTTCTTAGACACCAGATGGTCTCCCAAGATTCTTATTAATGCAAGCCAGTTTGATAATTACATCATTCATAATTATATATCTATAAACAAACTTCAGTGGAGTGGAGGGCAGGGGAAGTGGAAAAGCAGGCAAGACCATTCATGGTGCTGATGCCACTTACAGCTGTCTGGCAGCACTTTTCAGTTCCACCACTGATGGAGGTTCTTTAAAAGCTCTGCCTTGTCCCACAATACCTCCAGCATGGCACTTGCCCACTTTTAACATGCCCCCTATGCTCAGAGGAGGGTGGCAGGTGCAGGGACTGGAGCCATCATGATTGTGCCAGCACAGAGATCCTCTTCAACAGTGATTTGTGACCAGTATTCAAGGGCTTTATGACTCCCGAGTGATGCACAAGAGCCAGAGTTCAAAAGAATTTGTGATTATTTTCACAAATTCTTTACTGCTTAAAAACTTGCTTGTATTAAAATGATGTTTAATCAAAGGTTTATTAAGTCTGACTTCAGTGAAATACTGTCTCAAATTTTACTAGAAATTTTACAGTCTTGGTTTCTGCCCTAGGGTGAATTATTGTGTGCAGCAGAGGGGAGGAAGAGCCTCCTGGAGGCTGGCAGCAGAACCAGAGACTCAAAGTCATCAGTCTTGAGAGTTCATTCTTATAGGAATTAATTCCTATGTTAGTCTACGGGAGCTGTTTCATTCTGCTGTTGCTGACTCAATCAGCAGATGCCACATTCCTGGACACATTCCTGGTGGCTCCAAACTGTCCAGAGTTTGTGTTTCTCATCTTTCCAGGTGATGGGGTGGATCCCAGTTTACCCTCCGGGGGTTTTCTGGTCATCCACTTGACACATTCTTCAGACGATGGATACTCCCTTTCTAGGCTGGCACCTCCCTAACCATTCATGTATATCAAGCATTCATCAGCATACATTCCATATCTTAACCATAGTTTAATTTACTGTCTCCACCACTTTCGGGGTGTGTGCTAATTCATTTGAGACTCCTGGCCCTTTAATCACAGAGGGTGGGGGTCTGTCCTAGGAGCCGTTGAATGAAGTGAAAGTCACTTAACGGCTTATAGTGTTTGTTTACATTGTATCAATTACTTCAAGAACAAAGTCAATTAACTTGTTTGTAAGTTTGACATAGTAACAAAGTATCTTTCACAGGATAGATATAATCAGTGGTTTCTACAGACAGTAGCGTACAAGTTTTAACAGAAGACCCAAGAGATTTTTGTACTTGGTGAAACTGTTGGATTTTACAGTGTGGGGGACAAATTATGAGGGGGTCACTGTCACTTGGGGGAATCACTGTTAGTACCTTCTTTAATATCCCTACATAATAACCATGTGAGTGAGTTAGGGCAGAGTGAAAAAAAATCATATACTTTGTGCGGTGGGGGTTAAATCTCTGTATATGTATAAATAAGGTTACAGATATAGACTTAGATGAGGCTCAGCAAAGCAGCCTGCAGCTGACATTTGATATTTGCCATCAATACAGTGCTCAGTGAGAGCCAGTGCCTTTATTTAAGTTATGAGCATTTGAAAATGGCTTACCAAGCATGCTCACTCTGGGAGAGCTGCACTGTGACTGTATGAAGCAGTGTGTTATTTCAGCATTGCCAAACCCAAGTATTCAAAACAAACAAACAAACAAACAGGGGTTGGGCTTAAAATCATAAGATTTAAAAAGAATGGGTTTGGTTCATTTGTCTTCTACTGTTTGAAGATTTAGGGTTCACATGTTCAAACTTTCCTCCACAACTATGAGGGCTAGAAATCTCCTTTTTGGAAAACGAAAGCTGAGAGTCTCTTGTAATCACAAGGCTCCAACAGCTAGGGCTTTAACAAAAACACCAGAGTTCACAAGATCTGCAATAAATCATGAAAGTTGACACCACCTATTTTCAGGAAATGAAGTCCCTACTCTTTGTTACTTTGCTCCATGTGTCGTCATTTACGCCAGTACAAAGTGGTGCAAGTGACAACACATTGTGTAGGGCAATGGAGAATCAGGCCCTCTGCCTGGTTGTCTTTGTGGTAATGCACTTCTATGCAGCCTTGCCCCAAGTCAAAGAATAGGTGAAAACCAATAGCAAAGCCAGAAGAGCTGCATATTCTGAAGTCTGAACAGATCCTGATTCTTTCCTTTTTCTTTAAAGACAAAAGGAAAAGTTAAATATGAAACCCCAAAACACAGACCCTTGAGAAACAACAAAAACCCAAATAAAGCTTATGTTAGTGCAACATTAAAACTGCAGGATTAAATACCTGATTTAAAATATCAGGTACTTCAACAGTTAAGTTTCAACAGCCTTGTACAGTAGCACACACAGGCTAACCCAAACTACTACACTGTGTATTCTGGGTTTGTCTCATTACACAAATAGATTTCAAACAATTGGCATCACTTGGAATTGCAAGTGCTCAGTACTTCTGACAAATCAGGCCACTTATTTAGTTGCCTAAATATGGATTTGAGCCCCAATCCTGCTGTGGTTTCGGGGGGGCCTTTGTGCTGAGCTCACTGAAAGGTCTGAGCCTTTGGTTGCTGATAAATTAGGGCATTCACATTTGAAAATGTGACTACCCAATCTTCATTTAAATCCTCCCTAAAAACCTCAGACTACCCATAAGTAGTGAGTGAATTACAGAAGTATATAGAATAAAACCATAAACATTCTAAATTATTCCCTATTCAAACTTCAATTTTTCCTCTCTTCTTTGTCTCTCTCTTATTTTGGATCATAAACTCTTTAGGACAGGAACTGTACACTTTGCACTAAGTATACTGCTTGGGCCTAACAAGTAATCAATAATAAATGTTGAATTTAAGGGTTCATGCATTACAAGAAGGGAAGGACTGAATCAGTCTGTCCTTCCCCCTTCATCTCACCCAGTCATTCTTCTTAATGTAAAAATATCTCACTATTAACTGCAAAGACATCAGTTGGAACTCAGCAGTTGGTCTTATTTGGGGGGAAAGCAATTTTAAAAACACCAAGATTCTCTTCAACTCAGATTCAATATTTAGATGAACCTTATGAATTTAGTCCTCTTTCAGTAAAGAACCCCGGTCTGGCACAATTTCAATAATACTGAGATGAAGCTGGTTTGCGCAAGTTATCTGGAAATGCCTTTACACATTCCTGTGGCATGCAGTTCCCACCTGCCCCCCCTCCCCTTTAAAGTGACAATACATATGTGTACATTTCCAGCATTTATTCAGCATGTAAATTAAGTGGAAACATTCAAAAAGATTGGGAGCTTTTTAAAGGGCTGCAGGCAAGATTTACGGAAGTCTTTAGGCACCTACAGATATCTAGTGGGATTTACAAAAGCTTTGAATGAGGTGCCTAAGTCCCATTGACTTCAATGGGTATTTGTTGAAGCAGGATAGTCACCTATTTTGTAAATCCCACTAGGCCTTGCTATCTTTAGGTGCCCAAAAAGCTTCACTAATCTCCCCTCCCTTTAGAAGAGCAGAAAGTCCTGAAGGGAGTTATTGCCACATTTCCACTATGGAAGCAATAGGTGCAGAAAAGTTTTGCAGGAAGACCTTGAACACCAGTAAACATTAACCTACAGTGCTGCAAGACAGCACTAGGAGAGTGGAGGGATTTGAGGGTAAGATGAGATGGGGCTTGACCACTGGGAACCAATGGTCTGAAATGCTTTATGGTAGGAATGCCACAGGTGTCCTGTGTGACCCTGGGCAAGGTACTAAAACCCTCTGAGCCTCAGTCTCCCAATTTGAGATAATAGGTTTTTTTCCCCCTCCCACCCTTTGTCTTATCTATTTACATTGTAAGCTCTTCAGAGCAAGAAAAGTCTCTCACTATGTGTGTGTACAGCACCCAGGACAATGGGGACCTGAGCTCCATTGAGGCCTCTGCGGGTATATCTACACTGCAGCTGGGAAGTGTGATTCCCAGTGTGGATAGGGACTTGAGCTAGGGTGCTAAACAGAAGTGTGGATGTTTCAGCATGGCCACCATCTTGGGCTAGCTACCCAAGCTTGGACCGAGGGTGTTGGGTGGGCATGGACTCGGGTGGCTAGCAGAGTTGGCACAAGTCTGTCTATCTGGGCTGGCAATCCCACCTTCCAGCTGCAGTGCAGACATACCCAATGCATAATTGTAATAATAAAATAAAATAATAATAATAATAATAATAACAACAAAAACCTCATAATTTCTTTAATGTCAGTACCAATAGGATCACTAGCTAAAGTCAGTATTTTTGACTCATGTTTCCTACTTTCTTACTTTTGGCCCATCAGGTAAAGGGGAAAGCAATATGGTAACTTTGTATTTGAGTTTGACTTTATGTGGGTTTCTAAAGCCTGTCACTTCCTATCCTCTGCTATTGTGCTGATCACCTGACTATCAGGTTTGGAGAGCCAGTCCTTAGATGAATTCCCTATTGCCTCAGTTCACAAACTGCATTCTTAACAAGAGACACTGTGCAAACAAACTGATTAGACCCTGCATTCAGGGGTGTGGAGGGCGGAGGGGAGGAGATCAATAGCAGAAGTGTTTTTTTATTTCCTGTCCAAACATACTGTAACAGGTTCTTGTTTACTATTCTCAGCAGCATTATTTAGTGAATACATGCTTTTCTCCTCCTTTCTTACAAAAACTGACTTGTGTCACTTGAAGACAGGTTTTTTCTGACAGTTTAGATTTGAGGTATTTTTATCAGAGACTAGAGGTTACATGTTATGCTCGATACCTCTTGTTCCCCATGGTCTTTCTCCCTCCCCTCCCCCCACAACATTTGCATCAAGTGCTACATGAAACAAGCATAGAGATAAAGTATTCTAAGCTCTCTACACCTTCTCACAATGATCTGGCTATTGCTGCTCCATACTGTCAAAACTACATTGATTATAGTAAAATGTGTTCACTCTTTGTGTACTTCTTTATTAGACTGAAAACTTCTTTTAAGAATAAGTTACAATCAGCTATTTTCTCTGATTCACTATGGAATAAGGCTGCATGCAAGCTTTGGAGACGATCTCATGAGTTGTTTTAGATTTTTAGGAATACTTTTTTCAGTAAATTGTGGTGGTATAAATATTCCACTGACAATAACTGGATTCATGTCCACAATAAGAGACATTATACACTGATGGAACAATCTACCTCACAGTACCTAGTTACAGTGGGTCAGATGTGGGACCATTACTTGTACTGTACTGTGCATCCTCTCCATGTAAGTAGTTAGTCCCACTGGCTTTATTAGAACTGTTTGCAAAAATAACATCACCACCCTGAGCAAGGGTACTGCCATCTGTCTCAATGTAAACTACATACAAGCAGGCAGTCACACTTTTGGAAAATATATGCAGTGTAACATTGTACTGATAAATTATTACTTGTATTATAGTAGTAACTAAAGAGCTCTCTGACAAATGCTCCAACAAATGACAGTGATGAAGAAGTAAAGGACAAATTCTACTGCCAAGGGCAGCAAAATGCCACCCCCCCCCCAAAACCTGGTGCCCTAGGTGACCGCCTAGGTCACCTAAATGGAAGCGCCGGCCCTGGGTGTGGCACCATGAATGAAAACGGAGAAAAGCTTGTTGATTTCTGTAATATGAATGACCTAGTCATCGGGAGAACCCTATTTGAACATCGTGAAATTCACAAGCAGACATGGTGTTCCCAAATGGCAGAGATAAGAACCAAATTGACCATATCATGATCAATGGCAAATGGCAATGCTCACTGACAGATGTGAAAGTGAGAAGGGGTGCAGATGCTGGCAGAGACCACCACCTTGTGATAGCCTCCATCAAGCTAAAATTGAGAAGTGTGGGTCCACCAAACAAGGAATATAGACATTACAATATTGACAAGCTAAACTCTGTTGAAATACAGAAAGCCTTCATTCTGCAGTTAAAAAACAGGTTTCAAGCACTTGCAGATCTGGATGAAGAGGAGGGGAATGCAGATGAGGAGATCAACAAGAAGTGGGACAAAATAACAGCAATTTATAAACAGAGCAGTGAAGCCTGTCTAGGCTACAGGCAGAAAAGAAGGAAGGAGTGGATTACACCCAGCACATAGAACGCCATAGAAAGCAGATGAGCCCTGAAGGAAAAAGTTTTAAACACAAAATCCCAGAAGCTAAAGGACAAATACCTCAAGCAGTATAGCAAGGCACATCGGGAGGTCAAATGCCTTGTGAGAGCAGACAAATGGCATTATATTGATAATCTGGCAACACAAGCAGAGGATGCAGCTGTTCATGGTGAACAAGAAACCGTTTATAAAATGACGTGGCTTATCAGTGGTAAACGGCAGACACCAACAAACACTCATCAGGAACAAACAAGGACATCTACTAACAATCGACAGAGCTTTTCAAAGAATTGCTGAACAGGGCACCACCTAAAGAGGAAGCAAACATCCAGGACGTAGAAGAAGATCTTGATATCAACACCCCAACTAAGGAAGAGATCATTCAAGCCATCAAATCCTTAAAAAATGGGAAAGCTCCTGGCAAGGATAACTTGAATGCAGAATTGTTCAAGGTAAATCCTAAATTAGCAGCATCTATCCTGGCCCCTCTATTTACATCAGTCTGGGAAAGGGAAAAAGTGCCTGTGAGTGGACCAATGGGATTATAGTGAAGATACCAAAGAAAGGAACTCTCAGTGATTGTAATAACTGGGGTGGTATCACATTTTTATCTGTGCCAAGCAAAGTATTGTGTAAGATCATAGTCCAGCATATATCAGAGGCAGTTGATAGCATTCTCAGAAAAGAGCAAGCTGGTTTTCAGAAAGGGCATGGATGCACAGACCAGATCTTCACTCTACGAAACATAATAGAACAGTGCTTAGAATGGCAACAGCAACTCTATATAAATTTCATAGACTTGGAGAATGCTATCAAAAGCCTTCACAGGACCAGCCTATGGCGCATTCTGTGGGCATATGGAATTCCTTTCCATATAATCAACGTCATCAAAAGCTTCTATTTCAACTTTATATGCAGTGTTGTTCACAGTGAGTTCAGTTTTGAAGTCAAAACTGGAGTATGTCAGGGGCGTGTCATGTCTGCAATCCTCTTCAACATTGCCATTAGCTGGGTAATGCGGCGTACAACAGAAGACATGCCAAGAGGTATAAATAGACACTCTTCTCATCCCTTGAAGATCTGGACTTCACAGATGATGTCACTCTCCTATCACATACCCAACACCATATACAAGAAAAAACAACTCGACTCAACGCATTCAGCCAGCAAATTGGACTGAAAATCAACCGCAATAAGACAGATATCATGACCTTTAATATTGCCTCACCATCACCAGTACGGATAGAGGATTATGTTCTCACCAATGTAGAAACATTCATATATTTGGGCAACACCATCAGCCAGGATGGTGGAGCAAGCCAGGACATCTGGAACAAAAAAATCAATAAAGCCAGGAACACCTCCAGAATACAGTCTGGAAATCATCAAAATACAACACCAAAACCAAACTCAAGATTTATCAGAGCTGCGTACTTTCAACACTACTTTATAGTGCAGAATGCTGGGGAATAAGAAAGTATGACATGTCCAAACTGTCTTCATTCCATACAACCTGCCTCAGAAAAATCTGCTGTATCTTTTGGCCCAGAACAATCTCAAACCAAGATCTATTGACACAGTGCAGCCAAAAGGATCTGAGTCAGGAGGCGTTGGCGATGAATCGGTCATGTGCTTTGGATGGAAACTGATTCCATCTTGATTCATCACCAGAGTAGCAATAAGATGGACACTTGAAGGCAAGCAAAAACAAGGCCGCCCAAAAACAACATGGCGAAGAGCTGTAGAAGCTCAAAAACCTTGGGCACAGCTGGGGAACCATTTGCCAGAAACAGACAGGCAGATTTGCCAGAAACAGACAGGAGTGGAGGAGCTTCGTCACTGCCCTAACGCCAGAGGTGTAATCGGAACATGATGATGAAAGACCTCTCCTGTACGAGGCACTGTACAAACACACAGGAAGAGTCTTTGCCCTGAAGAATTTACAATGGAAATTGACAAGACAAATAAATGGAGGAGATGGATTATCATCACAATTTTACAGATGGGCACAGAGAGATGAAGGGCTTGTCTACACTTGAAGTAGCACAGTTGTACTGCCTCAGTTGCTCTACTGTAGTGCTTCAGCATAGACACAACCTACGCTGCCAGGAGGGGTTCTCTCATCAGTGTAGGTAATCCACCTCCCCAAGAGATGATAGCTAGGTCAATGGAAAAATTCTTCTGTCAACCTAGTGCTGTCTACACTGGGGACTAGGTTGGTTCAACTAAACTGCTCAGGGCTATGGATTTTTCACACCATTGAGCAATGCAATTAAGGTGACTTAATTTTCTAGTGTGGACAAGGCCTAAATTGCCCAAGATACAATGGAAGTCTGTGACATGCTAGGAACTGAACACAGATCTCCACAGTCCCAATATGGCGTGCCCTCACCAAAAAGTTAGCCTCTCTCTTCAGCTTTTAAATCATTAGCAGTCCACATTTTTAGAGCAGTGCATACAACTATAGCCTGATTCTGATCTCATAGTGGGTTTATGCTGGTGTAACTCCACTGACTTCAATGCACCTACTCACAATTTAAAACAGCGGTCATATTGAAATCAGGCTTATAATGTAAATACCTATTAGACGTAGTTAGCAGTTGAAATGCTGTAGTCCATGAGGAAGATTCCTATCTCTATCAATATGAGAGCACATGATACCTAGAAGGCTTTAATAGAAGAAAGTCTTTGTTTCAAAATGGTATCATCCTTTAGTCTCTGTTGTAGACTTTACAAGCTTTTTATAAAAAAAAATCCTAAAGTTTGTTTCTTTTCATACTTTTAAAGCACTGTGAAAACTCCTTCTAGTCACTGAATGGTATCTCTTCTGGTAGTTCCCAGTATTGAATTGCAACCACTCTATAGAGTCACTGCAACACATTGTGGTAATGGAACATGTTGCATGCTCCTCCAAAGGTACAGTTTCACTTGAAAATGAAAACATCTTTAAAAGAACCTGTCTTTAGGAACATCTTGGGGTTGAATCAACCATGCAATATATCCTGTTGGAGAGAATGACAGTGCCACCACAATGATTCAATAAGGCCAGAAGGTTTCAGGACAAAGTTTCACTGAGTTAGTAATTGTCAATGTAATATACAACCAAAATTGGAAATAAAGTTAATCCTCCACTCATTGGTCTAGTCAGAGATTATTGAGAACCTCTGCATATGGTTGTCTCTCAGAGAAAACTCCCATTGACTAACTGGGCTGAGTAACACTTCAAGTTTTGTCTCAGTTTTTATACCGGCACATTTCTAACAGAGGTTTAATGGCAAAATGCAGAGTCCTAGCACTTTATCAGCAAATTAATGTACCACAATGCAGACACTAAGTGCTACTAATTTATCATCAGTGATAATGCTTTTTTTTGAATAGCAAAAATAATCAGTTATTCCCTATTGTTACCCCCATTTCCCAGAGAGGTGAGTGGGAGGGAAGGCCTGCTCTCTCTTCTGTAGTCAGAGTTTTAGGGCTGAGGAGGGGAGTAAGGAAAAGGCTTTACTTCCCTGCAGCAGAGTAGTGGCTGTAACATGGTCTATCTCTCTCTTTCGCTCTGTGCCTCAGCTCTCCACCTCTAGAATAGGTCAATAACATTTTTCTGTGTACCAAAGAAGTGTTCTCTCATTCATAAACATTTGTGGCAGGTGTTACATAAGAATCCAGATAGATGTCTGGAGTGTTTGGAAGGATGAGATCTGGACTGAAGGATGGTGAGTGAATTTCTGTGCAGCTTGCGTCCATAACATTTAAATCTGACTACTCCAAAACAAAGATAGCCCTTTCTAAACACGATTCTTACAACTAAAATCAACAAGAAACAAACCACACACAAAGATAACTACAAAACCGGAAGAAACTGGTAGCCTACTAGAAACTGTCCCAAGAGAAGCAGAAGCACCACAACAACCTTTAACAGAAAGTCATCACAAACTCATGCATCCTCATGTGAGCAATGCTCTATCAAAATAGTAGCTCAATAAGGAAAGCACAGTGTGCTGATACAATGTGGGGAACAGCTTATTAAATATTCATCCTGCCTGCCTAAAGTGACCTCATCTAGCAGATTGGATGTGGAGTAGTCCAGGAGTGAAAGCACAGGCCTATACAGTAGCTTGAGATGGGCTATGAGATGATAACTGTAGTTCTGAAATGACAGACCACAATCACCTGAGCGAACAGAAAAATCTCTTTGACCTGCACAATATACAGCTCTAAACACACAAATTCCAAGTGTGAGGCTTCCACACTAAGGAATCGGGTTTTTAAGATTAATGAAATTAAATCACTAAAAAAAATATGATCTTGCTCCAAAAATAAGTGCTCTGATTAAGCCTACAAGGGGTCTTAACACATTCAGTTCACAGCCTAAAAGTTAAAAGACATGACATTTTCTTTTTCTTTCCTAGCATGACAAGATGCTCCTTTTAAAATGTGAACAATCCAGAGATTTCAAACTGTTTTGCCTCTTGAAAACATACAGCTGAGAGCAAGTGTTGTTCCATTTCACAGGCAATTCCCCTTTCTGGGTTGTGCTGAACTTGTATTTACAAAGACATGATTATCTCCCTAATCCCCTTCAAATTATTACAGACATCTGCGCTATCTGGAACTACTCATGCAGCTAGCCTGTAATAATGTTAAAATGTAAATATTATGCATAAACTGAAAACAAGCTGTATCTAGAAATCATCCTCTTGGCTCTTGCTAAGACCAAGCATAATATATAGGATGTTCACTATCTGAGGACTATAGCAAATTTCACGGGGATTTACTCAAACTAGTGGGCTTTCTTCAGCTCTCAAATCTATTATTCCAACAAAGGGACAAGTCCTTCCCCGATCCACTGTAGCTGCAGTGGTCCCCCATCTAGAAGTGGAAATGGTGTGGCTCTACAGGGCAAGGGAGAGGAGAAAAGGTGAGAAGGAGAGAAGGTATGTCCCCCGCCCCTATGCAACAATGAGCTCAACCATGCAATTGTTCTTGTTGTGGCAGTGTCCGGGATGCAAAGAAGTGCCAGGAGAAGCCAGGGTCAAGACAACTGATACTATGTGGATTTTCCCATCTGTGGAGAAAGTGCCACAGGGCTACTTAATATCAGGCCTATAGCAACTGCAATGAACGCAGGTTGGATAAGAGGCAAATATTTGAGCAGGCAAAAACATTCCTTGAACAGAATTATTAGCCTAATTATTGAAATCTTAGTCCTCAGACTAAGGCTGTGTTTGGCAGATTGCATCAAGGGCCTTTCAAATAAACACAGTAATCAAAATATAATCTAGTTATTAACATGTTTAAAAGAAGTACATTGAAAAAGTATTCTATTTTAGTATAGAAGATATCCAGAAAATCTGTTAGGCCATTGTAACATTATGCAAGTTGCTATTGTAGCTGAATATATAGAAGGTAGATCTTGGAGAAATATTAATTGTCAGCTGCGATGGAAATCTTTTTTAAAAGTGATATGTAACCAGCAAAGTTGATTTCCCCTGCTTTAATTCATTTATCAGTCATTCTTATGTGTAGCTATAGGCAATAGGCAATAAGCAAATAAGTGAAACCCATTACGTGGAGATCAGAAGAAAAATGTTTCCTTCTCTACATGACATGGATTATGTTGCTTTCCCTTTGTTTTGTTTGTATGAACTATCTAATGCCAAAAATATACCCAAAACATAAGCAAAAACCCAAAACCAACCAAAGAAAATCCCTACTCACACTTGTGTTTCAAAATAAAATGAACAATTTCCTGCTTTATTATATGAGGATATTATATTCCTACATACTTTTAACATACTGTAAAAATATGGCAAACATATGAACATAAATTCATGCCAACAGGTCATATTAAAAGTTCCTCTTCTCTGCAGAGGTTGGACATATCAGCTCATTGCTTAAGGCACACAAGTGAAGTGTTACACAAATGTTCGCATAGCACATCATCTCAACTATTGCCCCGAGGCAGAATCACTTTCATATAGAATGGCTTAGTATTGGTTATCATTCATTCAAACCAGACATATAATCAGAGATTCCAAACCCAAGGTATTCTTTTGAATCACATCCATACCCTGGCTGGTGGCTAGTAGTAACCGAGTGATTGGCAAAGCATATGTTTTTACGGAAGGATTTTGATATGCTTCTGATGGATAAAGAAATAAAGTCAGAAGTAGTGTCTTGAAACAACTTGCAGAGAGAGGGACAAGCCTTTGAAAGTGTTCAGACATGACGGCTCTTCCTGGAGTTCTGAAATTGCAACCACTAGTACACGTATGAATTAGGCTCTGCTGCTTTTGCTATTTATCTTTTCTCTTCAAGGAAATCAAAAGGAGCAATTCATTACTATAAAAAAATAAGAGAGAGTAGGAAAGACTATCCTTAGTCTGTCTCCACTCACTTTTCTCTTAAAATAAGAAAGAGCCCACTCCAGGAGTCCAAAGCCTCCTTAACTTCTCAGAAGTCAAAACTATATTTAGAGGAAGTTAGGGTTATATCATGTCATTGATTTTAAGCAAGACTTCACATTGAAATCAAGGTGCTCTTGTGGCCATCTACAAGAGAAGAGAAGGGTTATGTGGAAACAGTGATCTCGGTGCACAGAGTTGGGTAATAAAATGCCTTAACCTATAGACATTATTATAATACCCTGAAATTAATGGGCTAGCTCAGAAACATGTTAAATAGAGAGAGTCTGGACTATCAGCACATCAAGAATGGGAAAGTAGCCCTGAAAAATAGGACAATTATAAAATTAACTTTGAATGTGGCCCCCTCTGTAGAGGATCAGTGAAAAAATCTGGACTAGCCACATTACCCCAAGCAAGCACATTTAACTTATCCCATTCACAATTACTCATAAAAGAGGAGATTGTAAGGACCCAGTTTGGCATTCACTTGGGGCTAGTATAGTTAGCAGTGGAATCATGATTGAAGATCCTGTACGTAATCCTGG
Organism: Malaclemys terrapin pileata; assembly: GCF_027887155.1. Lineage (NCBI taxonomy): Eukaryota > Metazoa > Chordata > Testudines > Emydidae > Malaclemys > Malaclemys terrapin. The sequence continues at coordinate 61,812,755 of NC_071512.1, read as the reverse complement.
CCATTGAATATAAGCCACTTCTGGCAGCAGCTAGCTAGGTAACTCAGGCACATGGACCCAGATTTTTAAAGATATTTCCAGAATTCTATGCTTAGTGTTGCAATGCCTAACTGACTTAGGAGCCTTCAATAGAGATTTAGGCACTTAGCAGTATCATGGGAATTAGACTGCTAAGGACTTAAATCCCTTTTGAAAATGACTTAGGCTCTAACATCTAAATAGCTTTAAAAATCTGGGTCATGCTGTCTACAGCTTCTGATAATGGCATTACAAAGCTATTTGGTTTCCACTTCTTTGCAACATGTTCCTAGCACCATGGATAGGGAATCCTGCTTTAAAACCAATGGCATGGATATGAGCCAATTGCCCTTAACCTATAGACATCCTAGGCAAATAAGTAACCCCCTTCTACCATCCAAGGGCAATCATTCACCGAATTCAGCAAATGTAAGGATTCTCAAACTTTTTTTTCCCAAAAAGATAGTTTTATCAGAACATAATCCATGCTTCCCTGACACAAGGAAGAAAGGAGAGCAGCAGAATACGGACCCTGGACTTCAGAAAAGCAGACTTTGACTCCCTCAGGGAACAGATGGGCAGGATCCCCTGGGAGAATAACATGAAGGGCAAAGGGGTCCAGGAGAGCTGGCTGTATTTTAAAGAATCCTTATTGCGGTTGCAGGAACAAACCATCCCGATGTGTAGAAAGAATAGTAAATATGGCAGGCGACCAGCTTGGCTAAACAGTGAAATCCTTGCTGATCTTAAACGCAAAAAAGAAGCTTACAAGAAGTGGAAGATTGGACAAATGACGAGGAAGGGGTATAAAAATATTGCTCAGGCATGCAGGAGTGAAATCAGGAAGGCCAAATCACAATTGGAGTTGCAGTTAGCAAGAGATGTTAAGAGTAACAAGAAGGGTTTCTTCAGGTATGTTAGCAACAAGAAGAAAATCAAGGAAAGTGTGGGCCCCTTACTGAATGAAGGAGGCAACCTAGTGACCGAGGATGTGGAAAAAGCTAAATGTACTCAATGATTTTTTTGCATCTGTCTTCACAAACAAGGTCAGCTCCCAGATTGCTGCACTGGGCAGTACAGTATGCGGAGAAGGTGACCACCCCTCTGTGGAGAAAGAAGTGGTTTGGGACTATTTAGAAAAACTGGACGTGCACAAGTCCATGGGGCCGGATGCACTGCATCCGAGGGTGCTAAAGGAGTTGGCGGGTGAGATTGCAGAGCCATTAGCCATTATTTTTGAAAACTCATGGCGATCGGGGGAGGTCCCAGATGACTGGAAAAAGGCTAATGTAGTGCCCATCTTTAAAAAAGGGAAGAAGGAGGATCTGGGAAACTACAGGCCAGTCAGCCTCACCTCAGTCCCTGGAAAAATCATGGAGCAGGTCCTCAAGGAATCAATTATGAAACATTTAGAGGAGAGGAAAGTGATCAGGAACAGTCAGCATGGATTCACGAAGGGGAAGTCGTGCCTGACTAACCGAATTGCCTTCTATGATGAGATAACTGGCTCTGTGGAAGAGGGGAAAGCAGTGGATGTGTTATTCCTTGACTTTAGCAAAGCTTTTGATACGGTCTCCCACAGTATTCTTGCCGCCAAGTTAAAGAAGTATGGGATGGATGAATGGACTGTAAGGTGGATAGAAAGCTGGCTAGATCATCGGGCTCAATGGGTAGTGATCAATGGCTCCATGTCTAGTTGGCAGCCGGTTTCAAGCGGAGTGCCCCAAAGGTCGGTCCTGGGGCCAGTTTTGTTTAATATCTTTATTAATGATCTGGAGGATGGTGTGGACTGCACTCTCAGCAAGTTTGCAGATGACACTAAACTAGGAGGCGTGTTAGATACACTAGAGGGTAGGGATCGGATACAGAGGGACCTAGACAAATTAGAGGATTGGGCCAAAAAAAACCTGATGAGGTTCAACAAGGACAAGAGCAGAGTCCTGCACTTAGGATGGAAGAATCCCATGCACTGCTTCAGACTAGGGACCGAATGGCTAGGTAGCAGTTCTGCAGAAAAGGACCTAGGGGTCACAGTGGACGAGAAGCTGGATACGAGTCAACAGTGTGCTCTTGTTGCCAAGAAGGCTAACGGCTGTATAAGTAGGGTCATTGCCAACAGATCGAGGAACGTGATCGTTCCCCTCTATTCGACATTGGTGAGGCCTCATCTGGAATACTGTGTCCAGTTTTGGGCCCCACACTACATGAAGGATGTGGAAAAATTGGAAAGAGTCCAACGGAGGGCAACAAAAATGATTAGGGGTCTGGAACACATGACTTATGAGGAGAGGCTGAGGGAACTGGGATTGTTTAGTCTCCAGAAGAGAAGAATGAGGGGGGATTTGATAGCAGCCTTCAACTACCTGAAGGGGGGTTCCAAAGAGGATGGAGCTCGGTTGTTCTCAGTGGTGGCAGATGACAGAACAAGGAGCAATGGTCTCAAGTTGCAGTGGGGGAAGTCCAGGTTGGATATTAGGAAAAACTATTTCACTATGAGGGTGGTGAAACACTGGAATGCGTTACCTAGGGTGGTGGTGGAGTCTCCTTCCTTGGAGGTTTTTAAGGCCCGGCTTGACAAAGGCGTGCCTGGGATGATTTAGTTGGGAATTGGTCCTGCTTTGAGCAGAGGGTTGGACTAGATGACCTCTTGAGGTCCCTTCCAACCCTGATATTCTATGATTCTATGATTCCCATGCTGCTGCTTCTAGCAATTGTTCTTAAATGTCTGCCTGCATATAGATTTTCCGTTTACCCTTAATCAGAAGTTTACTACCCAAACAGCAGTGAGATTGGAGGGGTTTGTTCTCCAAGTACTAGTCTCTGATGAATAGCTCACTAAAAAGTAAAAAAAATAAACAAACATTTTCCTCCCCTCTTGCATCTGATATTCTGTATGATACACTATTGGTATGAGGATTTTCTCTCAAATGTATTGTGCAAGGCTGATAGACTAAAGGTCTACAGAAAGAGAAAAAACAGACAAAACTGTTCCTATGTATTCAGAATATTTCTGTAGTTATTAAACTCAGTTCTTTTTGCAATACAAGTAAAGTGGGAATTTCACATTCCTTGATCTTTTTTCACCTTCAGAGAAAGACAAACCTAAGGGAATTATTGACCACTAGATGTGCATACATAAATTCTATCAATATTAGTGGGAGTTATACATACATATTGTGGGATGATAGCATCCATATATATGAGAGGGAAAGGCGGGGCTTATTACAAGACTGGGGACTCAGGAATTCTTCAGTTCTTGTCTCAGCTCTGCAACTGACTATTCTTTTACCTTGACCCACTCACAGGCTCTGTGTCTGACTGCAATTGGAGTTTTTCCTCACCCTCAGGCAGTGGTAGATTTAGAGTTAGTGGAGCCCTGTACTCAGCTTCATTTTTGGGTCCCCTCCTTGGGACCCAGCCAAGAAAAAGAACATTCTCTCTTATCTCCCTCCTGCCCCCGTTTTTCATTCTTTTTTTCTTCATCCTCCTCCTGTAAGTAATAGGAAGTAAATGAAAATAAAGTGAGGTACCTTGATTGTTTTTGTAGTCTAACTTATTTTTCCACAGACCACTTGAAAATTGCTGAGGGTCTCGGCAGACCACTTAATGATCTTTCCAAATATTGTTTATACCGTTAGCTAACTATTGTAAAGCGCTTTGGATAAGAGCCTTTTATAAAAAAATGTAAAGAAACGTTGGGGTGTGGGGTCCGGCCAGGACTTAGGGTGCTTGAGGGGGCTCAGGGCTAGAGGTGCAGGGTCTGGGAGGAAGTTAGGGTGCAGGAGCAGGCTGGGGATTGGGGTGAAGGGTTTGGCCAGGGTGCGGGAGGGGGCTTAGGGCTTGGCGGGGGTTGGCGTGTGGCACGTTTACCTGGGGCAGCTCCCTTTTGGTGTGAGGGGTGCAGGTGGTGAGGGGTGGATGCAGGAGTCAGGGAAGGCAAGTGGCTGGGGGTGTGTGAGAGGGGTGCAGGAGTCAGGACTGGGACTGTGTGAGGGGGTGCAGGAGTCAGGGAGGGCAGGTGGTTGGGGGTGTATGAGGGAGGTGCAAGAAGGGGCTGGGGGTTGGGATGCAGGGTCTGGCCAGGAGTTCGGATGCAGGAGGGGGTTCAGGGTTGAGGCAGGAGGTTGGGGTGTGGAGTGCTTACCTGGGACATCTCCCGTTTGGTGCAAGGGGTGCAGGTGGTGATGGGGTGTGTGTGTGGGAGTCAGGGAAGGCAGGTGGCTGGGGAAGTGTTGGGGTAGGGGGAATGGGGAGTTGCAGGAATCAGAGAGGGCAGGGAGCTGCGGGTGTGTGACGAGGTGCAGGAGTCAGGGCAGGGGGCTGGGGCCGTGGGGGTGCTCCCAGCACCCTGCTTCACCCCACCCCAGCCCCCTGCCCTGAGTGGGTCACGACAGGGGGCTCGGGAGGATATGTGTAGGGGGAGTGCAGGGCCCTACCTTTGCTCCACCCTGCCCCGATTCCACCCCCTTCCCCAAGGCCCCGCCCGGGCCTCTTCTCTGCCTCCTCCCCCAAGCATCTGCGGCCCCCTCTGTGGCCCCGCTCCTCCCCCTCCCTCCTGGAGCGACCTGAGCACCGGCAAACAGCTGTTTGGCAGCTGGGGAAGCACTGGGAGGGAGAGGGGCAGGAACGCAGCATGCTTGAGGGAGGAGGCGGGGAAGAGGCGAGGGAGGGAGGAGCTTGGCTGGCAGTGGGGGTGGAGCCTGCAGCATGAACCCCAGGAGCCAGCAGGACCAAGCTTTGGACCCCGCAACTGCCCGGCCCTGTCATTGGGGGGTCTCATGCCAGGGCACCCTGTGTTTTATTGTCAATCTGCCTCCCCCCCCGGATTGTAAGGTTGAGCTATAACTGTTATGCTATCGAGAACTGAAGATATGGGCTTTGTCCAATGAAGTTCTATCATTAATGCTTTAAATCCAACACAAGTCTTTTCATTAAGGTTGCTTAGTGCATTTGCTAGCAACACAATCACTAAAAATCCCAGAAATGATCAAATAAGCCAACATGGACATCCACACTTACTTCAACTCAAATACTTTACCATGCAAATGTCATAATACCTAAATATACTCAGACTTCTCACCTCCACAACAAACTCACCTTCCATTAAAAACACAGAACCAAAACAAATGCACACATCCAATTCCTTACACTCACACAAAACCTGAACTCAGACCTCAGCTACGTTAAGATATCTATAGAGATTAGAGCTAGATGGCAAATTTCAAATATATCAAAAATGTTGGAGACATGGAAATTTAACAATTTTTTTCCCAAATTCCACTCCTTCATCCCATCTCACATCCCCTTTTTTTGACCAGTCATTTTTTGCATACATGACTTGGCAAAGTGTATAATGTGTCATTTGTACATGAGAAAGCATGCGGTCAACAATAAAGTTGTGAATTTGAGTCTGAGTGTGAGTTTTTTAGTAAGTTGTGATTCTTTAGCTGTAATAGACTAAAAAAAAATGAACTAAGGATTTTTTTTTTTATAAAAGGCCTCATTAAAAAAAAAAATCTGTGCCAAAGGTAGCAAATCTTTGACCAAAAACTTATGGAAAATTCAATTATCCTTTGAAGATTTATTATGTTAAATACAAAAACTAAATTCATTTATTAAATGTAAAATTGAGGGATTTTAATCATGCTTTAAGTGAAAATTTCAATGCAACCTTAGGTACAGAGCAGTCAGGGCATCTCCATAATTATAATTAGTATTTCACTGGTCTGGTATACATTTCAGATATTTTCAAGTAGGTATATCCTTCAATGTATTTACATTTTAGGATGCGCCAATTTAGGACTTCAGTCTCCTGATGATAGTCAATCTGTGCGTGCACAATAATATATGTATTAGTGTATGCGCAATCTGGACTTGCACATATTGTGTGATTTGTACAGGTAAGCCGGACACATGAAAAAGTCAGCATACACCCATTTGAAAATTTGGGAACTACCACTTACTGAGCTTTAGACTTTCCTACACACCCAGGCAGAACAACAACATATTGTATGAAAGATGCAAGAATATTAAGGAACATTTGCAAAATCCCCATCTGGAGATTGATTATTGCTAGACACCGACAATAAACAAATCAACCTGTGTTTCTAGATCTCTGTGTCATCCACATAGTATATTTCCCAAGTCAACCCGTTATCCCAGCAAATGAGATTTTTTCCAAGGGAAACATTCTAGGTTCAATTAACATTTTGAAAGACTAGCACCTTTTTGGGCCCTGCTCAACTTCCCATGCGTTCTGAATTAGTATCACTGGTGTAAGGAAATGTTTAATGAGCTACACTGCATGTGCTTTCGAGGATTTCATCATCCTAAAATATGTTGTTCTTGAACTATTTTAAAAAACACCTGACATTCAGGAGGCACAGCTGTTACCCAAGAATTTCACCCATGGATGATAACTAAGAGAACACTGTTAAACAGCTGGTCTATTACAGCTGGAAATTCCTTATTTTATTAATTAAAATTTAAAATCTGTTATACTAAAAATGTCTTGAATAGAATTGCCTCCAGAAGTAAGGAATGATTATTACATTATTAAACAATATGATTGGCTGACTAAATAAAAACATAGCAGCCAGACCAGTTGAGATTGTAGGTGTCAATATAGTTCACAGTTACTACCTGGGGTTCCTAGATAAGCCACTCTAATTTCTGCATATCATATCTTATAGGATAATATTTTTATTCAATTATTGTGATACAGTGGTCACACAAACAGTGTATTCAAATTCTAGAGATATCAGCAATTACATTCTTGGTTCCAACTTTCCTACCTAAACTTAATGGATAATACTGCTAGACCTGGTAGTCTCTAAAACCAGACTAACTGTTTTAAATGTGCCCACAGTAGCAGTGTTAACATTGTTTCAGACATTTTGGATTTCCCCCCACTAAATGCTAGCGTCCTTTCAATAGCCTTCCCATTCACAAGAGAATATCAATAGAAGGGGCTGAAGTTGTTCAAAATTTCAAGTTGAAAGTGTTCCAGTTTTTCAAAAGACCTCTAAAAATAAACCAACTAGTGCAGATTAGGAACTATTTTCTACAATTCTGGCCGGGGGGTTGGGGGGAATTTTGAACATAGAAACAAAAGCTAGAGAATGACCTTTTTTTAAAATAATAATGCAGCTTCACTGCTGGTTTTATGACAGTTTCATATACTACATTATCTATTCTCATCGCCTACACTTCTGTTGTCTCCCAAACTACCAGATTTATAATGAAAGCTCCTTATGGTTGACTAATTTGGTTCTGGTTAGATTTCATTCTTCCTTTCCTATATTACCTTGGTATAAAATAGAGTGTTAAGAAGCTATGATAATGCAACATTAAATTACAACAAACACAAAAAGTCAAGAAATGTAAAGCTAAGGCACCAAGAAGAAGATTAATTCAATTTAATTGAACATCCTGTATGTTTTATCATATATATTTTATAATATACCTAATAACTGGAAAAATAGGTTAAGAATGTATGCACAGTTCAGTCTAGTTAATATTGCTGCATAGAAAACAAAATATAGTATTTTACTGTGAGATCTTAATGTTGTATTCCTTTATGGTAGCTATTTAGCATGAAAGGCTTGACTCAACTTAGACTGAAGTCTATTAGAATCTTTCCATTGATTTCAGATGCAGTTCAATTAAAGCACTTCCTTTTCTTGTTTTTATACACCAACACACATATGCACACAAATGAGATAGAAAGGTGAGGGGGAGAGTGAGCCTGTGCTTAGTCCCTCTGACTAGAGTTCTCAGTGTTGCCGACTTTCACAATTTTTTCATGAACCTTGTGATATTTGATGCTTTTCTTAAATCCAGGAACTGGGGCGTTATGTGATTACATAAGCATCTCAGCTTTCATTAAAAAGAAAGAAGTTTCTAGCTCTTGTGCTTGAGGATAAAGGCTTGAAAATGTAATCCAAGTGAACCCTAAGGACTCAACAAAAAAAAAATAGTAGCAAGCAGACAAAAAATGTATTATTACCTTAAAAATATGATTTTTTAGCCAGTCTCAGGATTTTCAGGGGACCTGACTCATGATTGCCTATAGCTGGCAATACTATGATCCCAATTTGGCTTGCAACTTTACACTTATCCAAGAGGGAGGGGACAGAAGTGGAGGAATGGGTGATCAAGTTCCCACTTTGCTTTCTCCAAAGCATAGCTATTAAGGCAATAGTACATTGTTTATATTTTTATATTGGTAGCTTGCCTATTATAAAGGTTGGCCAATGCTTCCCATTATAAGACTGACTTCGGATGCTTAAAAGTTGGCAAAATTATAAGCATTAGGGTGGAAAGTCCCAGTTTGCACTCCTCAGGCATTTCATCCCATTCCTAGTAACTCCTACTCTCACCAGTCTTGACTCCCCATCCGAGGCTCTCTCCCCAAGTCCCAGTCTCTTTTCCCAGTGGCTCATCCCACCTGTCATCCCCACCCGCCCCCGCGCACACGCACCCAATCCCCAGTGACTACCAGTCCCAGTCTCCCTCTCTGGACCTCTCATTCAATATTAGTGTGCTGCCTCCCCCAACTTCTTGTCCCACTCTCTTTGCCCAGCCAGCCTCTGTTCTCCCTTTCCACCCTGGCTCATTGACAGATCTGTTTTTGTTCCCATAACAACTCCTTCCCCATGCTGCACTGGTTCCAAGTTCCAATCTCCTTGCCAAACCAGTCGCAGTCTTCCCCCCACCACAACTTCCAGGCCATCTCCCCATACCAGTCTACTCCCTGGGTCCAGCTCTTTTACCCTATGAACTTGAATTAGTTAGTTTACTCCTCCACACTGCTTGGGCTCAATGGTGGGGGATGAGGGGGAAGCATTGAGAGCACAGGCTTCCTATTCTCACTCCCGTTGCCTGGCCACAGCCTGGTCCGCAGCAGCCCAGAGCTGTAATTGCAGGAAAAGTCCTGCTTAGCACTAGGCTGGAGCATGCCCAGTGTGGATAGAATCTTCAGAGAATTTAATTGCAGAGTTCTAGCAACTCTCTACTAAGCATGTATGAACTGTGGTTTTTCAAAAGCTTATAACTTGGCCAGATTTTGGCAGATTTTTATGAGAACAGCAAAAGGCATATCCCTGATAAAAGGCCACAACACTGCCAAATTTCAAGTTCCTGCTTCCCAGTATGGGGGCACTACAGCTTCTCAAAAATAAAACCACCACACACACACACACGCTAAACAATATATTTTCCCAGCTTCATTCTCAGAAACAGCTGAACCATTTTCGCTGAAATATTCTAGAAAAATTGACCCTGAGGCAGATATGTAGCATGGAAAATTTCAGCCCAAATGGTTAAAGTTTGACAAAGTTATAAACAACTCAGAACAGCGTCATATTATGGGAAGTGTCCAGGCAACTTTTATAATAAGTGAACTACCAGCTCCATCTGTGATGGTGGAATGGTGGTAGTTTTGCAGTAGAAAGATATGTAACCCAATCCTGCTCCAGCTGAAGTCAATGAATGTTTTGATATTAACTTGAGCACGAGAAGGAGCAGGGTCAACATTAGTTTCTTTTATTAGAAGTTTCAATTTTGCAAAATACATGCACAGATATCACTATCTTTAAATTGTGGAATATGCTGTTGTTTTTGTGCTCATAATCCTCTCTTGCAGGGCTTGTGGAGGATTTTGCTATGAGACACTTACTGTCTCTCTCAGGCAAATTGCCTCAGCAGCAGCTGTATAGCAACAGCCCTTTGCACAAGCCAGCCATGGAGAATACACAGGAACACCAGTCTGGGTCAACAGTCATCTCTACATAGCCACACTGCAGCTGGACTGCCTGTAGGCTTGCCACTAGCAGTAGTCCTGAGAGTCGCAGACTGCATATGGACCTGGCTATGTGTAGGGAAGAGCTGACCTACACGGGGTGGGAGTTGTTCACTGGGGGGGATTTATGCAAGGCTGGGTGCAATTTATTGTCTGACACACCTGAGGCTAGTCCCTGGAATACATAATGTGGCCAACTCTCATGATTTTGTCACAAGTCTCATGATATTTGGTCTGGGGGGTTTATTTGAACCTCATTTCATGGGATCGTGTAATTCTGTGTGAATCTTGCTATTCATTTAAAAATAAAAAAAGTTTCTAGCCCTCCTAGTTGCAAAGAACACCTGGAAAATGTGACACCCACCAGGATCGCCTCAGCACACTCTGAAGCTCAAAAAACAGAAGGCATATAAAAGGGATAATTATTTTAAATCTCTTTTAAAAAAAATTTTTTTTGAACCCCATCTCCTAATTTTGGGGAGGTCTCACTGATTTTTGAACTTTTGGGATTAGCATTACTGAATGTGCGCTCATCCAGTCTGCTGCAAATTTCACCAGCACAGCTACTTGAGCAGTAGCCCCCGCTTAAGTGCTTAGCCTACTGGGGTTTATAATAACCAGGGGAGGGGAGGGGAGAATAGCATGAAATGTCTGGGTTTTCAAGGTTCAGAGGCACAAAATTACAAAAACAAAACATAACAGATATAGTGTTGACCATTCACATTAATATAGACTGGAGTCTGAGCATGGGAGATACAGGGAGGTCAGACTAGATGATCATGATGGTCCCTTCTGACCTTAAAGTCTATGAGTCTATTATACAAAAGGCTTGATTCACCATCACAGGGGTTATTTACACACCCCTGCTCCCATGGGCATTCACTCCCAGAGGATGGCAGACGGCAGTACAGCTACTGCTTTCCCAGATAGGTTCCTCCAGAGAGGAGCAGCTATATGTTTCAGCTGGAGCTTCTTGAGGCCCCTGTCAATAGTAGTTACCCACCTGATTCAGTGGTGCCCTGACCCTACTCTTTCCTTCCTAGGTCACTTTGGTTATTCTACACTGCAATAAAAAAAAAAAAGACCCAGAGCCATGAGTCTCTGAGTCTGGGTCTGCAGACTCAAGCTCATGCCACAGTGCTAAAAACAGCAGTACAGATGATCCCATGTGGGCTGGAGCTCAGGCTCTGAAAACCAGCAAGGTCCGTAGACCCAGCCTCTGAGACTCACAGCTGTGGGTTGTGCATGTGAGATTTTTTTTTTCTGTTGTTGCCGTGTATATTTACCCTTTGATGGCTACCCCAGCCAACTCAGACACCCAGAGCTGGGTTTCTTCTGGGTAGACTTTCTACTGCTGAAGGCTCAGCCTGTGATCCACTAGCTAGCAGAGCCCCAAAACTGAATCCGGCTCAGTATATTGCCTTAATGTGTATGTTTTAGTTCTTTCAGGATTGATATTAATGAGACGAATGATAATCAGAATCAAGCAGTTGCATTCAATAGAAAGGTAAAGAGGTCTAAGTTTTGCTTCCCCTCACATCTGTCTTTTCCCATTGAACTCAGAAGGATTCCTGGGGTATAACTGAAGACAGTTTAGTCCAAAGCACTCCACATTTCATCTATTGTCCTAAAATGTGTGCTTATATATTCTAAGGACCAGACATGTCTGTCTCATATCAAATCTGTAAAATGTGGTATTTTAACTAACGGGACTCAGCTTAAAAGGACTTTGTTCATTAAAATACTTTTTCCATTAAATCATTTTGTTTAAATTCTATACAGTCTGATTTAAATGAGATATGCAATGGTTCTGTTCACACTGTGATTACTCTTAAGTTCATGCTAATGGCACTGCTTCAGATGCAAAGTTATTAGAAAATAATGTTTTAATAATGCATTTTAAAAATTCATCAAGCAAACATGATTGGATTAATTATTTGAAATGTCTGACAAACTGTAACAGAGATTAAATTTAATCTTCTATAAAATCAGACAAAACTTATGTATGATTGATTCTGAGTTTAAAGTGGAACTTGCTCAGTAAACGTCCTACTGTTCCACAGAAAATCATGCTAGGACAGACAGGAAGCTATAGAAATCCTTCTTAAAATCTATGATGGTGACTGTGTAATCCACATATGAAGGTCTTGGAATTGAGAGTACAGTGTGGTAGATTTTCACCTTCCATTGACAACTTGCTGAACAACCCTACACAATATATTATTTTGAATACCAACAACAGCAGACTGACTATAAATCACATGAATTATTAGGTGGTGCTGTGATTTATCATGGCATTTAAAAAAAAAAAAAAAAAAAAGATGAGGCAAAGGATGGTCACAATATACAGAGCCAAAAGCACGTAACAAAAATCCTTAAAAAAAAAAACCAAAAAGCCACACACGGCTGTTTTCTAGCTAAAACCTCAAACCTGGAAACTTATGCGCAGGCAGACTCCAGCACTGCACAGAACTGCATTAAAGTACATGAATCATGTCACAGGCATTTGATCATACATAAGAGCTTGTAGGATCAGGGCCTAAACTATTCTTTTTAGCATACAGAAGAAATGTTCATGGTCTGTGATAAGAGCAAAACATTTTCAATACAAGAATTGTCATGCTAGTGCTGAGTATTATAGATCACACCTAGCTGCACAAATATGTGGTACTTTAGTCAGGGACAGTTTCACAACTCTCTGGAGCACAGAGAGATCTTACTGACAGTCCACTACCTTGGTCTTTTGTGGTAATCAAGTTCAGGGCCGGCTCCAGGCACCAGCCGAGCAAGCTGGTGCTTGGGGTGGCAGATTGTTGGAGGCGGCATTCTGCCCAATCCTAGGGCGGCACGGCCACCTTTTTTTTTTTTTTTTTTGTGTTCCGCTCCGGCTGCCCTGTAGGGGGCTGCGGCACGGAGAACCAGAGCGCCCTGCAGGGCAGTCCTCTTCCTTCCCTTCCCGCCAACCGGAGCGGAGCCCTCGCGGCAGGAGGTGGCGCAGCGGGAGGGGCCGCGTGACAGCGCCCCGCTGTAGCCCTGGCCACCTCCTTCTTTCCCCCCCACCCCCCGAGCCGGTCCCCCTGCACCCGCGCTCTGGCTGTGCCGCAGGGGTTTTTTTTGGCTTGGGGCGGCCAAAAAGCCAGAGCCGGCCCTGATCAAGTTGCTGAGCTGACAATCTCTATTAGCCTCCTGTGTGGCTCTTACAGCTCTCATTGAAGTTTTTTATATATCATCACACCCATCCTCCCTCATGTAAAGATGTAAACATCAAATTCACTAATACACTAAAAGAAGTGACAATCAAGTAGGGTTTTTCATACAGTAATTGTCAGATTTATATTTAATTCACCTAAATATTTATAATGGCTGTGTACTATATAGAGATATACACAATTTTTATAAATGTACATGCACATGTATGTGGCAGGATCAGCCTGCACAGCATCCCCATGTGGCCCACTGTGGAACAACTCACCCTACCTCCATTTCCATCTGGGTCATCAAGGGTCAGGTGCTATGGTGACTTAACCCTTCAGGTAAGTTATGCTAAAGTTCTACCCCTTCCAGGGTATCAAGGTCCAACAGAAACAGAACAAACTCAAAAGGAGGGTCATCCATCCCAGTGCCCAGCTGGACCCAGTCCTTCTATACAGGGTCTGTCTCTTCCAGCCAACAATAGTCCAGGCTCCCTGCTTCAGGACTACCTTCCCACAGGGAGGCTGAAAGGCAGGAGTCAATCTCAACACCAACAGATGAGGTGAGGCAAATAAAATTAAAGGATAGTCCCACTTCAGGTCTACCTTCCTTCAAGGAGGCCCTAATCACCAGCAGTCTAGCTCAGTTCCCAGCCCTGCTTCTCACACCCACTAAGAACCAGAGATGTGCTCCTCTTTTCAGACAGCCACTAACTGAGCTGGGTTCTTCCATTTTAGCAACTCCCACCAAGCCTGACACCTACTGCAGATGGAGCAGGATGGGGCTGATTAGGCCCACAGGCTCTCATTAACCCCTTCTGGACCAGCACGAGATCTGTATATCCCATAACAATGCATGCGCACGCACACACTTTTATGAGAGTTTTTTTATGTAGGTGTATGTATATTGTGTTTTATCAGATATATTTTATGCCATATTTTAAGAAAATGAATTTTTATTATTTGTTAAAAATAAAACTGTTCATGATTTCACACTAGGTAGGGTTATTTATTTTTAGAGAGTCCATCATTAGGGACATTGTTGTAACATAAAATAATTGGAATGTAAATTTTGTTCCAGAATTTTCAAAAAGAATGATAAAAAAGCCTAATGGAAAAGCAGCAGCAAGAGCCTCTGCATTTCTTACATCACCATCCAAACAGGGCATAACGTTAACATCTAATCTAGTCAAAAATGCATCCTTCCACAGTCACTCTCAGACAATATTGTTGAAGAAACAATATATTCAAGACTATACAAATTGCAAAGTGATAGTCAATTTTTATTCACTATAACCTGCAATTTTTTTTCTTGTTTTAGAAACATATAGCTTGAAAATGAATTATAAACATCATGGTACTGATCAGGCAAAGATTTATATATGCGCTTAACTTTATGCACTCTGACTCTACTTCTCCACTATTCCTAAAGGAAATTAAACCAACAGGGGATCAACTGTTGCAGAGCGTGCATATCCCCCCGCCAGTACCACCCCACCCCCCGCCCCGCTTGCCATACACCAGGGGTATTCTCAAGCCCAAATCACTGTCTGGTTTAAGTTCACTTTATATTGCATAATCATTGCAAAGTGAGCTTGGCAGACTGGAGAAGCTGGCCCCATGAATAAACCCAATGGGGCTACTCAGGGTGAGTAGTCAAAGTTAAGCATATGTAAATCTTTGCAAGACTGGGGACCATATGTGCTCCAGGAGACAGTACTAAGCTGAAACACTGTATTAAATGCTGTCATCACTTTCTACTCACAATTTCTCCTCCATTCTTGCCATGCTTGCAAATGCATAGCATATTCCTGATGCACTTCCCTCAATTTCTGAGAATTTGTACCAGGATTAGATTTGGCCCTATGGTTGAGATTATATTTGCTTTCTCTTTGTGTGGTAGACAGATTTTTTTCAGGGGCTGTTCTGAGTCTGGTATGAACTCCTATATGAGCTAAGGACCATCACAAACCTCACCATCTTCTGCTCTAAATGCAAGGTGCATATCTTCCACCTTACTTTCTCTAATAGAAACACATAGAAAATACATATAATACACATGGCAGTTTTAGTCACATCACTTAATATACTTCGGGAAGGTGCTCAGATATTGTGGCGATGAGACTTGTATAAGAACATATAGAACAGAATAGAATATTTTTTTCCTTATGCATCCCAACTCATGACTTAGTACATATTTCTGGACTATGACCTAGTCCTGGAAGGTGTTGAGTACAGCTATGCAAATAATTCATTTTTTAGTTCATCTAGCAAACCAAATAATAATAATAATAATAATAATGATCAGGGAACAAGTTTTGTTTTGGTTCTTAAAATATTTGGAATTTGTCAGCAAATTTGGAAGTGTGTATTTCAGGCTAGCAAACTGTGTTTCTGGAATAGCTTTAACATGAGAGATTGAAAGCAACCCATCCCAGAATAGCCTATAGCTTAGTGGTTAGGCTGCTCATCCTACAGGGGTGAGAGCTTAGTTAAAATTCCTGCTCCAGAGTGGGGATTCAAACCTGGGTCTCCAGGCAATTGCCCTAATGACTAGGTTAAAAAGTTATAAAGGGGAACAGAGAAACAAGGTAGGGGAGGTAATATTTTTTATTGGATCAACTTCTTATTCTTGAAATTGGCCCAATAAAAGATATTGACTCACTCACGTTGTTTCTCTTGTATCCTGGGACCAACACAGCTACAACATGGCAAACCTACAGCGGGAGAGACAGATACACAGTTTGCTGGCCCTGAAAAACATTTTCCTAACTTAAACAAATTGAGTCAAATTTACATATAGTTGCATGTCAAGCTATTCATTTAAAAACTTTTGCCCATTTCTAGTGCTGAGTGCCTTCAACTCCCACTGATTTGCTAATAAATAGGGAATTATCTAAATGGGTTCTTCTTCTTCCATATTTCCCCTCCATAAAAGTAGCTGCATCTATATTTACTTTGTCATTCTTTTCTACATTAACTTTATATGGCCAATGAGGGTAAAAAGAAGGTACATATTAGTCTTATCTGCAGGACCGGCTCCAGGGTTTTGGCCGCCCCAAGCAGCCAAACCAAACCAAAACAAAAAAGCCACGATCGCGATCTGCAGCGGCAATTCGGCGGGAGGTCCTACACTCCCAGGCGGAGTGAGGGACCCTCCACCAAATTGCTGCTGAATACCTGGACCTGCCACCCCTCTCCGGAGCAGCTGCCCCAAGCACCTGCTTGAGAAGCTGGTGCCTGGAGCCGGCCCTGCTTATCTAGTTCTCACTCATTGAGAACTTTGACAGAGAGAGCAGAACTGGTTCTAGATATAAACCTGCCTTCAGTTTGTTCTGTTCCCTGCCCTGGCAGCTATTCTTTTTCATGTTACCAACAGTCTTGGATTAGCATATGCTTGACTAATGAGGCATTTGTTCTAGTCAGAAAGCAACTGATGTGCATGATCTAAAATTCAAATGATTTGTGGAGCTAAATTAATGAATCATATTTTAGGATGATTGGTAGTTTTTCTTGAGCTTTATGTAAGTCACAGTTCTTTGAAAATTTGTGGTGTTTATAGTCAAATAATTGTGCATGCCAGAAGTAAAAATTTAATCTCCTATACGCACATGCAGACTGGTTCATCAACATGCTTCAGCACATGCTTTCGATGAGACTACTTATGTGCTTACCATTAGGCATGAGTTTAAGCATTCCTTTTAAAATCATTTTAAAACATTTTCACGAGCATAAAACTATAGTAATGCCCATAATGAGTCAGGCCCAAATATGTATTTCCTCAGAGTATGTGTTAGAATTGATACTGTGTTTACACCAGATAATAATGTAGTTGAAATATGAACTCTAAATTGCCAAAGTTCAAAAGAAAGTTAGGCCAAGGATAATTAAGTGTATTCAGTGGAATTCACATTATAAGAGTTTGGTGAAAATGTTTTTAATATGACTTTCTATACATTCAAAAATATTTATGCATGTTAATGTACATGCCTCATGGCTTGTACTCCCTTGAATAGAGAACTGATGAATGATTAAAAAATGATTAAAAAAAAAAAAAGAACGAATACACTGGTAGTTAAATGAAAATGAACAGCTAAATTTTCAGAAACACTTGCATCATTCAGCCAACCTTTCTACATATTTTATTCATCATGTATGACTCACCATGCAAAAGATCTAATAAATAACACAGAGATAGTTATTACAGGGCTATCGGCACATTTTCAGAGAAATAACAGAAATAAAAAAAATAATAGTCAGTTGAACTACATAGACCAGTTGTTTACTTAATTTTTTAGGCTACTAACTCCTAAAAAAATATGATGCTTGCTGAGTTTTTACTTTCCCCACAGCATATGTGTTGGTTTAATTTTACAGTAAAGGAGATGATTACTACCCTGGAAGAATTTGGGATCAGGTACTGGAATATGAATTATATTTGTCATGATGTTAACAAGATGGTTGAAGGGAAGGAGTCTTGTGGTTAAGGTGCTCAGCTGAGACTCAGAACATCTCAGTTCAGTTCCCTGACTCTGCCACGGACTTCCTATAGGACCTTGGGTAAGTCATTTAATTTCTCTTTGCCTCAAATACCCATCTTTAAGTGAGGAAAATAAAATATCACACCCTTTCGCCAAACCTTTTTCTATACAGAATGTAAGCTATATAGGGGCAGGGACTGTCTCTTACCACAGTATGTACATTGCATAGCACAATGGGGCCTCAGTCTTTTTAGGTGTTGCTGTAACATAAACAAAGAAATAACAATGTCTTTGTTTTGGGATTTTTAAAAATAAACTTTTTCTTTGTATTCATCATGGGTGCAGTACTGCAAATGATTTAACTCCTTCAGATGAAATCAGAAGGAGTTGAGAGCGTTTAGAATCTTGCAGCAGGCACTCAGAGGATTGGGCTGCATGTTTGTAACAGAAATATGCCAAATGATTTACACATGAAGAGAAAGCAGCAGAGCAATTGCCTTTGTACCGTCAAGACCTGTCGCTCTTTGCCCTGTTCTTTTGTACACTTAAAAAAAATAAAAAAAGCTATACAGAAGAATGGTTTAGTGAAACCAAATGTGATACAGAATATCAAAGTGAAAAAAAAGGTTAAAGGATAAATACATCATACTATCCTTTGGAGTTGTTATGACCATGTCTTTAACGCCACAACTCAGTGTTCTGAACTACTATGCTCATAGGCCCAGCATCATAGCAACTCTCCATCTAAGGGCACATCTACGCGGTAAAAAACGTGTTCTTAATTTGAATTTAGCTAACCTGGGTTCAGATAGCAGCAAAGACATAGCAACTTGAGTTTAAACTTGGGTTAGCAGCTTGAGTTAAAGCCTAATGTTATGCCTATACTACACTGGAAACCTGGGTCTGATGGACCCGCATCTGAAGACATGGTGTTTCCAAAGCTGTGCCTGTGCATTCATGCAGCACTGTAAACCCATATTTGCAATGGATGGACCCAGGTTTCACAACTGTGTTGATGCCTCCATACTGCACTACGCAGACCCAAGTCAGACCTTCTGCTTCTGTGGGTGTTTCCCAATGTTTCCAGGGTTCCTAGTGCCCTCACCAGGTGTAGCTACCCTGGAGTCAGCAGCGAACCAGCTGAGCGGCGAACAGCAGAGGCTAACAGCGGGAGTTTGCCTGGGAGTTCGCCTAGGGAGCGCGCACTGAGGCTTTCATCTGCAGGTTTCTCCGAGTAGTTCCTGCAACAGTTGAGGAAGTTCTTAAGAGGACGGTGATATGGAAGGTGAGCGATCAGCTGTTGTAACCTGCACAGGTTGTGCCATGTTTGTCTTTCTTCCGCAGGACAGAAGCGACTTTGTCTGCACAAAGTGCAAGCTGGTCTCCATATTGGAGGAGAAGGTTCGAGGGCTGGAGAAACAAGTATCAACTCTGCGTTGCATAAGGGAAAATGAAGATTTCCTGGACAGACGTCAGGAGATGCTTCTACGGCCACAATGTTCTGAAGATTCAGAGCAGGCGCAGCAGGGACAGAAGGATTGTGAGGAGGTTTGGCAGCATGTGACCTCCAGAAGAAGAAAGAGGAGCGTCCATGCACCAGCAATGGAGATACAGGTGAGGAATCGTTTCCATGTTCTCTCTACAGGTGCTAATGCGGAGAGTGGACTAGATGGCCCATCTGAGGGAAGGGAGCAGAAGGAGACTCCACCGATTGGAAGGCAAAAGATGCACTGTCCTAGGGATGGGGGTTCCACGACCACCACTCCCAAGAGGAGGAGGAGGGTGGTGGTGGTCGGGGACTCCCTCCTCAGGGGGACTGAGTCATCTATCTGCCGCCCTGACCGGGAAAACCGAGAGGTCTGCTGCTTGCCAGGAGCTAGGATACACGATGTGACGGAGAGACTGCCGAGACTCATCAAGCCCTCGGATCGCTACCCCTTCCTTCTTCTCCACATGGGCACCAATGATACTGCCAAGAATGACCTTGAGCGGATCACTGCAGACTACGTGGCTCTGGGAAGAAGGATAAAGGAGTTTGAGGCGCAAGTGGTGTTCTCGTCCATCCTCCCTGTGCAAGGAAAAGGCCGGGGTAGAGACCGTCGAATCGTGGAAGTCAACGAATGGCTACGCAGGTGGTGTCGGAGAGAAGGCTTTGGATTCTTCGACCATGGGATGGTGTTCCAAGAAGAAGGAGTGCTAGGCAGAGACGGGCTCCACCTAACGAAGAGAGGGAAGAGCATCTTCGCCAGCAGGCTGGCTAACCTAGTGAGGAGGGCTTTAAACTAGGTTCACCGGGGGAAGGAGACCAAAGCCCTGAGGTAAGTGGGGAAATGGGATCCTGGGAGGAAGCACAAGCAGGAGAGCGCAACAGGGGAGGACTCCTGTCTCATGCTGAGAAAGAGGGACGATCGTTGAGTTATCTTAAGTGCCTATACACAAATGCAAGAAGCCTGGGAAACAAGCAGGGAGAACTGGAAGTCCTGGCACAGTCAGGGAACTATGATGTGATTGGAATAACAGAGACTTGGTGGGATAACTCACATGACTGGAGTACGGTCATGGATGGATATAAACTGTTCAGGGAGGACAGGCAGGGCAGAAAAGGTGGGGGAGTTGCGTTATATGTAAGAGAGGAGTATGACTGCTCAGAGCTCCGGTATGATACTGCAGAAAAACCTGAGTCTCTCTGGATAAAGTTGAGAAGTGTGAGCAACAAGGGTGATGTCGTGGTTGGAGTCTGCTATAGACCACCAGACCAGGGGGATGAGGTGGACGAGGCTTTCTTCTGGCAACTAGCAGAAGTTGCTAGATCACAGGCCCTGGTTCTCATGGGAGACTTTAATCACCCTGATATCTGCTGGGAGAGCAATACAGCGGTGCACAGGCAATCCAGGAAATTTTTGGAAAGTGTAGGGGACAATTTCCTGGTGCAAGTGCTGGAGGAACCAACTAGGGGCAAAGCTTTTCTTGACCTGCTGCTCACAAACAGGGAAGAACTAGTAGGGGAAGCAAAAGTGGATGGGAACCTGGGAGGCAGTGACCATGAGATGGTCGAGTTCAGGATCCTGACACAAGGAAGAAAGGAGAGCAGCAGAATACGGACCCTGGACTTCAGAAAAGCAGACTTTGACTCCCTCAGGGAACAGATGGGCAGGATCCCCTGGGAGAATAACATGAAGGGCAAAGGGGTCCAGGAGAGCTGGCTGTATTTTAAAGAATCCTTATTGAGGTTGCAGGAACAAACCATCCCGATGTGTAGAAAGAATAGTAAATATGGCAGGCGACCAGCTTGGCTAAACAGTGAAATCCTTGCTGATCTTAAACGCAAAAAAGAGGCTTATAAGGAGTGGAAGATTGGACAAATGACCAGGGAGGAGTATAAAAATATTGCTCAGGCGTGCAGGAGTGAAATCAGGAAGGCCAAATCACACTTGGAGTTGCAGTTAGCAAGAGATGTTAAGAGTAACAAGAAGGGTTTCTTCAGGTATGTTAGCAACAAGAAGAAAATCAAGGAAAGTGTGGGCCCCTTACTGAATGAGGGAGGCAACCTAGTGACCGAGGATGTGGAAAAAGCTAATGTACTCAATGATTTTTTTGCCTCTGTCTTCACGCACAAGCTCAGCTCCCAGATTGCTGCACTGGGCAGTACAGCATGGGGAGAAGGTGACCAACCCTCTGTGGAGAAAGAAGTGGTTCGGGACTATTTAGAAAAACTGGACGTGCACAAGTCCATGGGGCCGGATGCGCTGCATCCGAGGGTGCTAAAGGAGTTGGCGGGTGAGATTGCAGAGCCATTAGCCATTATTTTTGAAAACTCATGGCGATCGGGGGAGGTCCCAGATGACTGGAAAAAGGCTAATGTAGTGCCCATCTTTAAAAAAGGGAAGAAGGAGGATCCGGGGAACTACAGGCCAGTCAGCCTCACCTCAGTCCCTGGAAAAATCATGGAGCAGGTCCTCAAGGAATCAATTATGAAACATTTAGAGGAGAGGAAAGTGATCAGGAACAGTCAGCATGGATTCACGAAGGGGAAGTCGTGCCTGACTAACCTAATTGCCTTCTATGATGAGATAACTGGCTCTGTGGATGAGGGGAAAGCAGTGGATGTGTTATTTCTTGACTTTAGCAAAGCTTTTGATACGGTCTCCCACAGTATTCTTGCCACCAAGTTAAAGAAGTATGGGCTGGATGAATGGACTGTAAGGTGGATAGAAAGCTGGCTAGATCATCGGGCTCAACGGGTAGTGATCAATGGCTCCATGTCTAGTTGGCAGCCGGTTTCAAGTGGAGTGCCCCAAGGGTCGGTCCTGGGGCCGGTTTTGTTTAATATCTTTATTAATGATCTGGAGGATGGTGTGGACTGCACTCTCAGCAAGTTTGCAGATGACACTAAACTAGGAGGCGTGTTAGATACACTAGAGGGTAGGGATCGGATACAGAGGGACCTAGACAAATTAGAGGATTGGGCAGAAAAAAACCTGATGAGGTTCAACAAGGACAAGTGCAGAGACCTGCACTTAGGACGGAAGAATCCCATGCACTGCTACAGACTAGGGACCGAATGGCTAGGTAGCAGTTCTGCTGAAAAGGACCTAGGGGTCACAGTGGATATGAAGCTGGATATGAGTCAACAGTGTGCTCTTGTTGCCAAGAAGGCTAACGGCATTTTGGGCTGTATAAGTAGGGGCATTGCCAGCAGATCGAGGAACGTGATCGTTCCCCTTTATTCGACATTGGTGAGGCCTCATCTGGAATACTGTGTCCAGTTTTGGTCCCCACACTACAAGAAGGATGTGGAAAAATTGGAAAGAGTCCAGCGGAGGGCAACAAAAATGATTAGGGGTCTGGAGCACATGACTTATGAGGAGAGGCTGAGAGAACTGGGATTGTTTAGTCTCCAGAAGAGAAGAATGAGGGGGGATTTGATAGCAGCCTTCAACTACCTGAAGGGGGGTTCCAAAGAGGATGGAGCTCGGCTGTTCTCAGTGGTGGCAGATGACAGAACAAGGAGCAATGGTCTCAAGTTGCAGTGGGGGAGGTCCAGGTTGGATATCAGGAAAAATTATTTCACTAGGAGGGTGGTGAAACACTGGAATGCGTTACCTAGGGAGGTGGTGGAGTCTCCTTCCTTGGAGGTTTTTAAGGCCCGGCTTGACAAAGCCCTGGCTGGGATGATTTAGCTGGGAATTGGTCCTGCTTTGAGCAGGGGGTTGGACTAGATGACCTCTTGAGGTCCCTTCCAACTCTGATATTCTATGATTCTACCCTAGATCTGGGTTCATGGTGTGTTGTGTAGAAGTTTGTTTGTCCATCCCACAGAACTTGACTGTAAGTTGTCTTAGCCCATCAACACATCCAAATGATCTATGTTGGGTCCATACACTCTACAACCAGAGCCAGCAACATGGATCAAGCACTGGTGGAACAACTTCTCCAGCTTGCACTTTCACTCCTTTTCCAGAAAATAGGCAAAGCATCTTTGAGATGCTGGTGGACATTTCCATGGCATTGTTTGACCTACCGAAGGCACCTCTTGGAGAGGGATGCAGACGTGGCAGACTCCACCCAGATGATGCTGCTCCTAGCACTTGCCAAAGCCACCGATTTTCCATATGTAGACTGGTGTTTCTGGAGCAGGGCCACAACCACAGACCAGTGGAATCACATCGCCATGCAGACCAGGGATGTCCAACAGTTGTTCCAGAACTTTCAGATGAAGAATCAGGTATTCCTGGGTCTTTCTGAGCAGCTTACTTTGATCCTCCAGTGTCAACTCAGGATACACACATGGGGGCAGGCATGCCATCAAGAATCATGCTGTTATAGCCCTCTCGAAGCTGACTATGCCAGACAGCTACAGGTTTGTTGCTAATCAGTTTGGTGTTGGCAAGTCAACTGTGGTGGTTGTGGCGGTAGTGATTTCTGAGGCAATCAGGACTGTGATTTACTCAAAGGGCATAAACAATGTCCTTGAAATAACTGCTGACAGAATGGGCTTTCCAAACTGCATTAGAGTCACTGATGGGAGTCACGTGCCCATAGTTCACTTTCTGCAAGGAGTGCATGAATACACCAACCACAAAGTGTACTACTTCATCATTATGCACACCCTGGTCATCCACAGAGGCAGATTCATGGACACTAACATGGGATGTGCTGGCAAGGTGCATGACAAGCTGGGACATTATTCAAATGACATTGTTATTAATGGAGTGACTGTCGCCACAGTTATTCAGACAACCCCATGTGCCCTCTTTTGCTCATGAAACCATACCTGAACTCAGAGGTCTCAGAAAAGAAGGTTTAACTTAGGGATGTTAAATATTAAACAGTTAACCAGTAAGCATCAGTCTTACCATTTAACCCACCCTAACCATTAACTCCCAGTCCCGGGCCAGCCGCCCCAGCCCCTTTCCCTTTAATCAGTTAACCAGTTAAATGATATTGTTTTAATAGTTTAAACAGTTAACTTCTTAAATGATATTTACATCCCTAATTTAACTATGTCCCTCAGTAGCTGTAGGATGGTGGTTGAATGTGTGTTTGGCAGATTGAAATCCTGTTGGTGTTGCCTGAGGAACCATTTGGATACCATTGTTGGAGGTTGGAGAATTGAGGGGACACAGCTGTACATCAGTCTGGATTGTTCCCTGGGGAATGTCACAGTAGGAATTTTGAGGGTTGAAGGACCAAGAAATACAGGCCTGGTAGGATTCTGGGATAGTGTTGGTGGACTCTTTGGACATGAGTCTGGGGACCCAGACTTGAGCTTTGTCCACACTGCAAAATGATGGGGTTTGGACCCAAGGCCCAGCAGGATTTGGGCTCAACCCCCCCGCCCCATGCCCTGGGAGGGTCAGAACACCCAGGTCATGAGGGGCTGCTGATCTAAGTCAGAAAGATTTTTGTGTGTATGGTAGGATGGGTTGGGCTCAAACCTTAGTTTGAGCCTGGGTTTACAATGCAATATAGATGTACCCTTAAGGAGAGCCTGGGGTTGAACTTGAGCTGCTAACCCAAGTTGAAAAGCAAGTTGTCTTCACTGCTTTTTAACCTGTTTTAGCAAACTCAGGCTTGCTAATCCAAAAGCAAGTTGTCTTCACTGCTTTTTAACCTGTTTTAGCAAACTCAGGCTTGCTAATCCAAATTAAGAACACACTTATGTTGTCCTCTGCAATGTAGCCAAAACCTAATAGATGAACGCTGGATATATTTCTTACAAAAGCCTATGTGGCAGAGGGTTTCAGGTCTGTCAATAAATTATATTACATAATAATGGAAAATTGATAAATTCAGGCTACAAGTAGGACCACTAAGATACAACCAAGATGAGAGCATGCTGAAATCAATGGTGGCATGTCAAATTACATCAGCTGAATAATTGACTCTACAAAGTATCCACATGTATGGATAACACTTTGCTGAACATCTGACTTGCATTTCACATGAATTATTACTTCTGTAAATTTAACCTTCTGAAAAAACCATAAAAAGCATGATATGCGATAGTTTTTAGATTCACTCTTAGAACATAGAAGTCATTCACCACTGTAAATATAAAGTGGCGTTGTTCAGTCAGTAACGATGCCATCTGCAACATCAATTATGCACTCAGTAAGTACCAATGTCAAGCAAGCTAGATAGGGAACGTTGCTGTTCTGTATCTCCAGTCCCATCTGACTACTTATTTTCCAATAAATTAAACAGTATTCCCTTGCACTTATATTTCATTAATATGCAAATATTCTTCCACTGTTCTAGAAGCAGATTAAATTTGTCTTGATATCTTTTCCCCAATCCCTACAGAAGTTAAGGGTCCCAGAGTATCCAAGTAATCAATCACTTTTTCCTTTTGGTTTATCAGTAGAGAGGAACAAAAGGGTTTTGTGGATTTTTTAAAAATGGTGCTGTAACAATTTCAGTTTCTTAACCAGTAGGGTTCCCAGATTGGTGGGGAGTCTCCCAGAATTGGACTTGATCTCCTGGTGACCATTAAAGGGCATCTGGGAGATTTTAATAGGCCGAAGTCTGGTCGGTGGCGCAGCAGGGCTAAGGCAGGCTCCCTGCCTGCCCTGGCTCTGCACAACTCCCGGAAGCAGTCAGCATGTCTGGCTCCTAGGTGCAGGGGCAGCCAAGGGGTCTCTGTGAGCTGCCCCTGTGCCCTGCCCTGAGTGCTGACTCTGCAGCTCCCATTGGCCAGGAACCCTGACCAATGGGAGCTGCACAGGCAGTGCCTGCAGGCAGGGACAGTGCTCAGAGCCACCTGGCCTCCCCTGCGTCTAGGATCCAGACATGCCAGCCACTTCCGGGAGCCGCCTGAAGCCCATACACCTCACCCCTGCCCCAGCCCTGAACACCTCCTGCACCCAATCTCCATCTCAGAGCCTGCACCCCAAACCCCCTCCCATACCCCAACCCCCTGCCCCAGCCCTGAGCCCGGTCCTGAACCCAAACTCCCTCCCAGAGCCTGCACCTCGCATCACCTTCTGAACCCCTGCCCCAGCCCGGAGCCCCCTCCCACACTCCATACCCCTCAGCCCCACCCCAGCCCAGAGCCCGCACCCCCCCTGGCCCCAGCCCCAGCCTGGTAAAAGTGAGTGAGGGTGGGGGAGAGCGAGCAACAGAGGGAGGGGGGATGGAGTGAGTGGGATTGGAACCTTGGAAAAGGGGTGGTGTGGGGGTGTGGCCTCATGGAATGGGTAGGGCAAGTGTGTTGTGTTTTGTGTGATTAGACAGTTGGCAACCCTATTAACCAGTCTTACTTTTTTTTCCCAAAGTTTGTTTTAGAAATTTACAAAGATTCTGAATCATAATAAACCTTGTCTGTTCTTCACCACAGTTATTGCATAGTTAGACTTTCATAAAGACAAATGAAAACAATATGGGCCTTACTCTACACTGACTTGCACCTTGTTTGGTTATTTATACCCAGTGTAAAGTGACTGGATTTCCTTTTAGAACAGGGATTGGCAACCTTTGGCACATGGCCCGGGCCGAGGGATGTGCTGGATTCCCTCAGCCTCCATTGGACTGGCGCAGCAAACCACAGCCAGTGGGAGCCGCAATCGGCCGAACCTGCGGACGCGGCAGGTAAACAAACCGGCCCAGCCCACCAGGGTGCTTACCCTGATGGGCCGCGTGCCAAAGGTTGCCAATCCCTGTTTTAGAATGTCTGTCCTGAGCCTAGTTTCCTCTGCCCAAAGAGTTTCTTCAAACTCCTTATATAAGGTTGGATCAATAAAATATAACTTAGTGAGTAAACTGGACTCAGTCACCATTTCCAAGCAGGGTCTCAACACGTGCTAACAGACTTGATCAACAGAAGATCCTGCCATCCTGTTACAGCATCTAAAAGTCATTCCCGCCTAACTTTGCATCTTTCCTACAAACCTTCATTATCACTTGTTTATTATTCAGTCCCTGACTCTCTTAAATTCTTGCAAAAAAGATTTAAAGTTGTCCTAAAATAGTAGCCAAGAACTCCACCTTGTGCTCCAGCTTTTCCAGGGTAAGGAGTGGAGCTGGAGTACAATGTGCCTTCTCTATTATGCACTGATATTGACTGGGATGCTGGAAGCCCCCACAATCAGGGAAGCAGAAAGTTGGCATAAAGTCACCCAGGCCCTCCCCAGTCTTGGCTTAGTGCTCCGAGCATTGCTCTGGCATAGCTGGGGATCTATCCCTTTGTCTGTAAAACTTTGTAATATTGTGTTTTAAAATAACTGTATAAAAATAAAGTTGTATGGCATTTAGTCTTCTCCCAAGTTCTCACTGCAGACAGTGAGTATTGCTTCACATATGGACAAGAATAAAAGCAACTAAGCTGAACTTCATTTTGACGTCCTTCGCGCTTCATTTTGACATGCTACTCTCACAGCTTTTTCTAGCACAGATTAGTTTACATTGGAAAAACTGCCACTGTTTAAGTCATAAAATGGCAGCTGGAAGAGTCAGATTTCAAGGCCAGAGGGAACCATTGTGATCATTTAGTCTGATCTCCTGTATAACACAGGTCCGAGAACTTCCCCAAAATAATTCCTAGAAACAGAGGGTCCTGTGGCACCTTTAAGACTAACAGAAGTATTGGGAACATAAGCTTTTGTGGGTAAGAACCTCACTTCTTCAGATGCAAGTAATGGAAATCTCCAGAGGCAGGTATAAATCAGTATGGAGATAACGAGGTTAGTTCAATCAGGGAGGGTGAGGTGCTCTGCTAGCAGTTGAGGTGTGAACACCAAGGGAGGAGAAACTGCTTCTGTAGCTGGATAGCCATTCAC
The DNA here is from genome assembly GCF_027887155.1 of Malaclemys terrapin pileata. Lineage (NCBI taxonomy): Eukaryota > Metazoa > Chordata > Testudines > Emydidae > Malaclemys > Malaclemys terrapin. Next base: position 61,784,986 of record NC_071512.1, on the reverse strand, counting down.
AGTCTTTGTTTAATCCTGATCTGATGGTGTCAAATTTGCAAATGAACTGGAGCTCAGCAGTTTCTCTTTGGAGTCTGGTCCTGAAGTTTTTGTGCTGTAAGATGGCTACCTTTACATCTGCTATTGGGTGGCCAGGGAGGCTGAAGTGTTCTCCTACAGATTTTTGTATATTACCATTCCTGATATCTGACTTGTGTGCATTTATCCTCTTGCGTAGTGACTGTCCAGTTTGGCCAATGTACATAGCAGAGGGGCATTGCTGGCATATGATGGCATATATAACATTGGTGGACGTGCAGGTGAATGAGCCGGTGATGTTGTAGCTGATCTGGTTAGGTCCTGTGATGGTGTTGCTGATGTAGATATGTGGGCAGAGTTGGCATCGAGGTTTGTTGCATGGGTTGGTTCCTGAGTTAGAGTTGTTATGGTGCGGTGCGTGGTTGCTGGTGAGATAAGGCTTAAGGTTGGCAGGTTGTCTGTGGGCGAGGACTGGCCTGCCTCCCAAGGTCTGTGAAAGTGAGGGATCATTGTCAAGGATGGGTTGTAGATCACTGATGATGCGTTGGAGAGGTTTAAGCTGAGGACTGTAGGTGATGGCCAGTGGAGTTCTGTTGGTTTCTCTTTTGGGCCTGTCTTGTAGCAGGAGGCTTCTGGGTACACGTCTGGCTCTGTTGATTTGTTTCTTTATTTCCTTGTGTGGGTATCGTAGTTTTGAGAATGTTTGGTGAAGATCTTGTAGGTGTTGGTCTCTGTCTGAGGGGTTGGAGCAGATGTGATTGTACCTCAGTGCTTGGCTGTAGACGATGGATCATGTGGTGTGACCGGGGTGGAAGCTGGAGGCATGAAGGTAGGCGTAGCGGTCGGTGGGTTTTCGGTGTAGGGTGGTGTTAATGTAGCCATCGCTTATTTGTACGGTGGTGTCTAGGAAGTGGACCTCCCGTGTAGATTGGTCCAGGCTGAGGTTGATGGTGGGGTGGAAGCTGTTAAAATCATGGTGGAATTCTTCCAGGGTCTCCTTCCCATGGGTCCAGATGATGAAGATGTCATCAATATAGCATAGGTAGAGAATGGGCATGAGTGGACGAGAGCTGAGGATGCGTTGTTCCAGGTCAGCCATAAAAATGTTGGCATATTGTGGGGCCATGCGGGTGCCCATAGCGGTGCCACTGGTCTGGAGGTATATATTGTCACCAAATTTGAAATAATTGTGCGTAAGGATAAAGTCAAAGAGCTCAGCAATAAGTTGTGCTGTGTCATCATCAGGGATACTGTTCCTGACAGCTTGTATTCCATCTGTGTGTGGGATGTCTGTGTAGAGAGCCTCTACATCAATGGTGGCTAGGATGGTGTTTTCTGGGGAAAAAAAAGGTGCCACCTGCTGCGGCACTTTTACTAACAGGGCAGCGCTCCAGGTCTTCGACAGCATTTCGGCGATGAAGCTTTAGTGCCACTGAAGATACCCAGAGTGAGTGAAAGTCCCGCCGCCGAAGACTTGGAGCGCTGCCCCATCAGTAAAAGTGCCGCAGCGGGTGGCCCTTTTTTTTCCCTCTCCCCCTCTTCCCTCCACCTGGCTACGCCACTGAGCTGAGGGGTATAAGAAAGAAACAGGAAGTAAGTGGGAGTGAGGGAGTATCTGGGTGAGTTAAATTAAAAAGGCGCCACTTATGCTCGGGGGAGGGGACTTGCGGCCGCTGCCCCCCTAGCTACGCTACTGCCTCAGCTGATGGGCTACTTGATTCATCAGCGCTCCCAGCCTGATCAGCTAATTAGCTAGTACATATCCAATCAGCCTTCTACAGGGAAGTTGACTGATGCCTAAGTAATCAGCGGGCTGGCTCATCTGCTAGCTCCTAGCACTCTGTGATATACACTCCAAATTTTTGCAAAATGTATCAGTGATATGTTTTCTTCCAGATCATTGACAGAAATGTGAAATAGCATAGGTCCAAGAACCGATCCCTGCAGGACCCCACTGGAAACATACCAGTTCGTTGATGATTCCAATTTACAAATACATTTTGAGATCTATAACTTAACCTGTTTTTAATCCATTTAACACGAGCCATGTTAATGTTATATTGGTCTAGTTTTTAACCAAAATGTCATGTGGTACCAAGTCGAATGCCTTGTAGATGTCTTACTATATTATGTCAATACTATTACCTTTATCAACCAAACCTGTAATCTCATAATAAAAAAAACATAGCAAGTTAGTTTGACAGGATCTATTTTCCATAAATCCATGTTGATTTGCATTAAATACATTACCCTCCTTTACTGGTTTAATAAGCAAGTCCTGTATTAGCAGCTCCATTATCTTGCCTGGGATCAACATCAAGCTGGCAGGCCTATAATTTCCTGGGCCATTCCATTTATCCTTTTTAAAAATTGGCACAACATTACCTTTCTAACAATCTTCTGGAACGCTCTGTGTTCCAAGACTTATTGAAAATCAACATTAATGGTCCAGGGCATCTCAGGCAGCTCTATTAAAACTCTTGGATACAAGTTATATGGACCTGCTGATTTAACAAATGTTTACCTTTCATAGCTTCTGCTGAACATCCTCCAGAGACATTAGTGGAATGGAAAGAGTGTTATCACCATATGAGGAGACTTCATCTTCTATTTTTCCCCAAAAATCACTGCAAGATTTCCCTTCTCACCCAAACTTCTGCAAAACCATCTATATGGAAAATGCCAGTTTTGCATTATTCTCACAAATTTCCAGACAGTCCTGCCAATGAGTGAGGTCTTTCCTTTTGGTGGTTAGCTTTCACTGTTTCATCTCTCCCCAATCATACCTCTCTCTGCTGGCAGTTTTTAAGTATATTGGCATATATGATATAATATATAACATAATATATGTGATCAGTTGCTCAGAGGTGAGATGATAGATAAATATCTAGCAATTCTTTAATCTCACACACACAGCCTCTCAAATACTTGAGATTGAAACAACTGACTGCTGTTATTCTCTTCCTGTGGCTCTGTATTGCCAGGCCCTAAATTCACAGAATTGCAACAATTAGAAAGATGCCTTTATGGCAGCTTGGAATCAATAGTCAAGGAACAATCTTTCATCACTTGTAATAGAAACAGTGGCAAAAAAACAAAAACAAAACAAAAACAAAAAAAAACCCTAAACCATGTCCATTTCCCATTAATTTCTTGTGAATACATGCACAATAAAAATGTAGTTATATTCAAGGAGTGAGCAAGAAAATAAAACAAAAATAAAATACAAATAAGAAAGGAAACCATCCTTAAGGGGAACTATTCATTTATTTACTGCAAGAAATATTCAAATCTTAGGTTCCAACAGTGAGAAGGCTTCTGTACCCTTAATTATAGAATCACTACTACAACTCAATGCTAAAGTGGAATCCCGTCTTAGGAGAGGGGGTGGGTTCCGATTCTTGGCCAGCCAGTGCATGATTTCTCAAGAAACAAAGAAATAAGTGACCCTTATTCTCTCTGCTGAATTTATAAAGCCCTTGGATGGAATTGGTTTGGCCCATGAGCTATCTTTATAAATAATTTTAAAAAGTTTTTTTTTTCTTAAAAAGAAAAGCTCCTAAACAAGAAGAAACTTGGGTGGAGTGTATTGAATATATTTCTCAGCTAAGAGAAACCCTGCAATCACTGTAAAAGAAAAAAGCTAAGAAAGTTCTTAATCGACACAAAGAAAAAAAATGTTTATTCTAAACAGCTAATAATTGGCCTCGGATTCCTTTTCTTAAGGTTTTAATAACAGCAGGGTCCCTATCAAATGCCTCACAGTAAAGGAAGGGGGACACTTCAGAAAACCAGCACAATGCAAAATCACCCTTGGAAACCTCAGGGACTACTGCCTCCTTTTCAGCTGCATCAGGAACTGGATGGTGGACCTCATTTCTAGAAGTGCACGGAAGACTTTACTTGGGGAACTCACTGATTTCAAGAAAAAATGGCATCATGCTGAGAGCTGGTAGTTTCTCTCAGGCGTTCAAGGGCTGTTATGCTCAAGGGATCCAGATGTTGGCCCTGACCCTGGCTGTGCTATTGTTTCAAATCTTCCATTACTAAGGAATATATAGCAATTATGATTCTATAGTAAAAAGAGGTGGACACTGCTTAAAACAAAAAACCACAAAGGACACTTAAAAACTCTGCGTTTGCGACTCTACAGTGAATTCAGTACCACAGTATGGAATCCCCCATTTTAAGTACATAAAAAAACCTGAAGTTACTGCAGACCTGAGTAGCACTTACTATTTACTTTTAAATGACACCCAGTTATTGATTTATTACAATTTTCAGAGGAAAGAAAATATAAACCCCCCACAAATGGCATTCATCTAACCATTCCTACCACACGTGCCAGATACCATTTCACAAACTTGAAAGATCAGAATAGGTAACTACATTTCCTGAGCAATATTCCATAATTATGCTCCAGCCCCACAAACTGTTTCCCTCCCACACTCTTCCCTATCACTCCATCTGTGGTGTCTTGTAGCAGTACATCCCAGCACTCGCAGTGGTCACACTCTGTTATTAACTGAGACCCAGTGGGTTACTCCATCAACTACATCATCTGATTAACTTCCAGCACTTGTAGAGAATCTTAGATTAAAATATGATGGCTTTAAAGGAACACATCTTTGCACCATTAGTTCCGCACCACCCTGAAAAACTATGGCCCATTAAGTTGTACTATATTCAGCACTGATTAAATAAAGAGAATATTTTGAGAAATATTCATAATAGAGAACAAGATCTGATGATGAGATTTGGTTGACTGAGTTATAGGAGAGCCTTGCAGTGCTGACAACTCTGCAGCAACTTAGCTCATCAAAATAAATAAGGAAGAGGAGCTGAGGGAAGTGTTATTTATTAAGGAAATTCAAGTAAATTGATCAAAATTTTGTTTAGCTCCCCAGATGGGCTGGCTGGGGTATAGGAGTGTTTGTTGGATGCTTCATTATTTTTTGTTGTCACTGTTGAGTTTTGTTTGCTTGTCTATGAGGGAGAAAAGTCATATTGCACAATGGTAGAACATTTAAGAACATTAGCATGTAGAGTGAAATCACAGATTCAGAAGAAGAGATCAATTCCCTAATATGATAAGTAACTTCTGTTTGCAAAGTTTGCTCTGAATAAAAACAGTATT